>NW_020799101.1:18913444-19032363 GCF_003259725.1 Athene cunicularia
CCTGAGAGGAGCGGCCCTCCGCAGCCGGGCGGGTGAGGAGCCGGAGGGGTCGTGGGTCCGTCCCGTCGGTGCCCGGTGATGCCCGAAGGGCTTTCCCGGCCTGGCAGGAGCGCACGGGCGCGGAGAGGCGCTCAGGCGGCTCTGGCATCTCTCAGAACTGCTAAACCGGCAGAACAGTCACGTCTTAGTGACCTGAATTAATCTAATAAGTCTTTATTTGACCTTATTATTAGTTTAGGGCAGGTGCAGTATTTGCATAATTGTTCATTCAGCTCAGTGTTAATTACTGTGTCTGAAGTGCCCTGCTAATGAGATAACTGCGTGACGACTTCAGGAAGAGAATGGGAGGGAAACAGGTGTAAAATTCATCAAAGTAAGAGCATGGACTACATCAAAGCTTGCCCTATCTACCAAAATGAACTGTCTTAGCGTTTGGTTCTCATTAATTTATTACAAGCTTGTGGCTGCAGTTAACAAAAAATGTTAGTGTCATATATCAGCATGCAATAAAATCGGCAAGCTACACCTAGAAAAACAATTAAATTTCAACTTGTTTATGTAATTTTATTAATACTTTCCCACAGAGTTGCATGTAATGCTTCTTCCTGTGGATATACTACTCCAGTACCTATGTGATCAAGTGTTTTATTATCAACCCTTGTTGATGATCTTCTGTGGGAAAATCTCTTAGGAAAGTTGTATGTTTTTGTATGTTATGAGCATAATCTCTTGCCTAAGTATAGGCTATGGAAACAGTATGTCTTTTCTAAAAGTACTTCAGAAAATTTGATGGCTTCTGACTATGCTTGCGTTCCAGCCTCTCATAATTCCTCTCTATATAGTGACTTAGCTGAGAATTAAAGATGCCTAATGTTTTTTCAATAAAAAATTCAAGATCTTGCAGAAACAAATTTAATGTAATTTGCTTTCTAGAAGCCTGTACCATATATTCTAAGTTTGCAAAAAGACTTTTCATAATAAGCACACAAAACATAGAAGGAGGAAAAATTGAAATGGATGCAGTCTATTTTCAGCTTCTGTAACGGAGTAGATGAACAGAGTTCTGACAGAAATTCAACTAACCTTCAATAGTTGTTTTCAATAGCGTAGTTTATTCAGCAAGTGCCTGAATATTTATTCTTCCCATAACAGTTAATCAGAGTAAAACATATTAGGTCAGGTTTATTGTTTTTTAATGCAAATCACATGGTTTCTGTAGATTTTTGAAGTGTGTGATGAAGATAACAAAGGCTACTGAAGCAGAGAGGACTTTAAAGTCGCTGTAGTAATGTTGTTTGATTATAAACCTTCAAAGGTGGTTGGTTTGTTTGTGGGGTTTTTTTGTTTATGTTCTGAAGACCCAGCTTATACAGATATCTCACTGTTGAGACCCTGTGTACTGACTGGTACACACTAATTGGAGTAGATTACTGTAGGTTTGGTAAACAGAAATATCTACAGATTCTCAGTCATTTTCTTATGTGGGGGTATTTATTTCAAAAGAAAATAATCAAACCCCTACCTTTCCTGCTGCAGACTGTGATGGGTGGAAGGATGCACTGTATTTCACAAGTGCACAAGATGTGTGAAATAAGTGAATTACTGAGCTTGTTATTGATCAATTTAGAGATTTTTATTAGTGAGAGACTCCACTTTACTCAGTGGTTTCAGTAGATGTGAAACTACAGCATGTCCTAATAATAAACATGTATTCTCAAAAATCTAGTTATTTTTGGTTCAAGTAGCAGCTGGGCAATTTTAGTTCTGACTAATACAATTCTGTAGCTGTACAAAAATCTTAACAAAAAGTTATTGGGAGAAATCATGTGTTGTACTCACAGGCAGATACAGGACAAATTGTATGGCTTAATGTAGTTCTGGAAGTTCTGTTTCTATTCTAGTATGCAAGTGATCTCAAAAAGAATATGGAGAACACACATGTAGGATTTTAGAATAAATATACCTGTGTCTATGAGTCTTTCTCAAGGCATATTGATGCAAGCTTGACCAATATACTATAAAGTATATTTAGTGTAGAAATGATGATTCATCTTTCTTCTGCGATTTGAGCAATCTTCTTCCCCAAGGACAACTTGTGACTAATTTTATTTTTTTTTTACTTAAATACATATTTTAAGAAAACAGTCTTAACAAGGTCATAAACAAAATTTTGTCTATGATCATTTAAACTAAAAAACACAGAAGTATTTTATTAAACTGAATGCAGTCATCTCTGATACATTTCAGCTGTGGGTAAACATTTCCTCAATGAACTAGGGCCAGATCTGAAAATAATTTAGACTTCTAAAGTGAGTCTTAACTGCTAAATTATGAATCTGAAAATGCTCAGCTTCCCCTTATCTATCTTCTATCTTTTTTTTTTTTTCCTACCTTCATGTAAAAATTAGCTGTTCTGTTAAATTCTCTGAATGTTTCTTCCAGTAGGAGTACTCAAAACATGCTCAAGGCATTCAAACAAGAGCAGGTTCTGTGTATAAGTCACTGATGTCTCCTTCTTGGAAAGAGAATAGAAGTGGAGGACTCTCGGGAAGAAAGGAGCTGCAGGTTTAGTTATTTCTTTCTGAAAAGGTGCCAAGTCACACCTGCCGGGTCTCTAGGCAGTGCCGTGACCACCTGGCTGTAGGCCATTTTGTCTGTGCAGCTGCACAAAAATTAATTAAAAACGTTTGTTCCAGGACTGATTCTGTCATGTAGTGGTTTTGCTAGCTCCTTAAGTGGGCCCAGTTCCAGCAACAATTGCTCTCTACCCAGTGACTGCTCATTGTGAAGTACTAAAAGATCCCTGGGTAGACAGATACTATTCTTTGTGCCTTTGCTAACATGCATTATCTATGGTTTATGGCACAGCCATACCTTTTGCTTTTATTGATGCCTAGGCCTTGTGAGTGTTCCTTTCAACATTTTGATATTTTTTACCTTAGTGCTGAGAAACACAACTTTGTGCACCAAACACAGAAGTTACAATACTAAAAGTTGAGTGTTAGGATCCAGTTCTTGGACGTGTTATTGTGAATTTTCCTTTGTTGTCAAAATGTTTGAAATCATTTAGTAATAGCCCTTGTATTTCTTCAGAAGTCACTAAGAACAGCTCTGGCAAGGAGAATACTTCCAATTGCTTTTCCAAGAAACAGGGAATGGTGTGCATGTTACCTCAAAGTGAAACTGTTTTCTCAACTACACTTCATACTAACATAAATTTTTCAGTAGAAATGGCAGTTACTTAGTATCATCAACTGCAATCAAGCAATTGCAGTTTTAGTAAAATGTTGATGCATCTTTTTTTTCAGTCGCTTTCATTCTATAAATTAAAAGTAATACTGACTTTACCCACTAGATGTCATGAACGAACTCTTCACTGGACAAGGTGGGACCTAGGAATTTAAATCACATTCCTACTCGCTTTTTCAAAATTCGCTACAGCAATTCTATATATTCTTTAATAAAATATTTTTGTGTGATTATTAAGAGAGATTATGAATTTAGCACTGTTTAAAATCAAGCCTTCTGAGACAAATAACTGGGAAACATGAAAAGAGAGATTAACCTGATTTTTGGACTGATACCATGTGTATATTTGATATTAGCATATAAAAATCATAATTTCTGGGAACTAGCAGCATTGTGGGAATCATGTTTTTGAGACACGCTTTTTTTTCTCTGGAGGCTTGGTTCAGTGATCCTCTTTCCCCCCAAATTATTTGCCTTGATCTAAAATGCTCTCATAATTCAACAAAAAATGTTCAGCTACCTAACTGCACATTCAGGTGTTAAGTGTTTCAAATGGAAAGGGTACTGCAGGAATACTAATAGTCATGAAAATAGGTTGTTTCCACAGCTGAATTTTATTCCTGGTAGTGTTACATTTAGATCTAATTAAAAGCACTCTCTATACTGTGCCTTGGAGGCCAGGCTCCCCAAAACGTCCACTGTTTTCCCTTACCCAACTCTGTACCTTCACATCAGGACACTGACAGGTCGGCATCTGCTGCTGAACGAGATGCCAATAGCAGGGCACCCTGACACCCAGAGTACACAAGGGCAGTCTGAGCTCAAGGATGCTTACAACTTCCAGCTGCTCTTCTGGCACATCTTAACAAAGCTTTCTAAAAAGGACTTCCCTAGTCTATTTGTATGCCTGACACAGTCTATGTGAAAAGTGTTGCAGGCCAAACGGAACATATAGTCTTAGGTTAACTAGTCACTGCATGTTTGGCTTGTCCGTTCTCCAGAATGGAGTCGTACACTTAGGTTGCACTAGGAGCTGCTAACACGTCATCTCCTCTCATGTGAGTTGTCTCAGTGCTCAACTGTTGTCCCCGAATCTCTGTCTTTCACCTGGTGTGCAATGAGCTGAAAAACACAGAGCCAGGATATATGTTTAATCTATATCTGCACGGAGATGGGTGCTAGGTGGTAATTCCACAAAGCTAGCACACCGCACACAGGGAAGTGACATATTTATACACTTCAAACTACACAAATATGTGTTTAATGTGATGACTGGTTAGTTTCTTATAATTTTGTTTCTCACTGGTTAACAACATGCCTCCTCTCAACTTAGTTACAATGTCTTTTTATTATTCTGTGCAAACTCGAAGGGTAGGGATCTTAACTGAGTAGGGGACTTTTTCTCATCAAGATGTGTGGTTTTCACATTAAGAACACAACTTGGGCAGTCTGTATGGTATCTCTGAGCACATGACCAAGGGAGGTTTCCTTGTCCTGAACTCAAGGTTCTGTCTTTTTATCTCTTCATTTTACAAGGCTCTACTATCTTTGAGCCTAATTATCCCCTCCCAAGGCCTTGTCCTGTGCAATGTTTCTTTTTGTTTTAAACTTTAATCTTTCATCACAACTATGTGCAGTCTTGTATTCTAATAACATAGACACAAAAGTTTGGACTCTGCACACTCAGTCATGCTAAAAGGCTGTAGAAATATAGCTCAAAGTGGACCTCTCTGCTTTCTTGGATATACACTCCCTTTCTCTTTTGTACATTGTTCAAAGATCTTTTCCAGTGATCTCTTAGTCACCTCCTAATTTAGTTCTGAAAAGTCAGTTTTGTTTTTTGTTTTCATCATGTTGCTTAGCTTTTTTATTTGTACTATTAGTAATATTGATAACAAACGAATATTCGTGAGTATTAATGAATCTTGGTAAAACACTAATCCACATGTAAGTATGACTCCTGTGTTCCTATTAGATAAAATTGTGAGATCCTATTGAAAGACAATAAAGGAGATACATAGTACATAAAATGAGACAGTAGTGGATTGGTTTCAGGATAATTGTAGAAGCTGGATGATACGAAGAGATTTTTTTAATTTCCTACTATATTTTTATTCTCTACTTTTTTATTAAAGTTTTTATGTTAGGTTTACCAAATGAATTTTGATCAAGCTAGGTTTCGGGAAATAGTTGGCCTCCAATTGAAACAGAAAGTTCTTTCCTTGTTTAAAGGAAATAACAAATTTGAGGGCTGATGCTCCAAAAGTTAATTTTTAATATTGTGCGTAGTTGAACTCCAACCTATATAAAGTTAAGCATGTTTGTTTAAGCATACTTAGTTTAAGATTTAGGATATTGATTAGGATTCTATTAGGACTACATATATACTTAGTTTACTGGATGAAAAAGAGGTTGTTTTCCTTTAATTAGAGTAAAATACTTTCCTATGCCCTAGATGATACTGTTGTATCATATCTATTATTATGAAATCAATATTTAGTGAAATCACATACTATTGATATAAAATGGAAATTGTACAGGAGTCAGATCTATCGGATCTGTAGAAAACCACTGTGGCATATATTCTGTGTTCCAAGTGGAGGTGGGTTCAGTAATGTCTTCTGTGAGACCACAAAATTTGGGTACTATGCAAACGCTATGCAGGCCATGATTTCCTTTTTCATTCATAAATTTAAAAAATTTCAATCTTAGTCTCTCAAGAGTTTTGAAGAACCCAGTGAAGATTAATGATAAGGTATGCAGCTGATAATAAGATTCAACAAGGCTATGTGCCAGGTCCTGCACTTGAGTCACAACAACCCCATGCAACCCTACAGGCCTGGGGAAGAGTGCCTGGAAAGCTGCCAGGTGGAAAAGACCCTGGGGGTGTTGGTCAACAGCCGGCTCAGTAAGATCCAGCAGTGTGTCCAGGTGGCCAAGAAGGCCAATAACATCCTGGCTTGTATCAGGAATAATATGGCCAGCAGGAGTAGGGAAGTGATCATCACCCTGGCACTAGTGAGGCTGCACCTCAAATACTGTGTTCAGTTTTGGGCCCCTCACTACGAGACAGACATTGAGGTGCTGGAGTGCGTCCAAAAAGAGCAACAAAGCTGGTGAAGGGTCTAGAGCACAAGTCTTGTGAGGAGTGGCTGAGGGAACTGGAGTTGTTTAGTCTGGAGAAAAGGAGGCTCAGGGGAGACCTCATCATTCTCTACAACTACCTGAAAGGAGGTTGTAGCGAGGTGGGTGTTGGTCTCTTCTCTCAGGAAACCCAGCAAATGATTGAAAGGACAAGAGGAAATGGCGTCAAGTTACATCAGAAGAGGTTTAGATTGGATGTTAGGAAAAATTCCTCTACTGAGAAAGGGCTGCCAAGGATTGGAACAGGCTGCCCAGGGAAGTGATTGAGTCACCATCCCTGGAGGTGTTTAGAAGAGGTGCAGATGTGGCACTTAGGGACATGGTTTAGTGGTGGACTTGGCAGTGTCAGGTTAACAGTTGGACTCAATGATATTAAAGATATTCTCCAACTTGAATGATTCTATTATTTTATTCTATAAATCAGCTGTCCATGGCTATTAAAGGGGATCATATTTTTTCATTAAGTTTTGTGGTAATTTTAGTGCTCGTACGTTACATTTAGCTTGAACTTATTCTTGCTTCTCAAAGCAGCATTTCTTAATAACATTATATAGTGATAGAGAAAAGGAATTAGCAAATGTTGGTGTTCAAATTGGTAAGTGATGAAAAAGATTCTATCAATTTTTGTATACTGTTCCACTGTTCACTTTGGTAAATAATGCAGTCTTATACGACAGCTCAGTAAATATCTCCTTCTATAACAAGCCTTCCATTTATATAGTTCTGCTTGTTTTTTTCTTGTCCTTGACCTTATCAATTATGCCAATACATTTGTGGGGTCATGTGGCAAATCTTATTGAAGAACTGATTCATATGAAAAATGAAGTGGCAAAAAAATGTGATTGCTTTTATCAATAAGTTCCCTCATCCCTTTCGCCACATGGCCCCACAAGTGTTTGTATAAATACATTTAAAGGGCATTGTTGAGGCTGGTTCTGTTTATTCTAGCATTGATGCCAAAACCCATGTTCATTAAACCACACCACAACAAATACAAAATAAAGATTTTACTCAGATCTTTTTTCAAGAGAACAACCACATATGAATACCTGAACCAAAAATAGTGAACTAAGATATAAAGATAGATTATGGATTTGATAATACCTAATTGGCTTTAATATTTTTTTAAGATGACCTTTTTGTGTGTTGCGGTAGCTTTATAACCTGTTCTAGTAGCACATAAATTGTCAGCTCTCAAGATCAATGAATAGGTGGCACTCTGTTATAGGAGTCATTCTGTAAAAGGAAAATTGTATACTATAATTTTCTTGGTTTGTATGTTAGTCTGAAAGAGAAAAAATAAATTGATGGAAAGCTTATATTGCTTTTTATGGTTTCACTTCCATAGTTATCCAATTGAATAATACAATTTAAACATAAAGAGTTTAGATTTAGATTAGATATAAGGAAGAAATTTTTTTCCTGTGAGGGTGGTGAGACACTGGAAGAGGTTGCCCAGAGTTGTGTATGTCTCATCCCTGGCAGCGTTCTAGGCCGGGTTGGATGGGGCTTTGAGCAACCTGGTCTAGTGGAAGGTGTCCCTACCCATGGCAGGGGGTGGAACTGAATGATCCTTCAGGTTCCTTCCAACTCAAACCACTCTATGAATGGAAAGCTGTTCAAGCAGGCAAGTTCAGTATGTTTAGGTAACCTCTGTTAAAGAAATTATGCATGTACAGAAGCTAGCAGTTGAAAGCAGCAAGTCTTTGTAATCCTGGAAACTGAGACTGTAACAGTTGTTAATATATGATTTATCAAGAAGAAATAAGGAAAAAAACACTGGAAATCTGTAAACTTGGAGTTTAAGATTTGAATTGAGACAGCAGGTGGAGCTGAAGGAGTTGTGCTTTTGAACCACTGCAGAAATAATAGGATATGAATGAATCAAAAGAAAAAGAAGTGCAGAGCTTTTGTTATATTATTTGATAAATAAAAATTCTTGCAGGATGCAGTCATGTTGCCTTCTAAAGAAAACTAAATTGTTTAAAATGAGTAGAAAGCATATATTAGAAAGTTATGAGAACAGAATATTTGTCTGTGTTTAAATATTCAACTGAAGTGGGAATTTTTGCAAAAAAAATATCTATCTGCAGAATTTTTATATCAAGATTTCTACATGTTTCATAGGGAGGCCTAAAATTTTGGGGGTCAGATTTTTGTTTCTTAATTTTTATGTTTTACTTTGATTTTAGAAGAAATGTTCAACTAAGAACTTACAAACTAGGTTTGCATTTCAATTTCCTTCATTTTCAGTTCATTAAAAGGATAAGATAAATGTACAAGTAAAGACTTCCATATAGTACACAAGAGGAATAACCAATCCAGTTCTACATTCCATTTTATTATGAATTTCATGGGAACCTAAATCTGAGGTTATGGATTATTTCAGAGTTCTCTCACTGCTGGGAATGCTGCCAGATAGATTGTTTGTACAGCGTGGACCTTTATTCATGGCATGCAAGTGCTATTGACTTAGAAAAGCCCATGTTTCACTCCAGTGCAAAGAAACATGAGATGGCAGGTAACAAGAAGAAAAAAAGTGGAAGTAAACAGAAGCATTATACTCAAATATAGAAAAGATCTGAGAAAATTTAAACAGTATTGATGTATTTGCATGATCATCTGACTTTGAAGGCTGTTCTTAACAGTTTTATTTTTACATATATTTATATAATTAAATTAGTAAATAAATAATTATAATAGACTACAGTCATATATATTTTTAAGGAGAAAAAAACCTGACTTTTTTTTTCAGGGAGATTTATTTATGTTTTACATTTTTCTAGGTGTATTATTTGAGAAGGTTTTTTATCTCACGAGTGCAAAGAAGGCTGCACAGTTATACAGTAATGAAACAAATATTTACAGCTTTTGATGTGCAAGGTAAGTTTTTTCTCCTAAATATTAGGAGTATTAATTTAATTCTGAAACAATTAAGCAAAACAGAACACCTGGAGGAAATAAAAAGAAGTTAAGATGAGGTGTTCTGGATGCTGCAAAGTTAAGTAAAACAGTATACCAGACTAACAAAGGTTATGATGGTATTACTAAAAATAAAGTCAGGGTCACTAGG
Organism: Athene cunicularia; assembly: GCF_003259725.1. Lineage (NCBI taxonomy): Eukaryota > Metazoa > Chordata > Aves > Strigiformes > Strigidae > Athene > Athene cunicularia. The sequence goes on from NW_020799101.1 coordinate 18,922,911, forward strand.
CTGCAGTGCTCTAGATGGTAGCTCTGTACTGTCTGCTGTATTATGAGCTCTTCCAGCTGTTAAAAGCAATCTCTAGCCATTCACCCTACCTACTTGTTGTTACTGCTCCTCATTATTTCTCTGTTACCCGTACTCATGTATATCCACTCACTTATTTATGCCACATACTTTACAGATTTCTGTCCCTGGTGATGGCTATAGATATTTTTTACTCCTCATGATAGGCCAAGAAAGGGAAACCAAAGCAACAAGAATTTTTTCTTGTTCTTCTTTGGAAGTAGATGTGGTGATTCATTTTTGTTCCTGCTAGACAGCAGAGGATCTCCCATCACCAAACTGAAAAAAGGAAAACTTCATCAGGAGCCTCTGAACTGATGCGCATTTAGATGCAATTCCTTCCTGACCTGGGATAGGACTATGGTCCTTGAAAAGAGGGAAAGTGAAACATATGGCAGATCAGATGTTGGGATTATCAGACAAGCATCCACTCAGCTTTTTGCTGTGAACTAAAAGTAGCTTTTGAAGTGTTATTTTTAGTGAGTTATTCCAAAGAACTTAACTGTTTCAAGCACTGTGCTTTTGTTTGTCTTGCTATTTGCTGCACACAGTCTGCAATAACCCTGTTTGAGATACATTATTTTCGAGTTGGATCTGGAAATGAATTTGTAACTTGATATTACTCTGATATAATATATTCATGACCTTAAGTCTGCAGCAGCATTAAACTGAAGGAAATTTTTTTTATGAAAGAACATTTTTGAAACACAATGCTCAGTGTAACAGAGATGTAAATGAAAATGATAGATTTGAAGTGTAATTTTGCATATTTTAGAGTCTATATTTTCAAAGTTTTACAAATCTGAAATTTTCAATTCAGAATGTCTACTTTTAAAGTTAAAACTTAAATAAGAGTTGTATATGTAGGCACAGTAACAGGGTTCATGGTGGCAAGAAGGAATTGCCAGTATAAAATCTTTCTTAGGCTCTTCATCTATATAATGTAGCTATCCTAAAATAATTTGTGAATAACTTTAAAACTGTATGATCATTTCAGAAATGTGAATTTCTTAGCTCACGTGCAAACATAATTGTACTAAATAGTTTTAAAAATCACCCTTAATTTATGTTACTTTTCTCTTGCGTAATCTTGATTGAAAAGACAGAGGATTTTTGACTTTTGAAGACTTCAAGAGAGCCTTCAATTCTGTTTCTCCTAAGTTATCTGAAAAAATCAGAGTTAAAGTCTTCGGGTAAGATTAACAAAGAGATCATTATTCCTGGATCGCAGGCTTTTTATTACATATATTTCAGTTAATTGAAATTATTATATTCTATCATGCAGCTGAAGATATAAGCTTCAGCACATTACTGTTTCAGGGCCTTTAATGATAAATATTATGAATATAGACAGTATGTGTAAATAATATAATAATTAATATATTACTATACAATGAATAGACATTCTATAAATAGAAACACTAAAAATTAACTATAATCAAAATAATAACTATCCAGTACAGAAAGTAATTTGTTGCCTGTACTGTTTCTTAAGAAGCCTAAAATTATTTACTTTTACATTTTCCTCTTGTAATCAGGAAATTGACATTCAAGAGCTGTATCTTTAAAAATTCCGTTAAACTGTAGTGCATATTGCAAGGCAGTAGTTGTGAGATTTCTTGCAAGATGAGATTGGCTTAGAAGTGAAAGGATAAAATTTTAAGTGTAATTTGCATATCATAAAAACTTGACCTTACCTCTGGAGTTGCCAGTAAATATTATTGTTTAAATGTTTTTGAAAACATTGCATTTCAAAGTGTAAAACTTTCTTTTTGGATGTGAATGATTTGATTGGATGTAGCTCAGTCATTGAGGGAAGTCCTTCACTTCGGAAGACATGACATCAGATACCCTGCTGAGCACAATCTTTAAAATGTGGTGTTGGATTTTGGATTGTTTTTATTTTGCAGATATCTGGAGTCATGGCAGACTCCAAGCATTATAGCAGAACAGGAATTGGTCTGTACATCTTTCAAGCATGCAATAACAAAATCAAAGTGTACAACAACTAATGTCTTAGGTGATACTCTTGTGCTTTTGCACTAAAGATGCAATATATTTTGGCGAGAGTAATTAATTTAAGAATGCCTATAAAGTTATGTGTTATATTTTTCTTAACGTCCAAGTGGTTTTACTATCACTTTTTGGTATATTTTCAAGAAATTAATAGAAAAATGTGGGTAGAATATCTTGAGGTGTTATTCTTTGAAAATATTTTAAGGACTACTAATGATGGGCCTAATGTCCAATTTTTGTGCCCAGTGATTAAAAAGTGTTTCTTGAATATTAATGCTTTTTAGGTCAGAAAAGCATACGTAGTTGCTGTTCATATTGTTTTATTTAGCATTTTTACATATATTTTTTCATTAACTTTCTAATTTGAAAAATTGTCAGGTAAATTCAGATTTAGCTTTACAATGTAAAATTGTTCTGAAGACTTTTGGCCCATCTTTCTGTCAATGAAACTCCCTAATTTCAAACTTAAATTATAATAATGATGAAGGAAAGTTCAACCAAATGTCATGGTACTATGTAGCTAGTAAAGAAGACATGTCACAAACAACACTAGCTCTAATGCTAGCATATTAGCCTATAAATATCACAGTCCGGCAAAAGAAACTTACAGTTGCATTTTTATGAATGAGGTGTGGAACCTGAAGACAAGCATAGAAAAATTTCATTTTTCAGGAAATTTAGATGTTTCTTTGACTACTCTTGAAATAAATTGCACAATAGAATTGTGTAATACAGATTTGTTTTACAACTGAACAAGAAGCCAAATCTGCATGGAACTCCTCAGAATTGTAATTTGAAATCAAAGTCCTAAATCCTCCTTTAGGTGCACATTGGTTTTGGGTATTTCTTTTAGCTCTTGTTATATATGTTGAACTTTATGTAGGGAAACAGAGCTAAGACTTTTGTCCTAAACTGAACAGGACAGGATTTAAATCATATGACAAGAAAGCCAGAGGAAATATTTTGGACATAGCTATTTGTCAGAAGCTTCAATGTATTTGTGGCACAATATCTGTATTACAATGTATTGCTAAAACAAATAGCATATAATTTCATATTTGTAGATATGTTTCTTGTTCTTCCTCTTTTTAGTACAGTGATCAAAATTAAGTTTTGGAACTGAACATAGTTTTAAAACATTTCTTTTGTGCAAAGTAAAATAATTTACAATACATATACACATAAGATGTTTAGAATCTTTAGGTCTGATGACTCTGATCAAGTGTGAGTTCCAAAACTATGTCTATATTAGTAATTAATACAGCACATAGGGATCAGGTCTGCAGACCAAGAAGTTTATGCTAGGGACCCAATATCTGTATGACATCCATTGAGGGAGTTACTTGGACTAATTCTAGTCTGGTCAACAGACTGAATGATCGCTAGAAATTGGAGTGCTTTGGGTGCATGCCAGGAGCACATCTTCCACTTTAATTTCATCTGTAAGGAATGCAGTTTGTATGCTGTGACCACTGTGACGTTACCCATAGTACAATCAGTGGGAGAGACTGGGAGATTCAACTAAAAAGAGCATTCCAAATCTTAAGTAAAACATAGTGATATATTAAGACAAGGAAAAAAAAAACCCCTCAACTGATATATTTCAGAGCTTTATGAAATTGTTATCTGAAAAGGATTTTTTATGTTTATGTATAAAATTTTTCTTTTGGTAGAAATGCTATATCCAAGACATATCAGGTACTGGTGTATTCCTTTAATTTGGAAGGTTGCATGTATATATGCATGTATATATTTTCTTATACTTTAAATCGAGTAAAATATTACAGAATAAGGTAGGTCTGGTTAGTGTCACAAAGGCTAAAAGGAAAGGGAAGGGAAGAAAAAGGAAGTAGGAAAAAGAGTTAAAGGCACATACAATAGGTTTGCTACTTACCATACAGATCAGGGAATTCTTTTCTGCTATAGAGTGTAATGCTCAACATATTAGACATAAAAATGAAAACAAGTGTATTCAAGCTACACAGAACACAAGAAAGAAAGAATATGAGTAACTGATTTACATTCAGAATGAAGGGCCCCACTAAAGTAATTTAGCTTTCAAATCAAGTAGATTTGATTTGTCGGTGTGCAAAATGCTCATAATGAGGCATCCATAAATGTTGAACTGATTTTAACAAACTTGTCCTGGCATCCATATATGTTGAATTGATTTTAACAAACTTAAGTCTTGACAATGGAATTCTTGTATTTATCATTCATGTATTCTCTTAATATTAAAATAGTCTTAAAATGTTTAATATATACTAAGAAGTTAAAGAGTAATGGATTATTTTTCTAACCTACCTGTAAACAACTGTCATGCTCAAAATCTTTTTATGGCTACAAAGGAGACACACCTGATACATAAAGCCAATATTTATTTGTACTGTATACTGAAATCTTAGCAGTCTAGTGAAAGAATTATTAGTACAGTTTTAATAACTGAAAAAAAAAAAGAGAAGGAAAAATAAAATAGATAATACTGTGCTACAAAAAGTCTCAGTAGAGTTAAATATGTTCTACACCTCCTAACATCTACCCCTTTTGCCACTGTTATTCTCAGCCTTCCATTGTCCCCCTCAGTCCTGAGGTTGACAGAGGTTGACAGGCAGGCATGATAGAATTAATTGCCATTATCCTGACTTCTTCATCAGAAGGAGTATGATATCCATATTGATGTTTTCTTCTCTCTCACTCTAGCATCCACTTGGGTCATTTTTATGCATTTTCCAACACAATTTGCACCTTCCTCTTTCTTCGCTGGTCTGCAAGCCTACATCGCATCCAAATTTACTATATATGGCACAGATTACATATTTTAGATACTCATTCTTTGCTCTTTTTGTCATCCATAAAACCACTTCTGTCCATCTCTTGTGTCTGCATTTCTTTAACTGACCATTGATGAGTTTTTTATAGTCTTGGTCCTCCAGTGTTAGTCTGTGCCCTGTATGTTAACATCCCATGCCTGTACTCCTCTATGTGCTGAAGGCCTCTGCTATCATGCCAGATCTATATTTCTCTACATCGTTATCTTAAATTCATATTTAATTTTACATAGAAGAAATTCTTGTTACTACTGTGTGTATATAGCTATGTTTATACTGTATAAAGTTAAAAAGAACAAATTAGACATAGCCACCTGGTCCTTAAAAGAATTGCTGTTACAGATAAACCAAGTGAAATCTCCAGGCAGGTCAAGCAAGTTCAGACAGCCTGGCAAGCCTCAGTCCTCAGACCTTGCAAACTCAGTACAAACTCAATGTGTGGCCTGTTATTAACAATGTCTGTACTGTATTTACTGGAATACAGGGCTATGAAACATACAGTTAATATCTCTGCTTTACTTCAACATTGTAGTTTTTTTTATAAATGTGTAAAGATCTAGTGAAATAATTTGAATTGTTAATAGAGCTTCAGGATGGAGTGGTGCTGTTAAATGCTCTATTTTATGAAAGAAAAGAGATACATCATTCAGTAGTATTTCTAAGTATAGTAAGTGGGTGGTTTGTTTGGGGTTTTTTTTAAATTCCATGGGAATAAGATCAAACATAAATATATTTTCATCTCATACTGATAAAATAATATTTAATGTGGACGTTCTTTCTCCCAAGGGATTGTTTTCTTACAAATATCAGTTATATACTGCACTTAGCTGTTGCTAAAGTTTGCAAAATGTGGGTGAATTTTCAGTTTATATTTGATTGTGTTAACTGACCATAATCTTGCCTAAACAGTAGCATAACATTTATTGTTTCTGAGCTAACATTGCAGTTATATTGAACGAAATGCTCAAGTGCTTATGATGCACCTGGTGTGCACCTGATTAAAATGCTATCGTACCAACATTCTTGACACAGGAGTTGCAGAAGTACCTGCTAAGGTAAATGGTGTGATGATGTGTTCCTTCATGATGGGGTTCTTTGTAATGGGTAGCACACACAATGATTTCTTTATAATAGTGCTGCTGTTCTGCATGTAACTGCATGGATATGAAATGTGACAAGGCCTTTGCAATAATAATTTGTGATAAATGTCTGTTTGTAAGTGAACATGTTGTCCTTTAAAGTGGGATTCAAATTCTTAGAAAAATATTTCAAGTACTGTTTTCCTTTTTCTTGTGAATATGAATGTCATATTCAAATTACAAATGTTATTAATTACTGCTGGTGAGAAAATATTTGTCTTAGCTATACCATTTGTTTAGAAAAAATAGGTTATTTGTATGCTAAATCCTTAGACCATGATAATGGAAATAGTGACAGATGTAAGCTGAAAACCAATCACATGTGAATGCCTATGAACCTATAAATGATGAAAAATGACTTACAAACCAAAAGTGGACAGAAAAGTCTCATACAGTTTTTAAAGCTAGCAAGCATAAATCAGATCTTTGGGAAGAAAAGGCAGCATTCATGATCTGCATTTTATGCTGCTGTGCCTTTAGATTGATAGGATCACACACTAGAGGTATATTAGTACTTCTGTATGTATTGGTACTTTCCATACAAAAAATGACCTAATTGTCTCGTATTTCTTTCATGTAATTATCTAGTAATGAGAAAATAACCTGTTTTTCAGAGTCGCCCCATGGAAGAAATCTTATGCTCTTTTATGCAAGTTTGATTTATAGACATGTACTGCAGAACACAGTGAATATGAGACATTCATCTTCTTATGGCTAGTTGCCATGGAAACATAGTACACAGTACAATGTCATTCCAGCTCTGGTGATGCCTGCAGTAGTTTATTCCTTTGTTGTTCTTGTTTCTTAAGCAACTGTCTTGCAGACTTTCATATTATCACACTTCATCACCTATAAAAGTCTTTTTCCTTATCTCTTGAGAGCCATCTCTAATAGAAAAGATACATTTTTTGTCTATCCATGCATATCAGTATATGTACTTTTTTTTTCAAATCATGGGTTAAAAGCTTGTACTATGCCAACAAATAATATACCATTGCCCTAAAGCTAGTAAAAAAAGATGGTAAACCAGACTGAACATCAAAGTGTAAAGGACTGCCTCAGCATCTATATTTACTATCTCCTATAGGGGACTGGGTTAAAAATGTTTTGCTGTAACCAGTATCTCAGACCAGGAAGACGGAAAGTAAAAATAATCCAACAGATTCTCCTACCTGTCCTTAGCTGGCACTTGTGAAGCTGACAAAATCCCACAGTGGTCTTATAATATGGACTCTATTTCACCCTGGTGAGATAAGAAATGCGAGGAATTGGGGGGGAAAAAAAAAAAAAAAAAAAAAGAGATCCTCATAATTAGTCCAAAAACATATTAAGGGTGTTCAGGGGAGCAAGAGTCAGATTGAATTATTTTTATGTTGAGAAGCTGTACCCTAACACTAACACAAGTTCTTCTTTTTCAAGACAGCACCTATTTCATGATTCATTACACAGAGATCTGATACACAATTAAGGCTGTATGTGTCCCACATTTTCTGTAAGTGTGGTGATACTTTGCGAGAAAACGTGCATGGTTGAAAATATTTTGTAGAGAACCCTGAGTTAACACCTGAAGATAGGTGTATTTTTTGGTTAATACTAATAGTTCCGCTTGTTTTTTCTATCTGTAACTCTGTTACCAATTTCGTAATCCAATTATTTAACAAAATACTTTGCTACTTGTGGTGGGTTGACTCTGGCCAGCAATTAAGCACCCACCCAGTCACTCATTACTTGCTCCCATAGTGGGTTGGTGGAGAATATCAGAAGAGCAAGACCAAGAAAATTCATAGGCTGAGATAATGGCACTTTAACAAGTGAAGCAAAGCTGTGCATGCAAGCAAAGCAGAATATGGAATTTATTCACTACTTCTCATCATCAGGCAGATGTTTAGCCACTTCCTGGAAAGCAGCATGCCATTGGTTACTTGGGGTGATAAACACCATACCACAAACATCCCCTCCTTCCTCTTCCTTTTCCCAAGATTTTATCACTTAACATGATGTCATAGAATCATAGAATGGTTTGGGTTGGAAGGGACTTTTAAAGATCATCTAGTCCAATCTCCCTGCCATGGGCAGGGACACCTTCCACTAGAACAGGTTGCTCAAAGTCCCGTCCAGCCTCACCATGAACACTTCCAATGATGGGGCATGCAGGACTTCTCTGGGAAACCTGTTCCTGTGTCTCATCACCCTCACTGTAAAAAATTCCTTCCTTATAGCCAATCTAAATCTACCCTCTTTCAGTTTAAAACTATTGCCTGTCACTACAGGCCTTGGTGAAAAGCCTCTCTCTGTCTTTCTTATAAGCCCCCTTTATATATTGCAAGGCCATAGAAAGGTCTCCCTGGAGCCTTCTGTTCTCCAGTCTGAATGACCTCAACTCTCTCAGCCTTTCTTTTATTGCAGTAACAGGTGATATCACAAGTCTCTTTACAGCATGAGCAACAAATTTCATGTGGTATGGAACATCCCTTTGTTCAGTTTGGGTAAGCTGTCCCATCTGCATCCCCTCCTAAATTCTTGCCCACCTCCAGCCTACTCACAAGGGAAACAGAGTAGGAAAATAAAGCCTGGAGGCTGTGCAAGCACTGCTCATCAGTAGCCAAAACACTGGTGTGTTATCAACACTTAGAGTCGCAAATCCAAAACACAGCACCATTTGTGCTACTGTGAAGAAAATTAACTCCATCCCAGCCAGACCATGTACGTTACTGCAAATTAAAATTACTCATTCGCTCTAACACTTTTCTAATAAAAAACATCACTAGTTAAATCCTGAAGGAACTGGGCATACTGTTCCTATGGAGCAGTACGCCATTATACATCTATTTCACATCTATTAAAAGTATGGAGCTTTCACTATAAATAAATCTGATAGCAAATCATCCTAATAAAAATTTTAAATAGAATTTCTAGCAGATATGACCCAGGTCTATTTTCCAAATCCCACAAAAAATTAATTTAAAATTTTGAACTTTTTTGTGTATCACTTTATCTGAAGAGAAAGGGACTGCTAAAACAATTGGCATAAGCACACATATAAATTTTTGCAGGGCAAAACCTAGCATGCAATTATGATTCAATATGCCACACATTTACATCATTTACATTCTTATTGCTTCTAAATTATTCAACATGCTTTTTTCTAATTTGGGAAACAATACTACATTAAATAAATCTTATTTTTTAAAGTTAGCAATTTAAATTAAGTTCATTTAAAAATCTATGCTTTTTCTATTTTTGAGGATATTTCCAAACAAATATTTGTAAATACGTTAACAAATTTCAATAAGACACTGGTTTATGCCTCGTAGTTGTCACTCCTGCCATTCACACTGGCCTTCTTTCATTGGTCCTTGAAGTGCAGGTAAACTGTTTTAACTTATGTTAAAAGAGTTTAAAATGTTAAAACCAATCCCAGCTCACATAAATCCATGTTATTTTGCATTGCCATAAAGTAGGGATATGCATGTGGTCAGTTACCATAATAGATCCATAGTAAAATAACTTATTAAAATGCGTTAATGCCACAATAAATGCTTAGCTGGTCATTTCCTCAGGGCTCTCTGTTAAAGACAGTTTCTTTCAGATGGGATAAAACTGTGACATATAATTAAAAATATTAGAATGTGGCAGCTATAAAATAGACCAAATTCACAACATAAAAGATTAATATTTTTTTATTATGAATGACATCTGGGATAATAGCAGTGCAGATATCTTTTTTTCTCACCTACCAACATGCCTCAAATGTGAATCAGTTCTTTTAGCAGTAATTCATGTACGTAGGGACTGCCTACACAGATACTGATTATTTTTTAATTACATTGGATGATAGAAACTGGGAAAAAGACTGACCCCACCAAACTAATTTCAAGTAAACTATTAAACAGCCATTAAATGACAAGAGTTCTTGTTACTTTTCATCCAAAGCTGAACCTTTGCCCTGAAGGGGAAATTGTTCCTTAAGCTCCTTCAGAGCACACTTTTAATCAAAAGTAAATTTTTCCCCAGTGTTAAAAATATTTTTTTTTTAAATAAACTGCATCTTCTATTTGAAGTGTAATTTGTGGTGTATGCTGATAGACTGAAAACCAGATATGTTTGGATTTTATGGAATGGAATGGAATGGAATGGAATGGAATGGAATGGAATGGAATGGAATAGAATAGAATAGGAATAGAATAGAATAGAATAGAATAGAATAGAATAGAATAGAATAGAATAGAATAGAATAGAATAGAATAGAATAGAATAGAATAGAAATAGAAATTTCAGATGGAAGGGACCTACAATGATAATCTGGTCCAACTGCCTGACCAGTTTGGGGCTGACCAAAAGTTAAAGTACGTTTTTACAGGCTTTGTCCAAATTCTTCTTCAACATTGACAGGCTTGGTGTATCAATCACCTTTCTATGAAGCCTCTTCTGGGGATTGATCACCCTTTTGGTAAATAAATGCTTCCTAAAGTCCAGCCTAAACCTCCCCTGGCACAGCTTTGAACCAGATCACTGGATCCCAGGGAGAAGAGCTCAGCATCTCCCTCTCCAGTTCCCCACCTCAGGAACCTGTAGAGAGCAATGAGGTCACCCCTCAGCCTACTTTTCTCCAAAGTAGACAAGCCCAAAGTCCTTAGCCACTCTCACAGGACATTCCTTCCAGCCCTTTCACCAGGTTTGTTGTCCTCCTCTGGACACCTTCAAGGACCATCACATCCTTCTCAATTTGTGGGGCACAGAACTTCACACAGTAGTCAAGGTGAGGCCTCAATAATGCTGAATATAGCAGAATAATCACCTCTTCTGACCAGCTGGTCATGCTGTGTTTGATGCACCCCAACAGAGATTGTCTAGTGTGACTATTTGGTGGTGCAACAATAAATATAGCTAAAAGAGTGACTGGGAGTGTTTCACTGATGTGCTCTGGTTAAAATTTCAAAGTGTTGAATTGTTGGTAATTTGTATCAACAGGTTTTGTTAACTTCATAACCAGTTCTTTTAATGAACTCTTTCTGTGGATTTGTGATCTCTATGCCTTTGCTTGCTTTTTCCCTTACAAATACAGTGCTTGTAAATGTAAGAAAGAGCATATGTGGCTTTCACACAGAACTCCAGTGCAATTTCCAGGGAGTTGGTACAGAGAAAACTCTATTCAATCCATTGATTCAGTGTAGTCAAGAGGATTCCATTTCCTATCATTGTGGTCAATTTTTAGATATTCCAAATAAAATGCTGTCCATTTAGGATCCTTTGTTAATATCATCCTTGAGTGCTCACAGTACTTACCTGTCACATGTTCTGGAGAAACATACCCTTTTGTGCTATTATTTTGTTTGAAAAGAGCTTTCTGTGAAAAGGCTTTAATTGCCCCGCTCTAGACTTCTTTCTCTCAGACATGACCAGAAATTGTGGCTTCTGATTTCTTCACTCTGTGTTTGCATACTTAGCAGTTGTAGGAAAGGTAATTTATTCACACTTAAATTCTCTTTTCCTTTGCAAAAAGACCTTTCATGACAATTTCTCACCCCATTGGTCTTTGGTTTCTAGACTCTTAAACTCCTATAATTCCTAATTCTTTTATCCCATCCCACCTCATCCCTATGAATTCATAGCTATTTTTTCGTATTTTCTTTTTCTGTCTGTGTTGGTTATTAACTAGCAATAGGAAAAAAAACCTTGTTAATGAGTAAAGTGCTCCATAATTATTCTTTATTTGTAACATCTGATGATGACCACTGTGATAGGCAGGTAATGGGGGAGAAAACTGTTTGTCAGGTATGCTGCTGATATTCACATATTTCTGTAGAACAATATTCTTTTTCCTAGGAATCATGTCATACTTTTTAGAAACTTTTCAGTAATTCAAACTATTAGTTTCCCATATGAAACTCATAGTTCTATTTCAACCAGGAATTGTCCCTGTCCAGGTTCTGTATCCTAGAGTTGTACAACAGCTGTAATTGCATTCTCTGCATCGAACAAAGACTCTCCTAATCAATTATTTTTATTTATTTATTTTCATAGCCTAGACAAGGTTGAAGGTTTAAGTTTTCAATTCTATCATCACGTGATATAGCATCTGAGTAACCTGATGTGACCTCTTCTCATTATTATTTATATTTGTATCCAGACAGATATTAACAAGGCAAATTAAGCAGAAGAGTCTTTTGTCAAAATCTAATGTACCTTCATTGCTCTATATCCTTTGTTAGGACTAGTTGGCATGGCATAATCTTTCTGTCTTGATATGGGAACTCTATGTATATGCTGTATGAGTATCACGGCTGTATTCACTCTACTCCCAATTCTGACATGTGTTTAACACTAAGTGTCTGAGAAATTTGTTCAGCAATTTTGATCATGGTTGTTTCAGGATGTTTTCCTCCAAGTTAATAATCAAGTACTGGTAGGCTTTAGAGCTTTAAAGCACATTGCTGATATCTAGACTGTTGCTTAGCTCAGAAGCAGAAATTCCTCTCCTCTCTACCTTCCCCAATTCCAAATTTCTGCTAACAGTCTGGAATTCACCAAGACTTCCTAGCTAGATAGGGTTGTGGCTTTCACACACTGGAGAGTGGATACAGTTAAAGTGCTTTCTCTATGGAGTTTGAGTAAACATTGGAATCTTATAGGAATTATGAAGTAATTGGTTTTGAAAGTGCAAACCAACTCCAGCAGAGTAAAAATTTTCCTGGGTTATGATGTTTCAATCAGTTACTTGATTGACTGCCTACTGAAAGTCTGTTGTCAGAATTATATAAGTAGAAGGCATCAGGATACATGTTGACTTTGCAAGCAGTGATGTACATTCCTGGGGCTGCTGAGACACATGCAGAGGTCGTATTTCTTACACCCCAAAAAGCATAGCAAAACAAATTCAGATCCTCCTATCAAGGTAACCTATCACTCCATTTTGCCAAATAGCCTGCAGAAACAGGGAAAGAAATTATTTCAAGTCCTCATGTCTTATTCTCCAAGCTAGTTATGAGTCTCTGCTGAAAGTAAGCCAGATTCCATACGTAGAATGGAGTTTTACTGTTGAGAAATTGATCAATGATCTCTGTAAATCTAACTGGTAAGTACATTTGGCAAAGCAAAAATAACAATCCTTTTATAACTATTTTGTATTTAGTATTTTTAAATTTTTTAAAGTATATTCCTAGTCAGCCTATCTACTGTATTTTGTGTGTGTGTCTTCATCCCCTGATTATAAACTTCAAGGACTGTTGATTTCTTTTGGAATCAAATAATTTTAGGGAATGAACAGTCCTTGTTTTCTCGACAGATAGTGTTGATTTGTCTTGTCTACTTTAATTGACAGTGTCTCTTGCTTCATCTAATAAATACTAAGCTGTTTGTCTTACACATCTAAATCACAAACTTGACAGCAAATTCTCTTCTTCCTTCTATTGGTCTTTATCTGTTGTTTTTTCCTCCCATGAGTAACATTAATATGGTGTATGCACTACAATGCCAAATGCAATGTTAATTCTTCACTTAAGTTAGTGAATATAAATACGTAGTGGCATTCTCTTTTGCTTATGCATAAATATACATAATATGCTGTGACTAGAATTTCTGAGCATGAGTGTTATTCTAATTTAAGAACCTAATAAATTTTTCCTTATATTCTATAGTAAAAAATAATACTTCTGAAAAATTTAAACAGTTTAGTGTAATTTTAAAGGGCATGTCAAGTTGTATTTGAAAGAATTATATTAACTATTTACTCTTTTCCTCCTGACTTCTTAAGTTAGAAGGTTAATAAATTCTTCAGCCTAACTTTTTCATGCTGACAAACTGTGCTTTATAAACACTTCAAATGGAGTCTTGTCTTGAGTCATCTAGTAATAAAGGTCAGTAAGGAGTCAGTGATGCATTTAATTAACAAGACTGTAATTAACTAACTTGTTCTTCAGCTCTCACCTTAGTGTTGTCCTTTCTTCTGAAGACTGATTTTAGTAAATGTGTGTTACGCTTATTTTCATATATGTATATAGCACAGCTATTCTGGTTTACAGACTCATTCCTCTGAATTTCATACTTTTAAAATCCTGTTTGGGAATGGAAGCTTTTCACAGTTGGCCCCTTCTGATAGTGAATTTCCTTTTGCATTTTCTGACATCCTTCATTTAGAAGAAAGTCATATATCACATATGCCTAAAGATAACTGAGGAGGGTATGATTTTTAGTGACTATAGCTTCTGAAGTCAAGTGACTAATATTACTGGTGTTCAGAGATCATCGGTTTCACCCAAGCAGTGCCAGTAGTTAGAATTTAATCGGTTTGGGAAATACTGTTCTTACATATCAACTGTTCTCAGTAGTAATGGCTTGTAACAGTTTGGACACTTTTGTCTTCAGTGTTTTTTATACTTTTACTTTTAGAGGTGGAAAATCTAAGTGTCTACACAGAAGCTGGAAATAACTTTTTTCTGTCCCTCGATTAATAATACCTCTGACAGTGCTTGAAGATAGTTTTGATTTAAAAGGTCAGTCTTTTATTGTACAGTTCAGTGCAACATTAGAGGCCTTTTGAAGGTATCATGTATATGCCAACATGTAGAAGAAAGACAAGAATGAGTAGCTGAAGTGAATTACAACATGCTGCCTACTCTGGAGTAGGGACACCTTGACTTTTCATTCTATATGGTGACTTTTGATCAATATTTCCTCTGTTTTTTATCTCATGATATACCATTCTGGTTTTCTGGGGAAGTAAGTCTTATGCATTCACACTTTCTGTCTGTCCTGCCTTATTTATTTTTAATACATTGACTAGTTTCAACCAAACTGGAGACAAATAGAAATCTAAACCATCCTAAGTTTCTAGAACTTAAAATTTTAGTAACATGTGTTGTTTTCCAACTGAGGCAGAAAACGTGCTATTTATTCATTCTGAGAAATAGATTATCTGTTAAGCCTGTATTATTGCATATATGGAGTTTTTAAACATACGTAAAGTTTTAGTCAGTTGTGGCATATACTGCCACGTACACAGCCAAACAAGAAAAAGGAAAACGGTGAGAAGCATGAAGAGCATTGGAAATATTGTAAAGTGAGAAGTCACTGAAGTATCATGGTTATTATGGAAGGTAGATGAAGCAAATCTATCAGAGGCTAGATTCATTATTTCTCTACTCATTATACATATTTTTTCTGTTCCTCTAAGTAATTTTTTTTTTAAGAGAAAACTGGATTGATGCTGACAGCATCTGTTATTTGGCAAGGCCAATTCCTTAGGACATTATTAACTCCTTTCTACCCTGCCACAACCCTGTTTGGCTTTCTGAAGCAAATTTATTACAATATTCCATGACTCTGACAGAATATAAGAGAACCAAAATTAATAGAGTTAGGGATGGCTGAAGGATGGCAGGTGGTTGAATTTCTTTCATATTCTATAATAGTTTATAACCAAGTTTTTTTCAATTTTTATGTTAATATGAACCCTTAAAAGTAAGCACCTGTGATGTCTATATAGTAAGTCTTAAAATTCCTTCAGAGGAAGCTTACTAAAGTTAACCTGTTTGTGAATCTGTGTAGCTTTCCAGAAATATACAGGACCAAAGTCTCCTATTTCCCAGTTGCTGAAGTAATTGGTTTATTCAAGACATTCTGCATTTTAAGTCCTATATTTGCTCCTCTTCAATACATCAAATTTACACTATTCTTTACCTCCAATACTCACCATGTTTGTGAAACAAGGTCCACCTTAGAGGCTAACTCATGTTGTCTTTTGCCCTTCCTGCAGGTCCATTTTTGGTAGCGCCTCTGTCTCTTTTATTCTTGATTTTATGCCTCTGCTCAAGCTAACAGATACATTTCTTCATACAGAATATTTCCTGTATCTTTTTTTTTTTTTAATTGTATAAAGATAAAAATGAAAAAAGAGCATCAACATTGAGTATTACAACTATAGTGGCTGTTTAGGAATTATTTTTAAAATTGTATAGATATTCTTAGCAAGTTACTCTAACGAAAGTGTGAAAAAAAGTGGAAATCAACAGCAACATTGAATGGGATAAAGTATTGTAAATGAATGTATGTCCTAATGTTATGCATGTTGCTTAGCAACAGGCAGTAAAAGTGTGGATGAACAAGTAAGTACAAAAAGTAATTAAAGGAAGGAGGCATGTGCATGGCATGGTACAGTATAATAACCAGGAATACAAAAATGATGAGAAAATCAAAGATGGAGAAAAACACATTTAAAGAATATTAAGAGTAATATTGAAACTTTTTTTTATTCTTTGTAGACTGATTTTTTCCCTGTAACATTAGCTAAAAAAAAATAGGCAGAAACTTCCTCTGTAATAATGCCTAAACATAATATAACTCACTCTAAGGAAACACAAATTTTAAAATGTGGATTAACTATATAGAAAAATGTAAAAAAAGCCCCACAAAATAATAAATTTAAAATATAAGAAATGTTCATTCTGCAGCGTAGAATTAACACAGATTTTTAATTATTTCAGTTACTTAGTAAATGAGCATTTGGAACAATACCATTCCCTTTAGCAAGAATCCTATTTGCCCACAGGTTCTGCCTCTGAATCACTTTGCAAAAGAATGTGTTCGTGTGGTTGCTTTTAAAGCTTCATTTTCTAATGCTTAGACAAAGTTCTTTATAGTACAGTTTTTCACTTAACTGTCTTCAAATATGGTTTGGAATTTATGAAGAATTTTTAATAAAAATCTATCAAAATAAATATTAGGCTTTTTTTTTTTCTCTGCTCCATTGAATTAGAAAATTATGCTAAGGGTGTTTAACATACACAGATCAATGAAGGTGTTTAAAATGATTGTCTTGTAAGAGGAATGAGAGGATCTGTGGCTTATATACTTGCCAAAGGTTATTGCATACTCTTCTGCAAATTGCTGTACTGTTTGTGCCTCAGTTTCTTCATCACAAAATACGATTTCTTACCAGCCACACTGAGCACATTAATATCATAATCATGAATGCTTTTACAAAGTTTCGCTAGCCGTACTGTGATCATGCTTTAATGGAGGACTGAAAAATACTATTGCAATGTATGCCTGCTATTACATGAAACTTATTCTCATAATGTACATACACAGTAAGAATTCTTGATAAACAAGCTACTTAACAATAACGATCAGACTAAATTAAGTTCTACTCTGTTGTTCAGATGTAGCTTTTTATATTTCTAATGGCTATAATAATTTGAATGATGAGTTGAATAAAGTGAGGGGCTGAAATCTAAAACTGCTAGGAAGGACTCTACAGGAGACATTTGGAAATCGACACCCAAAAATATGGGATCATTTGGAATCACAAGAATATTGAGATTCTGTATCGTCCTACTCAGCAGAAATTTGTGACATTACAGTTCTCCAATTTCATATACAAGGATCAAAGTTTTTAATATATGTCAGTATATATACACATATATATGTATATTCTGTTAGCTCAAGTGATTGTAGGATAGATTCCAACTCTAATCATAAGCTATTTGAATACCATTACACCTTTTTTTTTTTTTTTTTTTTTTTTTTAATTCTGGAATAACTATGTTTACAAAGTTAGTTTTAAAAGAATATTAAAATTGCAGAATCAAGCAGTCGAAGGTGGATTTGCTGCATGGTTTTGTCTGAGCCACTTGGAGATTATAAATTTTGAAGGGTCTTCAGTTATGTGAGTACATATTGCTTTCTTTTCTTTTTTTAAAGAAAGCATTCCTGTTTCGTGGTTTCATTCAGAGTCATCAAGTGAGAATGTTCAATTAAGGAGTACCTGCTTAGTGTTATTGCTGAGTGCATGGCCTTGTGCCTCACTTAATCTATACCATTCAAACTCTACAAAGTTAATTTAGGTGTGATTAATCAAACTGTACATCCATTTTCATATTTCTGTATCCTCTGGTACTGCACCACCAGTAAGTATTAAAACTTCCAGAGTCATAGACTGTTGTTCTTGAAAGTGTAATATTTAAAAAAAAAAAACCCAAAACCCACAAAAACAGACAGCTAGGTGATAGAAGCTTCTCTGTGACAGCAAAAGATAGGAGAGTTAATTTATCTTTGAAGGTATGTAATAGAAGGATATTCAGGTCTAAACTTGCAAGAAGATCCCATTGTCAACTCGGCCCTTTAAAAACCTAGTCCCACGTTGCATATGAAATTTATCTGATAGCTTCTGGTGGCTGTTCCAGTGGTTCCTTTGCTCTGTTGTGTACCTTTGCCTCATTGTCTGTCTTCCACTTAGCTAGATCACAGTGGACAGTCATATATAGTTTTCCAGAGTACCAATGTACAAGAAAGTCTCAAGACTGTTAGGATATTTAAATGTGAAGCAGAACACTTTAAGCAGAACAGTTATATTATTATTTGATTTTATTGGCTATAACTTGATGTACTGTGTTACTAACACTGAAATGAAAATCTACTTTAACTAAAATCAGCAATAAACTATGTAATACTATGCTAAACTAAGTTGGCCATTGGTCTTTAAGTACTCTGTGTAAAAAGGAATGCCCCAAAACATCAGTGAAAAAAACAAATTATTCCTGTTATCCCGGGCACAACAATACCTAAAACCAAAAGAAAATCCTTTGTCAGTAGTAATACTTCTTGCTTCCCTTTCTCAGTCTTACTGTTTGCAAGCCACGGGTGATTCCAGTCCTGTGATTAAAGCCAGTTCCTGAAATCCTGTTTGTAAGTACTTGCATATATGTCTGCTACCTCTCTGAACATGGAACACCTATTCCTAAACCTGTCAGGAAAAGGAAGAGCACAGTTCATCAACAGCAAGGTTATTGTTCCTCTTTTCAGCCATGAAAGCAAAGGAGTAAAGAATGGAAGATCAAACTGAAGAAGATCTAAGACTGGTCACAGTTCACAGCTAGTTTACAGAGAGAAAAGAAAGATTTAAATGAACATTTAAAACTGACTGAAGTTCTCCAATGTTTATCAGTGTTCTGACAAAAACATTATGAAGATGTATATCAGTATCAACTTCTGCAGGGAGCCAAAAGTATCTTTCCTCTTACTGTTTCTGTTGGCCTTTTTAAAGGCGCGCTATCAGTCAATAAGCGTAATTTTCCTTCATATTTTATAATTTGTCCCTATGAGGAAAATCGACTACTTTGTGTGGCATGTGCTTTAGAAGTAGAAATGTAAAGTACTTCTTCCCTTACAACATGTAGATCTGCCTTGATTCAGCAGCAGTGAAATAAACAAAGTGAATACTTTAATCAATCTGACTTGCAGAGCACTTGAAACAATGAACTCTGTATGCAAACATAGCACCAATAAGTCTCCCAGAGGAGGAAGCTCAAGTCTGTAGAATAACTGTATGAGAATGCTTAGAAAACATAAAAATTAGATCCAGTAAGTTCCAAAATACTTTCAATCCAAAACCTGCTGTATTCTGTACCAAGATGTTGCTGAGATTAATCTTATCTTGTACATCTCCATTTTTATTTGTTTGTGGATTTTTTTTAATTAGAAAATTATTTTCAATATGCAACTTTCCTTTAATGAAGATGCTATTTGATTGTGGAAAGACAACAAAACACTTTTTATTGTAAGGGTGGTCAAACCCTGGAACAGGTTGCCCAGAGAGTTGGGGTGGAGTGGAGTCTCCATCTGTAGAGATATTCAAGAACAAACTTGAGATGATTGTGGACAACCTAGCTGTCAAGGAGGCTGGACTAGATGATCTCAGCAGGACCTTTCCAACCTTAATTATTCTGTGGGGAGATTGAATTAAAAGATAGGTGTCTGTTCTCAAGAAAGATTCTGGTTCCAAAGTACTCCATAAATATTAACTGAAGTCAAGCTTCCAAGATTTTTGAAGACTTTTTAGAAGAAACTTTTGGAGAAATTTCAACGATGTTACTATCAGTTAAGATGTATTTCTGTACAATGGTGAATAAGAATAAAAGAGTAAGAAAAATTAGGCCATTTTTAATTTTCAAAAGGCTTGTAAGGAAATGCCTAAGGGTTTTAAAATCCAGTAACAGAGATGAACTATTGTTGAGATTCTAGAGGACTTTCTGCGAGAGAATGGCCATGTGAGCAATCCTGCATGTGAACGAGACTGATAAGACCCTCAGCCTGAGTAAGAATGTGATAAGGATGTGACCCTGAATGAGGGAGGAGAAACTTGATGAGACAAACAACCCCAGAAGGGGTTGGGATGGAAGAGGAAGTTACACAAGGCAGGAAGCCTGGCAAGGCTGATGTGGCACTTTTTATCCAGTCATAAGGTTTAAAGCACGGGCTAAGTTAACTGTCCAATCTTGAGGACTTATACTGCATGTTACTCTCGTGTATGGAAGAACATTATAAAAGGGCTTTCTTAGTTGTAATAAACGGGCATTGCTTGATCACATTGGTCGTGTGTGTGCTCAGCTCTCCCACAAACTATCAAGTAGGAATACTTACAAATGACATAATGTTATTTACTTTAGTTATTCACAGAGAAAGTTCTGAGCAGTCAGAGGCTGCCAGTAAAGCTAGGAGGAATGACTGATAATTGCCCAGTGGTTGATAAGAACTATGTTCAACAATAAAGCTAATACAAATTAGAATGTATAATGCTTGTGTTTCAAATATCTTTTATCAAATTAAGAAAAGTGCTAATGTTGAGTTTTCACTGGAAAAGACCACTGAAATAGCAAATAAGACTGGGATAGAAAAAATACTATGACCAAGTATAGAAATGTGTGAATCAAAGGCTATGTTCTGCCTTTGAACACTAGCTTTCTTCAGCTTAAAAAGAACTTAAGGAGACAAGGAGCAAACCAGGTTAGACTTCCACATGAGAGGAGACTGCAAAGTTGGGGACTCTAGTTTAGGAAGCAGGTAAGTATTAGGATACATAGTACCAGTTCCTATTATGGATGTAAAATGTTATCATTCCATTTTAAATCTGATGAGGGTAGTAAAGCCAAGGGATATTAATAGAACAAAATGAAAGAAATTAATTTTGCTGAAAGGTATTTGTTTTGGCTCAAGCCAGAGAATAATTGTCTAAAGAATGCATTCCATGAACTATAACCCAAAGTCTAAAGCTTAGCTGTATTCAAGAAGTTGAGACAGTTATGTGAATAATAAGGTTATTTGCAGTTACATTAGTTATTGGCAGTTACATTGACAGAGGCAGTTTCACAGCCACCAAGTAAGAACTGGCAAAAGCAGGCTAGGGGAAGAGTGTCTGGAAGAGTGCCCAGTGGAAAAGGACCTGGGGATGTTGGTCAACAGCCGGCTCAGTATGAGCCAGCCGTTGCCCAGATAGCCAAGAAGACCAATAGTGTGACCAACAGGACTAAGGAAGTGATCATCTCCCTGTACTTGGCACTGGCGAGGCTGCACCTCAAATACTGTGTTTAGTTTTGGGCCCCTCACTACAAGACAGACGTTGGGATGCTGGAGTGCGTCCAAAAAGGGCAATGAAGCTGGTGAAGGGTCTAGAGCACAAGTCTTGTGAGGAGAAGCTGAGGGAACTGGGGTTGTTTAGTCTGGAGAAGAAGAGGCTCAGGGGAGACCGTATCACTCTCTACAACTACTTGAAAGGAGGTTGTAGTGAGGTGGGTGTCAGTCTCTTCTCCCAGGTAACAAGTGCTAGGATGATAGGACAAGAGGAAATGGCCTCAAGTTATATCAGAGGAGGTTTAGCTTGGATGTTAGGAAAAATTCCTCTACTGAGAAAGGGCTGTCAAGCATTGGAACAGGCTGCCCAGGGAAGTGATTGAGTCACCATCCCTGGAGGTATTTAGAAGAGGTGCAGATGTGGCACTTAGGGACGTGGTTTAGTGATGGAATCAGCAGTGTTAAGTTTACAGTTGGACTTGATGACCTTAAAGGTCTTTTCCAACCTAAACGATTCTATGATTATACATGTTATAATTATAGCTTTCAGAAAATCATTGGAATGTTATCATTGAATTGAGGTGTTTCCTTTTGGGTTTTGCAGTTATTAATTCAAGGCTTCATTTTATTAAATATTTTTGTGATTTGTCAGTGCTGGTAGAGTATGTCAATGACACTAAGATGGGCAAAATAGCAAAGAACAATGGTGAAAAGGCAGTTAGTGACCATTGTAACAAATTATCAAGAAAAATAGTGAACTACTACCTGTTATTTTAAACTAAATATTGGTTACTTTAACTACATAGAAGTTAATTGACTCAATGCAGCCAACTGACAAACAAAATTGAGTCATTGTAGTACCTGAAGTCACACTAGATTTGCCAATGATTCCTTTTAACTTTAAATTGTATTAATCTGTGAAAAACTAAATATCTAAATAACCATTATTCATATTACCTGTTCAAGTAGCAGAAGACAACTAATTCTGTTTGTATCACTTTTAGGAAGATTTGTGATCAGTTGGATTAGCTCTATGAGAACCCTCAGGCAGCCTATATGGGTACCCCTAATAACGTACCAAGCTACTAAATGCATCCATATGCATAGCTCACCATTCTCAGGGAACATCTTTGGGCTGCTCCTAAGGCTGTTGTTGCAGGCTCACGGGATGATGTAGACATACATAGCCAAGACGTCTACTAGCAGCAGCACTGTAAATGACTCTAGTGAGTCAGTCCAGTGAGATGCAGAATATATCGTTTCTAGATCTGGGTCAAAACCAACCATCTGCTTTAAATTCAAGGTCCCATACCAACAATGAGGCATAATTGCCACTGAGAGTTCACATGTCATCTAGCTTGGACAAAAGGAGTGAAATTTAATTATAGTTTTAATAATGCTGTTTGCTTAATGAGTTTCTGACGTGTCTGGTATTCTTGTTTGGCTCAAAACTGAGCTTTCTAAAACATTACAACATGCTGCTAGGGTTTCTTTGTAAATTACAGTAAAGACCATGCTTTTTACAGCTACCATTTAGAGGCAATCTGAACTGCCAGACAATATATCCAGGCTCTTCACATTCTTGAACGGAATTATGCCAGAGCTGAGGGAAATGAGAAGTGAAATAAATATGGGGTTTAATTCTCAATTGAGAGATCAAAAAGCTGAATTATGCAAATTATACATATAGAAGATAACACACAAAATCTGTAGGTGAAACAGAAACTGAACACAAAGTTTATGACTATAGGTGGGTATAGTGATCCCAAAGCCATTCTCCTTGGACAGGTCTTTTTTCCCCCACTCATTTCTGTTGCAACTATTTTATGAACCATTTCAACTTTCATTTTCTAATATTGTGAAGAAGACATTCAGTATCATATTCTATTACTGAATGTGCATGGGTCTATGCACTTTAGCAAAAGAAAACAAATTCAGAGCTACTGTACGGCTACTGCCATCTTTCTGAAATAATTACATGTTTTTTATTTTTTGCCTCAGGTTCTCTGTGTGCCTCACCTTCATTAACTCTGCTTAGAAAGCAAAGTAAAGTGCAAACTGAAATTATTGCACCATAGCTGCTAAAGTTAGGTAAAGTTTGCAATTTTGTCGTTGGAGACCAGTTACTAGCCTGCAGTTAGTCTCGCTATCCAGTTACATATAGGTGAGCACTGAACAAACACAGGAACAGTGAAGACCAGAGTAAAATGAAATCATTGCCTCCTTGTTATGCTAACATTGAAGAAGTAGAGTTAAAGTTAGCCTCTTTCTCCTTCCATCTCTCAACACCAATTAGTAATAAAATATGGTTCTCTCCAGGGAGTCCTGAGTCTTAAAACATGCTTTGGCAGGGTTATAGGTGATATGGTAATTATTTAAAGATGAATCAATTATGGACACTGGGGCTGTAGGCAACACATCACTTTGACTCATACTTCAGTATTTGCCCAATTTTAATTAAAACAATTGGTCATATAATGCCCATGATATGAATAGATTCCAGAGTTTTTTAACAAGAAATAAAACTGAGATAACTTGATCTTTGAGCTCTAGAGGTCAAAAATGTAACCTTTTTGTAGAGCTCATTAAAATGAACATGATAGATATGTGCAGCTATGTAAGAAGTTCGGAAGACTCTGTCAGTAAAGAGACTTTCTTTAAATAGAAACCCCTACCTACCCTATATGTGTATTTTTTTTATGATTACCAGCCAATACTAATTATCTTACCCACCTCTTCTCTTTAATAAAGATATATAAGCAGTAGTAGGAGTTCTGCAAGATACCTGAGAAAAATAGGGAGCCTGAAGCAGTTTCTTTTATGTGTGCTGGATATGACTGAGGATCTTAAGTTTAATATGTGAAATTTCTAGTCCATGTAAGTCCATCAATATCTTGCATTTATGCTTATTTTTTTTTTTTTCTTTTCTTTTTTTTTTTTTTCCTGTAAAATAAATATTATGAATGTTAAGGTTCCCCAGAAGCCTTACCGTTGAAATCTTTACACAGTTAAAACTGAAGAACTTATATGGAATCTGCAGGTCCTGATAGTGACTTAAAAATCTGTGCTCTGGTTTTGAAAATTAAAAACATAATGCTATTAAAGATCAAAAGAATCTCAGTGTTTCACGACCATGCTATTATACTTTTTCCATAGATGCTAGTAATATGCAAAAGTTTACTCAATAATAGCTTAAATTGGGTAATATTTTATTGTAGGAATGTGTCATACAAATCAGGGAAAATAATTCACAGCTCTTGTTTCTTTATAAGCAAATTTGATATTCCAAAATAATTCCATAATCTCAGATTAGCCATACTCAGGCATCTCCTTATCTTAGATATTCAAGATTTTGCATGAACATACAGAGAAATCATGTTTATATGATCATATAGAGAGATGTATTTAAAATAAGATGAGATCATGTTTGTTTCAACTGAATGATGTACCACAGATTCCACTGTATGCTGTTCTACGCTGCATATTTCTTGTCCCTCAAGCCTAGGCTGGAGGAGCCCAATGTAGCAGTGAGAAAATCATGCCAATTTTACCACTTGATTTCTGAGTTTACATAGCTTTCAACCCCTAGTTTCTTTGCTGAGAATGCCATTGAAGTTGTAGGTGGTAGTTTTTGGCAGAGGCACTAGTTTGTAGGGCACTAGACTAACATTATCACTGGGTAACAATTTTAACAATTTTAAGAATTTATAGAATTTATATCAGATATGATCTGGTAAATTGAATGTGAAGTCCTCTGTCCAATTATAAATCTCTTACAAGTCAGTCCAGTTCCCCAAAATATATCAAAGTACTTACTAGCATGAAGCATGGAAAAAAAGACAGAAATTCCATACCTCATTACATTTTTTAAACTTTTAAAGCAAAATGGCATTATTGTACACAGCAATTTGAGAAGTTTTTGCTTCTGGAATAGATTCTATTTTAACATGATCACCTAATCTTTGTTATATGTGAAGAAACATGTGTGCATGTTCTCTTTGAGCCTGTATTATGTTTTTAGAAGTGATTGCACTGAAGTGTTTTATATTTGATGCTGTTTCGCCTTAGTAGAAATAAATGTAAAAATAAAACAGTAAAGAAAATGACAAATTACAGACACAATGTTTGCATTTTGAATTAAACATATGTATACTGCAGGAGATTTTAAATACGTTTTTTTAAGAATATAAATGGATGCTTTCCTTGAAACATTGTATTCAAAATATTGTAGTATTTTTAATCTCCCCCCCAACCAACACCTACAGAAATTGAGATCTACATAGTAGATGGGTTATTTTATAAATCACTTCATTCTTCAACTTCAGAAAACCACAGTTAATACTTTCCTCATATAACCTATTATATTAGTCCAAAATCTTGACTTTATGTAAATAGTAAACACCATTACTGGCCTAAGTTTATATCAGTTTGAGGCACACTCATGTTTTCTTAAGATACCAAGTTTTTTAATGTGTTTGTTAGGATCTCTGTTGCTGACTAACCTTAACAAATAGTAACAATAAATAATAGAAGCTCTTCAGCATTGCTTCTCTTGGTTCACCAAAAATGTCAGCTCTAAGAATACCAGGGAGATGCCTGCCTGTAGCATTTCTGTCCAGCAGACTTAGTCATCACCACGTACATACACTCTCAGATAAATGGTTAATTCCATGACAATTATGAATTCCTGTTGGCTCTGTGGGACAGGATTTCATCCAAAGAGATGAAAAGGAGTTCTAATTTGGTCTCTTGTGTTCTCCACAACATCTCTTTAACCTGGAAAGATCTCTCCCAATTTATGTTTGTTTTAATTTCTGTGGCAGTTTCTAATGCTTCGGAGGTCAGCTGACAAGAAGGTCTTTCATGCTTTCTCCAACTGTTAAATCATGTTTAGTGGAGGCAAAAATTAGCATGTTCTCAGCAGAGTGGCTCAGGTGGTTTTTTGGGCTTCCTTTTGCCAAAAATGGAAATGGCTTTTTGTAAAGTACTTCCTTTTGGTGCAAGTTCCAGTTAGACATTTCATTATGTAAGTCTAGATTAATAGAAGAACACTAGATATTTCTACTATATAGTTCCAATTGATTGGTCTAGTTTCTGCCACCTTTTAGTCCCTTCCTGCTCTATTGTTTACTTTTGTTTACTTACTCCCATAGCTTGCTTGAGATTTAACAGGTTTCTTCCTCAAAAATTAATCCTGTTATTGTATCTTACTGAGTGGTCTTCTGTCAATGTACGTAGCTCTAAAGAGCTAAGAATATATGCCTACAAAAATAGATTTGCCTATCCTTCTCTTCAAAAGCAAGAGACTTAACACACTTACCACATTTATTAAAAGGGATCCACAAAACAGGTCCATTCAACCGTCGCTGGATTCTGTTTCTTCCTTGATTTGACGTTTCTCTATGCCCTTCAATTTGTAAAAGGCAGACAATGGATTTATATATCATAATGACTAAGGTAATCTATTTAAATGCTTTTCCTAAAAAGCTGCCTCATTAATGGTTAAAACCAGAAAACCTGTCAGTGCACACGCAGTTCAGCAGCATTCCTAAAATCTGATTGAAAGTATTGCTTTGCTAGAATTGTTTACTATAAAATCAGTGAACTCATGCTTCTGGTGAAGCACAGCTATCTAAATACAAATAGACTTGCATGTGGTTTATATAGATATGCTACAATTTGATTCTGTTTCTGAAGAAGCTGTCAGTATTAATATCCTCAGAATTTACATAAACAGATACAAGAGTTCTAGATCTTATCCCTGCATGTGTAATCTTTATTATTTTTTCCTGTTATTTCAAATGCGTACAAGAAAGTAATATTGAAGTGTTCATTTTATTTGTGCGGATGTAACTAAAAAACTATGTTGACTTTTAGTTTTTGATATGTTTGTGACTTGAAATTATTTATGTTAAAAAATCTTATGAAGATCTGAACATGTGATTCATTGCCAGTAGACCACTGCTTTTCTTTATGAAACTGTTTTTTACATATTGTATTACACACATGAAATATATTTTTCAGATGTGTGATTATTGCAGCATGCTTCTTTCCATGTCTTCCTTATATTTACATCAAAAGTTTCCCCTCACTTGGGTGCATCAGGCATTTTTGATTAGAATTGTTGGGGTTTTTTTTACTTAGTTGAAAACGCAAGCAACATGTTTCTCCTAGAAAACATATTTAGTGAAATTACAGTCTTGTTTGCCATATGGTGATTCATACAGATGGATGATTATTATGCAAATCTTTTGATTAGTGAGTTTCTGCTATTCTAGGAATCATTTGCTTTGTATGTGTTGGCTTTGTACACATTTAGTTCCATTCTTAGGATGATCTGGAACTGTGCCAAATCTTTGATAATCTTGGTGATACAGTTTTTTACAATTTTAAACTTTATGGTTTATTCCATTTTCTTTCTTCATCAGGCAAAAGAATTAGATTTTACTTCAATTTACCATATGAGAAATATAATGCAAGAAGGATCACTCCATGCTGAATGAAATCAGTAGCAAAATTTGCATCTTTACATCATATATTCTGCCTCTATGTTATAGGCATGTAAGATTAGTGAGGGGACCTGTCAAATAAAAAAGTTCCTTTTCAGATGCAATGTTTCATATGCAACCAGGATCTAGTCTGATGTTTCCTACCAGCTTCTCTCCAAATAGCAAGTTTTGTGGTTGAGCACTGGACAGATTGATATATAATGCTACCAGCTTTTTTATTTCTACATGGTTCATAAAGATTTTGCATAGGAACTGTATCTTCAGCTCTTTGTTATGAACATGGAATGTGAAAACTGTATGTGAAAAGAAAATGCTAGCCATTCGGTTAACCTTAGGTACCCTAGATACAGGGGGCTAAAGTCTGTGAGTGATGGAAAGCATTCAATGTATGTTTAAGTAAGTCCCTTATGTATATTACATAATATACTCTGTATTCTGATTTGTTCAGGCTCACATAAAAATCAGTATTTTTTCCACTGCCTCGAGCAGGCCTAATATTAATAAAAATTAAAGCCTTCTTAAATGATATAGTTGAGATGCATGGACAGGAGCATCAGACTTCTTATTTCTTCAGAGAGCTGAGATCCAAGGAGATAAGAGAGATGTCATTTAGGCTCTCCCACAGAATGATAATGCTGCATGTCACAGTATGTGTTCCAGGAGTCGATTTTTGTAAATTAAGCTAATCTTTTATCTTTGCCACAAAACATTATAATGAAGGAGTCTACTAAACCAAAATTAAGGTTTTTAAATGTTTCATTTCCACAATATTTTGATGCTGTGAAAATATTTCAGACATAAACATAATAAAATTATACTGTTATAAATTAACAGTATAAAATGTTATAAAGTGATATTCCTTAACTATAGAATTCAAGGTTATAGTGAAGGAGATGGTTTCCAAGAGTAAAATAATATTTTATGATCAAAGCTGTTGCCTTTTATCCATTTATCTAAATCAGCTCATTAAAACGTTTGATGAATATATAGATACCTATCCCATACAAAACAGCTCTTATTCAAAGGTTGTTGAAAATAAAGCAGTTTTATCTATATCTAAGGTAAAAACCTAAATTGTCTAACTGTAAAGCCGAACTGAGTAATTTACTTCATCAGAAGCATTCCTGGTTGGAAATTTTGGCGCTCATTATGCATCAAGGAAGACTAGATAGTTATAGCAAGCCATTTTTAGATTTAATCCCTTTAATCTGTTAATCATCTGTGTGTAATCAGTTGAATTTTAGATTTTTTAAGACACTACAAGGTAAAAGAACAATTTCACTGTTGTCAGATGGAGAATCATTTGAAACACTATGGTTTTGTATTTTGAAAAAATGCTTTTTTTGTTTTTCACTAGTTAAGACTTTGATATAGTAAGAAAAGTTTTTTGCTACTTGTAAACCATTATACCTATATGAAATAATGCTCTTAATTATCGTGAAAGTGTGTTTAAATGCTTGGTAGTTTAAATATTGGAAATGTTCCAGAAGTGGGTCCTACTTTAAGAGACAACAGAGACATCTTTGGACCTTCTTTTTCAGTCTGATTTTGTATGTGAAGAATTTAATTGTTTAATACTAAATATTTAACACATTGCTCTCTCTCTCTCCTGAATTTTTCACTGTTTCAAAATGAGAATTTTGTTTTAGTAAAGACCTTCTAAATGGCCTGTCCACAAGAGTAAACACATAGGGCAACAGCCGATAAATAAACTAAATCACTTCCTGAAATGTTCAATATCAAATCAGTTAGAATTCAGAGAATTCCTTTGGTAGGAAAGTACAGAGGCTGGATGACTTAGTTTCTTGGTTTCCTGTCAAAACCCTTGAAACACATGATTCCTTATCCCTTCTTGCTGCAAGTCTCAGTCCTGCTGTCAGTTTCTCTTTAATCTGCTTGACAGTCCTATCTGTGAGGGTTATAACCCTCAATTCTGGCATAGCACCTGTCCTACACTGAAATATTACAGAACTGTTCCCTAGTTCTTGCCAAGACTTACATATAATATCGTGTAGTAAGTGTTTAGTGTGTGTTAATGATTGCTGCAAATTACATTAGTAACCGTTAATTTTCCCAGTATTAAAATCCTTATAAAAATATCCTTAATCGGAATCATCTGATATGGAAATACCCAGTTTGTATTGCTCTTATAGGACTTTACTTGGAATAGTATTCTTATCAATCCATCTAAATTTTCACAATTTCTCATCCCCCTCCAAAGAGAGTTATAAAGATACTGTTGCTGTTTGTCTGAAATGTTCATGTGACTTACACAATTCAGCTATAATTATTTGCCATCCAGTACATTGTTAATTTAACGACATCATAATTTTCTAATATGTTTTCAACAGTTATAACAAGGAAAAGTGCATATAGGTGGTACTGTTCCTGAATAAACTCTTACATTTTATTAGAAACTTGGGAAGGACATGGTAAGACAGAAAGAGACTAATAAATGGGAATGTGTTTTCTTTAACAGTCTCAAGGATTTAAGCAATAGGAGGAAAGATAGGGGAGTCTGGAAATATTAATCTGAATTAGAAATATGAGTTTAGAGAAAGGAAAAAAATCAAGAATGATAACAGGGCAATTAATTAGGCTGTAAATGCCACTGTCTTAATAGAGGAGAAGCAGGTAGTATATAGATTCAAACTATGTTGAGACATTAAAGTGATTTCTCCCTTTTTTATTAGTTTGCATATCTTCTTTCTGACCGCACGTGAGAAAGATTGTTTTTCTTTCTCTAAAACAGTTAATACAAAAAAAAAAATGATATTAAAACAATGTTATCTCCACAGAAGTATTCAATAAGTAATTACTGGAAAATGTGGTGAATTTATGACCTGTGAACAGTCTGCTAATCGGTAAAGTCATAATAAATGATTAACAGTACTTTGTACCTTTCAGAACTATATTCTCTTTGTGGATATGTTAAGACTGTATGTGAATTTGGTTTTATTGTTCTCTTTCATAGTTATGAGGTTAAATCTGTGTTGTGATGCCACTATCATTAAAATTTCAATAGGCAGAAATAGTCCTTCATTACAAACAAATTTATTGCTTCATTGGTTTGTATAGTAAAAATGTGAGGAGCTACATATTAGAAGCATGACTCTCCTCTACAACAGAAAAATCGTTGGATGGAAGGAAGGTAAATAGTATTTACTACAAATGTGTAATGTTTGCCTTGCATAATTACTTGCAAGAATTCATAGACAGCTATACACATTTCAGCACTTAACTTTAATATTTTGTTCTATTGGTCTGATGATGACTGAAAATGTAATTTCTAAACCACTAAATGCACTATGTTCTACAAAAATGGATAAAGCTGGTCAGATGCAATGAAGAAAATTACCTTTAGAGAATGATGGTCTGCAAAAAATTTCCCTTCCACAATCTCACCACTATTATCAGATATTGAGATATTGACAAAATAAAAAATCAGATGTAATTTCTTCATAGAAATTGTGAATTAATACCTTCACTATTTCTAGTAAGAGTTGTGTAAGCCAGATATAGTCAATCTTTTAACATTTAGACCATTATTTCTCATTGTTTTTCACTGTAGCTAAAAAATTTATGTACCTTATCTGTTTAGATGTCATGCATAAAAGAACTTTCAGTGGTGGCTTCCAAATGTGCTAAAATCTATCATATGCTATTTTTGTTTTTAAAAATTCTTGGATTTGTTAAAACTCCCTTTATCTTCCATTTCAATTATAATATTGCATTTAATGTATCAATTCATTTAAAAGAAACAAGATTTGAAAAACCTGTATGCTTGAAATCTTGCCTGATTTATCCAGTTGTCTAGTGAAAGTTATTACCTCTTCCCACAAGTTTTTCAATTCTTGGACTATCTATCTCAGTTGTGACAATTTTGCATTGATTTTATCATTAACTGATATTCTGAAATGAAAAGTTCTTTGTCTTACAGAAACCAGATGTTGGAGTTCCAAATTAAGGAAATATTTGCTCATTTGGAAATGTATGGGGAGCTAGTCTTATGAAGAGACATGAAATTCCCTGCATAACATGTCTCTTACTTTCCAAAGTAAGGGAATTGAGCAGTCTCTAGATTTTCTACCTTTTTGGCAACTGATCAACAATGAAGAAAAAAGTTAGAATACATGAAAGCTGCATTAATTTTCTGTAAATATCTTTCCTTTTTTCATTGCAAATAATTATAAACAACTTCTTCTGTGATCACAAAAAATTGCCTATGGAATTCAGAAAGTTTGCCTTTCATTTTTAACACTAAGATTAGGTTAATATAGGCTATTGAGGCACAGCAGTCCTTAATGTCAGCTCTATGCAGTCATCATCCAGCTCTGCAGCTTCTCTACTCTTGTCACACAGATAGTGCTGTCTTGCAATTCTTCATCTTCCTGGATGACACTAAACATGACTAAAACAACTCTGAAAAGAAAAAAGAGTACAGAAATAGTATTAGTAGGAAGTAAGAAGTAGTACTTTAACTTAGTAATGTTTGTAAACTTCAAGGGTGGATAAGAGGAGCTTTTTCTCCAAGCTGCCAAGACACCTTTCAGACTGCACTTATTATCCTTTTAGAATCCACAGAATTAGTGCAAAAGCCGGGAAAATGCAGAAACACATCGTGTGTGTGTGTGTGTGTGTGTGTGTGTGCATATGCAAATAAATAGAAGACTGCATTCTGTTTTACAACATGTGGACTGTGCTACAGTGATGCTTGCCTTCGTCAACTAGTGAAGATACTCGCTACAATTCCAATCTGTTAGTTTTAGCTGCAGCAGTCCATGTTCCCAGATTAGCTCTTTAAGACCATCAGTCTGATGCTTCCTACACAGCAATAAACTCTTCTGTTATACTTAGCTGAATTTGGTGGCTTAGTGTTCATATTAAAGACTTTTAACAGTATTGGTAAAAGATGCTGGAGGTAGTGCTTCCCAGATTCCAGTAATGACTTATCAACTCTTAAATCCATCATGAACTACAAAGCTGAGTTTCCTCAAAGCAAGAGAAAAAACTTTAAAGCTCTTACAAGAAGAGAGATAGTCTTGCTGTCTTCAGGACCAAAATAAAAATTCATTCCTTCAACTGGTTTTCAGTATCTGCAATGAAAAAAACAGCAAAAAAGAGAATGAAAACAGAGAAAAAGAAGCACAGGTAAAAACAAGAGGAAAACAACCCCTTAACTGTAGTTGGCTCATGGTTAGACTCCTAAGCAGCTGTGATTTTTATCTGTATGTTGGGCAAAATGGGGGAGAAAGATCTTTTTTGTGTTGGATATCATAATAAAATTATGAATTACCTTAGTGATGAGTGTAGTAAATTTCTTAGGAACTTTTATGTCCTCAGACTAGGATCTGAGTATCTTACAGCCACTTTTAAATTGGATAATGAAAAGTTGGGGGGGAATAAAGGGTTGTATTCACTCTGTGTTGTAAACAGGAAAGTTGAAGCCCAGACTAGATAAAATGGCTTGGCTGGTGCGGAACAAATGGAAGCACCAGTAACTGAACACGGGCCTTCAGCTCTAGACTAGACCATCTGTCTGCCAGCCATATTTCTTCTTTATGATTCTGTCTATGTTTGGTTATTAAATTCATATATCAGTTTTTTAAGTGGAATGACACATTTCAGTGTTTATGCAGTGCCTTTCCAATTGTACATGATTTCCTTTGAGAAACAGAAATTTAACTTATTTACAGAGCCTTCATGGGAAAGAATATAGTATTTATAGCTAAATAGTAAAATAGACATTACTTACTACTCTGCTTTCATTTGTGTTTCTGGTTTGCTTATAGAGCTGTTGACAGTTTGCAGCATTTCAGCATAAAATAAACAGTCACATCTGATCGCAGATTTTTTTGTCATTGAGAAAAGTGAATTCTAATACATAAAGATAATTATAAGTAAATTTACATGTTAATTAATAATAACATGGTAGAAGAATTACTCGATTTTCTAAAGCATTCACCATTGCAGGACGGCTGTCTCCTTTTTCACATGGTCTTTTTACATAATCTACACTGCTAAATAATGGGATCTCATCACTCTCCTTGGAACTCATAGGTATAGGGGATCCAGTATAACTGCTTTTATGTATTTAATTTAAATTTCTTTTTACCTACTCTTGGCAGGTGTGAAAGTAGGAGAAAAATCTGTTTACTTTTAGAAAGAGAGTTTAGGGTGGGGAAAAATATGTTTCTTTCCACAAAGACACTACACACTCTCTGGGGATCTTTTACTCTTTGTTCCATACAAAATTCCATGATCATCAGAGCTTTGGACACTTTCAGGATTGGGACTATGTCTGTGTCTGAAAAACAGTAAAGTATATGCATAAAATACAGAGTAAACTGCAAACACGAGACTTGAATAGTAGGATGGCATCTGATTAAATCCTACATTTTTTTATGCATTGATTTACTAAAAGGAGGTGGATAACAATGTTACTGGCTAATGAAGAATGTCAGATTAGTTATGCTGGTTGAGACTGTGTGAGTTTCTTAAGATATCTAATGAAACCTTCAATTCAAAGTAAGTTGGTAGCTCAGTAGGAGATGAACACTATTACCTAAAGAATTAAGGTTATATATATAGCAAAAGGCATGGTTTGCAATAGTCATGTGCATTCTTGGTTCCAAATTAACTCAGCAACTACTCAAGGAAATGACCTGCATACAGTCATACCATGTCCGCTGATATTCATCAATAACAAAAACATATGGGGATAGTGTTGGGAAGTAAAAGGAACAAGAAAAAAAAGCAATATTGGAATATTTGTAGTATGCTGCTGTAAACTGCTATTATTCCTTTCCTTTGGTTGCTCCGTGTGATTCAGTGAAATTTGATAGTCTCATCTCTCATCTTCTTTAAAGGATTATTTACAGGGGATGATTCATCCCACCTATTTTAGATGCCTGTTGTAGGATGGGATGTCTTGTTCTCAGGAAGTGCCTCTCCATCTCTCCAGTGGCTAGACAAAACCCAGATAACTAGTTTCAACTAGACAGAACTTTTTGATGACAGGTTAGACCACATAAATTCTACCTCCTGACTCAAAAAGGCTTTGTTTTTAATGGGAAAATACCAGAAATGGGCAAAAAGTGTTATAGATAAGGGCAAACCTGCATGTGAGAAGAAATTGGAAAGATTGGAATCAGTTAGCTTGGATAAAAGATGAATAAGAACATGCATGATTGAAAGAAACAAAAAAGAGGATGTTAAAAAAGGCAAGGAACTCTGAACTAGGACTTATCTTCTATTGTAATAAAAGTACAAACACCATGGGAAAAAAATACGACGAGGCTTGCATGAACCACGTTATATAAATCCTAATATTCAATGGGATTCAGAAAAGGCTTAAGACTTTTTCTTCTATGAGGAGTAAAAATACAGAAAGTTATGTTCAGTAGATTTTTATTTAGGTGAGAAGATATGAACATTTAGAGTGTAAGGCAGCCACACATCAATGAGCACTGTAAGAACATTCCTCTGTGAGTGCCTGTTTCAATGCTTAGGACTATTGACAAGTACCAGCATTTTTTTTTTTTTTAAGTATCTCCTATTGATAACTGTCAAAGGCTGGTTACAAGATAAAACTAATGATCTAGTGTGGCAATTTCTGTGTTTATATTTTTTATTTCCAATGTGAAAACATAAGGTTAAAGGGAAAGCTAGTTCATTCAAATGCTATGCAAATGGATTAGGTTTTGCATTAAATCCTCTCATGGTGTTAGAGGGTGCAGTTGTACCAGAACAGTTACCCATAAAATGTGAAGTAGTTTTCTATAGATTGCTGTAGGAATGTATAGATTTTGAAAAAATGTGAACTGCCTGTGAAAAATTATATCTCTGAGTCTAATCAGATTCTTGGTTTGAAAGTATCATCTTGTTATTTTTACTCTTTCCCACTACCTTCCTTATCTATGGCAGTCGTATCTCAATAACAGAGAGAAAACTATAGAACTGATTCCTGAAAGAAAAAGAAATTTTACCAGTGGGTGGAAGAGTTTAGGTGTAAACTCTCTAGTTTTCTCACTTCTTCAGGGCTTTTTAAAAATTAATTCATCTGTGGATGTCCCTTATGACATCAAGGAACATAACTTTTAATGAAATTCAATATAGAGTATTGTATTTGGGATGTAGCATACACCTGGTTCACAGACCTCTGCTTTCAACAGTGAAAGCACGCACTTGTCAATAGTGGGGATTTGCAGAAACAAACTCTAGCTTTGTAGACTAGTAAAAATCCTTCTTTTCCTGTAAGAGTTTTGAATATAAATGTGTTGCTTCTCTTTCTGAGGCATAACATATGCTGGTATTGTGCATCTTGAAATAATTTTAGTATGATATTGATAAAACTAGGCTATTCTTCCTTATTACATCTATAAAATCTTTTTTTCTAAATGTAAACAAAGACAGTCCAATGAAAATATGGTTTGGCCAATGTAGAATAATGGATTCTATAAAACATATTTATTTAGGAAATTTAGGAAATAACTAGGATTTTTTCTGAATGTATAGTTTCTATAAATCTGAAAAAAAGAATTATTTACCTCTACTGTTTTCTTCTTAAACCTGTTTTTAGCATGTATTTGTATTTTTATGCTTTGATGCATATCTTTACTTCTTGTTGAATACAATACTGCTTTGTAGGAGCACACCTAATGAAACAATACAGGTTTAATGATAGTTTAGTTCAATGTTTTAAGTATATAGTAGTCTAGATAACTGGCCTGGTTTTCTTTAAATAAATTCTAAAAATTCCCTTTTATAAAGAAAAATTATAACTTCAGCTACTGCACATTTAAAGATTATGTTTGTATGATTCCATCTGTTTTTATCAAGGCAGCTTCTGAGGCAGTTTATGTTATCCAGCTCTATGCTACCCTTATGTGATGCTTCATAGCGAAACAGATGGTGAATCCAGTTGCTAAACGGGGAGAAAAATGAGAAGAATTAATCATAAGTCATAAATATCTAAAAACCTCAAAATAAAAAACATTTGACATAGAGTTAATGCTATTTTTACCTCTACACAATGTTTTCTTCCCAATAATATTTAGTAAATAGAAAAAATGAAGCAGAAAAATTATTTCACATTCACTGTAACTAACACTTTTTTTCAGGTTCATTTGTTTTTAAAATAGTTTCCAAAAAACATTTCCTAAGCCCTCTTTTAATATCTAGAAAAATGTATTTTCCATGTTCTCAAATAGTGATGAAGCTGCACAGGAAAAATGTCGGAGAAAACAGAACACTGTAATATCAAATCTTTGAATGAAAGTATTTATTTTAAGGTGTCCATCATGTACTGTACTCTTACTAGAGTGCACATAGCATCAGTGAAATGTGTAAATTCATGGTAGCATTTTTAGAATTTAGTGTGACCTCTCAGTTGATGTTTCTTGAGATTTATGCCTCAAAACAAATAATTTCTTCCTTGGTACTGGAAGAAAATTTATGATTTACAGAGTAGAATACAAATATTCTTAGAAACTTGCGTTTCTGCATCACTTTGCATTTCACAATCATATATGCAAACTCATTAATCCATCACTGGAATAAAGCCACCTCTGAGGAGAAATGTGGCAGAAATGTATGGTAATGCAAGAATCGAGTTGGAATCAATACACAGGGCCTACCGTATGCAATTACAGAGACTTGGTTTTAGGTAGGCAGAATGTAATAATCAAAACTATAAGGTTGACTGTGTGCTTCGGTAATTCTTATTTATCTCATGAGGGATTTTTCTTTCATGTAATGCTAGTCACAGAAACCATAGTGCCTATATTTCTTAAAATACGCAGAAGACCAAGGAGCCTGTTCTGGCTAATTAATAGTATCAATAGGTGATCACAAGGAGACTTTCTGATGCAAATAAAAGGAATTGAGGGATATTAATTCTTCACTAAGTGTAGAAATGTTTTAGAAAACATTTGTATTAAAAGCTGAATACACCCAAATTACAAAATGTCATATAAACGCCAGTGTTTTAAAAAAAGGTCTTGTTGACATTTTACCTTTTTCCAGTAGTTCATGTAACAAAATGGTCACATTCATCCTTTTTCTATAAAATACTGTGGAAAAGTTGTGTATCTGAAGTTGATCTCAAAAACAATATTACAGTTCATGCATAGTTTAAGAAATCGGTTATGTAAATCTGAAGGTAAGAGATGCAGTGTGATAGGTTCAACCAAGTGAAGTATTAATAGAAATCTATTATAACTGTATTTCTGTGCTTCAGTAATTCCAGCTGAGGTTAACACATGGCAATATTAAGAACCAGAGCTCTATGACGTGTACTGTTCCTTTTATGTAGCACAATAACTGGTAGTAGTTCCTATTTTCCATTGGTTTTGCTTTATTCTGTTCTTTAAGGAAATCGTACTGTGGTTTAAAAAGGATAGCAGGTTAAATGCTGTTGTCCCTAGATCGCATACAGTATTATAAAAATAAATTAAAATAGTCATAAATGATTGGTAACCTGTATGCAAAAAAAGGTCTTACAAAGCAAATTTAATGAAATGTTGCTGTGCCAATGGCTTTAGTGTTATTTTTACTAGTTTTCTTCTTCAAATTAGTCTTGTAGACTGCATGCAAATTTGGTATACATCACAATGCAACGTTAGTTCTGTGTTTACTCAGACACTAAAGAACATCTGGTTAAAACATTTTTTAAAATTTCACCGTAATAGACAAACTTCTTCAAAGCATTTCAAAACTGAAATTGAATATGTTAAAGCAGTCTCAGCAAAAATGACCTGATAAGAAGGTTATACAGTCGTTTTCATGCTCTTTTAAATACATGGTAGAAAGGGAGCTCTGTAGTGAGTTATGCCTGAAGTGATGGTCTGCTGCTCCGCCTGAGGAAGGTGGTGTCGGCGTTCCGTGGGGACAACGCTAACAGTCCCTGCAGACCTCCGTGGGGACACCCCAGACATGCCTTTCTCTTGGGCTCCATCCCAGTCTGTTAGCAGCAAAGAACTCCAGTGAGTTGACAGATAGGTTGTGCTTAGTCAAACACCTCAAGGGGTCTGGGAAATGGCATTCTTCCTTTTCCCGCTGACCAGGTCAAAGCTGCGAGGGTAGTCATGACTCATCAGTCCGCACCTTCAGTTTGGGAAACACAACTGGATTTCATTTGAATGTATCAGTAAATGTACAGTCAGAACCATGCTGTCTCCCATCCCATCCCATCACATCCAGTCCCATGTGCAGATATCCTCATCGCTCAGGATTGGCAAATATGCACTAATCTCTGCTACATCAGTTCTGAAGGTACAAATCCTCACCACATCTGGTGATGTGAACTTGTCACTGACAAAGACTGCATCAGCGCACTCATCTATGACACCATCTGTTAAAGTGGTCAGTTTTCCTGTATTGTTTCTTCTGTAGGACTTCCTGTTACTGTGAAAATTCTCTGTTACTGGAAACATAATTTTCCTCATCATTATACTTCTTTTCTAGTTGAATCATAACGTACTAGAATACTGTTGAGCACAAAGTGAAAAGCTCTTCAGAATAGCTGTTCTTAAGGGATTAAATGATTATCATCTCTGTCCCATTTCTTTCATCTTATAATCATCTTCAGGATGGTACTAGATAGCTCAGTTGAAGTGATTATATATTTGAAATAGAAATTATTTGATCTCCTTTTTGGTATCACATTAAGACAGATGGATTTCTCTCCATTAATGTTAATATATTGTGGTTTCTTGTAACTGTCCCCTTACTTGAAGACTTGAGTGACATTTAGAGTATAAATCTGACAGGAACTGATATGCTAGATGCTAGAGATAAGATTTCAAACTCTTATTTACACTGATACAATCAAGTAATTAGGAATTGTTTCTCTACCTGAATTAAGTATAGAGAATGGTAACTTGATGCCTCAGCAAGGCGTAACAGGAGGCAGGAACTTTCACTTGAATAATCATCTGATTTCAGAAGCTTTTATTACATGTTTATTATATTATTGTTGGTATTCTTAAGGTGAATTGATTACAGAATAGTTTTTGTTGATAAAAACAATATTTTACTTAATATTATATGGCATCCATTTTGATAATTTGTACAGAGACACTAAGATTAATATGTCCCTGAAGGAATTTTCATTCATATTTGTCCTTTGCTGAATAGAGTATTTCTGGATTTTCAGTCCTTTTTAAAATTCAATCTTTGCACACGAGATGTGACATGAGAAATTCAGGGGTTTTTATCACCTTAAATATATTACTGTCTAATAAAATTTAAATGGAATTATTAAAAGTGCCTAATACACACACTGATTTCTGGGTCTGTTAGACATTTACAATTCTGTCTCACTGTAAATACATCACACTTTCCTCCTCAAACTTTTGAAGTGTTTTAGAAATTTTTACGTTGCCTCTTAATATTTTGCCTTTGTCCT
Source organism: Athene cunicularia (assembly GCF_003259725.1). Lineage (NCBI taxonomy): Eukaryota > Metazoa > Chordata > Aves > Strigiformes > Strigidae > Athene > Athene cunicularia. Next base: position 18,963,214 of record NW_020799101.1, read on the forward strand.
AAAGGTTTCTAAAATGTATTGCTCCAATATATTGTAACAATTAGATTAATTGCCACTGAATGGTTCATGTAAGACATGCAGTGCCACTACATTTGGGAAAAGCAGCAAATGCTCTTCTACTCAGATATTTATACATACTTCATTATCTTTATAGCCAAGTCATTTCCAGAACAAATAAGAGTAACACTTAAGTGAGATTCTTTTTTCTTTCATTGTCTCCTATTACATCAATCAAAAACTAGACAGTTTCTTGTGAATTAGTTTCAAACTGATGAATTATTATTGCAAAAGAACTAGTTATTGACATTAAGATCCAAAAAGTACATCTTGTACTCGATAGCCAGTGATGATGCTTTCAATATTATGAGAATTTATTCAACTGCTTTAGACTGTTCTCTATCAAAGCTCTATCTACACCACAAAATAGGCTTTGTCCTTAATGGGACAGAGCTGCAGGTTCTCAGTTGATCCTTTAGGTATTCTCTTCCTAGACTATTGAACACCTTAAAGATAATGACAAAGACATAAAACTTGGCTTAGTATTTTACAGGAACTAGTGTAGAAGATGAAAGTAGATTTGATGTGCTTATAGTACCCTGGGTTGCTGTGGAAATGTGCTGCTGTGTTCTGTACTATTTTGAGTTTCCTAAGGGCTAATGGCTTCATGCCCAGGATATTGCATTGCTGTAGTCCAGCTGAAAGGTGACAAAAGCATGTATTAGAGAGGCCAAATCATCAACAGTAAAGACAGGATGAATTCTTGTACCTGTTTTAGAGTTATTATCAGAGAGAATAGTCCAGGATCAGTTCTAAATTATAGACTGACTTGCCTAAATGGGGTTGTGTAACATCAGCCAGTAGGTACTTCACTGTGTCACAAGCTCCTTAAAGTGTTTCTTCCTGCCACCAAGTGTAACTTTTCTTTTTCTCAGTTTCGGCTTCCACCTTCTGCTTTTTATCCATGAGCTCAAGTACTGAGGCAGTTTGGTGACATTGTGTTACTGTGAGCAATACAATATTATAAAAGAGTGGAATTTTGTAATGTCGACATAGTGTTTTCACTGGAATTCATGACACCTTCCCCATTCATTTGGTCTCTGTGTCTGTATTATAAATAAGGTTGAAGAAAAAGGGAACTGTGAGGCACATTTTTCTACTGCTCCTCTCTGGTTATGGATGTCTTGAAATAAACTATTTCAAAACAGTCAGCCTCTTTAGATATGGTTCATAGTTCATTAGCTACGTCAAATGCTGTGGAGAGTTTGAAAAAAAGAAGCAGGTATGACTATGGTGCTCATAGTATGGATTGTCTGGGAGTGACAGTAATGCTCTTTCTATGCCATGTCCTGCAATAAATTCAGATCATGACAGGTGAATGGTAGTATCCAGTTGAAAGTGTAAACAACAAGAATATAATAATCAAGACCTAGCAAGAACATCTTTTGAACATGACACTGGATTCAAATGTGTGCATGTGGTGTTACCACATCAAGAGGCTGTCTTAACTTGTGAAGCTCAAAACATAAACTTTACTGCAACATGGCAGCTGCACACAAATGACCAGATGTGCATTTGAAAGCATGAGAAACAAGCAGGCTGTTGATGAAAGATAAACATTTAAGAGTGTGAGAAAATGGCATCATTCATCAAGGAGGTCATTTGCCACTTCTTTCAAAATCTGCATCATGGGTTTGAAGCTTTGGATAAACGGGAAAGCTCAACTCACCACCTCTCAGCCTATTCATGTGCCCATGACCTTCAATACTAAACCTTTTCATCTTTTTAGAAAGATAGTGTCCTATGTCACAGAGTATCTACTTCATTCATGCTAGAGCATTGTTTCAAGAATGACCTAGAGGAATGAGTATTGGAACATGAACATTACTCTATTATTTTCCAACTTTTCAGATCTGATCCTACCAAGCTTGCAAGATCTGAGTGCAGCTTTAAGTAGTAAGAAAAACCATGAATTTTATATGTGTGTGTGTTTATTCCTGCAGTCTACAAGTTAGCTAGAGAATAGTATTCTTCTTTTTCAGTATTAGAATAAAAGATGTTAAGATATGAAGGAGGAAAAAACGGGACGCCATCTAGTTACGCTGAATTTGTTGCTTGACGATGTTTAACTATTTGCACTTCTCCTCCAGGGAACATGGGGAGAGTGCAGGTGACCATCTACTCAAACTGGAGCTTTAGGTAGGTACATGCCCTCCTCTGCTTCTACCAAACCTGGGTGAGCGAGGGTAAATAATTGTTCACACAAGGGAACCTTGGCTAAGTGATGTCTAATGAGCCACCTCAAAGATTCAGCAGCTCTGGAAAGCAAGGTGACCATTTGCACCTGGGGTTTAAGGAAGTTTTAACCTAAGTTTCAATTTAGATGGCACTTGGATGGACTAGTACTCATTGATTAGGTTTTTCATGTCTTTTTTAGGTATAAGCTAATTTTTTCCAGGTCTTTTCTTTTGCATTTTGTAGTTCCTTGTTAAATGAGACCTCGAGCCTGACTGCGGCTTTTAGGCAACAGCAGATTAATATTAATGACAAAAATTGTTAAATATGTTAGCCATGAAGTAAGGTATTTCATGTTTTCAAATAAATCTATTCATAAGAGATAAAAGGTGAAAATATTAAATACATTTTAGATATATATATATATCTATATCTATATCTAAAAACTTCATTTTTAAACTCCCTTTTTTCCTCATCTGATGAGTTAGTACTATGAAGAAAGTATTAAATCTCTGAGTCAGCCTTAGTGCTTTTACTGAGTAATTAAAAGCAGGATGAGTAGCTGTAAAGTTAGGTGTTTAGTCCTTGGCAAGGATGATGGTTTTAAAGCAGTTACACTTAGTAAAATGGGAAGAGATGAGGGGTTATCTGAACTTTCCACGTAAGTATAATGATTAAGATTTTTTTAAAGATACCAGTATGAATATTTGTGCATTACAGCCTATAAAACTTGACTAATTTTCTTCTAAATGTTTTTGGTTTATTCTTCATTTTGTCTCCTCTTAGCCTTTGTCACTGGTTCTTGTTCACTAGCCCTCTGATATTAAGTATCATCTCTACAGAGGTATGTTATGGTCATGTCAACAGCATCTGATGCAAACAGGGGAACTGGATTCCTTTGGGCAATTCCTGTTTCCAAATGATTTTTTGGCAGGTTAGGTTTCTGCATCATCTAATGTTTTATGTATTCTTTTCAAAAACGGACACCAGGGTTGAATGCAGTATTCCAGTATTGGTGTTATCCATGGCATTTTGCATCTTCAGCATAGATAAATCTTCTCCTTTATTTGTGTAACTAAAAATGGGTTCGCTCTTTATGTCTTGACTGCTTCTTAAAAGCTCATGCTGGGTTGCTCTTTCACTAGAATCCCAGGGCTCTTTATGATCATCTTACTATGGTAAACCTCCCATTGGGGATATAATCTGCATTTCTTTTTCTTAGGCTTCTAGTTTTGCCTCTGCAAAAGGTGATTTTGTTTGAACAGGCAAGCTTAATGCACGATTCAGTCTATTGTATCCAAATACCATGTCTTCCACATTACATACTGTTGCATCATTCTCTGAATCATCCGTAAATGATATATTATTTATAATTATAATATTATATAATGTTGTATTATTTTATTATTATATTATTATATTCTATATTCTACATTAAATACTACCCATTAAGTATTATATATTATATAGTGTGATATAAAATTATATTATTAGATACTATTATAATACATATTACATATTATAAATTCTACTTAATTCCAAGTCAGGGATGAAAATATTTATTAATGATGTTGTTCCTCTAACTGCTCATTAAATAAATCCACCAGAAACACAGTGATTCCAAATGGCAGTTATTTCTTGAGCTCGCAAGGCATTTCTTCATTTACTTATAAAATCTGGAGATCCTCATAGATTTTAGTAGATCTTTTCTAAGGGACAGAAACTTAAGAACAAGGAGTAAAAAAGATTGACATAAGGAAGGATCATTTATATTCAAAAGGTAAATTATTTTTCCTAAGTGAAAGAGAGCGAGAAGATGTGAGACGACAAGCTACAGTGGGCTGTTTCACACACCAAAAAAAAATAAAAATTGAGATGAGCTAGAAAACATACTCAGAGAAGTAGAGATTCAGAAGTTCTTTTGTGCCATTCTCCTGGTCATCAGGAAAATAAGTGATAGAGAGAAGAGAGTCTGGTGTAGTTTGCTCACTGAGAAGCATTCAGACAAATGAACTGCAGAGTTACTTTACCCAAGTACCGCTTCTATCCCAGTGGGATCAACCATGGAATGATGACTATTTCCATTGTTCAGAGAGAAGAAAAACAGGGAAAGCATACATCAATGGATAAGGAATGTTGCAGGTAGAAAATTAGCCATCAAGAAGCATATTACCATTATTGAGAGCATTAGCCAGACAGTGCACTCAAAAAAAGAGACAGTATTTATCCCAGAGAAGAAAGAACTGAAGATTGTACATTGTCGGTGCAGTTCTCCCCTCGGTTAGTAATTAATTTGTTCTCTACTTTTACAAACAATTTTTTAAAAAATGAACAGGATTGAAGGCAAAGTGAAGTGCATTTCTATCTTAATAGCAATATTATTCCATGACAATTTAAATGCTTCCTTAAGCTCTCCTACCTAACTGAAACTTCGGACTGCTTGTATTCCTGTAGCATGTCCTGTTTCAGGAAAAAAAAAACAAAACAGGGGTATCATCATAATTCTTCCGTGTTTACTAAAGATCAGAATGGCTTTTCTCAACACTTAGGCTTTTAAAGAAGTGAAATTAATATACACATTAGTAACAAAACAGCTGTGGAGCTCTGCAGGAATCCCATCAACAAGGAAGCAAGCAGGATGAGGAGAAAGAACCAGCTGGTTAATCAGAAGAGAAGACAGCTTGTTGAAGAAGCTGTCATCCTTGAATCTTCAATTGGTGGGTCATTTTGTCCTCGGCAGGGACTCCTTGCATGACGTATAAATTTTACTCTCACTGCTCAATCAGTACGACAGCTCTGGTTCTAAATGCAGTAAAAGTCTTGGCTCTGATTTAAATTATTCCCTGATGGTTTATTTAAAAACATCAAATAAATGTAATAGCAATAAAATTTAGATGTAAAAGATATAATCAGTTTTAAACTCTGGATGTGAAACTTTATTCCTAAACTGTTGAGATTATATACATGTGATCAATTTCTTCAGTTTCTAGCAATTGTTTTTGAATTATTTGGGGGTGGTAGTTTTTTTCTGCATAATTGTCAAGTATTGAGTTTCTTATTCAGAGAAATTCAAACTGTGAAACACAAGATTTCAGCTGTTGTACACCCACAGGTCTGTATGGTTGTATAGTTTAATGCATATTCAAGTGATATTTCTGCTTACTCTCTGGAAAATATTGTAATCATATAGAATCTTTTTATGAATCTCTTTCACAGGCTGATACTTCGGAAAGTCTAAGAAAAGGTTCTGTTATTTTCATTGCCGTTGTCATGCACAGTTTGCATAGGAGAAAAAAAAAAAGGGAGGGGGGGCGGAGGGGAGGTTTCCAGTTAATATGACTTATTTTTCTATCTTATGATAGTTGCCTATTGAAGTCAATATTAATTTATAAACCTGTGACCAAATAGTAGGAAAACATGTTGAACAGATCTGTATTTGTAAACTGACTTATTTTTGGGTTTTTTAATTGTAATTCCCGAAGTAAAAAGTCAGCATTAAGTTCTCAGTCAGATAGTGAAGACCTAAAAGAAAATTCTGAGCCCCATGGTCTTAATATTTAATCTGAGGAAAAAGGTAGTAAAAGCAGTCATCTCCAACTCAGAGCAACATATTACCCTACTGATCTTTCGACATTGTTGAAGTCGCAAGGACTAAGTTAAAAGGAGGACCAACAGGATGAGATCAAAGTATCATTTACCCGTATTGCTTTGAAGCTCAGAGCATCAAGGAGAGTTGGGAGAACATTGTAACAAGTGGATCTGCAGACCAAATGAACATGGAAGAAAATAACATCATATAGGATTAAATAGAATGTGCATATAGCAGAAAAATATAATTTGGAAAATTATATCACTGGGGTGCATACAATGGATGATAAAGTTTTGATGGGAACAATGGTTCCTCCAGAACTTTAATCTGGATTTTCTGACTGAGGCAGAGGAAAAGTAGTGTCAGAAATAGTAGAGTAGCAGTAATGGAAGATCCCTGGATCATAAGGTAAGTTACATTTCTTCAGTCCTTCTGCTTCCTTGAAAATACAAGTTAAAGAAAAATTTAACATCATTTGATATTAGTGAAAGAGGCAGTGGGGCTCTTAGTGCCTTCTCCTTATGAAATCACCATGTGTGTCCTGTGTAGGCATCCCTGTGATGTTTATATTAGATTTCCATAAATAATACAATGGGAAAAGTTATTTTAATAGAAAATGGTCTTTGGATTTTCACAGCCAGGTCAGAAGAGTGAAAGTAAGACAAACATTGTTAGACAAATGGTGCCAGAAACTTAAGCATAAAAGAGCTATGCCCAGAAATACTTGCAAAAAGGATGCCAGGCCTAAATCATTCATAGCCAACAATCCTTCTGGTCTAAATAAGATACAGCATTTGAAATGTAGAAAATATTTAATGAGACAATAAATTTAATGTGAGAGTTGCAAGGCAGTACTGCTGAATGCCTCACGGTACTTAAAGCCAGTTCAGACACAATCCAGCATGGTAATTCAGGAAACTGCACTCCTTAGCACTTCTCTGAAATAATTTAAAGAAAATGCACAACTTCTCTTTACTCACAGTATCCACCTAAATAATGAGATAGAAACTGTATATATCTATATCTATATATAGATAGATAGATATATGTGAAACATGAATGCTTAATCTCATTGGATGGCTACAATAAATAGGGAAAAACCACTGCTATTCTTGATATGTCCTAAAACCAGAGAAATGTAAATTGCAGAGAAATCATGATTTGAAAACCCAGTCTTGTGTGCCTGCCATGTTTTTGTCTCTAATTCAGGAGGACTAATCTGTAATATTGCGAAGTCTTTCAGTGTAGAAGAAAAAATATGTACAATTAAGAAAATCACTCTAGTTCATGGACTATTACAGAAATAAGTTAGTTATAGTATATCTCATTATGTCTTCATCTGCTTTGAGAAAATGATTGTTATATAGCAATGCATAAACGGTCATGTATTATGCCTCTGTAAGTAGGCATTTCATAAATTGCAACTGTGTATGGTAAGCAGGGGCCTCTGTAACTTGTTTCTCATAATACCTCAGTTAACTAGAAATGAAAAGTGTTTGGAAACAAATATTTAAAATGCCTCAATTTCTAAATTTATTTGTAAAATGAAAGTAGTCTTTTTACATTTACTTATGATAACTGTTAATGATGCTTTGCCCAAATGTAAATGTATCATTAATGTTTTTAAGTCTTACATTAGAGAATAAATTATTTTGAAAGTCAAGTAACCATTTCTACCACTTTTAAAGAAATACTTTTTTTTTTTTTTTTCTGAAGCAGTAACCAAAGTGAAACCCTATTTATGTGGAATGCTGTGAGAAGGAACCCTGCAAGTTTTCATTCTCAGTGGTATATCCCATATATTATGTTTCTCTTCCTGTATTACATTTATGTAATATATCTGGTGTTTTCTCCTCACTGATTTTTATAAAAACTTCTGCCTGCATAAAATAAATTAAATAAAAACTTCCTTCCCAAGGGTTAACTTCAGTTCTTTGAAAGTGAGAACCATCCATCTTTAGTAGCATAATTATTAAACTCTAAGGATGTTTACATGGTGGAGAAATCTAAGCTAGTTTTAAAACACCTTCTTCACTTGCACATAGCTGATGTATGACCACAGCATCAGAGATCTGAGCAGAGTTTAATTTATCCTGGCTCTTACTCAACTTTTGGGGCTTGTCCTACTGAGCTAACCAGTTGAAAGCCAACTCAATGGCAGTCTCTGCTGGCTCTGCAGTGCATTCACTACTCTTTTTTAAGTAGTAGAAATGATTGCTTAATTCTCTGATTTATCACTTAGGACAGATACTGAATTATCTAGAGAAATACAGTGTAGAATTAAAGTCTTTGATCTATAATTTTGCTTGGTTTGGATATAAATGATGCATTAATTAAAACAAATATGTATAAATCAGATAGATACAGTATACTTCAAATTGCGTGCTTGCTTTAAGAGGTGGTGCTTATCTGAGAGTCTTTCCATACAGAAAGAAGGAATATTATGGCAAAAATCTGTATTTGTCTTTTTATCTCAGGAACTACAAAGTCTGACCATATGTAAATTGTTGTGAAAAATTGTGTTAGTTGGGAAAAAGGTTAGGTGAGTTGATTATTATATACAGCTATTTATAAAATAAAAGCATAGGCTGTATTTGCACGTGGATGCTTTTCTGATAAGTACTCATTTCAGTGAATTAATAAACATGAAACTTCAGGAGACAACTTATATTAAGCATTACTCTTTTAGGTTATTCCTTTACTCTAGTCAGATTTATGGTTAAAATATTCCTGTCAGAACGAAAGTACCATTTATCTAATACAGTTTCCTATGAAAATACACTTAGGTGATTTTGGGAGTCTTCAATTACCTAATTGTATAAGAGAATAATTTATATCTCACAGTCAGTAACTTGTGATGCTGATTATTACTCAATTTTCAGTGAAAGATCAGACAATCTACCCGAGGCACTACATACCTTGAAATATCTATATATATTTTACTAAGAATGTTAAATGAATAGTGACCTGTGAAATAAAGATCAGTATGCTGTGACATAGTATTTTCATAATCAGAAGAATGAATATATCATTTGCTTCAGCTAGATGAAAATTTAACACTTCAAGGCTATTTCGCTTTCAGATTACTTTTGTCAAGATTCCAAAGATCCATAACATTTAAATAAATATAGTGTTTCTTCAGATTACAACAGCTAACTACTTATCAGATTGTTTGTCATTTATTTATGACCAAAAAATATCTTTCTAATCTCTGCTTAAAGGTTGTTCAAAAAGCGATTCTTAATTCAGAGTCATTTAGTGGCTTTCAGGGTGTTGAACAAACAGCACATAAAGTTGAGGGTCATTTTTCATTAGCAGCTTCCAAACAGGAACACGTACTGAATATAATCATAGGACAGAATCACAGAATGGTTTGGGTTGGAAGGGACCTTAAAGACCACCCAGTTCCACTCCCCTGCCATGGGCAGGGACACCTTCCACTAGACCAAGTTGCTCAAATCCCCGTCCAACCCGGCCTGGAACACTGCCAGGGATGAGACATACACAACTCTGGGCAACCTGTTCCAGTGTCTCACCACCCTCACAGTAAGGAATTTCTTCCTTATACTTAATCTAAACCTACCCTCTTTCAGTTTAAAACCGTTACCCCTCGTCCTGTCACTACACTCCCTGATAAGAGTCCCTCCCCAGCTTTCCTGTAGTCTCCTTCAAGGACTGGCAAGCCACTATAAGGTCTCCTTGTAGCCTTCTCTTCTCTGGGCTGAACAACCCCAACTCGCTCAGCCTGTCCTCACAGGGCAGGTGCTCCAGTTCCCTGATCACCTTTGTGGCCTCCTCTTGCTCATGCAGGTTCATGTCCTTCTTATGCTGGGGCCCCCAGACACAGCATAAGACCAGGTGGGGTCTCACAAGAGTGGAGTAGGTGGGAAGAATCCCCTCCCTTGACCTGCTGGCCACACTTCTCTTGATGCAGCCCAGGACACAGTTGGCTTTCTGGGCTGTGAGCACATATTGCTGGCTCACAGTCAGTTTTCCATCCACTGATACCCCCCAAATCCTTCTCCACAGGGCTGCTCTCAATCCACTTTCTGCCCAGCCTGTATTTGTGCTGGGATTGCCCTGACCCACACGCGGGACCTTGCACTTGGCCTTGTTGAACTTCATGAGGTTTGCACAGGCCCACCTCTCCAGCCTGTCCAGGTCCCTTGGATGGCACATCCCTTCCCTCCAGTGTGTTGACCACACCACACAGCTGGGTGTCATTGGCAAACTTGCTGAGGGTGCACTCAGTCCCACTGTCCATGTTGCTGACAGAGATGTCAAACAGCACCAGTCCCAACACCGACCCCTGAGGAACGCCACTCCTCACTGGTCTTCACTTGGGCATCGAGCCACTGACCACAACTCTTTGAGTGTGACCATCCAGCCAGTTCCTTCTTACTGAGTGATCCATCCATCCATCCATCCATCCATCCGATCCATGTGTCTCCAATTTAGAGACAAGGATGTTGTGCAGGACAGTGTCAAATGCTTTGCACATGTCCAGGTAAATGACATAAGTTGCTCTTCTGTTAACCACCAACGCCGTAACCTCTTCATAGAAGGACACTAAATTAATCAGGCATAATTTGCCCTTAGTGAAGGCATTAAACATAAATCACATTAAAGATGTAATTTATGCCCATAACTCGGATATTTTGGGTGCAATTCTTGCCTCCTGAAAATTAACAGCAAAACTCCCATTAACTTCAGTTTAGCCAAATTGTCAGCACTGATTTCTAAAACACTCATACAATGACCTTCTAGAATTAAATTCTGAGAATACATCATAATACTAAAAAAAATAGATTTTGCTATTTGATTATTATACATTCTGTCAGGTATTTAAAACTGTACATTTCCTTTGAATTAATTTATTTGCAAATAGCACAGGTTATAATAATAATTACTGTTATTAAAATAGCTTTTTGTTAAGAAATATTTTAATGGTTGATCTTTAAAACAGATCTACTTTATGCACCCTTTGATAGTATTAGTCACTGAGAAGGGTACTTAAATTATAAGGAGTATCAAATAACTTGCAGGTTTGAAACAAATAAGAGGCAGTACTTAATCACAGAGCAGGTGTTCAATCCATGGGCTTCACATCAGTTCAAAAAGCTGTTAGATAAATGCATGCAATAAATATGCATCATGAATAATTACATGCAGACATACATGTGTGGTTTAGGAAACTCCTGAACGTACAGAGAATACACAAAGGGATGGTAAACCAAGGAAGTATCACTTCCCATATCCCTAGATAAGTTACCTCAATAGCTCATCAGCCTGATTTAAAAACCCCCACCTTATTTAAGTTATAAATTAATTCTAGCTTTAGCTTCAGCTTACGCCATGTCTTTCCTTTTAAGCCTAAAAATATATTTACTATCCAAAATATTTTCACTAAAGAGATTCTTATAGTCTTGATTTGATTGGATCAGTCCTCTAATTTCTTTTTTTTTTGTTGTTGTTTAACAGAGTATTTTAATGTCTCCTTATAAGGCATGTTTTCTGTAACTTGTATAGTTAATGTTTCTCAAGTCTTCTAAATTCCTCAGTATCCTTTTTGAAGTGTGGGCACCAGAAGTAGATACATTATTTCCTTCATAATTTTCCTAGCCCTCTATTCTGAAATATAACAAGCCTTGTATTTGTTTTAGATAATATCCTGCTTCAAGGATATCCTGCTTCATTCACCTTCTTACGTAAAGCATTGTTGTAGGACATAATCTTCATCTGATTACTTTCTATGACTCCTCAGTCCTTTTCAGTCACTGCTTTCCAGGACAGCATCTCCATTTTGTAATTATGACCTGCATTAATCCTTCACTGGTGAATAAATTCGCATTTCTTTGTATTATAATATGTGGTGTTTGAAAGGATCCCTTTCACCAAGAAACTGAATGACTGGTCCGTCTCCAACTATCATGTTGCCCCTAAAGACTTGATTAAGGGTGATCATCATCTCAACTTGTCCCTGAAAAGCAATAGAATATCATAATGTTTTAGTGTTAATCTAGACCCAACAATAAGATGAAGGAATTAATTTAATTTAAATATTTCCATAATGACAAGGTGTCGTTTCACATGTTTATGGCCATGTAAGGTTCATCATTGCACCATGAGACTCGAACTTCGCCTGACCAAGGCTACTTCACAAGAGGTTAATAGCTCATTGATAGAAAAGTTAAGCACTAGTACGGATTGTTTATTGCCAAGAGTTGAGAGGAATCTTAATAAAAGGTGTTAAAAGTTCCAAAGAGGTGGGGAGTAGGTAGTCTGAGGAAGATGGAGATCAATATTTTTTATTAAAGGGGAGAATAATAATATTTTTATCTAAATAGTACTTCTTCAGGGAAAGGGGAATCACATATTCCAAATCAAGATGCTCTTCTGTGAAGACAGACTCAAAAATGTAGTGTTTTTTTCAGAAGAAATATGTTTTTAGCCCCTTGATTTGATAGTCACTGATGTCTTGAAAGCTGGACAATCTAGAGAAGCTGCTTGTAACTGAGGTAAGGATAGGCAGATGTAAGCAGTTTTCTGTTTTCTCTTACCAGTCTTTGTAACCTTTGTAACTCTGTTTCTGTATTTGAAGCTGCTGTAAATATATTACTTTCTTTTACCTTTATTAGGCTTTTCTCAAGAGTGTATTTAGAGTAAGCGTCTAACAGGACAACCTATCCCTTTGTGTAAGGCCTTCTTTAAAACTGAATTATTGTACTATTTCTTCAGGGTATAGAATCTATTTGAAATTTTCAGAGCATCCAAAGGACAATAAAATGTGTCTCTGTTAAAGAGCATTGATTATTTTGGAATTTTCAGTTTTGTCTATGTAGAAGATGCACCCCATTTTGCCTGCTACAAGATGGTAGGAATACTACCTTTGAACACTGTGATGGCAAAGTTTGCAGCACTATAACTTTAGCAACCTGAGCAATCTGTAAATTTTACCAGTGATAATAATAAATTTTATTCCAGATTATGAATAAAATTATGAACTCCCCATTGGAATAAACCAAACAAATATTTTCCTAGATGATGAGTGAATGCTGAGATCCAACAATTCATTATTTTTTAAAGTATTTAATTTTAACTTTTATATAAGTGGTGCATTTCTAGAAAGAAAGCTAGGCAGAACTAAGACAAATACTTTACAGAATACTATCTTGTCAACCTAATTTATAATTGCATCATATAACTTTGCAAAATAAACTTAGATAAAACTTAGCCTTGTGTGTTAATTGCATTAATTGAATTGCCATCTTCTATCAGCTTATATCATGGAAAAAAATATTAACAGCTTTTACTTTTCAGAGACTTTTTTTTACTCTTGGAACATCCACTTTAGCATATACTAACACACAAATTAGCTTATTTTTCTTACAACCATAAGGAAAAGGTCTTCTGTTAACATAATCTTTGTTTTAAAATAAGCTGCTTGCAGCATGTGGAAGGTCATGGGGCAATTTGGGAAATTCTGAATGGAAGTTTGTGGTATCTTAAGACCTTGAAGTCTTGGATTGCATGAAAGTTATAGAATTCTGAGGATCTGTGCCGCAGGGAATTGAATTTGGGGATTTAGGGATAAGGTGTAAGAACTAAATTTGTGCTAAAAGTGCTAAATTTGCACAAGTTTTATTTTATCTCCTGTTGAATACACATAATGATTCTTGGTTCTCTTTTTAAAAAGCTTTGAGATCCTCATGTGATATGTAACTACACAAAAAGCACTTTTTAATTCATTAATTTTTTGTACAGAAGTGGTAGGACTCAAGCTCTTCAAAAACAGTCTTGGTGTTGAATATCTACAGCTAAGTATGTCTGTTCTACATAATGTATTTTGGGTTTTAAATACAAAATCTCTTTTCTCTTACAGACAAGTTGATCAGGATTCTGATGGCTGCATCAGCTTCAAAGAGTTTGAATCTGCAATGAAGTATGGACAAGATGAAGTATCACCAGTGTACTTTGCCTAAAGAATATTCTCTGGTGAAAAGACAAAGTGAAAACTTCAGATCTCTAGATATTTAAAAATCAATGAAACTTCATTTATTTCAGCCAGCATTTTAAGAACTTTGACTGTAAGTGTAGCTCAGAAGAACAGCCTTTGAAGCCTTACTGTTGACAAGTCGGGTGTATTAATTTACATGTCTATGTGTGTGTAGAATACTTAAAATATTTGAAATCTCAATTGATTCCCAATCACCCTAGTTAGGAACTGCAACTCTGTACTTCTTTTTGACTTAAGAGATGAGAAAGGACCAACTTGGATTTCTAGTTACCGTGAAATTTATTTGTTCACTCTTTCAACAGCCCTTTGTTGACAGACCAAAATATCTCACATGTATAGTAACTGATTAAATTTATGGCAGATAATGCCTGCTTTTTCAAAATCAATAATTTGTTTGTCTTTCCTTTATTGTTTCACTTTCATATATTGTTCTTTTTTATATATTACACATTATTTTTAATTTAATATTTGTTGGTTATTTAGCTACACGATTTAATTCTGAACAGTTATCAAGAACTGTATATGTAAGGAAGTAAGTATAAATATTTAGCTTTTTAAAAAATAATTTGAATGGAGTTAAGAACGGATCTTTAACGTGTACATCATTGTTGTGGTTTGAGCACAAAGGGCAACTGAGCACCATGCAGTCACTCACTCCTCTGTTACCAAAAACCCCACCACACACACACAAACCCAGGACAGTCATAGACCTCAGTCTTGCAGGCTGAAAATTCTCTGTATTCAAACCTTCAGCTGAGTTTTAGAGAGGAATTTGGATAGATATATATATATATAGATATATAGATATATATATATATATATATACACTTTATCGAGAGCAGAGAATTTCCCAAGAGCTGAGGGGAAGTGTAAGGTAGAATCTGTCATTGTCTACAAAGCTATCTTCCCTTCTCTCGCTCTTATCCAGTAACTGGGAGATGTTCTTGCCTGCTGTAACTTATATAAAACCAACCCAGCTGTGCTATAGTGAGATAAATCTTTCTTATTCAATTTATTTTATCTGTTATCACTCACTTCCTAGTGCTTTTGTGTGTTTATATTAATAGTAACAGATAATAGAGATTTCATTATGGGCACTGTCTCAGATCATATGGTCCACTCTACTGCTTCATCTCTGCTTACCTGCCAGTTGTTATATTGCTTGGATTAGAGATTTATTTTGAAACTCTCCAGAAGCGATCCCCTCCTCAAGTGAGCCCACAGACTGTAGCACATACTTAATACAGCTGTAAATAAATAGCAAATAACAAATAATAATGATCAGTAAGAGGAAGAGAGTATCCATTCTACTCTTAAGTCAAGAGAGTCTCCAATTTCTTTCAAATTTTTGTGAGGCATTCCAGAGTACAATTTACAGGTGAAGCATATATAAAATTATGCCTATATTTTCTGTTCCCATTACATGTATGTATTTCACTAGGTACAGGCAAAGTGAAACCTTTCTTTTTTTTTTTTTTTTTCATTCCAAAGCAGATAATATATAAATAATGGGAGGAAGTTGGAGACACTGAATATATCAGCAGATATATCTGATTCTATATATAAGAACCAGATATCCCCTAGATGAGCTGTAAGTTGTATAGCATGCTTGATGTGCTCATCAGTGGGAACGAACTGGTGTTACCTTTGAAAGACATGCTAACATATTGGAGATTTTACCTTAGAAATGTCATTGCCCAATAGATGAATGTTTCCATAAGAGAAGCATCACCATGGATGTTAATTAGCAATATGATCACAACCTCTTCTGAGATGCAGGAGATGATTAAATTATTATCCCACAGGGATAGTCGCCACAGGTCTAGACACATTAATGGAAAAATGTATAATGGTTTGCTGTGATATTACTTACATTGTATTTTATTGGTCAGTAGATTTCAGTTTTTATGGTGCCCAGACCCTGTAGCCTTCCTAAACACTGAATCCATGCAGTATTATTTTGATACATTATTTTAATATTTTATTTTTCTTATTTAAAAATAATTATTTGGTTCATAAGGAGCAGTTTAAAAGTTTATGGCCTCTTGTTTATATTTCTAGTCCAGCTGTGGTTTGGTGTCTAAATATCTGACAGTATATCTGCCATATTGTACTAGTCTTCTGTTAAATATTATAACAGACAGAAAAGTGTTTGTATGCATGTCATTTCAAGAAATATATATGTCTTGTATATATGGCAAGGAAGTCTACAGAGAAAAGTGCTCTCTATCATCTCCTTTGTTTCCATATGTTCCAAATACTCATTTTCTCAAGAACTTGAATACTTGCTATGAACTTGAATACTTGCTATGAACTTGAATTTCTGAGCACATAAACTCCAGGAGAGGCCAATGAAATTATTTTACCATGTTTGAATTTTTTTTTAGAAAAGAACAGAACTGTGTTGAAAGGTCATAAACATTCTTGTTTCTCCTCCCATGGGAACTGATAGAAAGAGACTGCAGATGATCACAGCTGACTGGAACTGAGTAGGCCCTGGTGACACTCTTCCTACTGGTTGAATAAAAATTAATTACTAGCTAGTGCTTATCTAAGTTTTGGCTAGCAAACCACAGAAACACTTCAGCTCTCACTACAAATTGATAAAATTAGGGATGACATTTATTAGGTGGGTTAGGTGATGACCTATTCTAAGTAACGGTTTGGGAAACAATAAAAGCTATAGCTACCCAGCTATTGGATGAAAGAGGCCACATGCTCTTCATTTTTCTATGTTCTCTATTGCTGATGGAACAGCTCAACATAAAAGGTCAACATGAAAAGATTATCAGAGCTAAGACCTATGATCGGCCTTAGCTTCCAAGCTGCAACTCTGACAACTCATGTCAACTGCAGAGTGACATAAGATGGGACTGTAACTCATTAGCAGGTTATGTTCTTATCTAAGACATTTAAAAGTGTGTAAGGACATCACTGATATGAATTATATGATCCCAGACAAGAAGTTTTCTTTTGTTTGATGGCTACCATTTTTGGCACAGCCTGAGAACTAAATTGTGTCTGAACTTCCACCACTGAAAAAAATGAGTTGCAGTAGCTGTCATAGCTCTTTAACTAATAATTATTCATGTACCCTATGGAACAGCACAGAGGTGGATCTTCAGGATTTGCTTATCAGAATGTTACACTATCTTTTCCAAATTTGTGAGCACATTTGCTTTCTTGCTATGTAGACTTTTTGTTTTCTGACACCTCAGTTACTTAACAGGATTTCCTTGTTAGAAATGTCTGTAAAAAGAATATTTACTTTTCTCAGGTTTTCAAGTGAGGAATCATCTGTTCAAATTATTTGCAAATGGATCCTTTATACGCATATATTATTGCTACTATTTTATACCAAATAGATAGATTATATAACCTTAATACTATAAAAGTATACTTGTTTTTTTCCCTGGGTCTTCTGTAATTCATTATAGCTGTTGAAATCTAGTAATCTGTAATTTCCTCTTAAAGGATTTGGATGATTTAGACTTTTTACCAATGTCTGTAGTGGCAGGACAAGGGGCAGTGGTTTTACACTGAAGGAGGGTAGATTTAGATTGGACAAGTTGCCCAGAGAAGTGGAAGCCCCATCACTGGAAGTGTTCAAGGTCAGGTTGGATGGGGCTTTAAGCAACCTGACCAAGTGAAAGATGTAGCTGCCCATGGCAGGGGGGTTGCACTAGATGACCTTTAAAGGTCCCTTCCAACCCAAACCCTTCTATGATTCTATTATTTTAGCAATTGAATGAGCAGTTGTTAAACTACAGTCTTTGGGCAATGTGACATTCCTGGTAGTCTGCACAGTGTAGTATACTGAAATCTGGGTGAGCTTTGACTGAAAAACAATTCAGATAATTAAGCCAAATAACAAGATTGTCGTCACTTTTTTTTTTTTTTTTCCCCCTGATGTATCAGATAGTATTTCTTCCATTTATTCAGTAATCGGAAGAATAAAAAAAAATAAATATGTGAAGTACATCATAGAATATGAAATATGTTCCTATAAGGTTCCCAAAATAAAACTTCATATAAAGATAGTACATTAGGTTTGTGGCAGTGTTACTTTGTCTTCTATCTTTAATCAGCTGGGTGGGTGGTGGCTGACAAGTCAAATCCAGTAACTAGCTGACACACAAAATGTCACAGTTCAAAGAAAAGCTTTGGCATGATTCTCATTTACTATAACATATCAGCTTTACACTTCTCTGGCAATGAAACACAGTCTTAAAATTAGGATGAATTACAGCTGCATCCCTGCTTTGATTTCTTAACGCTGTTCTTTGGGAAGGCTGCCCGAATGTGAAAGAGTCAGACCTGTTTGTATAACTTTTTGCATAGAGATTGCCAATAATAATTTGAGAAAATACATTGCACCATTGTCCATAAGAAACAGGAACAGCAAGTGGGGTTTTTAATCATAGTTATTTAAGGATCCAATCTGAGCCTCTTATTTGCAAGAAATAAAAAATCGCTGATGAATTTTAAAAGGGCCCAGAGGTTGCACATGCATGAACATTTTGGCTCAAAACATAGTGTGGTTCTGAAGTGAATCCCCTGATCTTCACCAGTTTCTGTGTATTGGTTCAGTTTGCAGAGTCATTATGGTGCACCCAAATCAAGATTTATTTTGGAGGAAAGCAAACTAGAAAACCACTCTGGGCACTCATGAAACATATTTCAATACCTAATGGAGACATGAGTCTCAATGATGACTAGCTCATACCACCCTGAAGTTCCCCAAGTGCTCCAGCATATACCAAGGAGTCCAGCTGATCAACAGTCAGAGCAGCAAGGCACCCCACTCTTCATATCTGGTTTTTCATTTTAAAGAAAATCCAGTGTCACTGCCATCACAGTATCCTCCTGGATTTGTTTCCATGGCTCCATGTCTTCATTAGTCCCTTCAATGGGACCTTTGGGTGTTGATCAAACTTAGAGTGTGGGCAGAGTTTGGCAACCAGCATCATGCCATCAGACAGAAATGGGCAGGAACAGAAATAAAGCTGCTTTTTGATTTGAGACTGTAAGAGGCAGAGCAGTGACATACTACTGTCTTCTGCATGAGACACAAAAAGATGGAATGGAGTTTCATAGGGTGAAGGATCCTGTGGACAAGAAAGCTGCAGTAATGTGGCATAGCTTTTCTTCAGACAACTTTGAACAAAATGTGTGTTGAGAACATTTCATCTAGTGACTCAGCACCAGTGGCATCATAATACTAAACTACTTCTTTTGCACTGAAGTATTTGCTAATGTAGAGTTAGCCAGGGAGTCTGAAATTGCTTTGATACCTGTGCTGTGGTGAAAATTTCAGCCTTAGTCAGATGAAATCTCTCACTGACACCAAGAAGGTGTATTTCTATGTGCACTCCAGTCAAGTTTGCATTTAGATATACAATACTGTTAGGTTAGACTCATTCTAATTTAAATAAATTTAATATGTAAGGTGAAAATTCTGTTTCTTTTACCACTGAATTTACTAAATACAAGAAAATGTTGAAGAATGTAGATAAAGATAGCTATAAACTCACTAGGGAAAAAGAAAAACACCTACAATAATATGTCTTAGAATGAGTTGCTGCATTAAAAGACCTGAGACAGGTTTACTGCGAAAACTCTAGTGGTTGCAGAACAATTAATCTAGAAAGGAAATAACTTTAAAATACTTAATCTTTCCTGGGGAAGAAATCTGCAATAGATGTTAAATAATTGTGAAATATTCAGTGACAAGTTAAATAATTGTGAAATATTCAGTGACATATTGAGATGTAACAGATGCTATGGAATCATGTCATAGTCGAACATTGTACTAATTTTGTAAGTGTCATATATTTGTTAGCATTCCTATTCCTGGCAAAAGGCAATCTTTAGAGATATTAATATGAAATTCTAGTGATAAAAGAGTACAAATAACAAGTAATTTGAAGTTCTACTTGCCTACTCTGCTGGGAAAGAAGCACACAGACACACTGTCTCAAAAATCATCAGAAAATTAATTGCATGAAATTCTGACTTTTGACAGCATTGTTTTGGAAGAGGGAAGCCCTGTTCTAGAACTGATATGCCATGCCCAAAGAGATAACAGCCCTGAAGAAGGACCCCAAATATCCTAGATTTTCAGTCTCCACTTGGAAGTTAGGATTTCTTCAAAAGAGTCCTGAAACTTAAGGTAAATACCAAAAAATTTTAACTGTTGTACAGGACAGATCTAAAAATCCACCTCTTCCTATGTCCAGTCTCTGACAGTTGACAGTAGTGATGATTAACCGTATAGCAGTAGGGATGTAGGAGAGTGATGCTTATCTAGCATACTCTGTGTTTCCAGCAGTCAGAGGTTTACAACTCCCTCTTGTTGTATGTCCCATACTATAGAAGTGGTTCTGTCTCAAACCACACTTGCTCCTTTCTCTGTTTTTTCCAGTTCTACTATGGTCTTTTTTGAGATGATCAGAACTGTGCTCACTACTGAAGTTGTGGAAATAACTGTGGCTTTATATAGCAGAGTAATAATGTTTTCCATTTTATATTCTATAGCTTTCATAATAATAATAATTTGAGGATTCAGTAGTGAAATGGTTGTACAGTTAATTCAGAAATGATGTTAGGAATCATTTGGATTTCTCTTCAGTTTTGCCACAATCTTCATTCATATGTTATATAACCTTACTATCATAAATAAAAATACCTATCTATATCATAAATAAGAAATAAAAAGAAGTCAAATTATTTGCAATATTTAAGCACCCAAATAAATAGGTAGATGATTCTTGTAATCTGCAAAACAGTTGAGGCAGCTAAATTCTAGCTTCTACTGGAATCGATTGGTTCATGCACTAACTACTTACATAGCTTTAAAAATCTTGCAGGAATCAGTCTGCGTTTTTAGGTTTTTAAAATTAAACACTTCATATGAATAAGTAAGAATTTTTAAAATTGGACACATATAATAGACAGCCTCACTCCCACAGTTCACTAACATGAGGTAGATCTTCAGACTGGAACTTGACCACTGGTGTATTTATACACTGCAGTGCAATGTCATGCAAAATGCTGCCTAGAAGCAAGGTTTGGGTCCCGTGCTCTGCTGTGCTGACACGGCTGCGCTGCTCCTAATGGTGGAGCAGCCCCCCTCAGCTTCTGCCGAGAACCTTCTGCAATGCTCTCCCATGCTTGATCTGCCTTATTAGGCAAGTAGCATTCAGATCTTTATGCAGTGCCACAACCTGGGTGTATTAAGATCAGACAGGGTCTACTTCATAGAGAGATTTTCTCTGTTCACAGTGATCCGTGAGAACAGCTGTGGATTTCTAAACTTAGCAAATCACCTAAATTTAGTAAAGCTTAATAAAAATGAGTCATCCAGTTTCATTAAAAAATCATTTAATACTGGAACTTACTGGATGGCTTTGACAAAGACTGGTCAGAAACTATGTTTACAATGTTTTCATGATTATAATATTTTGTTCCTAACTGTGAAAACTCATAATCTACAAGTTGGCATCATGTATTAAAATCTAGATCAGGAAAAGACCAATTTGTAGACATACAGAACTAAGGACTGTAAGTTAAGGGTGAGAAATCATGTCGGATCTCCAGCTGAGAGCTGGTCATGGCAAAAAGAACAGTACGATCATAAAGAACATATTTGTAGCTCTCTGATTTGTACCAGTTCTCTATTGCAGTGATTCATCATTGCAGTTCTCTAACTATAGTATGGAACAAAAAAATTTAGAAATGGTGTACATAAGCCAGGGGACATAAAGAATTTCAGGCACCTTTGTCCTACTGAAATAATAAAAACTTTAGAAATGCCCTAAGGGGTCAGTTCTGTGGTCCATCTAGTTCAATAGCCTGTCTCCAGCTGTGCCCATGGGAAACACTATTTACAAAGAGCACACAGACCTGGACACTACCTGTGGTTTAGTCCCTCCATACGGCCCCAACATTGACAGTTGCTGGATTAAGGAAAGTTGGAGGGCACACTGCTAGTCTTAAAGTCTTATGAGGGAAAAAAACCCATTTATTTTACAAAAACTGCTAAACACAGGCTAAGCTAAACTTGAAATGGCTTGGACCCTTCCAAGCATCGTTGAAAAAAACAAAACCTAGAGTCTGTCACAAGAAAATGTAAACAGTCAAAGGCTTTCAAAGTATATTTATGATCCTTTATAGAGATATGTCATTCACTGTTCTTTTACAGCATGCTCCTTTTTTCTAGGAAGCATACAAATGAGATTAGGTTTTAACTGCTAATTAATAGCGTTCCACAGTCTTCTGACAACAGAGGAAATTCTTCAGTGACAGCTTTGCTCTCCCTTACACCTACTTTTAAATGACTTTTATCGTGCTTTCAGCAAAACTATAGCTCTTAACAGGGACCTTGGTATCACAGATGGAAAGATTCAAAGATGGGACTTGAACACAGAAGAGGCAGAAAATCCTTCAGTTATATTTTACTTCAAAACCTCTACCTATTTGGGCTGAAGAGAAGAAAATTATATTTTCTCAACGACATATCCCTGTATTTCACAAAGATGTGCCCAATGTGGTTTGTGTACTGCATCAAGTGTTTAAATGTTGTAAAAAATGACCTGTCCACTTAATTATTTGCAAGTCTTCATTAATATACAAGCTAACACAATCTTTAAAGAATACCTTATTAATAAATAAAAATTACAAAATGAGTCTTCCAGAAAAGATTCCTCATAAACTCATAAGTGAGGGTATTTTTAGTCACTTGAATCTCTTTAGTGTATGCTGTGTTGCTTTTATACAGTAATTTCAAAATCTTGCTGATTAGTACTGAGTCAAATGCCTCACAGAGGCTGTCATATCAGAACAACATTAATATAGTAGACTTGTAATTTCATAGGAAAAACATATCAAGTTTTTTTAACAAGATCTGATTTTTTAAAATGTGTTGATTGACATAAGTATAGTACCATCCTGTGATTTCTTATTGACTGGGTATTGTATTACCAACTCATGCATTATCTGCAGTTCTTATTTACTTTTAGGCCATTTTATGTCATTCTCACACTGCGAAGGGATGTTAGAATGAGTGTCAATGTAGTCTGTGCTCTTTTGAACATCCATTTAGAATGAACAAATGAAGAAGAGAAGCATGTTTATTTTTATGTAACTTCGTATGTGTTTAAAGCTGTGGGCTTCTCTGAGAGCTAGTACAGAGTATCTCAGATGCCAAAAAATATTACATCTTCCCAAGTGAAAGGCA
This sequence comes from Athene cunicularia, assembly GCF_003259725.1. NCBI lineage: Eukaryota > Metazoa > Chordata > Aves > Strigiformes > Strigidae > Athene > Athene cunicularia. The sequence goes on from NW_020799101.1 coordinate 18,986,290, forward strand.
ATAATTGAAGTACCTATCTTCCATCTCTCACTTTAGAGGTTTTCTTCACTCTTTCTGCTACACAATGGTTATGGACGTGACATCCTGTTATTACATGAAAAAGTGGAGATTTCCCGGAGATAAAATCTCAGTTAATGCAAAGACCTTTCGAGCATATATCCCTGGGAAGTCTACCTAAAAATTCTTCTGAAGGAGAATCTGAAGCCAAGACATGTTAAACAGATTGTATTTTGGTGTTTTCCAGAGGTAGCCTGAATCCTTATATTCTAACATGAATGATTTCAAATTCCTTTCTGCTTTCTTTTCTATTTACTTTTCAACAGCATGAATTTAGTTTACACTAGTTTAAGAAAAATTTAGACTTCTGTTGATAGTTGTTGTACACAAAGAGAAGGCTTAAATATGTTACTGTCTTTAAACACTTCTGCTGATTGTGTAGCAGAAATGCTGATAGAGACTTGTTAAGGATTCTCTTTTGAAGAATAGAACTGAAAGGGTCCAGAAACAGACTATACCAAGCCTGTCAGTGTCACATCAGGCTGACCAGAGCATCTCAGGAGAATTGAGAAAACCTTGGAAAATGACACTAGAAATGCACTTACGGCACTGAGACACACAAACACATGAAATCGTGGTTTTCATATAAGAGCTGTTATATAAACATAAAAAATTTTTTGTTTGATGTATTTTTAGTACATATGTATGATTGTAATAGCAATATTAATTGTGTCTGCTGACTTGTAATCCATTTCACCCAATGCAAATCCAACACTGGCAGAACGACATAGACAACAGTGAAGGTAAAAGTGTTTTTTTCAAAAATATCTATGAAAATTAGTGACATGCCTCACTGAAATTACATACAACACTTTGATGAATACCTTAGGGCTTGACTAAGGACATAAAGATACACATGAGCTAATTTATGTCAGTGAAAAGTAGCTGAAGCTAAGCTGCTTTCAGTATCTGACCTACTTCATCTACTGCTGTCGATGTCTCTACATTGTGCTCCACAGGGGAGAAATACCCTTGGACATTTTTCAATATCCCATCCATAGTCAGTGGGATCAGCGGTGTCAGTGAAGAATTTATTTTGTTGGCAGACTCTTGAATTCTGATGATAGTGCATGTAAACAGTAATCTAGTTACATGTCAGCTTCTGTTGGAAGTTTTGTTGGAAGATTTGCAACTATGCGAAGCATCTTTTTACTTACAACTTAAATTTGATTCAAAAATCATTACTGCCCAATAAACAAGAAACACCACAATATCATTTTATAGTCACTTTTCAGAGCATAGAAGTTAATCTAACTCTACAGTTACACTGTTACTGTATATTACAAAATATGTGATGTACACTTACCTGCAATATAGGGCCAAAGTTATCTTAAACTTTGTATTTTTATGACTTTTAAAGCCTCCATGTTGGAAACTGCATGTAATCCAGTGTAAAATATTTTACTTCCTTTAAATACACTTGATCACTATTTCAGGAATATGTACTGCAGAAGGATTTATCCTTGCACAGGATCCCAGTAGAAAAAGTACTCCACAAACATTTCTAAATAGGTCTCTACCTCTAAGAACAGGCTACAAAGTTCATCCGTCTTCCTTCTATAATAATGTCCTTACTCCACTGCTTTCTGACCAATTTTACTTATCTCCAGCTATGCAAATACGGCTTTTTTTGCATGTTCTGCAAAACCTGGTAATGGTCCTTCCTGAATCAATCAACTGAAAACCTAAATATTGCACCTCTGTGAGATAGTCTCTGGTATTATCATAAAAATCACATGGGCAACAGTAGGTTGGCAAGCTATGTTTGATGTTTCTCCTCCCTGTGCCACATAATATATGTGCATAATTGCTCAAGTGCCATCTGGTTGCAACTTAAGATGTGTTGCTCATTGATAATGAAAGCACTGATTTGGTCCCACACATGAAATAGAAGTGTGTTTAATGTAAGACTGCATGATTTTGTAGTACCCTCATATAAAAAAAGAGCAATGATTTGTCAAAATCTTTTAAGAAGTGTGCATTTAATAATAATTTTCCTAAATGAAATAAAATATGACTGAAAATTACCTGATTGTTTTGTGATTGAAAAATTTGATTTTTGCTATGAGTATGGAGTGGCAGTGTGGAGCCTTCAACCCATGCTATCACACACTATAGGGCTTCCCTGACACAGAGAAAATGGAAGAGCGAGGTTCAAAGGTTGCTGGGGCTCAGGCCAGTGGCTGCTGCAGAAAATGGCAAGACTCCCTTTGACACAACTGTGTATTGCATTGCCCTTGTCTCCCAAAACAGGGGAGTGGTGTCAGAGCAATTGGAAAAAATCCCAGGAAGAAGTGAAAAATGAGCAAGGACGTGGTAACATTATTCAAATGCACAAAAGACTTGCAGATATGAAAAAAAAAAAAAATCCTTTTCTTCATGTCCATTGATAGTACAAAAACTAATGTGATTTAACTGCAGCAAGTGAGATTTACTTTAAAGCAGAAAAAAACTCTTTAATGATCAGGGAGTGACTAGCAGGGATCTATTGCCTGGAGCAGTTGTCAAACGTCCATTAAGAGAGGGGGGGGTCTAAGAACAGGATGAACATATACCTGCCAAGAAAAGCTTAGGTATAGTCCATTCTGCCATGGAGCAGGGAGATGAAAGAGTGACCTCTGAGATACTTCCAGCCCCTGCTGTGGTCCTCTGTATTCTGTGTGAAGACTTCTCATCTTCCATGCCTTTATACCAACATTTGTGCATAACTTGTCATTCAAAGGAGCAATGCCCTTAGCAGTTCTTCCCTTTGACCTGTATTTGAGATGAGAAAACAGTGAAACACTATATATTTTGTTTTTTAAGATCAGTTTTATAATTTGCTTGTCAACCTGATAATGTCCATTTTAAACACAGCTTACTGTAGTTTTAAATGTGCGCAAAAGTGATAAGGGAGGTGACTAGAAGCTTATTATTAATTTGCTGCTTTTATCTTTGGGAAATTAACATTCTGGCAAGGAATTTAATTGGACTTTTTTGTTAATTCTCACAGTGATGCTTTGGCTTTTCCTTTTGGGACTGGAGAGAAAAACCAGCATCTGGTGTTTGAGGATGCTAGGGATTTACACCATATTATGTGTAATATCTCTACTGTAAATAAACAAAATGAATAATTAAGTGAATAATGAGATGTCCTGAATGAAGACTTCTCCGACTGTATCTATGGAGTGCTTGTACTCCTGTCATTTGTTCTCTGTTGGGCATCTTGGTCACTGTGCCGCCCATATGGATATTAGCAATCTATTTTTTTCAAGCAGAGGCCAGAAATAATATTAATGAAGTTTGTCAGATATGCAGAGGGTCTTTTGCTCCTCAGTACTGTATCTGTCTGTATGAGTCGGTAAAAATTAAGAATAATAGAATTTGTGTCATGGCTCTGAGGACACTGACAGGCCTGGCTGCCCCTGCCCAGCCTTCCCCAGGGCCTCCCCCACCCTGCCCGGGACCCCACGTCAGCCCCCCGGGGATGTCAGCCCCCGCAGCAGGGCGGGTCTCCCCCTCCCCACAGCCCTGCCCTGCCTGACCATGGGCCCTGCAAAGTTGGGGTCACCTGCAGGCCCATGCCCCAGCCTAGCCTTGGCCAGTCCTTGTCCCCAGGGAGGTGCTGGATGCCGATGGCCAGGGCTGCCCCCGGTGCCCCCCAGCCTACCCTGTGGCCCTGGGACGGGCCTCGCCTGCTAGGCCCTGCCCTGCTGCCCCAGGGACCACCAGGCCGTGCTGCCTCCACGGGTTCTGAGCTGGTTTCTTTGAAGTTCGGAAGAAATGTAGAAGAGCTACATTGGAAGCGTTGTACAGTCTGTCCTGACGCAAACCCGAGTTCTGTGTATTGTTGGGGTATTTTTGTTTTCTTGCCATGGGGACAGACCCAAGGGTTTGTTCACCTCCTGGATGCAGACGGTCTCCTGCACTGGGCGGTCACACAGTCCTGCTCTGCCACCCAAAGCAACGCCAGGCCTCCCCTGGGGCAGAGAAATACTCACATTCTTAGATCCCTGAGGTAATGTTGCCATTAGCATCCTCACAAAAAATTATCATCAGCTCCTCCCCAAAATGCCAAGACTTGGCAGCATATTGGACATAGATGCTGTCTTCTATACGTAACAATTCTGCAATGGATAGTGGTAGGAAATATTCAAATTGCTGGTATGTCAGTGGCACGAAAGGCAGCTCTTCCCATGGCCTGTGCAGCAACTAAGGACAGAGTGAGCGGCAGGAGCTGCTTGGTTCACAGACCTGCCTCAGCTATTGCCAGACAATTGCTTATTTTATCTATTCCTTGCATTTTTAAAAAAATAAATTGGAGGTAATCTGATTTGCTGATTTCACTTGCTTTTACAGAAAAAAAATGACAACACGAGTGACTACTCAGTACCTCTGTAAATGTGTGGCATCAGACACAGTGAAGGCAAGATTATTTTTTTCCTTTGAGCACTTTATTAACATGCTTGTGATTAGCAGTGAACAAGCTGAGACCTGGATTTCTGCTGCTGTGCTGAGGCAACAGGAGACACCTTCCTCAGCCAGATTTCAAGTGAACTTTCTGAAATCTACAATGGGGCAAAAGCCACATGAGTCCACAGAAGAACATCCCCATCTCCTGGCAATTATTCTTTAGGTAGATTACTGGAAACACCTGACACTGGGGCTGCTGGAAGGTGTGGCTGGAATTAATATTATCTCAATTTCAGCTTTCCACCTTGAATGTAGCTGCATATAAGTAGAATGCAAAGTGATTTTTATGTATATGTGATATGATAATTAAACTTAGCACTTTCTCAGTGTTTGCTATTTAGAACTGTAAAGGAAAGCTAAATTAATTGCCAAGGAGACAGTGAAAATTAATGATGGGGATAGGACTCAGAAGGGCTGTTGACATCTGGGCTCAGTGCTCTGCTGAACACCCCATCATTGTTTAAAATCTGTTAATATCACCTTAGGTGAGCATCCTCAGCTTTCCCCCACAATTCTATTGGCTGCTAGCTATGCTTTTGTGCCTTCATTTCCAGCCCAGTGCCAGACATGCTCTTCTCCTCTCAGGGACTGTTGTAGATGTTCCACCTCCTTGATCTGTCCCCAGATGCCTGTGCCCACTGCCAGTGATCAAGGTACCTGGTTACAGGTATGCAGTCCCCCGACTTCTTATCAGCTACTTAGGGAGGATAAATTTTAACACCTATGCCAGAAAACATCCAAAGTTGTAATAAATAATGCCACTGTCAGCGATGGAAAAACACATAAATCTCACTCTGAAACACGACTGTACAAAAACCAAGTCAAAAAGCACTGGTGCTCTGCCACATCATCACTAAGATTTGATGAAATGACAGCTCTTGAAAAAAAAAAAAAATCTTCTCTCTGCCTTAAAACACAATCTTATATAACAACTCATAGTCCCAGTAACATGGTATGAAACCCTTAGACATCACAACTATACAAAGTATGGTTTGTCCGATGTTAAACCACCAGCAAGGACAAACTATTTTTAGAGCTGTCATATATTATTGCACCTGAGCTTTATCTGTCTTCTGATTAAAAGAGGTTTTCCTTCAGAGAAGTTCACCTGAATTTTATACTCATTTACTAAGTCTTACATTCCTATGCAATTTATTTTAAAGCAGATTCTTTGGGGAAAATTACAAAGCTAATTTGAATTGATTCTTTGGAGATTCAGGCTTAAATGAAGTGCCATAAAATTGGCAGTCAAAGTGAAAAAATAGAATTGAATTTTATACTTGTATTACTCAGTGGACACAGGCACCTTGCACTTTACTGCTGCTGAGTGTTTTGATGTAGTATATTTCAGATAATTTAAACACACCTAAGCATTAAACTTCACTGAAGTTTTGGTTACTAAGTAACCACAGTTTTCCTTGTTCAAATATATTTTATCAGAGTACAAATTTATGCTGGCAGGTTCACAAAGTTAGACATTCTCTCTGTTTTTTCAGAACTAATTCTATAAGGTCCTAGTAGTGTTAATCCTAATTTTGAGTAAGTAGAATAAATCCTGCATCTGTAGGACATCTGGAAGATGGTACTTTAGCACCTAGTTGTGGACTTGTCAGAGTAATGTTCCTCACCAAGAAGCTCCCTTTTCTTCATTTCCAAGTCCACAGGCTAACATTTGAGTAAAAATACTGAGCTGGTTTGGGTGTCCAGCAGTTTGAGCTTCCAATGTAAAACATTTTGTAAAAGGTCTGCTGTTTGGGTGGCAGATGTGTGGCTTTTTTCTGAAACCATCATATTCTTTCAGATTTTAGGATCCCATATTACAGGGTATCTAAAATCATTAACATTTTCAGACAACTTAAGCCACTATTGTAATTCATTATCAAATGAGTAAACATTTGGTCTTACAGGTTTTCTGTCACCAGGTTAAGTCTGAGGGTTTTTTCCCATAAAGCCTGTAGACATACCTAGAAAAATGAGACATTTTGCTTAACAGAATTTATGTTTTTCTGTTACTGTTTGATGCATTTACAGCTTGGGAAATTCGCACAAATAATGGCTGAAGAGCTGGTTGTTCAATTTCCTGTCACATAAATTACTAGGTAGATGTTCATTACTCCATCCCAGCACCGTGCTTCCAACATAATCGGAAGCAGAAGTGAGGATATGAAAAGGCATGCTGGAGAAAACTCCAGTCTGCACTATTATTTGCTCCACACACATGGTCCTATATTAGAAATGACTGTTATTTTGTATGAGTAAATAGACCAAGAAATACTTTAAATAAGAAAAAAAATACTGCTTTGTTTCAGTAATCTTTACATGAAAAAAAAAAATTTAGTGAAAAAAGCCTTCATTCCCAGGATTATTATCTGATGTGTTCTGGTTTCCAAAAAGTATTAGTCAGGAACAGACATGTTTATTTGCTTTGGCTCCCATTGTAAGTGTTGAACACCTGAAGTTAGACACCAAAGTTGATATTTAAATATGGAAATGAAAAACTCCCAATCTTTTGCACATGCTAAGGTGCTACAACCTCAACAATCTCAGTGGGAGCTGTGGATGCTCAGCATTTTGAAAATTTTGCTGTTTAAAGTGAGGTGCTAAGTGAAGGAGATGGATATCTGACTGCCTTGATAGCACTCGAATGCTCCCTGGAACGGTATGGAAGTGAGGGGGATGCGATGCTGCACTTGTTTGCTGTGATGCTGAGCTGACAGAAACCCACGGACTGCTCTCTCCTGTGCCCCCGACTTTCTGAAAGCAGAGCTTGGCACCTGCTATACAGAAACTTTCTTCTCCCCCCTTTTGCTTAAGACATTGAGCAGAATTTGCCAAGATGCTGCCACTTACAAGTGTATCTAGTTGTTGGGCTCTGGGAAGCGGCACGTGGTGTGTTATCTCATTCGTAGGGCAGAATTTTGATAGACTGAGCCGATCTCTGGATCACTGGAAGTCCTTTACCATCTGTCATGATTACAAAAAGAATAATGCTTGCCCAAAGACAGAGACCTGTCCTCAGTTTATATGAATGGCTGAGAATCTGAAATTTTCCTCTTTTAAAAATAGAATTATTTCTGAGTGCTGCATGCGTTAAGAATGTAACAATGTGAAGGATAAAGAAAAAAAAAAAAAAGTAAATTTTATCCAATTGTCTTTGCATTGCATTTCTGTTCTTACTCCACCAAAAGCCCAAGTGTCCCCTCTCCATGCAGAGCAGCACTTTGGGAACTAGCACTTAACCTGTCATTCAACCCTGACCCAGGACCATCCCTCTCTTTCTTGGAAGTGAGCATGTGAAAAGACACCAGCACTGTCCCGTCCTTAAAGCTTTGTCTTATTCATATGATATAATATTAAACTAAAGCAGGACAACTTTTTTCAATAGATAAACTCAGCTTTCTGGCCCAAAATGGAGCACAGCGTTTAGAAAACAGCATCCCTCCTGCCCCTGTTTCCCTGCAAAGTACATCCTTCCCTCAAACCTGTCTTTCCATTCCATGATTTTCAGTGGATTTTTAGGCTGAGCAAGCCCATGAAGCTCTTCCAGTTTCCTGGAAAAACCTGCGGCTCCCTGGGTCCCCGCAGCTCTGGGTCTGCCCCCTGCTGCCAGATGTCCCCAAAAGCCCCCACTGTGGCCCCATCTTATGCCCCCAAGCTGAGGAGACTTACCAGCAAACTCTTCTACCAACATGTGTAAGAAAATGTGCAATGATTTGTTAAGAATCCTTTTTGGCTCCTATTAAACTCAGGGTAAATTACATTTTACCCATTGATCTCACTGATGAATTCCTTCTTTTCTTGGAGAAGGAAGATGGCTGGCAGTTTTGGTTGTTACTTGGTTATAAATAACAATGTAAACTGTTATTTACATGATACTTATTTATCTGCGGAAGATTAGTAAAGGCCTTTTAAGAATTCTCACAGGTTTAGGGGGATTATTAAATCATATGGTAAAAGGATGGATCTATACCTGATTCTAAAGGGGTAAACTGATTTCAGTTATGGTCTATAGAAAGTATATAAAGAAAAGGAAAGACACTTTATATTTTTTTAGAAATAAGCTGCATAAGAACAGGAATTCATTGTAAACAATTTAAATAATTTAAGGTTTTTTTCTAATTAGACTTTTATAATTTCAGTGAATTGTCCCTTTTGCATAACTGTGTCCGAGTCTCCTTTCTGATCTGAATGCTTTCCTCAAACAGGGGTTCTTGTGTCTTATTCGTCTCAGGATGAAAATTCATAGTTTTCCCAGGTTTATATCAGAGTTAGATATAACCATGTCTATCTTCTAATCATTGTTTTAAATAGTTCCAATTGTGCTTGCGTATTTATTTGATCTTGTCACCAGAAATAGTAACAGTAAAAACAGGTCTGTTTATTAGCTGGTGGAACTAAACCTTAGACAATATAAGCTCAAGCAACAAAAGAGCTCACATATCTATTTAGCCTCATCGGGTCCTAATGCTTTGTTACAGATTAAAATAGATGTTTTCTCTGTGAAGCAACAGCAGATGCAATTTACATTCTTTTAGCCAGCACAATCATTTTTTTTAGAAAACCTTTTGGAAATGTTCTTTTAAAAGGTTCTGACTTTTTTTGTTCTCATGTCTCTTAGGAGCAATGTGAAAGAAATAAGGGAGGAAATTTAAGTGCAGGAGGAGAAAAAGGAAGAAACTCAGGAGAAACAGGAAAATGGAAATGGAGAAAATCTAACAAACCTTTTCATAGGAACCTGAGCAAGTACACATTGTTTACTTCAAAACTACGTATAGAAATAGTAGCATAAATGAAAATATTTGCCATCATTACCAGTTCCCCTTTGGCAGTCTTACCATAATTATTTTATGCCATGTATAATGCTGAGGTATCACATCATAAAGATAAGTACTTTAGATATGCCAATAGATAGATAGGCTTTTGATACTAAATCACACAGTATTCAAGGTGAGAAACAGTACAATGGAAAGGGAATTGCCTTTATTTGAGAACTGGGAGCATGTCTCCGTAGCAGAGCTGAGGGCAAAGCAGTGCATGTGTTGCGCAGCGCTGTGTTCTTGCTGCCCATGCTGCCCGCGAGCAAAGCGGAGAGCCTGGCTGGGTGCTGCTGGCACCCAGCAGCTGCTGTGTCCCACACCTTTGCGAGTGCATTGGCAGCTCATACTCTGTGCAGACAGTGCACTTTTGCTCTCTGATGCTTTCCAGGTATAATTACAATAGGACATCAATATCCAGTTCCAGCCACAGCTACCTTCTCTCTTTTTTAATTATCCGGTGACCTTGATGGCTCCATTTATTTTATTATTTTGTGTAGCTATCTAACAGAAAAGTAAAATCTAAAAAATACATCTGAAGAAACAGAAAACGTAGAAAATAGACATCTTTACAAAAGCCAAATTTGTAAAATCACTACGGATAATTATCTATCACAGCATGGACAAAACAAGACTTAAAAGCAAGGAAATTAATACTTAAAGACTGTGCAAGCCTCACAGTAAATCTTGTAGGTCAATATACATAACAAACATAAAAGCACTGCCATGTCAAGTGGCAAATTTCCTATTCCTCATCACAGAGCAAGACCTCTGACTTGAGCTGCCCTCCAAAATAGTCTGACTTGTTCTTTGCTTGTTGACCATATTAAATCCAGCACATCAGTTTTGACTTTTAGAATTAGTTTGACATTTTATTATTGTAGATAGTAAGCAGAAAACATTATCAATGGACTTCAACTTAAGTTACTTAACTTACATTGTCCTACCTGACAATGAAGACATGCATTTTAAAATAGCTAAGTGTATTCCAAGATGCAGAACATTTTTAGTTCCAGAAGTCTATTCCCTTTCTTAGGGCAAGTACAAGAAGTGGAACAAACTGATCTCCAAGGAAGCCTGAGTCACTTCAATGGTTTTACAGTAAAGATAAGTTACAGCTTCTTCTAATCTGATACATCCTCTGAAAGGCTGAGGAGATGAAAGACATGATTCACTAGACTAAGGTAAGTGCTCCAAGGAATGTAAAAGTAAAAAAAAATTATATGCTTTTGTGACAAAATGCTACACACATCATATTTGCTTAATTAGCAATAATAGCTTAAAGATTAGCTTGATTTTTTTAGATATAATTATTAGATACAAAACTAGAAAAATAAATAAATATTAGCATGTTTAATATGCTTCATTCACAGAACTAAATGTAAGCCAAGTTTAGGCATGTTTGAGAATCTGTCCTGCCTTCTGTATTTATAATATGTGGAGGATCCAGGGTGCCATCACTAACACAGGTGTCATCCCCCTTAAATTGCCTGGTCACTGCACCATGTAATAGAGGGCAGAAATGGACCAAGATCTGTCTTCTCCTATATGTCAGCAAGGAATTACCTATAATGATCCTTTGACTGTTTATCATTTGGTAGAAGATTTTGCATTACCTTCTTCAGTAATGCATGCCCACTCACGGTTACGTTTGCCTGGTGTTTCATTGGCATGTGTTGAAAACGGTCATTAGCACACACTGAAGACTATCAAACGGGATGTTTGCGGTTGTCATTTCACAGGATTGTCTTTTGCTGTTACCTCCCATTCAGGCTAATTATGTCTGTTGTCACCCGGCAGTTGGAGGATTGTGTAACAGGGGCCAAACGCAAGACTCTCTTCACCAGACAGTACTTAGGGGTAGGAAACGCAAGGGAAATTAATGCAGAGGACATAAAAAAAGAAAATAAGCACAGAGAAGGAATAACAGAGTTTTGTTCATAGCTGAGTGAAGTTTGATTACCCCAGCATAATTTGGCTTTTTAATGAAGCTAATGCTTCATTCAATTCAATTTCATTTTAAAATTATCTACAAATTCAAAATCATCTGACTACATCATCTGATCTGACTCCTACATGGCAAATATGGCTACGAGCAACTCCATGTGGCTGTGGCACTGCAGCCTGCAGCTGGGGAAGCCTGAGGCATTTCCTCATATTCTCACTGAGGTGGCCAGGAGGTTTCCTTGAATGAGGGAAATTAAGTGCCTGTGATGAGACTATGCTCTCCAAAGCACGGGGATGTCCTGGAAGAAATCTCCTGTATCTGAAGGTTTGTCAAAAATACAACCCACAGCACATGCTGTATTTCACAGCTGAGAGCCAGATGGATGATGGATACCCTTCACCCAGTCCCCTTTCTCCACCTTTGTTTTGTCTCAGATGTTTAAGGCAGAGAGAAAAGAGTAAGTAAATAACCATACGTAGGCTGGGAGAAGTGTAGGATATTACACTCAAGGAGTAAAAATGCTCACAGGCACTTGATGCCTTGCTGCACTGAGAACTACTCACAAGTTGCTGCTCCTAAAGTCCAGCCATATGTGTTGGGAAAGCTAGTGTGAAGTTGTAATGCGCAAGTAGATAGTTAGACAGGCACATTAATATTTCATGGAAAATTGTTAGACTCAGATAAATATGAAAGAGCCTTTTATTCAGATCTAAATTTGCCTTTTCTCAGGCATTGAATTCAGTAGATAAGGGGCTCAATATTTGATGCTTGAGTGTAGGTATCCATATGAATTGATGCTTCTCAGTTAGATAGTGAGTGTTGCTTTAAAAGAAGTCCTCAATATAATGAAGTCAGTGGCACACGGGACATGTCGCAGGTAGGAGAGCGATAAGACAAGTATGACTCTGCATAACATATATGGGTTTTGTATTGTACTCTTCAGATTTTGTCTGCAAGAGAAGTTTGGTGCAATCGGTCACAGTTCTTACAGGAAGACAGAAATTTGTTGACACTAATAATCCTCCTTAAGACAGAGCTTTGTACCACTCCTCCCTCATCTTCCCCTCCTCATCTGCCAAAATGGCAGTGGGCATCAGTGTAGGTTCCTGCAGGGAGCTGTTTTGGCTGGAGCCTCGCAGGCACAGATGGAAGACAAGCTTCAGTCCCCGGTCATCCTTGGCTGAACAGCCATGCTGGGTCATCTAACGGAACCTCAGCAGCAAGCGAGAGCACTGGTTTGTTCTGAACCATGGCTCCCCCAGTTTCCTTGGGCTCACAACAACAGGCACATTACAACCTCTCAGACAAAGTCTCTGCTGCTCATTTCAGGCTTGCAGCAAGTCTCATGGCTTTATTCTCCTCTTCTTCCTCCCACACACAAAGCTTCTCCCCCTTGCACCCACCACTCAGCTTCCAGGTGTTGATCCTCTGTACAACACATGGGTCATTAGGCTAATGTCCTGGGACTCCAGCTGACAATAGTGCCTGCTCCTAAGAAGCCTGTGGTCAAAACTGGCAGGGCAGGCCCATGGCATCGGCGCAGCAGGTGCCCCAGGCACTTCAGGTGCCACCAGACCACCAATATCTCCCCCTTAATGCACATGGTTAGGTGAAGGCAGCCGGAAAGGAAAAGGCATGAGAGAAGGGGTAGCAATGGGAAAGGTAGGGCTGCTGTAGAATTAGGGGGATGAGGGGAATGTGGGCACTGTGGCAAGGCTTTTAGTATGGAGAGCTGGTGACAGGGAGGGGACCAGCTGAAGAGAAGAGCAGCAAGGACAGGGGGGAGAAAGTCTGTTCAGAACAGGGGACATTTGAATGCAGGGAAGGCCTCGGCCACAGCGGCTACAGACACTCCTGGTGCCTTCTGATGCTGTCCCAACTGCCACACAAGCCCACTGGTGTCCCAGGGCCCTGCTGGTGTCCCAAAGCTCCACCTAGGCCCCTTCTGCACCCTTCATCCTGGTGCTACGTTCTTGCTTTGGCCCTTCCTGCAAACAGTCTTCGAACCCTGCTGTGCCAAGCTCTTTTCCTCTAATTCATTCCTGAAATCTCACTTGTATGAACTGAGCCTGGTTTCCCTGGTAGTCCCTGTGGAATGAGCAACACTGCATCTATCTCCCTCTTCCTTGCAATCTCTGGTCCCCTTCAGATTGAGAACTTGTCTTCTGCTTATCTGTCTCCCTTCGGTGTTCTCTGACACTGGGGTGTTAGGTAAGTTTCTGGGAAGACTGCTTTCCCAGTCCCTGGAGATGCCCTGGAGAAAGGTCTGAGGGCAGACCTTTCAGTGTACAGTGTGGATCCTCTAAAATTCATGACAACACTGTGTACTCAAAGCAATTGTATCTAGACAGTGGCTAACACTACAGTTGCTTGGACTCTTTCACTGCATTTCTTTCTTCCCCCTATAGGGTTTTTTCTCCCCCCTCTCTGTTTTATATATCTCTCCCCACCATATCCAGCCCTGCAATCTCCTTGCCCATGCTAGAAAAAGGAGGAATCTGTGATAATAAGAGTGTCTTGTGACTATGGCGCAATGGTAGATGGCTCTGACAGCAAAATTATATCGAAGACGGTGGAACTGAGCCTTTTTTATCCCACAGCTGAGAATCTGACTCCTATTTTCAAAAGATTAATTCTTTTCAGGTTTACAGAAGTCAGCCAATGTCTACTTCTTGCTGTTGCTTTTCCTTGTCAAAGCACTTTACATTTCTGAATTTACAACAATCTTTTTATTGGGAACAGTGAAAGAGTTTTATAAGAATAATGGTCTTGTGTATGATGCTCAATCAATCTAATTTTCAAGCTTCTTCAAAGTTTGCCAAGCTCTACAGCTTAAAAATCCACACTTCAGCTTCTCACAGCAAGTGTGAGATGCTGCCTAAATTTCTGAGCAGTTGGAGCATTTGCTGTCCTCAGGCAACGTCAATTTGTCCATTACCACAATGAGCCAAAATTGCTCTCTGTGTTTTGATTCAGTTCCAGGGGCAAATTATAAGATTTAGGCACAATGGTGAAAATATAGGTGGGAATTTCAAAAGTTCCTCCAGCACATACAAGCTCAGTTCCCCTTAAAACTCACTAGCACTTGTGCTCCAGGTCAGTCAGTAACAATGTCTGCTCATATAACACTTTATTATACCTCTGCTAAGGTGTGTTAGGAGAGCCCAGCAGGCATACTTCTTATTTCTGAATTGACTGCAAGTTAGTGAATAGATGTGATTCCCTCTACTCTCCTGAAAAGCCATGCAGGTAATTTTACCTGCAGACATGCAGAGGAATATTTACTTGGTGCAGTCAAACTACTTACATATGCTACATTATTTCTTTTGGTTATTTTTCTGACATTGTCAGGAAGGCCTTTACATTTCTTGGCCAAAGCACCTCAAACAATAATTCTGTGGATAAAATTAATATGGACAATGAGCTTGAGTGATTTGTGACCATGCTCCCAGTCAGACTAATGAGAGTGCACATTCCTGCCATATGGCCATTGCTCATGCAGGTATATATTCTTCAGAGGTACTACAATGTGGGGTTTGCATTGAAAAAAAATCCCAACGTTTTGTCATAAAATACATTAAGAGGAGCAATTCCTTAAAGTTTATGCAATGAAAAAAGAATTTTTAAAATGGTATTAAATCAAAAAGAAAAGTATGTATTAAAAAAAGACAAAATATGGTTTGCTGCTGTGGAGCAGAGGGTTGGAGTACTGAATTTCAACCTAATGAATTCTAAAATAGAGGCTTCTCTCTATTTCTGTGCTGTGAGAAATAATCATATCAGACAATACATTTTAGAATGTCTGTTCTCTTTTTCTTGTGACACTGCAGCTTAGAAAACAGATCAGGTCTTAATTTCTTTTTACTTAGCCAGTTTTCTTTTTCACATTTTTGCATTTAGTAACATTGCACTTCTGTTTGTATCTGTTTTCTGTCAACATTATTTCTAGGCTTTGATGTTTCAATACAATAATATTTCCCTGTTCAATTAGAAAATACTGATGGGACATACTTATTTGTGTTTAAACACATATCAGTGGAAAGAATTAAAAAAGAAAGCTCTTAAAAGCATGCCTGTTGATCTCTGATTATGTGAAACATCTTTTAGCTCAATTGTATGTCAGATTTGTCCCTTTAACATTGCTTTTACAAGAACAGGTAAGAATACTATTCAAAATGCATTAAAGAATAAGGAAACAGCTGATATATTCTCTTATTATTCAAATGATGTCTCAAGCATAAAACAAAAGATGAAGAATGAGTGAATATTTGAATAGCACAGAAACATAGAATCTATCTTTTTATTTAAAATGGTCCCATGTGTTGAGTTGCAGTGGGAGTCCCAGATACTGTCCACTTACGAAAATCAGACCAGACCAGTTTAACTTTCACACCTTTGAAAGCTCAGCAGTAAATGTCAGCCAGTGCCCCAGAAGGTCCTGTGGGGGAGCAGCACTAATTAAGGCTTTAGCATCCTGTGTTTTTGCTTTTCCTTGTTCTTGTCTTTGGGGGCAAGGCTGAGATTTGGTGCATTGATCACATGTCATCCCTTGGCCAGAGCACCACATGTTGCATGCCAACATCTGCGGTTCCCTGCTCTGTGCGGGGATGGGAAATTAAGCTGTAGGTAACCATGTAATAAGGACTGAGCTGCAGGACATGCCACATAGCCTAGGAGCCCCATGAAAGCTCCCCAACACCCCTTGTGCCAGGAAGGCTTGCCATGAGCTCCTCTTTCTAATCCCACTCGTGGATGTGCACTGTAGGGAAAGGTGTGGGCAAGACATATCTCAAGGCAGAGCCTGACAGTGATGGCAGTGAAGCTGAGCATATGAAGAGTGACCCAGATGACCTGCAGAAGCTGTGCCCATGAATTAGGGCTGACCAGATTGAAACAGCTGTGGAGCCCTGCCTTGTGGTACCCATGCACTGGCCCTCGATGGATGATGCTAAAGCAAACGCTCCTGACACTCCATTAATCACCTGTAAAGAAGCTTCCTTCTTTATTTAGTTCCCTGGGCAAACTGATCTCTTCTGCTCTGATATGGTCCAAAATATTATGTATAGTTAAACACAGGCCTGAACTCCCTTCTGTGATGGGATCACTCACCTTTGTGTACTTCTGCTCTGTGAAACAGGCTCAGCAACACCTTCCCTCCCTAGACACTGTTCTAGTGTTTCTGAAGTGCCTCACACAGAAGTGATTTTGTAAGGAAAGGTTTTAGAGTGACCATGGAACATGTCTGTTAAGGAGTATAGATCAAGTTTTTCATATCAAATACCATTCTACACAATCATGCATTGAACTGTTTCTGTTCAACTCTTTATGGTGTTTCTGCAGCTCTAGAAATAGCCTGAGTCAAGACCCCACGGTCCCAAGGCTGGTCTGCTGAACTACAGCTGTTTCTGCTCTGAGGACCATGTAAGCCCCACATGCTGCAGATCCAACACCTCCTCCTCCTTCACATATTTCTTTCCATGCAAAGAAAACTGGGCATGTAGGAGCCCAGAGTCAGTTGTGGAAAACCACCCCAGTAACCCAGAGACCAGATGGCAGGGCTCACTGCAAAGTACTCTTGCCCACAGCATAGAGGCTACCTTGGCACTGAAGTGTCCTTAAGAGCCAATATTTAGAAACAGACATTTTTGCTTAGTTTCTGTATAAACAGTGAGCTTCTCACACCATTACTGCACTTTGTCCAATGACACTTGCACTAAGGGAACTTAGCAATAACTCCCCATCTCTAAGGGAGGAGCTCTAGTCATTCCCCTTCTTGAACACCATCTAACCCTCTTTTTCCTTCCTTGAACCCTCATCCCAGTTTAATTTATTTGTCAAAATTAGAAGAGCTATTTTTGTGCAATATTCTTCTGTGCTACTTCTTCAAGTAAAGGGCCTAGCCCTGGGTGCACAAGGAAGTTCATGTGTGTCAGGCTTAACAGCCTGGGGCTGTGGCTGTGGCACATGGCCCAAACACCTTGAGCAGGTTGCTATAACTAGATTTTTTCATGTGACCAAGATACTCAGGTTTGGAAAATAACCACTGGAGCATGCAAAGTAGGTCATTCCATATACTTTGTGTATGCAGCGATGAGCACATGCTAACTGTAGTAAAAGAGATCTTCATACACTATTACTAAACCTGGCAGGAATTTACGGGCCAAATGCTTTGTCTTCAAAAGGCTAAGGAGATGAGTGGTTTCTCTGGCTACCTTTACACTTTCTTATCAGCTTGGAGTTGAACCCACCCTTTCCCCACAGCCCATTTGCATTCGTCATTTCTGCATGTTTGGTTTTTCATTGCAGTAAGTATTCAAGCATCTAAACATGTGCTGGCATGGAGAAGCTGGCTAGTGCACAAGTCCCAGCCCTAAGCATGATACAAGTGCCAGCAACACCCAGCTGGCTTGAGTCAGATCATCCATACCTTCTAAATCTGCCTTCAGAGACAACTAGAAACACCTGCCCTGTTTGTGAGTTGTTGGGTGTGTAAGGGCCCCTGCTGATATACAGCCTCTTTAGTAGGGTACTCAGGACTGAGCTTTGGTTAAGGTGGCTGTGAGCATCTCTGGTGTGAGAAGTTGGGTAGTCTGGTACTCTGATTCTCTTCGTGATACTACCTGTAACAAGAACAGGTGCTGGCTTGTGACAAAGAGGCCAGAAGGTACTGCCATGCAATGTCTTGGCTGTATTAGAGTATGTGAAGTACCCTGGATATTCCCCAGGTCCTTTGAACTGAGGTAAAGCAGTATGTATTTTATTTTTTGTACATACATAGCACTAGGCTGCTATGTGACAAGTGACTCAGTGTTGCAGACTTGCAAATGCACCTTTTGCAATTGTGATGGGTTTCTTCTCTCTTATGCTGGGTTTTGCCAAGATGAAGGTAGTTGTGCTGTCTAGGGCAATAGTAGAGCCCTGATATGGGAATGGCTTGTACTTTGAACCTTATTCAGAAAAATTGCTCTGAGCTGACCTCTCAGTTGGGCACCTCTGTGCTACAGGGTATCCACTGATAAGGAAAGGGCCATCTGTGTACTGAGAGGCTAAAGTGGACAGGGCATTTGTCAGAGGCCATGCTGGAGATTTGGGGCATGACACATGCCAGCTGCATGTCTCTGTGTGTAGAGACAAGAGGTATGGGAGATGGGAGACAGCCTGCCAAAATACTGCATGCACCAGCTGCCAATGTGGGTGGCTGCAATGGGCTTGGGCCCCCTGCTCCAGTGAACCTGAGTCTAACTTCAATCATTTTTATAGCCAGAAAAGATGTAACCTGGAGTGTTCCTGGGCAGAGCTATTTGCAGATTAAGATTGGTAATCTTGGATTCTAATAATGCAGTACCTTTAAGGCTAATGTAGCAAATTTAAGTAGTGAAGATCTTTCCGGTGACACTTGCATAATGATTCTACTTTAAAGATAAAGTATGGATTAGAAAGAACATATTAGTTCAAACATTTTGCAGCTATTTAGGACTTGACATCATAATTCTCCTGAACTAACAAGGGTTGTCTGTAATATTCTGGCAAACCTTTCCTTCCCTGTTCCTTGTTTCTCAGCTTCATTGTACCTTGTTATGGTTTTGGTCTATGCTAAGAGGCTAATCGAAAGCCAGATAAAATAGACTGAAAGATCTCTGCTGATTTCAGAGGTCTCTGGAGCAGACTGTAATACTATTAATCCCTTAGAATAGGGACCCAATTTTGAAGGCATTTATACTGATGGAATAACTGCTTGCTTCAGGAAGTTATTCTGCATTTCCATCATTTAAACTCTTCCCTTTTTAGTCACCTGTGCATTACCAGGCAACACAACTATGCTTTATAAATAAGAGCAAGTAACAGACAGTGATTGTATCCTCATGCCCTCTTACAAGGATTTTATTTTATATTAAGTTCTAAGCAGTTCTGGATGGGTAAAAGCTTTAAACTTCAGATTTACTTTTTATATGTGTTACTTAAATTTTTCATCTATACAAAGTCATTGTCCCTCTACAGTCCTTCCCAATTCCCTCTTGCCCCTAGCTGCTCCTTGGCATTTTACTCAATAGAAGCTTCATTGGTGCAAGCACATTAAGAATTTTCCCAAGAGCGAGTGTGTTATGAGAAAGGAAATAATAGGATATAAGAGAAGATAAAAGCAAAGGAAGGAAGGAACCAAGTATACACTGAGCAAAACAAGGACAACAGATAAGTACAGGCACGAGGAGGGAAGATCTGTTAAACTTACATTCAACTTGGTGAAAAGAGAATGGGGCCAAGACATGTAGTCTGTCTGCAATTAGCATATAGTGCTTCAGGAAAGTGATTTCCAGTCTTCTCTTTCCCATTTTGTTTCATTTTTAATTCAAATTGTGTACTAAAAATAGGAAGTATTTTGGAGCTGAAAAGATGTGAATAGCATAGGGATAAAAAACAGATACTGCAAGAGGAATGCTGCTGTTCTGCTGGGATTTCTAGCTTTGCGTCTCAGTCAGTTATAGTTACAAAATGCAGATTTGCCTTATCTGGGTCATTTTGGCTGAGAGAACACATGGTAGTCCCTTTGTGAAATAAATAATTAGCCAGAGTGAGTGGTCGTCTGTCTAACTGTTTCTGTAGCTACTGCTGTTCCCTTTTTTTGTGAAGATTATTTGTATAGCTGATTATTAATAGCAAAAAGCTTTTAATTTTTTTTAAGTTTTATAAAAAATGCTGGAGTCTCTAGATTTCAATTAATATCACTGCAGCATTTCTTGTTTGTCCAGAACTGGAAGGTCAAGAGACTTTTAGCTGGATAAAATGATGAACCCTTATGCTTATGCATTAGCCTCCTCTCCAGAGAAGACTGGAGAATTTTTTGCCTGAAGTCGCAATTCAGCCACTGCTCTGAAGAGATCCCTTAAAAAAGCAGAGATATCTCTTCCCTAGGCTAAGCAAGAAAATCAGCTGAAAAATCAGAAAGCAGCCTCATCTAATTCTTAAATAGTTGTGCTTCACAAGACTTCAAGCATGAGTATATGCACGTGGTGTAAGAAGCACTCTTTCTATAATAGCCGCCATTTGAGGTGATGCTGCCACCTCTGGCTTTGGGTGTGTAATCTGTTGAGACTAGCAGCTTCTGCTTTCCATAAAACAGCAGATTTGGGGTGATAAAGACACAAACCTGGAAACTTTCAGAACTTCAGGCTTTGTCTGAGGTCCAAGTTACCCAGCATTCTGTGAATTATAATATTTGTAACACCATCTCACATCTTTGCCTAAATTTCTGTGGACTTCTGTTTTGCATGATGAAATGCATTTGTCACATATTAAATCTTCTACTGAGGGAGGTTGAAAAAGTATTAATTATCCTGAATTCTGCAAAGCCCCATCATTCTTCCCAGAGGATGAGAACTGTAGAGCTTTTCTAAGGTTCTCCAACCATCCTTCCAACCAGAAGGATTGTTATATCCTAACAAAACAGCTTCTCCCTTAGAAAAGACTGGGTCATTTAAGTAGAGAAAAGGGTATTTTAGAAAAAATGTTCCGTATGTTTCCTTTTTAAATCTAATAATCAATTTCAGCTTAGGGTAACCAAGGAAAACTGAAGGGATCTAGGTGCTTAAATCAAGACTGGACTGTGCTTTTCTGATTTACAATGACATTGATAGAAATTGGGTACCAAGAGATACCACCAAATACACCACCTGATGCCTGCTTCTGGATCCTACTTTGCTTTGTAAAATCTGTCCCCCTGAATGTTAAGACTGAGTGGAGTACTTGAAAGCTCTCCATTGCACTGCCAAACAAGGAATTGGCTTTCTTCTCCCAGAAAGCTTAGAAAAGGTTTGTTTGGTTGTTTTTATTCATTTTTCTTTTATCAAACGTTTCCAGTTTCTAATATGCTTTGGAGATGACAGTTGTTTTGGAATTACAATCAACTGTAAGCATCCAGGGTTGAGTAAGGATTAATTTACTTTTTAAGAGAAGGATTTCAGGTCAGAGGTGAGCCAGGTTATATTCCAGAAGTAGTGAATTACACCCAGTTCCAGTGCGATGGACCGCTGGCATCTGAGCTGCAGTGTTTATGTTACAAACATTTTGTGATTATACGTGTATAGAAAGGGGTACTGCAGATAGGTACACTTATCACTCTCTGAAATTTGTATATGTCTTTATAGGTGAATTGATTTCCAAACCTGAGAGTCTCTCTTGTTTTCTCTCACTGTTGGAGAAGAGATACTTCTGCAACTTAACTGACAACTGAAAACAAAATACTGGTGTGTTATGTATGGCTGGAACTGAGCTTGGCACAAACCAAGCTTCAAAGCTGTTCCAATTGCATCCTGATTCCCCAGAAACATCTCCATGGAGGTGTATGTTTTGACCAATACAGCATGTTGACATTGTGGAAGAGGAAGGCAGGGCTAGGTGTGCTGCATCTCCTCCTCTTGGCATCCTGGCAGCATGATTTCTCCTTCAGTAAAGTGTGTTGGAAAGCTGAAATAAACCTTTCAGGAGCGTGGCTCATGACACAGTGTTGGGGCAGTGGGGACATGGCCCTTATAAGTGAGGGAAGCCTGGGATGAAGAGAAGACTCTTGCATCTTTCACTGAAATAATTCCTCAATCAAGTTTTAAGTTTAGCACAAGTGGGGAAAAAATAACTTGCTGTGTAGGATCACCTGAAGTAACTGTGCCTTGCAAAGCAAGAAGTAACTCCTTGATATCCTGGTGACACATCAAGACAGCAATCCTTTAACATTTACAGAGTGTTTTTTATCTTCAAAGCTTCACAAACATTGGCTAATTAATCCTCACAAAGCCTGAGGGAGTTACGTATGTATTGTTACAAGCTACGGACCAACAAAGGACTTCACAGTTGTCACCATGTCTCATGCTGTGGCTGCTGCTGGCATCAGCCAGGGCAGAAATTAAGATCATCTTACTAAAAAGCACTCTTCTTTACTCCCTTAGCAAGTGGCAGTTCAGTGATACTCTACACAATGATGCAGAAACTGGGATTCAAAATTAAGCTGGGCAACTCCTATCCACCACAGTGTAATATAGCCAGTCACAGCTATTGTCTTTTACCTAGCAGGCTGTGAGCTACAGACCAGGGAGCTGAGGTGTAGAGCCTCCAGGGGTGTTGCACAGTCAAAATTCCAGCAAGATAGTACCAGGCTTTACACTGCTAGAGCCAGGCTACAGCCCTGAAGTTTCATCTTTGCACCTCAAGGAAATGCAGAAGTAGATCCATGCTAGAGACACACACAGAGAAACTGAGCAGTGTCACGGTAGTTCTTCAGAAACTGCATCTCTGTCTGGCCTCTCTTGCTGGTTCTTCTAGAGCCATGGTACCAGGGGTGAAGCAACAGCCTTGGAGCATCTTGCTGCAACGATAGAAAGAAAACATGCTCCTCCTTAGCATAGATAAGGGCCATCTGTGCATGGCTGAAGTGAGATAATGTTTAGGCACCTCCCAGGATACTAAAGACTGCACTTTGATGCCTTGTGCTGTTCAGGCTCATGGCAGTGTGTCCCTTGAACTTGCTGTGTTTTATAGTCCTCCCCACCTGCATGAACTGAAGTAGAATGCAATGGTTTATATAAACAATATGGCTCAGGGAGGGCACATGTAACAGTAAAGCTGATACGAGCCAGTTGATGCTTGGACATCACAGGTGACTGTGCAGTGTACCAGGAGGTTTGACATCTATGTTGCTACATCTGTCAGTCAACAGACCCTATGCTGCTCACCTTTAGAGGGTGAGTTACATGTGGAGAACTGTTTTCTCTGTAGTTACCAGGACTGAAACAGAGCACTGGGATTGTGGAGACCTGCATGGGAACTG
This sequence comes from Athene cunicularia, assembly GCF_003259725.1. Lineage (NCBI taxonomy): Eukaryota > Metazoa > Chordata > Aves > Strigiformes > Strigidae > Athene > Athene cunicularia. The sequence goes on from NW_020799101.1 coordinate 19,009,376, forward strand.
CTATGGTAGACATGGCTTATGGAACAGAGCTAGATGTGGCTGCAAGGCATCAGTTTTCCACTTGACTGAAAATCAGACTATGCACCCTGAAAGATGTTTGTTTTAGCCTCTGGTTAAAGACTTTCAATGGTGATTCCACTGCTGCCTCAGTGAATCTCTTCCAGTGCATCTCTATCCTGTTTATGGTTTTCCTAATATCTAACCTAAATCTCTCAAATTGTCACTGTTGCAATTGCATTCTTGTCTGTTACTTCTCTGCAATTACTTCCTGTCCAATCCATCATGGACACAGAAATTACTTTATTTTCTTTCTCTGTGCAGCAGCCTGGTTACACTTAAAGGATGCTGTTGTGTCCCAGCTCAGACTTCCCTTTAGCTTAAACAACTCCAGTTCATCCAGCTTGTACTTGCAGACTGTGATTTCTAGACAGCTGATCTCTCTTCATCCATCTGGTATGTCCCTGGTTGTTCCAGGTCCTCTGGGACATACTGGAGATGTGACCTCAGCAGTGCTGAACCAACAAGCAAGAATTACCTCATATGTTTTTAAGGTTATCCAGTGAGAGATTCTGCTTTTTGGGTGCGTCAGTGTTTACTGGGTGCCTGGGATGACACAGACCCATGTGTCAATGAAGGACAGCATTTCCCAGTGATCCAGAAAACATTTCAGTGATATATTTCCATCCTATCTTCTGTTCTTCCCTTTATCATATCAACGGTAGTAGTAAAGGAAACTTGCCTCTGTTATGAAATCTCTTCTGTTGTATCTTCCTAGTTTGGGATTGCTAAAACACAGCAGCACTAGTGATGATATCACAGCTGTATTAGAAAATTAATTCCAAAATTAACATACTCAAGACTCCACCAAGTGAAGCAAACTTACTGTGGGTCATGATAAACTGTAGAAGAAAGGGAGTTCAGGATATTTAGCAGAAGGACCAAAGGTCACATGAGAAAGACACAAAGGTCAGCATGAGAATAATTATAACATCTTAACTTTTGCTCCCGCAGAAAGTAAATAATATCATTCTAACAAAGTTAAATACAAGTATCCTTTTGGAGAAAGACAAAACAAATCAAATAGCAAGACACAGGTATGCAGAAGTATGTAATTTGTTACCAACATCATGAACCTGGCCAAGAAGTATTACACTGGTAGGTGGCTGCAGCTTGATCATGTAAAATCAAAGGCACATTTTGACTGGAAAATGTAAAAAGGGGAAAATAAACATCAGTGTAAGAGATAGGTGATGGTGTTTCATCAAAAGTGAGGTATTTTTTGGTGACCAGAAAATGTGGTACTTTGGAAAAAATAAAGGGAATCTTAACAATAGGGCAGTGACCTCCAAGTTCCAGGTACTTCCCCCGCTTTCCCAATGTTTGACAAAGAAACTGATGACCACTCTTCCCTACATCTGTCCCTATGTGTTGCAGGAAATTAATGTAACAAAACTCAGTGTAAGACCTTATGAAAAGGGAGGGTGATTTTATTTTAAACAAATCTATTTCCAGTCCCTCACACTCATGCTCTCAGATTGCTCATGTATGCACACACACACATTTCTCACATGTGTTCACACCCACTCAAGAGCTGCCTTCTGTCTGTGCCCAGGGAGGCAGAGAAAAGGGATGCTGAGCCTTGAGCCCTCACCATGTCTCTTGGCTTTCTCTTTTCTGGCAGTGAAGAACTCCCTTTTGCATAGTCCTTGTATGGTCTCTAGGAGTTGAGAAATTACTGTGATATAATACATAGGCCTCAGATCTTGCTCAATCCTTGTTCCAAGGATGTAAAGTAAGGTTGCTGCCATTTGTTTCCCCATTTTAATATTATAATCCTCTTTCCTGTTGAGACAAACAGAGGACAAAGACAAAAGAGTTGTGATATATCCTTGCTCCCATAGTGCTGTTACTAAAGCACAAGATGTGTTTGTGAATCATCTCTGATGGGGCCTTATTACAGAAAAGCCGACTGGTCTTAATGGGATCACACCCCCCAGCATTTACAGCTCAACTTTTGCCGACCACATCCTTTGTAATCAACAAGAGATATTCCTTTAAACCTTGCTCTCGTTTCTTATGGTGCTTTGGCACACAGGCATTTCTATTCATATGTCAGCTAGATTAATCGTAATGTATACATCACAAATGTCCAGATAGTTGATAGCCTGCAGCCAGGACCTTGCAACTTGAAAGATGTTTCTCTAAACTCTCAGAAGCTCCTAACCCAGCAGAGGCTGCCAGATGGAGAGAGTAGCCTGATACAGCCCAAACACACCTCCCATCCCAGTGAGGAGGGGAATCATTGTTGCTACAGCACTTGCTGTTGGTCTCATAACTGGATAAGATTGGATAAGAAAGGCATATGTTTATTTTATTTAGTTAAAGCAAGGGCCAAAAATATAGGCTGGCAACAGTAAAAGCTGTTACTAAAGAAAAGAACTGTAAGAAAGAAAAATGCAATTCTGCATTATCAGTTAAGATCTTCCTAAATTGTTTCACCATTTCCTAGCCCAAGAGATTTGCCTCCTCACCATCCCACCCCAGCTCCAAGACCAGGTGCTTCCTGCAGCTTTCCCCTCCCTGCTGTTGAGGACACCTCTCCCCAGGAGGGCAGATGAAGAGCCATCCTTCTTTTCTCTTCCTGTGTCAGGCTATTTTGTGCCTTTTCTCCTGGCTGCCAGGCTTCTCATGTTAAGAATACAGTGGTAAAACTTTACAAATTGCAGCCCTTGGAAAACAAAGACATTTTACAATTACTTTATCAGAGTTATGCTATCCATCCTACACTGAGCTTTTCTTACAGATCAGAAATGATGTGGCTGTTTGCTAGATTAATCTCTGTATACCTATACAGTTAGTTTTAGGGTGACACTCTTAGTCAGGTCCATCAGGAGAAAAAGGATAATACACTATTAAAATTGCAATTACTCTATTAGGTCCAAAATATAAACCCATATACCAGCTGTTATAACCTAACTAAAGAGGGAGTAGGAATCTGGCAAATTATTTTCATGAAGTTTTATATAGCTACTCATAACAGTGAAATTAAATGAATGCATGTGCATGTGTGTGCAGCTAGATTTATAGACTCTCCTTAAAATATAAGTATTTCAGGTTCTGATGAAGTAGCACAGAAACAGAAGCCAAGATTGCTTCACCTGCATAGCTGGCTTCAGCTCTCATGTATTCGGATATGTCTCACACAGCCATTTCTTGAGGCAGTTGTGAAAATCTGGGGATTTGAGCCTTGGAGCACCATGAAGCAGGAAGGAAGCTAACACTATAAACAGCGTTTCCTTTGGCAAGTGCTACCCCCTTCCCCACGCCAGGATCCCTCAGTGAACCAGAGCCTTCAGGGCACCAGTGCTAGCTACAACACAAACCCCTGCTTAGTACCTGTAGTTTTTTCATGTGTATTCTCTCCTCTATTAGATTTTTTGGGCTAGATCTCTAGCCAAGGCAAGGTAACATAGCTTTGCTGGTTTGGAGTACCTGGGGATGTAACCTTCAGTCAACAGAAATGAAGTTCCTTGTTCAGCTGCCAGTATGTTATTCAAGCTGCCGGACAACGTATACCTGGAATTATGCATGATAAGCAAAATAAATTATAAATACACCAAACTTTATTATTTGGGGTGGTGGAGAGGGAAAGGAGAGATTTCAGCCAGTGTCCAGTCTGGCCAGGGTCTACGGCAGGGCAGATGCTGCAGAGAATCCAGGCTGGGCTCTGCAGGGCTTGCGAGCTCAGGCGCAGGCACCTCTGCCTCTGTGCATCATCCAGCCTTCCAGAGTCATTGCATCTGCACCGACACCCTCTCGGAGGGGACCACTGCCCTACAATGGCCCTGCACACCCACCCTGTGGGACTTGAGCTCTGCTTGGGCTCGGCAAGACCAGCAGCAGCGAGCCCCATTCTGAAGGACTTTTCCTTGCTCCTATCATGTGGCCCTGCTGAGTCTGGATGGCTTCACCTCCAGCATTGCCCCATGCACAACTACTTTACTTTAAGGAGTTCTCACTCCCTCATATTTCACTTTGTTACTGTTTTCACTCCTCCCAGCTTTGCCTTTCTCTGAGCAGAGCAGCCCCCACTCCTCCAGACTTCCCATGCAGGACCGGCAGACCTTTGGACCTGGCTGAAATCCTTCCCCATCTGTTCAAGCCTGAATTCCTCTTGACGTGTCACCTGCTACCTGAATGGTATGGACATCTACAGGGGGCCCTCCTCAGTGTCTGCAATGGCACAGACGCTTCTCTGAGGATTATTGTTTTGCTGATTAAGGATACCAATTAAACTTGGACCCAGAGTGAAAGGAGTAGGCGTATTTTACTGGTGATAACCAAATAATGTAACAGAGTAATACAGAAAACATGCACTAAGAAAAGGCAGAATAATGCACCCAAAGCAACAAATAGGAAAATACAGGGTAATACATCAAATTGTTACTACATGAGAGAGAGAGAATAGTGATTAAGAAAGATCCATCACCACTTGCACATATTATCATCATCCAGCCCCGCAGTGGCTGGGCAGCCCCGGTTACAGCGAGGGTTTGGGGAGCCTGTCCCGGCAAGGGGGAAATCCTACGCGGTGCGTCCACCCATAGGTGAGGCTGCCAAAGTCATTGCAAATGGGCCCAGCCTTATATAGCAGAGATTGGCAAGCCAGAATAACTGGCACTTTTGTTTTGAGTGGAAAATTTCTGATTTCATTCTTCTGTTGGATTCCACCCAAGCCTGACCAGGGCTCAGGGGGGGAGAAAAAAGGAGTTTCTAACAAGGCCAAATACCTGGGTTCTCAGCCTTGAACAAGGCTAAACAAGGGAAGTTGGATACATTCTCTCAGCATTTTGTCCTCAATACTGATTATATCCTAGGCTGCATCTTTCACTAGTGAGTTTACATACTAAGTTAGCAGCTTTGGCTTGGGGCCTGTTGTTCAGGCTTCATTATTTCAATGCTTCAGCACTTTTTACATCAGCATAAGTGGGTTGTTATAACTTAGTACAATACCTACTAGCATGGTTTTCAGTTATAAAATATACAGCATTCATCTATAGGTCAGCTCTGGCTTGGGCCTGTTGTCCAAGCCTTAGCACTTCAATGAGAAATAACATTTCTATTTACAAAAGTCTAGGAGTGCATATGATCATCTTTTAGAAGCACTCGCCCTGCAGCTGAGTACCCTGTGATTTTATCTTCTTTAATTAATTTTCAGCTTTCCACCTTACCACAACAGTTTTGTCACCAGCCTTTGCTTTTTCAGAAAAATTCAGCCTGTTTCTGTTTTTCAAAGTCATCTAGCTCTTTCTGCATGATACTAAGACCCTTTGCTGCACTGGCAATACTTCCTAAATTTGTGACATCAGAACATTTTCTTAATAGAAATATATATTCAAATATCATATATTAATTTAACTTCCTTTTTTGTAAGTGCCTCTGACAAAGTTATGTACAAGAGCAGACCATGGACATTACTTTCAGTGCTTCCCTGTGCAGAAACCTCTGTCAGCATGGTCCTTCCTTCTTCAGTAAAGCCTGTGGCCCTGTTGCACTGACCAGATCACTGCCTGCTGCATGATTGTACTGTGCATTGCACTTGCTGATTTAAATGGTAATTTCCCATATAACATTATTGCAAATGCTTAGCCAAAGTCCAGACAGTTATAATTTTTTTCTTTTCTTTCTCCAGAAGAATATATTTTCTGGTAAGCTCAGGTTACATTTTATTTCATCTACTTTCATGTCCTCAATTTTTATTTTATTCAGAAATTGACCTAACAAGTTGCACAGAACTGGTCTCAGGCAAAGGAACATGTGATTGTCCAGATTACTTCTGATTTTCTTTCTGTAGGTGCTACCAGTATTGTTATCCAGGGAGCCAGTGCCCCGTGACAGCGTCATTTGGTGTCCTGGTTACTGTGCTGCATCGCTCAGAATCAGGGAGGGACATCACCTACATTACCTTACACTTCCATGTAAGGACCTTCTTGCCTGTTGTCCATCCAGCTTTCTGCCATTAAATTCAGTATTGCTGTCATTACAAAAAAAACAAAGTAAAGTATTCATTTAAATTTGGGACCATACTGGAAATACCTTTAGTCTTCAGATCATTCCTATTTCAGAGCAGTTCCCTTTTTCCTTGTTCTACTTTTATTTATATGGCTGAGGAGCCAGGTGTTAATTTAATTTCCTTTGCAATGCTTCACTTCCAACATTTTCCACTGTATTTCTACACTCTCTGACCTCCAAGTCAGTTTCCACTGCTGATCTGTCTCTTTTTTCATTTCTTGTAAGTGCTTTGATTACTTAGACTTTGAATTATTAACTTTGCTTTGTTTTAAAAGGGACATGGGGTCTTGTGGCAAGAGGTACATCCCTTGTGTTGGGGTGTGTGACCTGGTGAGGGGCTGAAGTAGTCCTTGTCTTTCTGTTGTGTTGGCCTTGGGAATGGGGTTGTTCTCACTGCCTGGAGTGGACACAGGGAAAATTCAGAGTGTCTCAGAGATTTTTACCAGGATACATATATAGGATAATTTCTATATTTCAGGATGGCTCTGGCAATCTGGGATGTCTGATCTCCCTATGAGTAACAGCCATTTTGAAGTGATTATTCATCCTGTTAGATCTGACACATTTCACTAGAAGTTGTTTTTCCCCCCAACTTACTTGAAGGTTTCTTTGATTTAAATGTCAAGCCCTTCCTAAACTGAAGTCCTTGAGTTATTTGGTCAACTTATTTCCACTAGTTGTTTCCTGGTAGTTAGTTCAATAAATAGTAACAGGTCTATTTTTGTTCATTCTTTGATTTAATTTTAACTGAGCCAGCCCATGCCTGCTCACTGCAAAATTCTTGTCTATGATTAGCTCTTGTGTGATGCATTCCCTGCTGACCAAAACCAGCTCTTAACCGCCGCTCTGCATATTGATTCAGTGGCTCTTTGATGAAGAAATCTGAGTGTCCTGATCCACAAGTATTTACACCGTAATATTGCTGGCAGTGTTTGTTCTGCAACTGAGGCAAGGGACATGATATTTCTGTGAGATCATTATGGAGAATGACAACATTTTCTGATGCTGTTCTTGGGGGCCGTTAAAGATGCAGTAGAACCAACCTTTACTGTCCTTCCTCACACTTATTTTAGCCTGAACAGATTGCCTTCCATCCATGCTGCTTTTTCTCTTCCCTTTATGAACAACCACATCATGGCACTACAGCATTAATCTGCCATTATTATCTCTATTTCCACCTTTCCTGAACAGCATGTACCTTCCAAGGATTTGTGAAACACAAGCAAATTAAGTCATTTTTAGGACAGCGTTTTCCTTAGGCCTTTCTAATCTTTTAATTTGCACTAGTAAAGACTAAGTAGCACTTTCTCTAACTTTTCTTAACCTTATCTTCTGCCTTAGGCCAACAGGGAGTAGAGGCACATACTTCCACCTGTGCACTGAATCATGCAGATTTTCAGTTACACCCTTTCTTTTGATTCTTGCGCTGAGGCTTACTGTGAGATCCCAATAAAAATAACAATATGTTAACCATTTTTTCTCTTTCTTGCTGTCTCTCTCTTTTTTTGAAGCTTGGTTTCTAGATTAAAAAAAAAAAAATTAAAAAAAAAAATCAGTAAAATCTTCCCTTGGAAACCTGTTTGCCCTGTATGAGGAACAGGTATTTCAGGGTCTTTACTGTAAATATCTGAGCTGAACAGATACTATGCTAATGTTCACCGCCCTTCTGGAGGAAAGGAGTGCTCTTAGCACTGTTTGCCACATATCATCCCCGCCTGAGGCATGCCAGAGACACCAGCCTCCTTGGTTTTAACTCAGCCTTTATTGTGTACTACGCTATCCATCTATATGAGTCACTCATAAACCTAACCTAATCATGACAAATATGTGAAGAACTAATTTGCAGTTCATAAGATGAACTGAAGTGGATTGAATAATGAAGGCACTGATGCCACTAACTTGTTTTGATTTGTATGTGTTTAGACACATTTTGAAGTCAACAGGGAAGTATATACAACTTGCTGAGATCAAATATTTCCTGGTTATTATCTTCCCCTTTCTAATAATCAAATTCATTTGCAAGTAACCACAACCAAGCAACCCAATAACTAAAGATTTATACCACATTGGCAGATGAAATGGTCATCTGATTTCCAATGGGTGTCTGTTGCCAAGTAGATCCTCAACAGTGTTTCTCATTTTCAGATCTACCTATTTATGCAATCTTTATGATTTAACATGTCACAGAGAAGAATCCATTACAGTTTCTGCAAGTAAGCTAGATGCTACATCAGATAACCAAGTTTCCTAGAGCTATTAGCCATACACATTCCAGATAAATTGTTTTCCTTGTGTTATGAAATCAAAGTAAACCTGTTAAAACAATAACACTGTATATCAATATCCTTAATTTCCTATTAAGTTCCATTTGCCTGCAGCTCCTCCAACTGGGGGGAGACTGGGTCGAGCCACTCAAGAAAGTAACATTTCTAACATCCTAATGCAAAACAGTGTAGGGCCATAGTGTGAAAGTGAAGCTCATGTGTCATGAAGAAAGTAATGTTTTATTGAATCAAGAACTTGATGTAAATTGTGCTTTTCAGTTGTGGAAGCCTGTTGGTTATTGCAGCAGCAATATTTGTGTAAGTTCCTTCCTGGTTTATGATGATTCACATTGATAGACTTCTAGTCTATGACACTGCCATCACAAATTATAATTTATAACAGCTTCAGATCTGCTCTTTCAGTGCTGGTTTTCAAGGACTAGAACCAAGATCTATTCACCAGAAGTAAATCTGGAAGGAAGTCCACTTACTATGAATATTAATTAATGTTTATATACTATGGTTTATTTTGTTAAGCACTGATTTAATTCAGAACATTCAAAACGGTGCTGTATGGGTGAAAGGAATCAGCAGCCATGTGCTCAATTCATTTCAGAGATAAACCTGGTTCCATTCATTTTCTTTTATAGTGAAACCTGAAAACAAGCTTTAGTAAATGTGGCAGAATGGAGAGTGCATAAGCCAGTGACAAGTGGTGCTTCTCTGTTCTCTATAATTATGCAATAAAGAGACGATGTTCAGCTTCACCTCGAAGTCCTTCTCCCACATTGCTCTTCCTATGCAATGGAGTGAACCTCTTCACTTTGCTACTTTCCTTTTATCCTGACTAATCATCTCTTTGTGGAGATAGTAGTGGAAATGATTGAGACTAAGGGGTATAACATCATCTTGATGATGAAGAGCATTTATGGAAGCTGAGTGCATGACTCCCCAGAAGAAAGAGAAGAATACACAGCAGAACCATATTTTTCTTTGTCTGTAAGAAAAACTGTAATGGCCAAGTCATTATGGATTGCTAGCATGCTTGTATTTTTCATGTTATAGCATATAAAGGTATTCTCTTGATTTATATTTTGTTAATACAAAGCCTGCAGTCTTGTCATCCCTGAAAAACTTCTGGTTTATGAGGTTATGCACTCTAAAGCACTCACATCAGTTCATGTTATAAGTAACAACCCCACTGGTGGAGTGGTAGCCCCAACAAGTCTCTTCTGGCACCAGCTTTTCTCTCCCTGGAAATATAACCCCAAAGGCTAGTACTCCTCTTTGAAGTGGGATGAGTGCAAGTGGGTGATGCTGCTACCCCCCCTACACCAGCTGCCTGTGCCACCTTTGCGGCCAGGTTGCGCTCCCCAAACAACATTGCTGCTTTCTGAGCATTCACTATGGAGTGGTGTAGCAATGCTGCTTTATAGCCTCCCTCTCTGCTCCTCGTCCCCCATCTACCAGCAGGCATGGCTGGCTCTCCCTCTCCTCAAGCTGCTCCACAAAGCCACCTCCTTTCTGGATCAACACAAAAATTCTGCACTCACACAACACAAACAGGCTTTCAGTCTAGCCACAGTCCTCCTTCACAAGCCAACCCCAAGTACAGCTGTCTGTCCAGCACCAGAGAGGGGTTCCCAAGGCATGCCAGCCAGCAGAGCCTGGTGGGTCCAGGTCTTCTTCATAAGAGGGTGAAGCAGCTGCAGTCCCTGATAGCTAGTGGCTGCTGTGCTGGGATGCCTCTTCCCACCAGCCTGCATGCAGAGCACAGCCCCTCCTCAGCCACCCCTTTGCAACTGGCTTTTCAAAGGGCCTCCTGCTTGCTGCGGCTCTGTGAAGCTGGTGTTGCTGGCTGCCCTCACCCAGCAGGCACACCATCCTAGAGAGACCTTTCCTTGCAATTTCCATGCATGGTATATGTTAGATAAGCCTTAAATAGACTGCACCTACTTCAGTAAGTAGCTCGAAAGTGTAGCATACCACAGCAAAGAAGGAAACCCCTTATTCCATTAAATTAGGTGATAGGCATAATGTGAGCTTCATTCCTCCTTCATCTACACCCAGATTTCCTCACTGAAGTCAATTGGAGCTGCACTTTTAGGATTAAGAAAATAATTTGACCCAGTTAGGTGTCACAGAACAGATTCAGTGCATCGCAGAGACTAAAGAGAGAGCAGAATGTTGCCCATTGTATTTACTATCATGTTTGTTTTGGGAGCTAAATTATTCCTCCTAATTCTGCTAGCAGTGTAATACGCTGTCTCAGTAATGGAAAGCACATGAAAGCAAGCAGATGGTGAAAGCAGAAAAAAACCCCAGCATGTCCTGATAATGTAGTAAGCAAGTTCATTTTTTTGGCATTAGGCTTTCATAACCAAGGCATGGTGATAACAAGTACAGACACATTTTTAGAGCACAGTTCATCAAAAAATATAGCCAGTTTCACTGCAGGGCAATGGAAGATTACTTTTTGAGACTTCTATATAGATAAAAGCTAGATGCGAATGTTGTTGAATTAGATCCATCATTTATTATTGCCAGAAGATGAGTGACAGAACAGATACCGGTCAGAGTGATTCCATCACAGCTCCTGTGATCTCTCATATCATTACAAATGTAGAGTCTTTCACCCATTGATTTGCAAACATGCAGCCATCCTGCATTCCAGAAATACCACAGACGCTGATATAGGTTGTTATTACAGTAGGCAATATTGGAAATTCCAAATATTTTATTTTGCTTTATAAGTATTTTGAAGTTCAAGGTTGTTGCTTCTTGGATATTTGTGTGTGTTTGTGTCTCTGCATTACATGAAGCTCCCAGCCAGTGGCTCCTTGCTTCTCCTGTTCATATGCCCCATCCTTACAGAGCAAAAAGTGGAACAGACTTAGTGGGAAACTCTCCCATTTTTTAGAAAGTGTGAGAAAAGAGAGACAACCTTGACTCACTGGCTGAACAAAAGGACCTGAAATGTGGTTTCTGGGGAGGATGCTATCCAGCCTGGTGATTTCAAACTACATTTTTAAGTCTCTCAGGACAAAACACGGGCAGAAACGAGGTCAGATTGACTGCTTATCATTTTAAGATTCTTCAAAGAAGGGATAAATTAATCTTTGTTATAATTTTCATTTGAAGCAATGAAGCTACATCTTCATGTAGCTGCAACACAGACCTTCCTTCATCTTCCAGGAGTTTCAGTTTCAGACAGAACAAGGGAGGAGGAGCCATGAAAGGCTGCAGTCCTGAGAGCAAATGCCAGTGTACAACTGACAGAATACACTCAGATCTGAACACACAGATCTCTTCTGTAGGGAAAAGGAGTGATACAGCCCCATTTCCCATTAAAGCATATAATTGGTTACAGTGCTCTTTTTTCACCATGCAGTAATGCAGCATACTACGTAGTGCAAGGGTTTGGGGTTTTTTTAACATTTCATATGCATCTGGTTCATTCCTGACTTGAGGAAACAAAAGCAAAAGAGTATTTTGATTGCTTGATCCATCTGTGCACCCTATGCTTGCTGCTTCCTGAGTAAAGTTGTCTCCCTTTATTTTTTTTAGTAATGGCTTGCTGATTTAACATCCCAGGAGATAAAGTTTCTTCTCTTGGATTGCTTTTAGTATCTGTATCTCTGGGAGGTGGTGGGTGACATCATTCAGATTTCCTTGACATCCCTGTGCCCTTTGTTTCATTACCTGGGCAGGACTTGGAGCAGGAAGGAAATAGGATCAACATCACATCCCCAGGTCCCAGCTGTTTTCCCGTGTGCCACTGTGTCACTGTGCCTATGCCACTGTCTTTTCCTGATGCCACCTCTCTTTCCAGGTCTTGGGGACATGATACAGCAGCTGGGTGACCTGGGGCCACCTTTACTGCCAGGTCCACACAGCTTTGGCAGCCTGAGCTGAGATGAAGCCTAAGCCTTTCTCCCAGCAGAGCCTCAGGCAGAGACTGACCTGGGGACAGGCCCCAAAATGCCCAGATCAGCCCCAAAAGCCAGGCTGGGAGTGGGGCGGTGACAGGCTCAGCTAAACTGCTGTCTGAAGCGACTGGCAGGTCACTGGCAGTGGGTCATATCGGTGTATCGATTTCATTTGCTGCTCAGCCTTTCTGTAACCCACGAATCTCTTTTAGGACAAGAGTCTGAGGTCCCTCCTGTGGTGAAATAAGACCTTGATCCCAAAGTGCTTAGGCTGAGGTCAGAAAGTCTGTTTCCAAAGCAAAGCCCTGTTCTCATGAGTAAATCTTCCTCTTGATTTTTGCTTTACAATTCTGCAGCAAACGGTTTTAAATGCAGTGTCTGTATGTAACTGCTCTTTTTGGTGCGTTTCCCGTAATGAGCCATAACATATGTGTTGTGTCTTTACACACCTCGGAACAATGCTGTGCAAGCATTAGGAAATTTTTCTAGCAACTAGAGAATGTGCTGTTTTTCACAGCTCACCCAAGCACTTGTGGCTGATAAGCCTGGCCACCTAGGCACATTATCTGTAGTTCTAGGATCAGAGGAAAAGCGAAAAAAGGTGGGAGGCATATCTGAGTATTTTAAACAGCTAGTTCTGATGGAAACAAGTTGTGCAGAGGACACTTCTTGGACAGGGAGGCCTGAGGAGGTGTGCTTGAGGAGCCGTAACACTGTCCAGAAAAGAAAGTTCAGTGAGAAGTGCAGAGCCCCAAACTCTGCTCCTTCCCATCACTGTGTATCCTTGAGTGATTTGTTCAGTTTCTTCCTCTGGCAAACACAATGCCAGTATGTCTTTAGTGATGCTCAGGCATTTTAATTCACAGTAAGTGAATTAATCCACAGTAGCACCATGTGTACCTTGCACACGTGTATAACAGTGCAGGAGCAATATTTGTCCCAGTGATGTCCTGTCTTCATTAGGGGAGTGAAGTGCAGTATGCACATGGTGAAGAGCTGTTACACACCACGGCATGAGCAGCACCTCCAGAGCCGGGCAGCTGGCACGCTCTCCCTGAGTCTGACTGCCCACACGCTTCTGAAATACTCCTGCTAGAAATGACCTAGCCCTGGGGCTCAGAAAACATCTTTCTGAAGAAAAAAGATTTTTGCTGTGTTTCTGATTTTTACCTGAAGCAACCCAGCCTGCACTAGCTAACAGGCATTTTTCAGAAGGAACTTTAGGCCAAGACCCTCATATTTTGGTAACAGAGCTGCACTATTATTCAACACATTGTGTTTTCCAGAAATAGACCATTTCCAGGAAAATATAGCTGGATGGTTTTGCCCAGTGGTGCTTCTCAGATCTTTGGTTATAAGCAAAAGATCTTTCTGTAGTCCATCCTCCCAGTGAGGATGAGTCCCTGAGACATGGTGTTCCTTCAGGAGAAGCAAGAGGGGAAACCATACCTGGTGGTGGAGTACTGCCTGGCTGGAAAGCATGCTTGATGGGCAAAATAACAGGTGCATTTTTGTCGGAAGATCATCGAAGTCCAATTCCATCTTAAGTAGGCACGCAGCATGGCCACAAATTACACCAACTCCCCAACCATGCCTGGTGCTAGCACTAACTCCATAGCCCTGCTCCACTCCCAGCTGGACCATGTCACCCTGTGCAGAGATTTTTGTCTGCACTAAAGTCAGGAAATTCCCAGTTATAGTTTCCACACAACCATAAAACCGGATATTCAGAACAAATACTGTAAATTAAAATCTAAAGTTAGCTCCACAAGTGTTTCTCAGCAGGCACACAAGGGGCCCCATGGTCTGGTGGGTTGGGAGGTGCTACCTGCAACCTCCATGCCTGCCCCTGCAAAACCTGAGCATAGCTGATGGAGAGCTTTGGGTGTAAAACCTTTCAGTGGCTGATGCCAGGCATCAGATGTTCTGGGGTAGTGGTGGAGTTTCTGGTGATCTGAGGCTATAATCCTGGTATTGAAGAAGATGGCAACCCATGCTGTATGTCAAAGCCAGTGAGCAGCAGTTGTTTGCAGTGACAGGGTCTAACCGGCATCCTCACACAATGCTGTATCTTCTGCTCTATTTACCGCACTTAAGTGGCCTCCATCACTTTGGTAGGTGAAGGCTTCACACTTGTTAACATGTTTATCTGTGCAGTGGTTCTGTGAAGTAGGGGAAAACTGTTATCCCCATTTCACAGGGAGGGACTGAACCAGCAAGAGGACAAACATCCACCCCAAGGTCTCAGAGAGTCAGCAGAGTCCAGGCATCTCACATCTGAGAGTCATAACCTCATTTTCCAGTAGAGACAGAATAGGATACAGAACCAAAATTTAATGGATAAATAAGTGCCAGCACATGCTGGCTGCAATCCACAGTCTGTGACTTCCCATCTCCACCAGCACTGGTATTTTCCTCTGTTATTTCAAATATTTTATCATAGCATTATCTTGTCTAGACTAAACAATGGTCCCACTTGCTCTTGAGAGTTGTACTCTGCCAGGGAAAATGTTGACAGATTTTATTATTCCCAGTGTTTGGGCCCAGACACAGAGGGGTTGATGCACAGAGTCAGGACCCCTCCACCCCACTGCCAGCCCCAGCCTGCATTCTGTGTGCAGCCTCACAGTGCGAGAGCCACCAACCAGCCACACAGACCCTTCCCACCCACGTCGAAGCTTGCTCCTTCTCCCAGCACAGGGACACCGCTGACTTTGTAGAGTGGAGGAGCTGTGTGGCCCAGGAGGCATCACTCCAGATAGATGTTAACTGAAGATAAGAAAGAAAACTGGCCCCCATATTCCAAGATGATCCACTTTGAGAAAGAATGAAGCTGTAATGCTCCCACCTCTGGATATGCCGTCTCTTAAAACAGGCAGTGGTTCAGATCTCCGGATCCATTTCAGTCCTGTCCCTTTATAAAACTACAGGTGCTACCAAAAGAACTATCCATGTCTGCTTTGGCATGTGAAGAATGTGTCACTTGCCTCATTGCCTTAAAAGCAATAAATCTCTCTTGATGGTCACTTAGTAATGAAAACCAGTGGCCACATCAGTTATCTGAAAGAGGCTAAATGACAACCTGCTCCACACTCTATACAAATCAGGCGGATAGCTCCAAAGCCCTTATCTGTTCCACGTGGCTGGATATATCCAGAGTGGCCAAAACAGGTCAGAATATTGCGCTTTGTCATTCTGGCACCTTCTACCCCTCCTGCTGCCAGCCAAAGAAAGACACACAGGGATTTCTGAGTTTCCACTGTGATTAGACACAGCACCCTATAACAGTTTATGAACAAACAGCAACTGTATTTAATCATCCCTTAAAATTTGCTAAATGTCCCACCCAGCTATCTCAAAGCATTTCACAAGGCTGGTCCTTCTCTTGACTCAGGTATTCATTGCATTGGGTAAGACCCTTTCACAGGGATTCACTTGTGTTTCCATTTTCTATCTGCAAATTGGGAAGAAGGCTATTCAGCCACCTTTTCAAAGGGCTTTGGGAACTCTGCAGGGAGAATGCTATTTAGGTATCAGATATCTGTAGCAGCATGTCACGTTGAATTCAGCTGAGGAATGGCTGGCTCTGTTGTTGCAACACTCATTGAGGATTCAACTCCCAGATGTATTAAGACTCCATGTGTGACTCAGTCTTTTTGCACCTTCACGCCTCACCTGTAAAATGGAGACAGTAATGTTTCTTTGATTGCATGAACGTTGGGAGGTAGTACATTAATGGTACTGAGACCATCACCACACAAATAGCCTGCCAGGGATAATTCTGAAATAGCTGCAGACGCAGCATTCATTTGCATTTGTATTCAGTGAACTATCGGAGGAATCAGACTATTATAAACACCCCAATTCTAGCAGGAAATGCCTGGAGACCCAGATATCCAGATGTCACTGGACTTCATGGAGTGCGATGTCCAGACCTGGGCTTGAATGTAGATTGCAGAGCTAATCCCTACTTAATTTGTAATAGCCTGAACCTCAATATGAACTCCAGCCACTGACTTACTAGAAATATGAATCTGGATTCAACTGACCATTTTGTAGCTTGGGTCTACGCCTCAAAATTACCCCATTGTCTGCTTCAATCTACTCTGAAGCTGGAGATTTATTTCTACAGGAGGCAGGAAAACATAGAACATGGCCAAACTACTTCCAGTCTTTTCCAGAATTACAAGTCAGGGGATGGTGGGTAAGTCTTGTGATTTCCATCCTACAATCTAAACCAGATGGGCCACTCTTGCAGCAGAAACATTTAAGCAAGAAAAGCTAAAAATTGGCAAAAAAAGTTCTGTTTGCTGATTAACTACATTATTATGACTTACACTATTTAATGAGATGCACATAAAGCTAGTTTACAAGATAACTTGATCATTGACTTTGATTCATCCCAATAAAATGTGGAGGTTTTGTTTTCTCAGGGACAAGGAGGTGACCATAGAACAGTATAGTGGTTGTGCTTATTAGAAACAGAAAGCTCTCCGCCTCAGAAGGAAAGACTCTCTCAGTAAAGCTCATGTTAAATTAATCCAAATACATGAACAATTAAACATGATCCAGCAAAGCCATATTACTAATATCAGCCCAGGTGAGATTAACAGAACAGAGCACAAACTTTGGCAAGGGTTTTTTAAAATGCCTAAGAAGTATCGAACATGTAGCTGGCATATTGGATGAATAGGATGGTAGTAAAAATCTCATTCCTGTCAATTTATTCTTTATGCAAAAAAAAAAAAAAAAAAAAAAAAAAAAGAGACCCAATGAATCAGATGCCATTCATCTCAGAACTTGAAAGCTAGTGAAATAACCGAGATGCTGGAGAAAAAAATCTGCCATAATTAAAATGGCGGACTGGTGAGTGCCCTGATGAAGGCCAGTGTATAATCTGCCGGGAGCCTTGCTAAAAACATTGCTGGAAGGAGCCAGATCTACTTAACTGGGAAATGCAAAGCCTGAAAATGTTACAGGGGAATTACAAAATGCAGGCTTGCAGGACGAATGATTAGCCTCAGCACCACACAGCGAGTTAGCACACCACCAGAGCAGACCTGAAGCTGCTCCTCCACAGCCCTGGGCACTGTTAGAGTGAAAATTGCCATCACCCACCCAAGCCAAGTCTTGGGAAGCTGCCAGGCACAGCCATCACTCTAGGTGCAGCCCCAAGTTTTGACAGATCCCGAAGTAATGGAGATTAAAAGATTAATGGTCTGATTTTCACTCTTTTGGCTTTATGCATGTCCCACTCTATCCAGGTCTGAGGCACTGTGGTAGCCCAAAGCCTCTGTGGTGTATTTGGGGATGGGGCAGCCTGATTTGCTGAGTTGGCAAGGAACTTCGGGAGATCTGTTGGGGCAGCTGCAGAAACCACTTGCAGAAGAATGGTAGCACTTTCTGACTGCTCCTCAGCCACAAAGATGCTCTATATTTTTAATCCATTTCCATGCTAAATAGAGTTGATTTGCTTGAACCATCTGAAAAAGTGACCTGGACTTTTTGCTCTGCTGTCACACAAGGTGTGGTGGTGGCTCAGGAGTATCACTTCAGAGGGGGAGCAGAGCTACACCAAGGAGCAAAATCCTTAAAACTCCTAAGTCAGATGCAGGAAAGTGTATCTGCCGGTGCTCAGCAGCACGGTGGGAGGGCAGCACGGAAGGGCAACATGAGAAGGGCAGGAAGAAGTGGGAAAATGAGGGAGAGGGGGAAAAGGCTTCGGGAGCAGATGCTGATGCAAATGAGGAGGCTGAGTGAGGATCCCTTTGCCCTAGACTAGACCTAGAACATCCAGAAAAACTGAGTGAATCTTACTGGCATGCTTTCAACCAAAGTAACACATGTAACTACTGTGTAAATTCCAGGTTGTTTAATCAAAGAATTTAGAAGAAAAGAAAAACTAGTTGTACTAAACTTCTCAGACTACCATGCTTCCAAGTGATCCTCTCAGACAGACAGGTAGGACTAAGTTTGGCAGTACCAGAACAGCTTCATAAATGTTTTCTGGTAGTTTTACATTATTCTAAAATCTGCCTCTGAATACTCATCAGTCTTTTTTTCCAATGGCAATAAAACATATGTTGTCTTGGATCCTAGTTGCATGAGGTTAACACAAAACCTTCTTATTTTTTGCTTTCAGTCTTTCAGCATTCCTGCCACTGAAGATCCTTTTCTACAGCTTCATGTTGAAAAATCTTTGCGGCAGATTTGGCATTGCCTGTAATAATTTATGAATGTGATGTGTTGACATGTTTATTGTGTGCATACATTGAGCTACTTCAATAGCTGAATTGTCAAGACGTGTACCCAGGAGAGAGAAGATGGATCCAGGCATACATTTTTGAGGAAACACTTGGGAAACAAAGCGAGCGCCCTTCACTGTGATGTTTTGGCTGAGCCCCTCCTAGGCTCACTGGAGAGATGTCCCTGGGAGGAATGTGGGCGCCTGGAAAACAAGGCATGAAAGACCCCAGAGAATTTAGAGGACCATTTAAGCAGAGGTTTTTGAGAGCAAGACTCCAAAAGGGGTCAAAAGTGCTCAGATCTGTAGATGTTTAATTTAGTAGATGTTGGCAAGACTACAAGATAAAGTGGATATGAAATATTTTTTTAACCAACATGCTTTATTTCAGTGGTTAAATGGCTCTTCTGTTTTAAAAGCATTGTTTGGGTCATGCAGGAAGGCTGAAGGTCTCTGTCTTTGCATATGTGTGTGAGCTTGGAGAATGCATGGGGTACATAAACTGGAGCTTGCTGTGAGCGTGCGAGAATCAGATTATCCCATCCATGGACAGGTAAAAGCTCAAGGCCTGGCATAAGCAGAGGGTAAGTCAGAAAGACCACTGACAGACAGAGATAGAGCAGTAACCATAACAACACCATAATCTTTCTTATAAGTCCTCGCACGTAATTCTACTAATGACTTTTATTAAACATTTAAGCCATAGCATTCAAGTGATTCATATTTGTTACAAAAACCCGTCCCATTAACACAAAGTACAAGCTGAAACAAAGTTAATGAGCCCTAATACTTGCAGGATAATTCAAAGTTTAAGGGTGATATTAGCAAAAATAAAATAAGGAAGAGTGAAAAAAATCCGCTTTCATTGTCCACCAGAGAACCCGAGTTTTATCCTTTTGGTTCATAAAATCAAATCTATTGCTCAAGTGACTCTTACACTGTTATTAAAGTAGTACAAGAACACATATATGTGCATAATTAAGTACCCCTCTGTGACCATAAAAGGTCTGTCTGGCTGTCCATGGGGAATGCGAGTGGGACTTGATTCATAAGCATGAAAGAGGGAATGTCATTACCGTAATCCCCCTGTATTTCCCTACTTTGTCTGGGGCTCAGCTTTACGTGGTAGGGTGGTTGGGTGTACAGCACTGGAAACAGGAGCGTTTCAGTGCAGGCTCTGGGCTGTATGCCCTGTACATCTAAGAGGCAATAGTAAATTGATCTGGAACTGCATAGGTTAGTATTTGTCCTATGAAAATCTTAAGTATTACTCAAGTCAGGCACGTAAAATACTGAGGCACCAGGTATATCTGAAAAGTTAGATTAATATTTTTTTATTTGCCTTCTGGTTTTGCGTGTCAGGTACAAATGGCAGATGGGGAAGTGGAAGAAAATCACTGACATCTTCCTGCCCTTGAAAACATGTGATCTGGCTTAAAGCACTGGCATTTTAATCTTTGTGTTCAAATGAAGAGACTAAACACGTTCAAGAAACAAAAGGGGTAAAGAGCACAGCTCTGAAATGCCATTTTGGAAGTGATGAGAGAGAAGCTGTATGATGACCACTTTCCTACCACAGTTATGTTCATATTCATGTGGCTCCCATTATGCACAATACCTGGCCTGAGAGCTCCCGAGCCATCCCAGCCTCGAGAAACAATCTGGGGAGTGAAAAAAGGGAATGGGTAACAACATAACACAACGGAGTTGCAGAGCAGGGCATGCACAGGAGCATTGTGCAAATCTCCTGCAACACCTCCTAACTCTGCTCCTTCATAAATAATCCCATGGGGCTACAGCAAGTCCTTGAAGAGACACGAGGGGTTTTACAGCAGGACCTACAGCTACTTTGTAGATGCAGTTACACTCCTTTTGAGCTGCCGTCCCCATGGGACTGGAGCCATTCCCAAGAGGGATCCCTGTGGCAAAGTGCTTCACATCTGCCTGTCCCCAGAGCAAGAAGAGTCACCCCGGGGCTGCTCCAGGGACTGTAAGCTCTTGGGCCAAGGGGCCAGAAATAACCTAGGAGCTGACAGCTGGAGAGCCCATATTTACAGACTCTCCAAGAAAAAAAAAGGCTTATTGAAGAACTCGAAGAAGCCTAGACAAAATGGACTAACATGGACATAGGAAAATGTTCTAAGGATAAATTATAAATCCTCTCCCATTTGGAGAGGTAAGAATTTCAACTCAATTAATTTTATCTGGCTGATATAGATAACAAAGCAGCCCTCTACATGGGAGAGTTAACAGTGCTAAGATTGATATGGAGATTTGAGATGCACTTGTAGACATAGGAAAAATGCATCTCTGAGAAAGTTTCCACTATTAATATTTTTCCCTTGTAAATGTGGGTCTTCTAAAATACTCTTTTCTTTAGGAAGGATCTAAACGAAAAGGAGGTGGGAAGTAGAGCTACAAAGCATGTAAGAAAGCCTCAAATACATGAGTGGGAGGAAGGAGGAAGAAATGAAAGAATAATGAAGCTTGCATCACTGGGAGCAAACAACAGAAGAAGGAAAATGCATGCACTTGTGACTAAATTTTGCAGGAACTTAGACTGAGGTTTAAAACTGCTGTGGTTAGCATAGATACAGGCACAGAGTAATTCAGACGACCTGATCAAAGGACAAAGAAACGCTGCTATGGATTTCATTAGGAAAATTACCTGGCTTAGAGTTAATGTGTAAGCACAGGAAAATCTGTCTTCTTCATAATGTTGATATGGAGTAGCCCTGCAATGGGTAATCGGCACAGGTAGAGCCTATGATGATTATGCGATTTGGGGATTCCCTCAATGAAGGCCGGGATTTTGCCCTTCATGGAAACTCCTGTTGGCCTCTGTGGGATTTCCCTATGTGGTGATGTTGCAAACAGGTTTTTATATTTCAAAAACTAATAGATGTCTTGTTATTAACATGTTGCTCGGGGTCCCCAGCTCTAACTGCATTGATAGCTGAGCCCAAATGCTCAGCTATGTTTGGGGTGTTTACATTGAGATTACATCAGGCCTTCCTACTTCAAGAGCATCTCTAGTGGCTGCCACACCAATGGCTACCCATCTGAACTAGGAAACAAGCCTGGAAAAGGATCCCAGGGTTGGGTTTATTCCACGCCTTTTGATTTTTTGTCAGTGCTTTGCTGTAAGGGCACTGTTAGGCGTTCAGCGAGCAGGGCTGATCTCTCCTGCTGCAGTCTCAGGCATGTTGCAGAGTAGTTAGTAGAAAACTTTCAACTGAACAGAATGAGGGACCTGTGTGTCTTACGTGGGATGGGAATGCCTCCATCTCCATGTCACCGAAACCAGCTATAAAAGGAAAACTGTAACTTTGCTCAGGAAACCCCAGGGTTTTATATTCACTTTAGAATAAACTGAGCCTGTCCATCCATTGAAGACGGGAGCATCAGGGAATAAACAGGAGGTTATGGCCATCTGCACAGACGAGCAGTGCCCAGGGATCTAGCTAGGACCAAGGTGGGGGCAGGGAGAAGTTTCATGCCAGCAATTTTACAAATGAAAGGACAGAGCACCTACTTCAACCTATGCTGTTTTTTCAAAATCCATCCTGAGACAGCAAGAAAAAAGGGCAGAGGAATGACATTTCCATTCCCTTCAACCAGTAAAACTGTATTTGAAACAGATACAGAAAAACATTACTTTTTTTTTTCCCCAAATCTTATAATCAAAAATCAGTGTTGCTATATTGTTGACCTCTGAAGGTTGCAATATTCTGGTGCAGAATCTGGGTTTCTTTGTGTCACTCCCACACCATAATGCATCGGGTCTGGCGTTGGGAGCCCTGTTCAGCTGAGCAGTGGAGTTTGGGTAGGCAGGACACAGCTCTTGTTCTGCCCTCTGTCCAGCCTCAGTGTCAAGGAAAGGATGTATCCCTCGGGGGAAGAAAAATCTCATCCCATCCCATCCCAAACCAGTCATTCCCACATTATGACAAAATAAATCTGAAGGGACAAATCTAGGCTTTTCCTATAATCACTACAGCAGCCACACATACCTTGAATTGTCACTCAGTAGGGTTGGCTGGAGAAAGGTAAATTTACAATGAATAATTAAATGCCCTTTACAGGCTTGACAGCTCTCCAGGCGTGTGGCAGCGCTGGTGGCACCAGCTCCGTGACCCTGCCAGCCTTTGCGCTCACAGGCGGGTCCCAGTTCAGCCCAAAGCTCCCTCTTCCCTGCTTTTATGGGAGCAAGGGGGGGGAGCAGGAGGAGGCTGGGATGAGGGTTGCAAAGGGATAGAGGAGTGAGGAGGAGGCAGGGTGCACCCCTGGTACTGCAAGGACTCCTGGCAAGGGGGAGTTTTCTCTCTTTTCGACAGTAAAGATTCCAGTATAACGACGTGCCAGGCCTCGGCTGGAGCTCTCGGCTGGTGAGGCGGTGACGAAAATAACAGTTCCGCGGGTCTCAGTTTTCAACACGTGGAAGCGCGGCTGCGGGGGCACGAGGAAGGGCTCCAAGCT
>NW_020799101.1:19032413-19044370 GCF_003259725.1 Athene cunicularia
TTCCTTGTTGTAGGAATCTGTGGACCTGATAGAGAAAGCTGGGATTGATTAGATCTCCCTCTGTTCCTCCTTATTTCAAAGTTATATTGTAATGTAATGACTTTGACTTGAATATTAAGGGCATTTCACAACTCTGACTCACCTGTAAAAAAAAAAAAAAAAAAAAAAAAAAGGAGGCAAATAGCTATGGGAAACCCTGTGCAATTGCTTTTAATAAAAAAAAAATCACCATTTGGTTATAGCATGCTATTTGAGGACAAAAGCAGAGATAGAAGAATAAAATATACTTCATTACTGATGAATACAGCATGAGAAAAATCAGACTATTATTGTGGTAAATTGAAGTTTTACTTTGCTGGACTATTGAAAGTTTATTGTGTGTGAAGGGAGAGAGAGCTATTTTGCTTTTGGAGCAGGAGAGAAGTATTTCATCGCAAACTCAGAAGAAAGGCTTTAGTGTGTTTTGCTTATTTGCTTGGGCAGCAGGCACTGATTGCAGAAGTTAGCGATGGAGAGATGTCTTTGGGTATTCACTGCATTTTCTCGGAAACATTTCATTTTGTTGCTCCCTTTAATCTTCATTTTGCAGTGACCAAGCTGAGAAGAAGCACTTGAGTGCTTCACCCACTGTATAAATCATTACTTTGAAACCTTAAATGACCGGTTTGACCTCTGTTGCCTCTTTTATTGCGTATTTTACTTTTTGCATTATTTTTTCTTAAGAAAACCAGTGGCTAGTGAGCAGGTCTTGTGGATCAGGCAGTAAATCCTATAGGGTGCTGAAGTGAAGGTGCTCAGCGCCATCTCCATCCGCACCTTTGGATCTTGCCATCTGAAAAAAACAGGGCCTGGCTTTAAAATCCGGCTGTGGGCAGAGCAGCCTAAAGGGATGGTAGAGCTGGAGGGAGCAGCGCCTGCTCCTGCTCGAGGAGCCCCCGGTGGCTGCTGCGCTGGTACGGCCGCGGGGTGCAGGAGCTGGGACCCCCTGCCTGTGGGGAGAGGCTTAGGGAGTCGGGCAGTCGCGTGTTTAATCCGGCTGACCTCTGATTAGCCATATGCTGCTTTTAATCGCTGTGGAGTTCAAATGGAGAAAGTTTGGCTCGGTAGTGAAAGTGTGCTTGCTTCTAGAAGTGAATTTCCTGTTGTCAGGAGCACCCTTATCTGCAGGAAGGTTCGCCGCCAGGAAGTGTGTCAGTTACTTGTTTTTACATGGTGAAGGAAACGAGCTGCGTTAGGTACTTTCTAGATTTACCCTTCATCGTCCTCCGTGTTTGTGCTACTCTATTTCTCACTAATGGTTTTAGTTTGTTGAAGTTTCATGATATAAGTCATTCCCAAGGGAAATGCAAGAAGTTAAATGCTTGTGTTGTCCAGCCATTTTTTTGCTGTTATTAAAAAAAACCAACCCACCAACCTCTCAGGGCCACATTTTCCAAAGTATCCAATTTGCAATTTATACCTTTTGAGCCTCATTAATGATACTCAGGCTTTTTTTTTTTTCTTCCCCCGCCTTAGAATGAAAGATCAAAAAATGCACCAGTTATTTTACTAATAGGAGAAGTCCTTACACTTCTGAACTGCCTTTCATCATGGATCATAAATCACTTTACAGAAATTAATTTTTTAATATCCACAGAAGTTATATGAGCATAGGAAGCCGAAACGTAGCATTTCACATGGACTGCCCAAAGTTGCAAGGCAAATTAGGAGCAGAGCTTGGAGTCAAATTAATTGCCCCTTAATTAGCAATTGCTAATGCATTAAAACTTTGAAAATGTGTCTGCCTTTCCAGAGTGCGCTCATGCTAATGCGCAATGCAGCGTGTATGTACTTGGGATGTGGGGTTGGGGGAGAGAATATAAGCAGTGTTTCTAGAAAATACCAATCATTTACTGGTCCCTGTCCAGCTGGGATGCCAGGTTGAAGGCTTGTAGGATTAGGCATGACTTTGGACGAAGGTCCAGACTAAAGCCAAGGTCTGGGGTTTAGGTCTTTGTGTTCTAGTAAGCAGGGAGGTTCAGGGAAGTAGACGTTATTTCTCTGATGTCACCTCACAACTTATGGTGTTAAGCTGAACTTTCACAGAGTGTTTTGATGGGGAGACATGGAAAAGTTACATAAACTTGTAAGAAGCTGCCTGGCACGCTGAACAGCTTCAAGTGGTGATTTTTGGCATAGGAGATGTCTTGGTGTTAAGAGCTGTTCCTGGCAGAAGAGGATGCCAGGGCTGTCCAGAAGCCTAAGCTGGGCTGGAATGGGACTGTCCTGGCTGATGCTGGAATTTGCCAGTTCGTGACTTCAGACATAACACAGTGCAGCACAGCTTTGGCCACAATTTTGAAATATTTCTAATGAAACTGCATTTGGCTTGTTACCTGCTCTCATGTCCAATCCAAAGTAAAACTGTAACAGAATAAAGGAGGAGGATAAAAAAAAAAGAGGAGTCCAACAAAACGGTATTTCATTTAAATGTAAAACTTATGGCTGTGTTTTTTCAGAAGCGATCAGCTGATTCTGGGAGACCAGCCTGAAGCTCTGGAAGGCAAGGTAGTTTTTGGGAACCGACTCTCTCCTGGGCACTGGAAATCCTGCTCCATTTAAAGTGGACAAAGTTGAGCTGCCAAGCATCAGAGCAACTCAAACCATCTTTAACTTCACTGTAACACTTGAGGTGCCTTTGGGAGCCTTGTGACTTAGAATTGATCTGGACTGAAGCTCGTTGTCTAGCCTAAAGTTGTACCTTGGCTGCCTGCATAGCCAATGAAGGAGCGAGGCTTCCTGAACCCCAGTTGTCCCCCTTGAGGCTGGGCACAAAGCATTGGGATAGCCCTGTTCTGGAGGTGGGTGGTGAGAGGGGCCTGGGAATGGCTAAAACTTGCTACAGCTGGACACATGATTTTCAGGTGGTTCAAGTCATGTAGGACCACCTTCACATTAGCCCAGGTGCTGGTGGTCACTTGCTTGTTGGGGGTCACTTTTACCCCCGCCTCTCTTGGGGAGGAACAGAAGTGACATGTTATGCTCTTTCAAAATTCTCCCCAAAACTCATCTATTCTGTAATGTCTGCAAAAAATGGACATGCTAAGTCTGCTGGAGGTGAAACTTCTGCTTATTATGCTGGACAGTATCTTGTCTGTCTTTCCTTTTATTTCTTCATCTGTAGTCTGAGTCTCTTTGCTGGAGATGGTCCTTTTCTGTGACTGCAGGACAGACAGACGGCAAGGCTGTGACCTGTGGTCAGGGTTGGTAGGTGCCACTGAAGGGAAAGGTCTTCCTAGCTGTGTGACACTGTTGCATATTCCTGCTAATGTAGGAAAAAAACCATCAATGCTAGTCAATACAATGAAATTTCCAACACTGGATGTTTTTACCTTTTACTGAAAATAGTTTAAAAACAAATAAAGATAGGTATTATTTAAAGACTGGGATAGTTTTGGCCCACACTGACTTCTTCCTCTGCCCACCTCCCACGTGCTGGGTTGTGGTGGGACACCGTATGTGAATTCTGTTTGCTCAGGCTGAGTGCAGGGTTCCCTGGCAGGAGCCTAATTGCAAACTGCTTACCTGCCACCTATTTGCTGAGACGTCCCACTCACAATGTCTGGGCGTACTTTTGTTGCAAGCAAAATACACCAGACTTCCTAACAGACGGGGATTTACGTATAAGGCAATCCAAGCTAGATTCTGGAAAGCATTTCACAGAATGGCAGCTTTATTGGAAGTTGCTTCTTAATACTGTACAGCAAAGCTGTTGCTCTTTTTGGTGTAGTTCTTTGCAAGACCTGCGCCCACCCCGCTGAACCGAGCAGCAGCCTCATGTCTCCTGTGACCCTGCCTCCTGTCTTGGGCTTGTCAGGCTCCCCTCTCCAAGCCCTGGCAGCTCTGCATCTTCCCGGTACAGAGCTTCTTTTTGTTTTTTCTCTTGGGCTTTGTAGAGAGGCCAGCCTTTTCCCTGGATAAAGTCGGCTTCTGACACAGCAAGCAGATGTGAACTCCCC
The DNA here is from genome assembly GCF_003259725.1 of Athene cunicularia. Lineage (NCBI taxonomy): Eukaryota > Metazoa > Chordata > Aves > Strigiformes > Strigidae > Athene > Athene cunicularia. The sequence continues at coordinate 19,036,412 of NW_020799101.1, forward strand.
AGCCCGACCCATCCTCGCAGAGCCGCGCTTGGTGTTACTCCCCTCAGTAAGATCTTCTCATTGCCAATTTAATTGCTGGCTGTGCTTGCTGTGGAAAGCAGCGGAGGCATTAGAGGGGTTACAAGAGGTTATTAGAGATGGGAGGAAGCTGAAGGTCTGACCCATCCAGATTTAATAGATTAAATCTCATTTTACCCCCAACTTCAACTTGTTTTGATCTGGATTTTACAGCAGATCATTTGTAGAAGCTACTCAATTAATATGTTAATTTTAACACCAGTTTTTGTAATGCTTTTTTGTTGGAGGTGGAGAAGGGATCCAAATGTTTTGATCCTATTTTTATCATTTTCTTCACTGAGTTTTTCTCACTCTGTGCTTTGCAGAGAGGAGCGAAATTTTAATAATTCACTAATATACTTTCACTTCATTAACATTTTATCATTCTGGCATTGTGCATATGGTGAACTTCTTAGTACTCTCATTAAGGGCCTGATCTTGTCCCCATACTCTCACATCCCTCCAGGTGTGGAAAACCCTAAATGTAGGCACTGTTCTGCTTTTTGGAAAGAGCTTTTCTCTTTTTCCAATAGATAGAAACTGAACAAAGCATGCAGGGGTGGGTTTGTTTTTTGGGGCGTGGGGTGGGGGGTGTTGTTTGTTTGTTGTGGTTTTTTACTACAAAATGGAAACATTTATACAAAGATAGCAGCAGTGGAGCCACTAAGCACCAAGCCTCCAGCCCTTACAAAACTTAATGGTGTGGTCTAGAAAGCATAACGACACAAGATCTTGTATCTTTTGCATCATTTTACACTGTGGTATGTTTGGTTTAAGTAGGGGTTTATACTGGTATTAAAATGGTTATGAAACTTTCAGGTGCCTTACCTAGGTTAGCACAGTGCTTGGTATTAGGATGGCACAAATAACGTGTAACACTTCACGTAATCTTGGTGATTAAGTACGTAACTTTGCAGGTGTGTGCTCATGTTGTGTTAAACAGGTGCTTTTTAATTGTGTCCTAATCTGAAATTGGGTGTTGAACTTCCCTGGAGACTCGCCTTCCTTTTTTTTTTTTTTTTCCTCCTTTTTGTTTCATTTGTTTTTTTAACATAAAATAAACCGCTGAATTAGTACATGATTTATTTCTGCTAATTAATACTGTTAGCACACCAAATTACTTCAGGTGTATTCAGAAGACATAAGAAGCTAATCATGGCTGAGAAGTGGACAGTGGGTAGATATAGGAGGCTTTGAGAGTGGAAGGGAAATTTCTGGGTTGTGAGCAGTGGAGAACTAAGGGCCAGGTAAGAATTTTGGAAAGTTATGTGTATTGAAAAGAGTGAGGCTATTGGGAAATCGTAGGACAAAAGATCACAGTAATAAATACAGGAGATGTTGGGGACCTGGCTGAAGGTTTTTACTTGTCATACAGAATTTATTTGCTTTTAGAGTCACCAGGACAGAAACTCATCTCTTGTAAATTAGTGTCCTGGTTTCAGCTGGATAGAGCTAATTTTTTCTCATTAGTAGCTAGAATAGTGCTATGTTTTGGATTCAGCATGGGATTTGGTATGAGAAGAATGTTGATAATACACTGATGTTTTCAGTTGTTTCTAAGAAATCAAGGATTTTTCAACTTCCCATGCACAGGTGGACAAGAAGCCAGGAGGGAGCACGGCCAGAGCAATGCACTCAAACTGGCCAATGGAATATTCCATATCATACAGTGTCATGCTCAGTGTGTAGATGGTGGTTGGCTGGGAAGCTCTTGCTGTCTCTTCCAGGATTGTGGGTTTGGGATTTTCTGTCCTCTGGGATCATTAGCTGGAAAGGGGCTGGGCATCGGTCAGTGACTGGTGGGCAATCACATAGTGCATTGTTTGTTTGTAGATTCTGTTATTGCTATTATTTTTTATCATTATTATTTTATGTTAATTATTAAACTGTTTTTATCTCAACCTATGAGTCTCCTTACCTTTACCCCTGCAATTATGTCTCCCATCCCCCGGGCCGATGGAAGGTGAGCGAGTGGCTGCGTGGTGTTTGGCTGCCAGCCGTGTTTAAACCGTGATAGTTGGTGTAAATGCCATTGGAGTTAGTGGACTTACACTGGCTTATACCAGCTGATGGTCTGTCTGGTGGTATTAGAAGAACAATAAAGATATGAAGGATGTGGGAACTGGAAGAGGTTATAGGCTTGAGCAACAGGGAGAGTGAAAGTTTGTTCTGAAGTGATAGGCTGGACAAGTGAAGAAAGATCAGAAGGTCCATTGCAGCTATATTGGGTTTGATTTGATGATGAGACACCCAGCCAAGAGATGTCAGCGAGGCAGGCTGAGAGATGAGCTTTGCTGGAGAGGAGATTTGGTGACAGAAAGTACGTTTCTCATTGGCATGGTAGTGATTGGTGTATGAGTGCATAAGATCATGCAGGTTGCGGGGCAGAGGGGGAGCAGACCAAAGCCAAGGCCACAGCAGGAGCTGGGGGAGAGGGCGTGGAGGTACAGAGTAGTTGTTAGATGAGGACGGCAAGAACACAGTGTCTCACAAATCCAAGGCGGGGCAAAAGTCCTTCAGTCTGGAAGGAGGAATAGAAAAAAACAAATATTATTTAGGGTTGAGAAGAAAAAGGGAATGACATTGACTGCTTTAGAGATGTGAGCCGTGAATAATCTCTACTACAATTAGTAAACTTTGAAAAGCTGGGCTATAAATGAGCTGTGTCTTAACTGATGTGTCTAATTTTTCACCCCCTGCCTTCTGTTGCGAAGTAGAGTCTCAAGTAATGGTGCAGCAGACCTTGATGTTCTGGGGATGGTTACGGCAGGATCCCTAATCGACACCGTGCTGTACAGTGCTGCCGTGGCTGCTCTGTGCAGAGCTCTGCGCCTCCCTGTTCCGGGGGGTGAAGTGGCCATGCCAGCCCTGGTTTACCCTGGGGGCCTCCAGCTGGGTGCAGCTGAGGTCCCAGGGGAGGTGTTGCAGTCAGGTTATTGCTTGGGAAATTCAAACAGGTGCAGGGAAGTCACTGGGTTTTGCTTAAATATACCGGCATTGTAGCTGCCGTTGCCATACCCCAGTTATTAGGCCCCATGTGGGGGAATGGAGGAGTGCTGAACCACCCATGGGCATGGGAGGAGCAGGGGGGAGGTGGCAGATGGGTTGCCCTCTCTGTGATGTCTGGTGGGAGCAGGGCTAGGGTGTGATGAAGAAGGTCTGAGGAAAATATCGCAGCTTCAGCTTGTTTTGTGACCAAGCTGCAGATCTCGCTCTGGACCTCCTTTGCCATGCAGTAACTTTGTGCAAGGAGAAAGAGAATACAGATGGGAAAAAATGAAGTAAAATATAGGAAAAACGAGGAAAAATGTCTAAATTAGGCATGTGTGTTAGGATGGTCACCCTTGTTCACAAGCAGGTCTTGTTACTGGAGCAACTGCCCTGTTTACAGTCCTGGGAGCCTACTGCAATGACTGCAAATAAGAATGACTTAATTGTACCAAGACAAGAAAATTTTTTAAAAAAACAGCATCCAAAGTGAAAAGTAAGGTGTATTTTAAAAATACTTTTTGGTTTTGTAAGCCAGGGTGCCTTTTCTGATGAGTGGGGACATTCCCATTCCCTGTTCATGACTCTGGTGATCTCCCTGTCCGGCACCTCAGAGGCAGCCAGCCTGACTTGAAAAGTCAGTGTCTTTAGAAACAGAAAACATTTTGGCTTTCCAAGTGGTATGATTTCTTTCTTTTATAGTTGTATCGAAAGCATGTGATGCTGCTGTTGCAGCAGTTTGAGAAAAAGGCTGAGCATCTGGAAGCTAAAATAGTTGAGAGATGACTCCTGGGGAAAGCAAGGAAAAATGTAGAGGGCTCAGAGGCACAGTGATGGGATGCAGAGCCTGTCACCACAGGTTGCTCAGGTGGGTTATCTCCAGAAAGCAGCAGTTACCCTCTGGCAATGGCTGCTGGTGGTTGCAGAGCCGAGGGGTTCGCACCCACTCCTGGTCCTGTGCAGGTGCTGGGGTGTTGAGGTCTTGTGTGAGCTCAGGTGCCAGCCTTGCTCTGGTTCTGCATGTGCTGGTGGTGAGGCTGTGCACTCTCAGAAATCACCCACGCTGATTAAAGACCGTGGCTGTAGGATCAGGCTTCCTAGGTGTTTGTGCCTGTACTGTCAGACTGAAGAGTTGTACAGAAATGTTGGAGAGATACAACAGATGGAGGAAGGGCCAGGCACAAGTATATAGCCCTTGAGCCCCCTATTGAGGGGATAATTTTACAGTGCTAGTAACAAAGGCTTTTTTACCTGAAAAGCTGTGTTATTTTTCATCAAGGGGCTGCTGATGATATGAATAGTATCGGTCTTGCCCACTTGCCCTTTCTTGCTGAGAGGGTTTTGTCCCAAGCTGGTGGACTCTGCCCACTCCCCATGTGGGCTGCGCTTGGTTTATTTGAGCCAGGCTTCCTCCCTTCTTGCTTTTTTTGTGCAAAATGCTTTCTGCTCAAATGAGGATGCCTGTTTATGGTGTGATATGGGCAGTTCAGGAATTGCTTTGAAATCTGGACCAGGATTTTTATTTTTGTAGTAATGTTCATTCTGAGTTTGTGTTCAGTCTTATTACTGTTAGCTACTGCTAATTGTGTGTGGGTAAAAGCTGAGACCACAGAGAAGCAGGGATCCCAAGCACCCTCCTCTGCCATAGACATAGCATGGAAAAAAAGCTTTCTTTCTGACCCCAAAAACCTGCAGCCTCAAGTTATTTGGAGCAAAAAATATTCAAGTATAGTAGTCTTTACACCAATATAATTATTTGTCCTGCTTTTATATTTCACATGCTTCGTTTAAGTTCTTGTCAACTGCTAATAACATATGAACACTGGGGAAATTTGGAGGGTATGGACAGTATTATTGGCATTTCTTGAGCGGCTGCTACTGGCCTGCTTATGTTAAGTAGATTTCTTACTGTCAAAAACACTTCCAGCACGTGAATGAATGGGCAGGAAACCACCTAAATATTGACTAATATAGACAGAAATTGCCTTCCCGCCTCTTGGTCATTCAGAACGACGCCGACAGTCAAGCAGCAGGATTCAGCTCAGGGACTATTGGGAAGAGCTTGTTTTATTTCAGAAGTAGAACTTTATTTTGATGGAGACTCTCAGGTACTAGTGCTAGGAATGAAACTTCTGTTTCCAAATGCAAGGGACAAGAGGTTCAGCCCAGGTGCAACATCTTGTAGGTGAGGAAGCATTTTGACTTCTACAAGTGTTGAAGCAAGCAGCATGACACTTTGGAAAATTTAGCCGGTTGTCCTTTCTGATGCCAACATGAGCATGAATGCTGGCAGAAATTGAAGCTTGTCCCTTTTCATGCCAAAATCTATTAACTCTGATTGTCTTAGCTGATTTCATTGAAGATTTTGTCTGAACATATAGCTCCATATTTAATCATATAGGTGGTTGATGTCTGAAGTCCACCTTGGTGTATTCATGGGAAGCTCCCATGGGATGCAGTGACAGTTGTGTCTGATTTTATGGATGGAGAATTTGATGCTGCTTTGCCATTATTGACGTAATGATGGTGATAATGGTTATTATTAATTTGTATTCCAGTGGTAGGTAAAGAGTGTTAATATTTGGCTTTTCCTCAGATATCCTTTCTCTCTCAAGCGTGTTCTCCATTGTTACCAGAAGTGATTTATGTGAGTATTCCCATTCTGGCAGTGAGAGTGATGCACATACAGCTCTTTGGAGCCAGCAGATGAGAAGACCTCTTTATACACAGATATGCTGCAGCATAGATTTATATTGCTGTAATGGTGAAATCTATATCTTGTTATGAGCAACACACAATCCATTACTTGTTTGCGCAAAATTCAACATTTTACCTGCCAGTGAAGTGAGGAGCAGAAGGCCAAATGCAGTCTCCTGGGTGCAATGTCTTGGCCTTTACTGACTTGCAGGCCCTTAAGCCCATAGACTGATCTCAAAGTCTTGTGACTATGGGAGCAAGTGAAGATGGGTTGTCAACACATTTGTCTTGTGATAAACTCTGATGTCTAACGACTGAACCCAGGTAGTAGCTTTTCCCTGAGTTAGCATACTCATCAGGTCTCTGTCTTGGCCACTGTGCTTTACAGAACTGCAAGGAGCTAGTTGTCTTCAAATTTAAATTTAATTGGCTAAACCTGTTAAGGAGAAGACAGACAGACAGACAGATGTGGACAGCAGAATGATTGAAGCCTTTCCTAATAGCCAACAAAGCTAGCCCTCTTCCCCTAAAATGCCTAAGTGGCAGCCTAAAGGAATGCTTTGTGAGCTGCAGGAGGAAGAAATGAAATGCATGTAATGAGTTTATTACAATGTGTTAATTAGCACTGCCAGTAGTTATCCTTCATTATTAAAGCAACTTCCTTTAAGATAAAATAATGAAACGTACATTTTCATGTATCTTTGTCAGCCAGAAGCTCAAGAAGAGACTTCTGTTCCACTTCAGCCATGTGGTATGAAGTAATGCAACTGCTGAAGTCAGAGGTGCATAGCTGGGGAGAAGGCAGCTTCCTTTTTTACTAGAGAGCTTTAATGCAACATTGTTTTATTTCTGCACGTTAAAGTTAATAACACAGCAAGTGTATTTTGAAGTTAAAGTCTTTTTAGGATCTCTATATGTTAAATAACTGCGAACAAACTTTATAGTCAGTCTGTAGGCCCTCATGATATATCATTTTGAGCTGCCTTCTATCTATTACGTTTTATCTGCCTGCAAAATCCATTTCTAATTCTGGCCATATCTCCTTTGTGATCACTTGCCAGAAATCTATTCCCAGGATTCTCCTTATTTTAGTGAAATATCTCTGCTTCAGCACCTTTCCCAAGGTGGCTGATCTAATCACGGCACTATCAGTTATCACTTCTCATTTCCTTTGCTAGCTCTGTCAAATGCAATGCACAGCCTAACAAAGTGACATTCAAATACTCTCAGTGACCAAGGCTATTTCCCTCTCTTTTCCTCTGCAAAACTGAAATTGTATGTGGCTTCTTAAACATATGCCCTTCGCTCTAGGAATATGACTTATAAAGCGCACTGTGAGAAGAGTTAATATTAAGCAGATGAAATAGCTGTCTCTTTATTTATCACAGGTAGGTTCCATTTATAGTGACCATCTGGATATTAAACCCCACATCCATGACCTCTTCTTTTCACGTAGAGGAGAGCAGTGCTTCATTCCTGCCACCTGGCAAGAGAGCCCTACCTTGCCATCAGAGAAATAAGATTTGTCACCTCCCTGTTCCTAACCTCCAATCTTGTCTGTTTATATATACATGTTTCTCTTTTAAATATGAGTGTGACTGTATGCAAAGGTCAGCATATACCAAACAGGGTGCTTGTGTTTCTCAAGTAAGGAGTCACCTGCATAGTGGGATCCTGTTAGGGTTAAATGTGGTTTCTATGGACACAGGTTCAGCAATAGCATCTCTTTTTTGGCCTCCATTTTTTTTTCCTTGGGTGACAAACCTTTTAGTGTTATCTTAGATTGCTATCACAGGCTAATACTTGTTTTAATAAGTGTGTGGCTGACTACTCCATCCGCTCTGGAAGATAAAGTTATCCACGTGTGTCCTCACAGCCCTTTCTGCTTTGCACCATTTAACACATGCTGTCACGAGCCCTGCTTTGCTGCAGTCTCATTTCTCCATTGGTTTTTGCGAGGGCTGAAGCCTACATCTTTCTTTTTCAGAGAAGGCAGGGATCAGGCTTTCACACGACTGACTAGGAGTGTTGGGAGAGCCCTCGCCATGCACCTGTCCCAGCTTCAGAGCACCACGAAGTGCAGCCTTGCATGGTGCTGGGAGTTAACCCTGAGCAGCACGGCTCCGGATTTCTTCTGAAATCACACAACCTGTTTTTTGGTGGGGTTTTTTTGTTTGTTTTTGGTTCCCCCGACACCCCCCCCCCCCCCCCCCCCCC
>NW_020799101.1:19044420-19105175 GCF_003259725.1 Athene cunicularia
CCCCTCCACTGTGTGAATCAGATAAACCTGTCTTGCAGTCTGCAGCAGATCAACATGCATATTTTCCCTGTAGCCTCTTACAGGTTGCAGAGTTGAGTTTATTTGTTTCAGAATGAGGGGGAAAAAATTAGGAAAACAAGTTTTAAGCTGACAAAAGAACCTGTCTGGTTTGTTGTTTATGGCCCAAGGTGCAGCACAAACCAGGTGCTCCACATTTCAGTTCTTTGACATATTTTGATGAGCTGTGTCACAGCCTGGCAGCTTCCAGGGCAAGGTATTTGCAGTCCCTTCTGGCTGTCCCTCCAGCTGGCTGCAGAGGTGCAAAGCCAGGAGCATCTGCCCTTACAGGAGATGGCAGAGCAAGCTTCTGTGTGTCCTTAAATGGTAATTTCCAATATGGCTAAATAACAACGATGGTGTCTAATGGCTTAAAAAGCTGCTCGTTGCTGCATTTTTTCCTAGCTATTTCTTCACTGTAGGAAGGTAGAGAAATCTGTGTTAAAATAATAATTAAATGCTGACAGTACTAAATTTCCACCCAGCGTGAGTTGGCAGCAGTTGCAAACCAAAACATTAGGTCATTAAAGAAAAAAAAAACCCTGATTAAATACCTCTGTATGTTTTTCTGATTAGCTATTCTTAAAAAGAGTGTGTGGCTGTAATAGAAGGGTGTACTTGACAGCAGCAATTGCTTTTTTGGGGAAAGGTAAAATACTCAAGTTTTAATATGTATATATATGTGTTTGAACGGATTTCTTGCTGATCTTAGCTATGGGGATTTATATCTTACTAATCATCCATTTTTAAAAGCCACCATGAAATCTCCCTGCCAGGAAATACGTGAAATCCCCTCAATATTATGTTTCTGGAAAGAACAGTTAACAGTGACTAATGCGCTTGGGGTTTTGTTTTGGTCTCTTTTTTCCTTTTCTCTGGCTAGACAGAACTGATTTTGTACTTGAGAGTTGAACAGCCGTGGTGGACCTTACTATAGCATTGACGGTGTTGAAGCACTACAAGGCTTGGGCTGGCTGCAGTGTGCATCCTGCAGACACGCAAATAAAAAGGTTTCTGCCCCAAAGAGCTTTCTGTGATGGGGAGGTACATGAAGTCAGGTGAGGATTTGGAAGGGGGAAGAGGGAGTGGTGTTGGGAACAGAAACCCCTGTTTACTCCATACCATGCTTGTGGCCAGAAGTCCACTGCTCTCAAGAGGCAGGCTTAAGCTGTCTCTCTTAACTATATTTTATTAAAACACTGTTGACTGAGGAGACTGTAATATAAAAATTGTCAAAAGGTGCATTTATAGGCTGCTGCTTTTTACCACCTGTTTCTTCCTTCAATGCACTCTACCATATATTTGCTCCAGTGTGCTCCATAGCAGTGTTCTAGAGCTGATACATGCAGCACACATATGTCTGGAGCTCCTTCCAGGTCCTCATTTAAGGGATGTTGCTGGAGCTAGTGAGGAGGTGAAGATCCGGTGCTGGTGGGGACTTGCGCCACTGCAGGAGAGTTGTGGCTGCCATTGACCCTGTGGGCAGCCCTGGAGCTTGAGAGTGGTCAGTGGGCTGCTGGGCATCCCCTCTCCGAATGTCATGAGGGTCTCTGAAAGCTGTATAACCTCTGTGACCAAAACACTTCCCAAGCACGTGCTGAGTGTGGAAGGATGTCCTGGTCGCTGTGGCTCCTGCTCCCTTTGTATCAAAGCAACTGATGGTCTGTGGTGTGTGTATTATGGTGCCAGCCCTGCGAGGCACAGCAGGGTCATCCTTCCTCCTTCCCTCCTTGTGGCCCTTCTTTCCACACTTACATTTGAGAAACTGAGGAACAGAGGGGTTAAGAGAGAGGTTTTGTGAATTGTATCAAACTATTTGTTGTTTGAAGATGTAATGTAGGGTAATAAAACATTTTGTTATAGTGGTATACTCCTGTCTGCACCCCAAAGTTGCATATGAACAGAGGTCTCACAAACATAATTTCTGCTACCTGAAAGACAGGGAAAAGGTTTGTCTGAAGGAGTTTGAAGGAGGCTCAGCTTCATGTGTTTGCAGATTTACTCAGCACTTTAAGTGGACTCTTTTAAGGGCAACTGGGATATTCATTTTTCCCCTAGGAGCTGTATGTTACATACAGGCTTTTTTCTTCACTATACATTCCAGAAAGCAATTTCTGAGGAAGAGTAGTTTCAGTTCAATCTCCAGATTATCTGTTGTTTCTTCTTCCCCCCAAGATAAAGCATCTGAATTATCAGCTAACCCTAATTCAGGCAGAGCTGGGGACTATGTATGGGCATATGTGTAAAGATCCAGATTTGAGGAGTACTGCTTTAGGTTGCTGTATAGCCTGAGTGCTCCAGTGAGCCTGGCCACTGCTCAGGAGTTGGGTCCTAAGCCCTCTGGAAACACCCCAAATTTGGAAAGCAGAGGAAAAGGCGTATTTCTGCGAGTGTTAGAGTGGTGAATTTTTTGCAATTAAATGCAGTAACCAAGTGCAAGAGAAAATTTTGACCTTTATTTCTCTCTTGTATGAGGATGTGTCAAGCAAAGAACATGGGGTCAGGGAGCTGCCTGCATTTGAGTCTCAGGCCGCCTCCATCCTGGCCCTGGCCAGAGACAGTGGCCTGCTCTCATGTCTGCTGCCTTTGCTGCCCTGAAGCTCTCACCTCAGTCATGGTCCTGCAGGGTGCATGTGTGACATGCCCTGGCTGAGATGTCCCTCTGCAGTGTGCTGTGGGGCAGCTAAAGTCCCTCTGCATGGGGACCCTTCCTCATGAGAACTGGCCACCACTAAACCTTAGGGGCAGAAAGTGGCTCTGAGAGCCTGGCCCTCGTAACTCCAAGTTCATTGGGTCCTTGTAGTACTAGCATTGGGTTGAGACAAACTGTTTCTCTGCTGACATTAATGTACTTGACCCTGTAGAGTGCAAGGTGGTAGCCAAGCAGTTACAGGCCATTAATCTCCAGTTGCTCTTGTTGGGTATTATATTCATTAATCCAGGGCCAAACAGTGGTTTAGTTGTCAGCTAAAGACCATACCATGGTAAGATTTTTTTTTTGGGGGGGGAAGGTAAAATACTCAAGTTTTAATATGTATATATATGTGTTTGAAAGGATTTCTTGCTGATCTTAGCTGGTTAATGCCAAGTTAGTATTTAGTTAGTAGTTTTTGCAACTGTGTAGACAGGTGCCCTTGAATTTCACCAGTGGCTACACCAATGTTAGGTCTCAGCACTGGTTCATCCACTAAATGTGCTTTCAGAACCAGCCCCTTTCCTGTGCTTGGATGGCTGGTTAAGTGAAAGCTGGCTGCTGCTCAAGTACCTGTAATGGGGGCTGCCCGCTTTCAGGTCTCCTAAGTACAGCACATAGCCCAAGATACCCAAGAGGCAGCTCCCAGGAAGCTTTTGAATGGCTGGGCTGCTTTTTCACCCTGTGACCTCGTTGGGCACAAATAGGATGGAGGTAGGTTGTGTTATTTCACTACACATTCACACACTGATTTTATTGCCTCATTTTTCAAAGGAGCAGCACTCCTGGTACCCCATGGCAGAAATTCCCCTTATTCTTGGAAACCTCTCAAGGGTTACTCATCAGAACAATAATTGCTAAAAAATAACAGTGCTGAGCACCAAGACTTATGGAGTGCTTTGGTATGCCAGGCTGTGATGATTGTGTATAGAGGGGTGTCCTTTTGTAGGTTGAATTGCTATAAAAGGCTTCAGTCGCCTTTCTCTGGCAAACTGCTGGTACCCATAGTCAGATATTTGTCTGAGTTTTGCAAGCTCAGTGCTACTGTGCACATATTGATCTGCAGCTGCTCCTGAGGTGAAAACTGTGTATGTTTTAATACATTAAGTTTTGCTTGCACCCTTCTGTATGGAAGTCTTGTTTTGGAAGTATAAGAAAACCAAGAAGAAAGAATATTGAGATGTTTTAACACAGCAAAAAGCATTTCCTTCCTACACAGTGCCATTTCAGAGAGGGAACAGCTTCTCCTCCAGTTCTGTTTTGGTCTTGGTCTCTCTCTTTTAAGATTTAAGCATATGCTTATATCAGTTCCTCAGCTGGTGTGTATCTGTTGACATCATGCGCTTTCTGTGTTTACACCTGATGTTTTTGGTGTGTGTCTTTAAACTTAGTAGATTCCTTAGGTTTTAAACATGGTCCTTAACAAAGCTGTGACATGGGGGCTTTAGTTTTTTTTTGTTTTCATGAGAAAAACATTGACATAACTACCAATAGGAAAAGAAAAAAGACTAGGAAGTTGCTTTTTATCTTGACATCTATAGAATTTCTTAATGTCCCATGAAGCAATTGCCCTTATTCAGCAGATGGGGACCGTGACGCTCCAGGTGGCTGGATATCACCTAGCAGTTTATGGCACACCTGGAGCAAAATCCAGATGTGTTGGGTGTCTGTAAATTCTTGTCACTTCAAGGCTTACCTTTCTCTCAGGAAGCTGTCGCAGCTGGAGACAGGTCCACACTGGTGAGGAACACAGCATGCTCTGGCTTTGCAGCTGGTGCTGCTTCAGATCTGGGGCAAAGCAGGGATTTCCCAAAGTGCATAGGTAAAGCTGGAGCACAAATTCATTGAAAATCCATGTGTGTCAAGGTAAGCGGCTGAGATAACTCGCAAACCGTTGCTCTCCTCAGCAGAAACAGGAAGGAGCATGTTTGGGAACTGTTGGGGCTGCTGTGCCTGGCTGTAGGAGGCTTTGCTTTCAGATTTTATTTGTTCGTGGGATTTTGTCCTAACTGAAATAGCATTGAAGGAGATAGAGTAACAGCTTTAACCTCTGTTTGGACCATCTCTAGAAAAGTTGTTAATTATTGGAGACTGAGATAAAATCCTCGTCCTAACAAAGGGTCTCAATGACTTTTGAGGACCTTGACCTCATCACCTCTGTTAGATACTCTGAAAGAGACTCTGGCAGGCCACAGTAACGTAGTTCTCTAATTTTTGTTCTCTTGATTGCTTCTGTTATCCTGATTCTGTTTTTTGTTTTCCCCTAAATTTAAGCATTATCGTGTTTTTCATCCTATGTCCCATGCATACGTTCCTGTGCTAATGAAGGACATGGTCACGCTCAGATTTTGGTCATCAGAAAACAAGAGCATCTTGATTTTGTTGTTTTTGAATGAACTACAAGGGATAAAGTTGAACTTGTGTGAGCATAAATGGATACCATCATACTGGGAGTTTACTAAATTGAAGTTATTTGAAAATAAGTTTGGTTTTTTTCCTATAAAAATCAAAAGCAGCAGATAAGCTGAAGTGATTTTTGATGCAGTGCTTTGGAATTTTTTTTTCCAGTTCTTCAGTTCTGTGTTACAGAAGAGCCATTTTTTGAAACTATGTTGAATGGAAATAAGGAGTGCCTAAATTGTGTAGTTTGGGTCTAAGACTTTAAGTAAGTTTAGCTGTTCCTAGGACTACTCTTAAATAAGTCCTTTAGGCTGATGTAGGTGACTTCCTGCCATAAATACCATGCAGTTTCTATTTTACATGGTTTGATTTGATTACAAAATTTCCACTCATTCATCTGCCTTATGGTGATTTCTTTGTTTGTTGTTTAAAGGAATATCCATTGGAGTTTTTCTGCAGGCCGATACAATACCAACTTGGTGGTTGTGACCTGCCTGATGCCACAGGTGTTCCCACTCTTAGGGTAAGGCAATCGCGGAGGATTCCCATCTCAAGGGTGTGTCTTCTGCTACTGCAACTTGGGGACTGCAGTCAAACAGGGTGATTTCACCTGGCTGGGTCCATGGGGGCGCACTGATTTTGGTTACAGTACTGGGGACTGTGTGATTGGCAGTTGTGGTAATAAGTTCTAGGTGTTGTGTCAAAGCTGACAGTGAGTTGCCTGCTGCTTGCTTTTTTGTTTGGCAAGTCATTGTTAAGCCATAGCTTCACTTTCCACACTGATTTTTTTTTTTCTTTTCTTTTCCTCTCCCAGGCAAGATAAGTAGAAATCGTTGGAGCCTGCTCCTATCTGTGGCTCATATCTATCATCATGCTGTAGACAGACATCCATTCCTCTTTGAAAATATGCAAGATTTCCAGTTAATTGTCTGGAAATAGGGAAGGGGGTGGGATTTGTTCCTACAGTCGTCTTGTTGCTCTCATGTACAGCTGCTTATTGTTTTGCATTAAATGTTAATACTTGAAGATTTCTAAGAAGAGGATTGATACTGTGAACCCTTAAAGAACAAGATTAGATGGGGTGGAACTGGCTTTGATTGCCACTTTGGTCTATGATGCTGTACTCTTTTCACTGCAGCACAGATGAAAGCGTATGTTTATTCCTAAAATAAATGATAATCTGATGCTCACCTGAGTTTAGCTATTTACCTGGAGGAAAAAAGTTTCCTTAGAAATGAGAAGGCTATTCAGAAATCTGTGTTGGGCATTTTAATTGCAGCATGCAATGAATCCTTTGAAGTTTTATTACCTATTATATACTTGATTCAGAAGTTGCCTTTTGCAGTAGCTTTAGGTTTTTTATTTGCCTGAGAATATTAACATTTCTGTTTCAAGCTTTGAAAGAACAAACTTTTTGAGCATGATTATGAACATTAGGTTAATGCATAATCCCCACTCAGAGGTTCTCCTAGATTTCCATGTGCTTGTTTAGAGGCTGTTCAAAGGTGCTTAGCTTTAATTGCCATTATGTGAGCACACAGAAATAAAGACCCAAGAGTCTAATCAATTATTCTGTTCACAAATTCATTTTTAGATCGTCTCAGAGTTGTTCTAAGTTGAATTTGCATTGAAGTTACTGGGAGGTGTAAAGGTTTTCATATAAATGGGGAAAAGTTTCTTTTTTCTCCTTATTTAAATGCTCAGCGGTTATACCTTTTTTGGTCTTAATGTACTTGCTGAAGATTTGTTTTGTTTTTTGTGACGTTGCATTTTGCAGCTGTTTTACCTGCCTTGCATATGCATGTGCAAACTTTTAGCTGCCCACATAGAAATAATAATATAGGTCTGTTTAGAAATGGCATGAATGACTGCATTTCTGTGGCTTTCAATGAGCTGTGAGATCTTAAATACTTGAGTTGTAATGGAAAAAGTACCTTGCCTCTTAACAGCCATTGAAAATGCTACTTGGAGAGCCAGGTGGCTGGACCTGCATTTTACACTATGCAAGAGAAGCCCTTCTGCAGTCACAGTTCCCATTTCATCATCTTATCTAAAGAGCAGTGAGGTCCACAAGGGAATTTAGAGTGAGTCATTGTTGAGTGAGAAACTGGAAATGTGTTTCTAGAATGCAGGAAGGGACTGGTGTGCAGGGAAGAAGAGCTATTTGGTGCAGCCTGCTCAATACCAGGTCACAATATGACTGAGAGAAAAAAAAATCAACTGTTTTGTGCATTACACTGCAAAACATCATAGAAAAAATATTTTTACATGGTTGCATTACAGAATCAAGATTGACTTCTAGAGATTATACAGAAATACCCTGTAATTAATGCTGTGTGATACCCAAATTTTGAACAGCTTTCTGGCGCTGAAGATATTAACACCGATACCAATAGCTATAAGACACAGCAGGCTAAAATCTGTTGCATTAGAACAATTCAAGTGGTCTCTGACCATGCTTGTCCCATCCATGTGCATCAGCTCTATGTGGGGTACTCCAGAAATCGGGCTACACGGATTTGTGGTTGCTTGGCTAATGAGAGCCAATAGTCCTCTTATATGTATATTGAAATGAATAATGTGTGCTGACGAGGAGTACAGAAACAACCGTTTTGAGCCCTGCCACAACCAGATGTTAAGAGCACGAGAAATGCCCCAGTTAATTAAAATGAGTTTGTTGAGCCCAGTGCACTGCCATCAGCTGTGTGGTAGGAGATGCCACCTGGCATCCTGCAGCTCTGTCCCCACTGGTGGCCCCAGCCCTGGTGGTGGGTGTTCATGGTTCCCCCCAGCTCAGTACCAGCACTGTCCCTGCTGCTGCCTGGGGCCACTTGCACTGCACCTGGTGGCAGTCTTGGAGAAATAAATAATGCACGTGTGGTGCGGTTATCCTCATCAGGTTCCTTCGCCTTCCTTGCAGGCCTGAGTTTCTTGTCCTTGAAGTTACCAGGTTCTGCCCAGCTCCTTATTTGTACCTGCCCAAAGCCTTGTGCGTTACTGTATCCTCAGCACGGCATTCACCCTGCTGGCACGGTCTGCTTCCTTAATCTCCAATTCTGATTCAGCTCTTAGGTAGTTTTCCATTTTGTCCTTTCATCTTTTTGTTTGTTTGTTTGTTTTTGAAGAACTTTTTTAAACTCAGGGAAAACTAAACATTTTATGTTTCATTTTTTTACATTCAATATTTTTGGTTTAGTTAAAATTCTCCCCCTTTCTGACAAAACACCCTGTGCATCTTTGATGGAAGAAGGTTGGTCAGTTTTTCAGTAAAAAATTTCAGTTAGAATAAAGTTTTTCATTTGCAAAAAACCTGAGGTTCTGTTTTTTTTGGTTTGCAAGCCTGGTACACATTTCCAGGGTATCATAAAAAAAGAGTCGCCACCGGATTTTCAGAGTTCTCCAGGAAAAGCAAGTGCAGTTTGTCATGAATCCTGGTTAATTTATTCCCCATTCCATGTTATCCCCTGCCAGTCCAAAGGCTGTCATTACACTGCTGTCATCAACCATCTGTTTAGCATGTAAAACTCCTCGGGGCAGGGATCATATCTTTGCTTTGTACTGTGTAAAGCTGAGCCCATAGCTGACACTTGAGAAACAATTAATGATAATGCAGCTCAGTAGGGTACTTGGATACCAAGCTAATAAGAGTGGTATAAATGCCTGGCTGGATGGGATTAGAGGGAACTTCTGTGTCCCAGTGGTGAGTCTCCAGCAGGTGAAGGGAAATAGTCTTAAAACATCATCTGACAAGGAACAGTGGAAAAAATAGGTGGCATTTCTGAAGGATGCGAAGGAGTCAAGGATACAAGAGAATCATAATTTGGGCATGTATCTGTGCTTTGCTTTATTGTTATGTTATGAGATTTTACCAACTGAATATTTTTCTCTACTATAGCATAGGGGATCACTTCAGAGGATTAATCTTATTAGTGCCTGCATTTTCCTTTCCACGGTCTTCTGCACGCATTATAAGTTGATGCTGTATCGTATTTTCCTTTGTATCTTAATGATCCCGGTGTGTTGGGAGGAGAGGGAGAGAGAGAGAAGCGCAGTAGATTTTCATCTTATGTTAATCCATCAAAATCAAGTTAGTTGCGAGTGATGGAGGAGGCACGCGTGTGCGTGCAGACGTCAGCGCCCAGCCGAAAGCTTGCCAGTTGCCCAGCAACCTTCTTGGAGGAAGATGGATGTCCTGCCACCCGCTCCGTTTTTAGCTGAGCCGCAATATATTCCTGGTACCTCATCCTCCGCACACACAGGGGATGGGCGCGCGGGTTCAGCTGGTGGGGGACGTCGAGTCTCTCAATAGTTGGCTCTTGTGGCAGGGCTGGATAAAATGTGTTTCATGCTATCCTTGTTAAAACTGCTAATTCAGTTGACTACATCACGTCGGTTTGGGAGCAGGTGCTGCAAGCTTGTTCACATCGCTGGCGTTGCTCTTCCCCTCCCTCAGGCTCTTAAAGCCATATTGCCAGCATCGTTTTTCCTCCTTTTCAGAAAGGCCCTTATCTCTAATAACAAATAAAACCACGGGCTGTAGGAGCTCAGCAAATACTGTATGTGTCACTGACCTCTTGCTCTTTGGTAGTTTCTTTAGTTCCTGAATCGGTGTCAGCTGGGGCAGGGCGAGGTCTGACCTCCACTTCTGTGCTTCCCTGTTCTGTGGTTGTCTGGCATTAGGACTCCGGGCCATGCACACAGTGGGACAGGCACTGTTGGGATGCAGCCTGAGAAACCTCTGGAGAAATCGAAGAGCTCTTTCTGTTGGACAGTGTTGTGTAATGCCAATGTTTTGAAGCCAAATAAGACCTGATGATGTCTCTCTTAATTTTATGGAATATTTAATTATTATAGGATGCATTTATTCACTGTTTGGATTTCTTTAGAAGATGTACCAATCTCGCAATCTAGGATGAATTTAAAATTCTTGCACATTTACAACAGTTGGAGCTAAATCTTACTGAAAAGCTCACACAAAATCCTACCTGTGTAATCACAGATATCTTTCATGGTCTGGCTCTGGTGCCTTTATTTATATTGACAAGCTCTTTACTTAGGATTTGATTCAGGAAAGCAGTTATGAATCTACTTGACTTTAAATCTTTTAATAGTCCCATTGAAGCTAATGAACCTCTTGACTAGTTTAAACTTGAACATGTGCTTTGCTGAATCTGGACCTGTGTGAGTGATGTCACTGAGCCAGCAGGACCTGGGAGCCCAGGGAAGACAGTAAGGGCTATGTTGGTTTGGGTGCCGTTGGACCAGGTTCTTTAACCACTGCAAATGAGGGTAGGGAAACATGAAAGGTGTATCAGGGAAGGCACCATCTGCCCTAAGGAGAAGCAAGTTTGCAGCCACATGATGCAGCCCCTTAAACTGACATAAATCTGCTCCAGCCCAAGAAACATTGCTTCAGTTTCCTCTGTGTTTCTCCCTCCATCACCCCACCAGGAGCAGCTGTTTGTGGTCACGCAGCTGCTTTGAGGCTCTTCCTTGCACCCCTGTCCAGGGGTGAGGCAGTCCATGTGCTCGTGACCTTAGGGGAACAGGCACTGCCTCTGAGAGATGGTATTTGTTTTAGCAGGCAGAAAAAACATGCAGCATCAGTGAGCTACATGTGGAACGTTCAGCATGCCTCTTGCTTACTCTGTGCTTATATATGTGGCAATTACATGCTGTTTCGAATGCACTTTCTGGTGGCAAGCTATTTATCAACTGACTATTGAACTTGTTATTTCCTAAAGCATATGGTGTGTGGCTCCTGATTGAAAAGCTGCTGTTCTGTCTCCTCGTTCTTCCACCTTACATGGATTCTTTCCTATTGGTTTTGTTAAAGTCCTTCAACTCTAGATTGATAACTTCCATCACCTGGATAGCGGAGCTGTGTTTCAATGACAGTGCTGTTGTTTTTGTCTGTGCTCTTTCTAAAATGGCTGTACACAGTGTGGCAGAGAGAAGTACCTGGAAGCAGAGCATCAGATGCCTGAAATTCAAAAGGAGGAATGTTTTCAGAATGCTGATGTGCTTATTTGTTGGGAAATGAATAAGGACTATGAAAAACTAACACTGTGTATAGCAGATGGGAGCCTGGATAACAGCAACAAGCTACATACTGAGGTTTTAGTTGAATGAACCATGGGTTGTTGGTGAGAAACATTTCTTAGAATAGAAAGTGTGATCAGTGAACAAGTGGTCTTGCTCCTGTCCCAGTCCGAGCAAAGCTCTTGCCACATTCACTCTTAATTATCAGAGATTGCTGTCTGTCTGGTCTTCTTTAGCTGAGTCCAGCAGGGATGAGTCCCACTCCTTTTGACAGAGGTAGTGGTTTGATGCTCATGGGTTCCCATTTCAGGCAAAGGTCAAAGAAAGACTTTCCTTCCCATGGTTAGATCGACTTATTTCCCCCTCACTGAGGAGTCAGATGGGAACGTGCTGTAAGCTGCATACTGGGAAGAGCGTTGGTCCAGGTCAGTGCAGGGGAGCCTGCTCATCCTTAGCAGTGCTGATTGTAATGAATACATGATTCGTTTGCATTGTAAAGACTCCTGATGAACCTAGTTCTGACCTATGATTCTGCCATTACTCAGTGCTGTGTTCACACAAATCTAAAAGGACCGTTTTCACCTTAAAAGGTTTACAGTGTAAGAAACTACCATGTAGTATGAGCAGCTATAGATTAGAGCCTTTATTCAGATGGAGGAAGAGTTTCAGTCCTGCTGTTTGTCCTGTGCGGTGGGACTCACCTGGCAGGTGTGGTGTTGTTGCCCTACATGCTGCAAGCAGCCACCCCTCCATAGTCCACAGAGAGAAACAAGCTCTTAGGGTGCAAATTGACTGACTGGCGGAACAAGTGCTTCTGACCAGGTGATTGCCTCCATGAATGCTGCTCTGCCTCTCTTCGGGAGGCCAGGCAACCAGTGCAGCTGTAGGCAGAGGTCAGCACTTGGCAGCATCCTATATTACATGATATGGATCACAGGTGTAACACCAAAACAGGCCCACAGCGTGGTTTCACTTAACTGGGCTATGTGCAGAGCTTGATTCTGCTTGATGCTGGGCATTTCTACTTTACCTTAGGACAAGGAGGAATTGGGGTCACCCTGTGCCATCCAGTGTAGTGTCCTAGAGAAGCATGGAGGAAGGATAAAGAAACTAGGTAGTTGATCACGAAGAGCTACTAAAGCAGCGACAAGAATATCTTCTCTTATTTGAGACCATTTAATCTTTTTGAATGAGTAATATAATATTTATAATATTATAGTAGCTGTAATAACTTGCTTAAAAATTAAAAATAGTTAATGGGTGAAGTGAAATAAGTGTGTTTAATGCTTCTCGCTGAACTGCTGCTGTACCTCCTGCTAGAAGAGTTTTATCTAAATGCATAATTTTCTCCCATTTTAACAACACTGAGTAGAGCAAACACACTGGCTCCGTATTCCCTTCTGGATGCACATCAGGCTGATGGTATTTATAAAACTCCCTGTCTGGTATGTGTCCTAGCTATCTGGAGCACCACCTCCTGCTGCCAGCTGAATTATCCCAAGGCAGAGGAGGGCATTTCAGAGAAAGGCATTGATCTGTCAGGTCCCTTTTTGAGATGCAATATTAGGTCTTTTGTGGTAGGTGAATTTTGTGTAGTATTTTATGTATTATTAGATAAGATTTCCTTAATTCCCAGGGGGTTAGCACCAGACTCAGCCCAGCTCCCAGGAAAGTGCTGTTTCCTGTACTGCTTTCCCAACGCAATAGAAAGTTCTGCTGTGCTTGAAGATCCAAACTGCTGAACACAGCCCTCAGTTGAGCAATGTTAGAGATATTGTAGACAGCTTGGACCTGTTCTGCAATGGACTTGGTAAACAGGAGAAGGCAGTGGTCTGGATTTGATAGAGTTGGGAGATACGGAGCCTATTGGACAGCCACACCTTGTGCTGCTGAAGAGGTGTGCCAAGGCATTTTGTACGAGTAGCGGCAGTCTTCATAGCACTGAAGGCTTTATGCCTGAGTAGGTTGCATGGTTATTGCTAATTGAGGGCTTATAAAACACAAAAAACTGCAGCGAAGTCATCATCTTCTAGAATGGGGTGGAGATTCCTACCCAAAGTTGATAGAAAGTATTTATTGCTCATAAAGATTGCTGTGGGATAGTTGTCTCGGTGTGAAATGTAGGCCTGGCTACAGACTGGGATGACTGAGGGGGGTGTAGTGCAGAGCAAGGGAGAGCATTCCTTAAAGTGAAGGGACCTGTTCAGTGTGAGCAAACTCCTGAGAGAGCTGTCCTTTTCCCACCAAACTCATCTTTGTCTTCTCAAATCTTTGTCCGGTTGGTCTTTGTCAGTGAATCAACCCTGCTGTGCATGTGTCGCATTTAAGGTGATGAATTAATTTGGTAAGGGATGAATCCCCTCGTGTTCTAGCCAGTGTTCGGAGACTAGAGGGGCTAGGGGTGGCTAGACTTATCTCTTCATAGGCATGGCAATTATGGCTGTGGCTATAGGCCTGACACCGGGATGCACGAACAGCCCATGTGCTGTAGGTCCGGTGGCGTTCAAGAGAAGCAGTCAGGTTCACCATCAGTACAGTTTATTCTTACGCAACATGTACAGATTCTTTGAGATTGCCTATGATAAATGCCCAAACTGCAGGTTGACTGTATAGCACTACAGACAAAAAAGACTGCAATCACACACTTAATTCCTGGGTAATCACCCAGTGTAGCCAAGAGCACAAATCTTACCAAAAGGTGTCCCTTCTGGGAAAAGGCAAGAAGCATAAACCCATCGATCTATCCCTCCAATTTGATACCAGATTCTCATCCTTCCAAGTTAGCTAAGTACTACCCCATGTTTGTATCTAAGTGTGTATGTGTGAGTGGGTGGGACTGTGGTCAAGCCACTATTTCTTGAGTAATGACACAGCACATTCCTTGATGCAATGTGTGCACATTTGTTGTGGGAAAAGAGGAAGAATGGGAGATAATGTCCACAGAGTTGTGCAAAACATTCCCTGAGAAAAGCGGAAGAGCAGGAGATAAGGCTGTATACTTGTGTCAAATATTGCTTGAGAAGAGTGGAAGAATGGGACCACGCGGCCTCCACCTCGCTTCGCATTCCTCCTTGGTGCCATGGCAACACAAATCACCGGATCTTCACCCCGTCCTGTGTTTGTTCTGGGCACCATGTGTTAAGGAAATGTGTGTTTTGCAGGCTTTTTTGCTATTTTGCGTTTCCCACACTTCCAACACTTCCACCCCGTGACTACAGTCCCACCCACTCAGGCATACACACTTGGATAAATACTACCCTAGGTTTGTATCTGACTTGAAAGGATGAGAATCCGGTACCAAATTGGAGGGACAGATCGATGGGTTTGTGCTCCTCACCCCCTCCCTTCCCAGAAGGGACACCTTTTGGTAAGATTTGTGCCCTCGGCTACACTGGGTGATTACCCAGGAATTAAGTGTGTGATTGCAGTCTTTTTTGTCTGTAGTGCTATACAGTCAACCTGCAGTTTGGGCATTTATCATAGGCAATCTCAAAGAATCTGTACATGTTGCGTAAGAATAAACTGTACTGATGGTGAACCTGACTGCTTCTCTTGAATGCCACCGGACCTACAGCACATGGGCTGTTCGTGCATCTGGTGTCAGGCCTATAGTCACAGCCATAATTGGCATACCTATTAAGAGATAAGTGCATCTGCCCTTAAGACCAGCTAGAATGCAAGGGGATTCATCTCTTACCAAATTAATTTGTCACCTTAAATGCAACATTAAAGCATGGTGAAGGCTAGATAGAGCTATGTGTTGTATTCACAGCATGGGCAGTTCAGTTTGTACAACATGGTGAAGTGAGATAGAGTTTAAACATTTTCTGATGACAGGGGCTGGATAAATATAATAACAAATCCTAAAAGAAGTTGATGCAGAAGGTCCTTGGTCTGCTTCTGTTAACTTCTTACACCTCTTGGAAATTCACGACGAGTGAATGTGCGCAAGAGGAAGATCCTGGGAAACTGCAGGCAGCTTAACCTGACATCAATCCCAGGCAAAAGAATAGAAGAACTGATAGAGGATTTAGAGAATTAAAGGTAGGGAATATAATTAATGCCATTCAACATTCTTTATTGGAGAATATGTCTTGTCAAACAAACCTGATTTATCTGATGAGATTGCAAGTTTGGGGGATAAGATAACTGTGTAGATATAATATACTTAAACTTCTGTAAGGTGTTTGATTTTATTCCACATGACATTATGATTAAAATATTAGTACTTATATACTTCCACTGAAGCACATGTTAAATGTATTAAGAACCTGGTAACTGACAGAGCTCAAAAAGTAGTTGTCAATAGGGAATCATCACTGAATGGGAACATTTTTAATGCAACTCTGCAGGGATCAGTCAGAGCCCCCATGCTATTCATCATTTTTGGCAGTGATCTGGAAGTAAATATAAAATTATTTCTGATAAAAGTTGTGGGTGACACAAAGATTGATGAAGTGAGAACTAGGGCAGTAGGATACAGTGCTCTTGGTTGCTTGGTTAATTGTTCCTATTGAACCAAAATTACAAAATTCCTTTAATTAAATAAAGTTTTCATGCATCTAGAGAGGAGTGAGGCACAGAGCTGTTGCCCAGCCTGGAAAGCAGAAGGTTTATGAGAATGCTTTCAGTCTGCTGGCCTCTCTGGAGAAATGTGGTGTCTCTAAGGAGGAGGCAGTTTGCCTGCAGGATCCCTCAGCCTCTGTGTGACAGTGGTAGTGGTCCGTGGCTCGGCAGTGCTGCTGTTTAAGGAGCCTCCCTGAGGGTGAATCTGATAAGAAACAGCTCTTCATCCATGGTGCTGTGGAAGGCATAAGAAAAATGTGAGTTTGGGACTGGTTAAACTTCTTCTGTGTTCAGCTGTGAATTTGTGAGATCTTGAGTACGTTTACTCATTAACCTTTGTCCATTGGAGGTATTTGAAGACGCCCCTGTGCCTGTATCACAGAAACACAGGAACCAGACCTATCAGTAGATAGTCTGAATATGGGGCAGGGTCCATCCTGGTGGGACTGGCTTGTAATTCTCTGTTAGCACTTCCAAACTTAAACTAGGCAACAGCAGCAAAGGGCATACATACAGCAGTGAAATGAAAACACAGAGGTAGTGCATGCCCGTTTCATGGTTGTAGTACGTTAGTGGTTTAGCGTGTAACAGGGACTCTTCTTAAAGTGCATAAGCTCCTTGCATCCACGGTTTCTTGCCCACCGCAGGTGCGCATGTGTACACACTATGACACACCAAGGCTTTTCCACCTGGTGAGACCAAGAGAGAAGTGTGAACCCGGGTGCTGTGTAGTGCACCTCGTAGGGGTATAAGGTACCACATTATGAAGATGGCCCTACCAGTGCCAAGGGCCTTCAGTGTTGGCCAGAGATAAATACGCAAGAATAAGATTCTGGAAGCATCTTCAGGTTTGTTACATTAGAGATTTTGAAAAGGCAGAGGAAGTAACAACTCTCCTGCTACACCTTTTGACTTTGGCTGAGACAGATCTGCTTGTGCATGTAGCGCCGGGACCTCACTTATTTTCAAAATCTGAATATAACATCACAGAATTAGAGTCATAGTTTAGACTGGAAGGGAGTTCTGGTGATCATCTGGTCCAACAGCCTGCTCGGGGCCAATGAGCCAGTTGCTTCCAGGTGGAGATTTCACAGCTTCTCTGGGTGGTCTGCTCAAACACTTGACTACTCTTTTTTGGTTTTTTGGTTTGTTTTTGTATGTTTTTTTTATTCATGATCCAAATGGAATTTTCTATGTTCAGCTTGTTTCTGTTGTCTTGCCCCGTTCCTTTAGACCTCTAAGGGAAATCTGGCTCAGCCTCTTACACCCTCCCATTAGGTAGTTGTAGATGGTGATAAGCTCTCCCCAAAGCCTTGTCTTGTGTAGGCTGAAGAAGCCCTTCTTCCTCAGCCTCTCTATCTATATCCTGTCCTCCAGCCCCCTGACCTTTTTAGTGGCCCTCCACGGGACTTCCTCCAGTATGTCACAGTTTCTGCACCCAGGGCCTAAGGTGGTCTCACAGGTGCTGAGCAGAAGTGAATGGTCATTTTTGTCAACCTGCTGTTATGCTTTAAGAGGAGAGAAGTGAAGGAAAAAATAGGCTTTACTGCTGTAAAGCTTAGCTTTTCTCAGAGGTTCCCAGCATGTGGCTGTTATAAAACCCCTAGAGGGAAAGTGAGGTTCAGTCAGACCAGAACAGGGTAAACCTTAGGGCAAACAAACCAGCAGCGAAGTGTCCTCTGGGGAGGTCCACCTCAGAGTCAGCTGTGGCGCGGGCAGGCCTCTGGGATCCTCAGGTGCATAATTACTTTGCACTAGAGGTACAGTGAAGATAGAAATGCCTGTGATGAGATTGATAGGAACTTCAAATAACAAAGTGCATCAGGTCATGGTCTGTCCTTCCCTGTACTGCACTGCTGCTTAATGTCTGATGTGCACAGTTCTCCATCACCATTTGAAGAACTGGGAGCCATTCATAAACAGACCAAATTTTAGTGTAGCTTTCCAGCCACAAGTTTCCCTAAGCTAAAAGTAAACAGAGTATCTTACTAAATAAATGATTAGATGTCAATGATTTTCTGCCTTCTAGAGCAGAGTTATTTGGAAGCATGAGAGGAAATTGCTGCAGCAGTATAAAACCACTGCCCTTTGCACTTGCATCTTTCCCACAGAGTAATCCGTCATTCATTGTTTACTTAATGAGAAAAGAAAGAGGTTAATTTATAAAATCAAATAAAAAACAGACAGAAGACTTTATTTGTGGAACAAAAAACTGAATTAAATGAATAGTCTATCCATTAACGCTGCTAATTGTTCCATGTTCCACTGAGGAAAATACACAGGTCTGCTCTCCAGTAAGGGTCCAAGCCAGCACTCTGGGGCAAGAGTTTCCTAAAAACTTTTCTTGCTTGGTGAATTAACTTCAGCTCCCAGCCTGTGACAGGCTTGACAGGCTCAACTTCTCAGGGGTTTCTTAAATTTAATGGATAGGTGTAGGAGTAATTGGTAGAGCTGATCTTGCTGGTGAATACTGCTGTCTGAATAATTTGCAAATTCTCATGAACATCCGCAGAGAGCTGCTGCAAAGGAAGAGAAAGAGGGACTCCTTAATTCATTTTCCCCACTCCTGAGAAGTCTGTAATACCCATGTTATAATTTAGTAGTTTCTAGGCTATTTCTGTTGATTAAAGGAAGTTGCAGAGGTTGGAATGAAAACCAAGTGGGGGACAAGTTTTGCATTTCACCCGCGTCTCCCATGGTAGCCGTTTGTCCTTGCTAGTCGGTGCAAGCCTGAAATCTCCACCACTCTGACTGGGTAGAGAAGGTTAATGGGGAGGGGAGCAGGGTAGCTGTGTCATGATCTGGGTGGGGGTCGGTTATATCTGCATGGGTGATGGCTACTTGATGTTGAGGCCAGCTGGAGGCTAAAGCTGCTCTATCTTCCTCTTTTTTCTGAGTAAGCCTGCAGAGGAGCCAGGGGGCAGGGGAGACCTGGGCAAGCGTGGGTCTGTAATGGCTTGGAAAGTTCATGAAAGATGTCTAGGAGTAGTTCATAAAAATGCCTAGGAATAACATTTGATTC
Organism: Athene cunicularia; assembly: GCF_003259725.1. Classification (NCBI taxonomy): domain Eukaryota; kingdom Metazoa; phylum Chordata; class Aves; order Strigiformes; family Strigidae; genus Athene; species Athene cunicularia. The sequence goes on from NW_020799101.1 coordinate 19,063,200, forward strand.
CCATTGGGAAGCTGGGGATTACTGTGAAGTGTAGATGAGGAAAAATATGTCTGAAAAAAAAAAATTAAAGTTGATCTGCTGTAATTCTCTATGGTGGTTTAGATTTTGTGTTGGAAAAGGCACTTTCCTCTGGACTGTGACTGAAACTAAAGGAAATACATAAAGAAGGTTAATCTGTTCATTAAACTTTACCAGCTACCCTGTGAATGTTGAAGCTTCTTGGTCTGTTTTTACCTGATGGGGTGTGAGGACATGTAAATCCCAGCCACTGCCCTGCTGAAAGGATCCTGGGAGAGTTTGTTGCTCACTAACTTCTCATCACTTTTGTCAGCCAGTCCTAAACCTTGGTTTTCAGATTGTGATAGCAAGAGTAAAATGCTAATTGTGAAAACAGTTAGTAAAAATTTAAACCAAACTGGTACCGTGGAGCATGTGCGGATTTTAATGCAAATTCCTTCCTTTTGTCAGGCAGATTCATCACTCTTGAATTTAATCTACAATTTGTTTTATTTCTTAATTGTTAAAATTCTACTAATTAACTTTAAACAAGATATTTCTATATATGTATTTTATGTGCATGTGCAATATATATGTATAAAGTATATGTGTTTATAAAATGAATCTATATGTATTATGAGTACGTCTATGAAAAAATATGTAGTTGTTGCTCTGACATAGTTTACTGGCACACAGAATTATATGCAGTCTTTGGAAAGTGGATTTTTTGAAATGCAGCCGTCTCTTTGTTAAGTATTCAAAGAACATTGTAATTATTGCTGTGAATATATTTTAAATGCTCAGTGGAAAAAGCTGCAAACAGTTTTGTTAGAACATGTATCTGTTTGTAACCTGTTCAATACATCACCTGTTTTATGCCAGCTGGATTCCTTTCAAAAATGTACTATTGAGGAGATATATTTTTTAATCATTGTGATATATTTTTATGGTATTGTCACACTTTAATGAAGAACCAACCCTTTCATAGTATCTTCTTGAAATATTTGAGAAACATAAGACTGTGCTTTTTCTGGATATATTGGCAAAATTGTTCTTGGCTTCAGTTTGGGCATGCAAGTGATTTTTTTCCTCCAAAATCAAAGTAACATAGTCATGCTTGCCAATGGTTACATTAACACGACAGTGTTGTTCATTTTGTCTAGAAGGTACATAAGCTGTAATGTCTTCATGTCTGAAACATGAAATGTCTTTATGACTTTAAACTCCAACAGGGAAGGTTCAGACTGGACATTAGGAAAAAAAAAATTCACAGAAAGAGTGGTCAGACAGTGGAATAGGCTGCCCAGGGAGGTGGTGGAGTCACCATCCCTGGATGTGTTTAAGTGTTTAAGAGACACCTCCAAGCAGTGTGCTTGCTGGCTTCTCTTTGTCTTCTCATGGAGCAACCTGTGGTTGTGGTTCTTCATTTGACGACGCTGCAAGGTGCTTGTGCCGCATTTGGGGTTTTGAACATTTCAGGACACTTGTCATTTTCGATGTTCTTGTTTAAAAACAAGGCTGCAAGTTGGGAGGGAAGAGTCATTTTAGAGTATAACCACATTCTGTATGTGAACATAATTTTGAAGGAAGGTCAAGGGTTGTGTTGGTAAAGCTGGATGCTGTCCTGGTCAGCAGTAGCCTCAGCTCCTGCAGTCTGCCCCCCTGCCTGCCTAGCCCCTTCCTGCTGAGGCATAGGCCACCACGTGGGGTGGCTGGGTGAGACCTTATTCTAGTGAAGCCCAAATCAAAGTTAGGATCTGTAAGATATCTTCACTGGTTCCCCAGACTCTGGGCTGGGGCAGTCAGCTGCTTTCTTCACACAGTTTTGGTTCTTGCTTTTATGGTTCATTTCTGAGAGCAAGGACAATGCATTTTTTAGTGGAAGCTGAGATTCTTCTCTGTATTGCTCTTCCTGCGGAAGTCCTCCAGGGCTGGAGGCTCTCCAGTGCCAGAGGTTGTTTGGCTGGTAGCTCTTCCTCTTTTTCTGGTTTTCCCTGCTCACTTAAAAAGTGAAGCTGGCCCCTCTTGAAAAATAACCTTTTCTGTGTTAAAAAGACATAGCTTTTCTATCGTGCTTGTGTCCTTCAGGGCTGTTCAGAGCAATCTCTGAACAGGGACGAGGAACCCACCTCTGTGGGGGGCTCAGGCAGGTCCCTCCTCCTGAGCTCTCCCTGGACTGTGTTGCAGTCTTGAGAGGGAGGCCATGGTGTTTTACAGATGCATTTAAAAATGGCTCAATTTTTTTGTAGGCTATTCTGCTTAAATCTGGGAGAAAACCGTAGTAGATTGAAGTAGCTAAAATTGCCTGCCTGTAGTTAGCGTGGCAGTGGCTGTGGGCAGGATATCCTCAGCCCCCGCTGGCCGGGCTGCGTCATCCTGCCACAGCGAGCAGCCAAAGTGAGAAGAGAAACCCGAGATACACAACATGTAAATACTCCATAAATACTAGGAATTTGGCAAGGAGGCAGCAGCGGCTTCCTCTCTCCCTGAAGATACCGCCATATGCCCAGAGATGAATCCGGTTATTTCAGCAGCGTTGGCAAAACTCAATTTTGACTTCCTGCTGCTCCCAGGCTGGCATGAGCACCGACCCTGTCTTTGCAGGGCCGGCGGGCTGCAGGGTAAGCGAGGACCAGAGAGAGCAGGGAAAAGCACTGCTGTGGGAGTACCAGGACCTCTGGTGATGGTAGCCAGAGTGTGGGGCAGACAAGGTGGTGCATAAAGCAGCAGGCTTGAGTGAAAGGCAGTGCATCCTCACACACGCTGCTCCCCTGACCAGGTTTTGGGGTGCAGGATCGGGGCTGATGGCAGGGAGGTGAGCAAGCGCTGGCGGCAGGTTGTGTGCCCAGGCACCCCCTGCTCTCATCCTGCACGGCCTCCTTTGGGTTTTGAGATCTGATGGGATCATGGCATGAGATGGAATAGCCGCAGGCAAATCACTGTTATGACAGATATATTACTGCAATAAAATTATAAATTTATGGCAGTCAGAGATCTAGGCATGTGCCTATAACTTTTCCTCACTTCTGTGTGTTGTCCTAGTCAGGTGATATATAAACTAAACTGAGCCATAGAAGGAGGTGATACTGGGTTCACTGCGCCCTCCTGCTTAGCGCCTTGAGCCCTGGCACTGAGCCCTGGAGCATGGCACTGCGAGGGGCTGCTGGAGCACCGAAACACAACGGGGGCTTTTTTGTGGGTTTGGATAGTGGGAAACAAGCTACTTCTACAAGCACCTCTTTTGAAAGACGTTATTTATCGTCCCATGGCAAACCTCAGGCTTATGTTCTTCAATGGCAGCGCTTTTCTAACCCCATGTTACTGCTACAAATGTAAGGTGCAAACCATGGGTTTTGTTTTGGGGCTTTTTTGTGGTTTTTAATTTTTTTTTTTTTTTTTTTTATTTTCTCCTTCATGAGGGGAGGAGGTATTTCAAAGGGTGGAAATGTCAGGGGTAAAAAATTCACATCCAGCTTCTGGCTCCACTCTTCTACACATAGCCTTTCTCTTTCCACACCATCTGTCTGTTGAAATTAATGCTTTCATAACCTCTGCAGGGTAGCACTGCTATTTATTTATTCCAATGTTTAAGTTTCTTTTTGACTTCTGGGATTAAGCTGGAGTGCCCAGATGTCCTTGTGGACTATGAAAATCCCGAAGCTAGAGCATCACAGTCTCTTGAAAAAGAGGAGAATGTGGGAGATGGTGTTTTCTCCTGTGTTTTCCTTGGCTTGCTTTCCTAGATACAGCTCCCAGGGCAGGGGAGGGGATCAAGGCCCTAGTCCCTGTGGTGTCACCCAAAGCAGAGGCAATATACAGTCTGTGATGCCTCGGGTTCCTGGTGGATCCCACCTTGCTTCTCCTTTGCTCCTGGCAGCCCTTCTCTGCCTGCTGCTTTCTGGAGTTCAATCACAGTCTCCCTGGAGTAACCCTGAGGCTGCAAGTCTTCTGATTTACATGTTTGGGGTTTTTTTCTTAGAGATAACAAGAGTTTGAGACCACTCCACAACATTACACCTTTAACAGAAGAAGAATTAGAAGTATCGTAACCCAAATATCAACAGGCCCTGCATTTCTCATCTTGCTCTGCAACTGGGAGCATCTCCTGTGTTGGGCTCGAGGTTGTCTGGGTCCTGCCTGCGTCTGCAGTGTGTCCCCTCTTCCTTTCTACTGCGCATAGTTTGTTGTATCTTGTTTTGTATCTGGGGGCAGGGGAGTTATTTGGGCTTTTTGGCTCCAGTCTAGTACATGACACAGCACTGCTGCCTGTTCTGTTCTGCTTCTGGTCTCTGCATCTCGGAAACCTCCTGGCACTTCCAGCTGATACACCACCAAAGTGTCTTACTCTAAATCCATGGCTGTGATCCTCCTACAAACTACCACCCTCCTTTGCCTTCTAAGGTCTTCACTCGGCCATGCCAACCCATGGTGGATACCACCTTTTGTCTCCAGACCGGTGTGCTCGTTAGCCAGTGATTGTCACACTAATAACTTTGTGATAACTACAAGGTATCCAGCAGGGTTCCCACAGACAGATTCCTCTGCTTATCTCAATGGTTTGTCTGTCCTGACACCCTCTGGATGTCCACTTGGCTGCTGGGGAGCTCACCTCCTACTGTCAGTTTGCACACCTGGAAATGGTGCTTTCGTTCCCATGTGTCTGGATAGAGTATGTCCTTTTTATTTTGTATCCTGGAGCCTTTAATTACTCCCAACAAGTCCCTTTCACACTTTGAAAATCCTGTAGCAATTTCAGTTTGAATTGCTTTCTCTGAGGTTTCTGTTTAGATGAGTGCACCTGCTCTGGGGTCCCACTGGTGATTGGGCTGTAATAGTTATGATCCTTTAAATGCACTTAAGGTACCGTGAGCTTTAAGAATTGATAACGATGCAATCTGGCATCTCAGCACCAGTTTCATCTTGTCTCCGAGATGAGCATTTGGTTTTAATTGTATTGTTTTGACATTCGTGAAGATTACAAATATTCGCATACTGTAGAACTTGGACATATTTAATTAAATGCTGCCCTGCGCTCATGTACCCATCCCACAGGTCTGAATCCTGGGCTGCTCCTCAGTTCCTGCTCTGCCAAACCCCTGCTGAGCTCAATGGGAGTTTTGCCAGAACAAGGCCCTAAAAAAGAAGTGTGGCTCATTTGAGCAGTTGTGCTCATTTGTGCACCAGCCTAGGCTCATGTTGAAAGGACATTAAATAAAAAATACTAAAGAACCTATTGTCTTGTCCTTGCCCAGAGCAAACCTTTATCCTGGGACTGGTCCATCAGGTTAAAGATGGAGTTTCCTCTGGTTCATGTGTTACGTAGGATTTTGTATTGTGGATACCATGAATAGATCAAAGCTTTTAAAGTTCTCTGCTGCCTTAATTCCCCTCTAAGGAGAGGGGGGGGAAAAAAAAAAAAAGATAAAGACATCTCTCTCAGGCATGTCTCAATACAGTAGCAAGAGGTGTGTAGCCTGTAGCCTACTGCTGCACAGAGAATATAAAATTTCCAAAATTACAAGTAGCAAGTGTGATAATGAACTGAAAGTAAATATGGTTCAGTTTGCTATGAATCATTCTTTGGGAGTTTAATTGGACTCAGATGAGCTGGCATTGTTGCAGTGCAAGTTGTTTCAGAATTAGACAGACATTGTTACTCAGCACACCAGAGCTGCACCATCCAAGTGGCACCAGGGAAACCTTGCCCTCAGAGAGGCTTCCCAGGATGGATCAAGGAAGGTCTCCAGGTGGGGAAGGAGCCAGCAGCTCCCGCCAGCCCCTGAGATCCAGGAATTCTCCTGCTGGTACCAGAGGCTATCTCTGCTCTTTGAATCGCTATCAGGTGAACAGTATGAATTAAGGTTGTTGCCATGAGATGGGACGCTTTACTTTGCCCTAAAAGCCCTCTAAACTCTTTTGTCAGGGAAAAGAGGGCATGAAATGATAATAATTGGAACTGCTATGATGGGACATTACAGCAAATGAAAATAAGCATTTTGTGCTCTTCCTTCCGGCAGGAATTTAAGATCCCAAAGCAGAACCATGAATATCTCAGACAATGTGTTGCGTCCAGGTGAGGTCAATACTTTCCTTAGGAAAACATACTCAGTTTGACTTCATGAGAGATAGAGAGCTGGGATGGTACCAGAACTTGGTGTTTGACTAGTGTAGCTTGACTACACTGGGGATGTACAGAGAACTTGAACATAGGGACTGTCCTGTAATGGGGAAGACAGAAATTGTGTATCGCCCTCTTTAAAACCATCATCATGATTGTGAGATGAGGTTCTTAACCTGCTGCAAGACATTTTATAGACGTGATTCTCATTAATGCCAGTGGGAATTACTCAGAACACTTCTATGCACAAGTACATTACTATAAGAAATGTGCCTTGGCAGTTCGCTATTAGTATTTGAAGACAGTACAAACAAAGTCTCCTCTGAGTCAATTAGTCAAAAACTAGTTATAAATTTGGGGAAGAAAAATCAAAACCTGGTATTTTAGTTTTCTGAGAGGTTGTAGGAAGGTGAGCCATTCATACTTTCAGGTCCTCAGAAATAGAGACTTTCTTATATATGTGGCACACTAACTATTTCCATGATTATAACTGGAGATGTCCGCTGGTTACTGGCAGGCAACAGCCCAGCTCTGTTTTTAGGCCCTGCTGACCATCTCTGATGACCCACTCAGTCCCAGGTCTTCAGTCCCGTCTGTTGCTTGCCATGGGACAGAAAATATTGGTCTCATTCTGCTTGCAGTTACATCCTGTGATAAAAAAGGATGGGGAGACTGCAGGCAGCAGAAGAAAGGCATAAGCAAAATCAGAATTTGTGATTTTAGTCTAGTGAAATATCTCAAAGAGCTTGCTTCTTTTGAAGTGGCCATTGAAGTAGGTAGAAAGCACTGTGTATTTATGTGAGGTACAGAGAGAGGCAGACATTGACCTCTACTTGATGTTTCTGAGTTACTCATTATTCCTCTGTTCAGTTTGTATCAGTAACAAGCTTTCAAGTTCATTTCTTCAGATTTTGGCTTTCTGATTTTTTGGCTAAAGGTGGCATGAAGTTTGAATCTTAAAATCTGAGTTCCAGCAGCAAGCACTATTTTAGGTATGGGTCCTGTCCTGATTGTACCAGTATGTACACACAGCCTTCACCTCTGGTTCACCTACCTCCCATGGACAGCAGGGCTTGGTCTGCATCTCTTAGCATTGTGTTGCAGTGCTTGCCCAGTCCCCCTAAGACCTGCAGCTAATTGCTGCCATGCTGTTTCAACTAATTTTCTTCATTATTCTTAGCATTATTTACATAATTTTTCATGAAAGCCCATTTCACTTAAATGAAAGAAAGTAAAATTTACTATTCCTGATTGATGTCAACAGCTTTGGAACAATGCAGGACATGGTGATTGCATCCCAGCAATGTCACTGGCTTGGAAGAAGGTTCACCAAAGCAGATGAGTTTTGCCTCTTGCCCTACAGAAGATAAATGCCAAAGCTAACCTTTATAACAGCACATTGCATGTGACGGTCCACCCCAAAGCCCAGGGTTCCCTGCTGAGAATGTCCTTGCTCATGGCTGCACAATTTGAATTTAATCAGTTTTCGTATTCCCAGCAAATAACCGGTGAGGTAGAAGTTAGTGTTATGGATGGTGCAAACCTTCTTCAGGATTATTTTTAAAAGTTGAGGGTCTTGGAGTCATCAGCTGCTAGATTAGTAACACCGAGGGTGATGGTGTATGCCCTCGGTATACTTCAAGTCATAAGGGGAGCATGGAGCTAGAGGACAGCCAGAGAGAAAGTGCATTTCAGTTTTTCATCTGAGTGGAGGCCATATCCTGGCCCAGTATCTATACCTCTTACCACCCGTGTATGGGGCAGGTATTCTGGTAGAAGGGTTTGGCATTGCAATGGTTTGTGCTGTTTTAATACTTCAAGAGAGACAACAGAATACCTAAATAAACCCTGTTTGATGCTTAAATAAGGATTTCACCCTGCTATGTCTGGATGCAGATACCAGAGTTGATAATTCACTGTCCAAGGAACTTATAGTTTCTTTCACTCTTTTGCATTCCAGCTTACAGTATTTTAACTGCATACAAATTACTGGAAGGAAATAAAGAACATAGTCACATAAGAGTTGCACAGAATAAAGTCAGCAGATAATAAGGCATTGGAAACCATGGACCTAGGAAGGTCTAGTTACTTGCTTAACCTAAATTTTGTATTGGACATTAAAAAGCAGAAATTCTTGAATGTTCACTGTTTTCCTGTTGTTAAAAAATAATCAAATGTGAGACCAAGTGAAGGTACATGTCTCCCCTGCCCTTCTATGCGACAACAGTTATGGGTTGTTTTACAAAAAATTCCCAAAACACCCTACCACTACTATCATCTCTGCTGTTTGACAGCTGTTAGTACCCGCCAGGCCCAGCCAGGAGCACTGGGCTCCTAACGTCAGGGCAGCTTTTAGACTACTGTGCGAGGTAAACCTGACTGAAGCTGAGCCTGGCTGCGGGATGGGTATGGCCTCAGGAGCCTAACGGCAGCATGGTTTCCTCCCGAGTGCAGGCTTGGGTTGGTGGTGGCAGCTGGGGACAGCTGTGAGCACCAGGAAGGGAACCCAGGCAAGGGCAGCTGCGTTGTTCAAAAGGGAAAAAGATATTTTTATTCCAGCAGCTAAAACCCTTTTGCATTTTGGTTTCTCTTAGCAGCTATTTATCCAAAACATTTGGGAGAGAAGCTGTCTCTTTATTAAATATTTAACACCCTTGCCTTCAGCTGTGGGCTGAGAAAGCTCCCAATCCACATGTGAGTCACCAAGAACTCCTCCGACAAAACCAGAGGAAGTCCAGATTGGAGATTGCTACAGGAAAAAAAAAAAGTTCGCTGATTTGGAAAAAGCCCAGAATGTTTCACATCTTTCATATATCATAAAATGAGCACAGCAGTCACTGTCATTATATGGATGAGGACTTGCAGAGTCCCAGATTTTAAGTGGAGAAGATCTCAATATGCTAGATAGATTCACACCCTGTACAGCACAGACAAGTATTGCACCCAGCAACTGGTCTTTTGTAAATGCTGTTCAGATTCATATACTGTTATGTTGGAGATGACAAGATGTAGATCACTGTTTCCCTTAGTAATTTGTTTCATTGCTAAATTATTGCTATTTTTAATCTTAGGCTATTTAGTTTTCACCTCCAGCCCTCAGTTGACATGCATCTCTCTGCAAAACAAGTAGATCCATGTTTTGAAGGTGCCCTGCTCTCTCAAGATGACAGCATGGGACTTGTCTCAGAGAGCAGGAATTCAGGCTCCTGCAAAAACAGCATGTGGTAACAAATTGTGATAAAGTAGATAAAAATGGTTACTGCTAAAGTTTAAGCATAAGGGCTCCTCACCAGGAAGAGGTGGTATGGCTATTCACCTGCGCCTGAGCTGGCTGATACAGCTGCCAACTTCATTCCCTACCCATTGCTCAAATTGCCTAATATTCCAATTGCCAGCATCTTTGATGAAAGGCGGGTTCATATATCAGATTGTTGAGCATTAGGGATTAGATTTGCAGTGTAATCTTCCAGTTACATTCTTCTTGATCCAGAGACCGTGCTTTATAAAAGAGCTGTTTTCTCTCTGACATTGTTGTGGCCTGCTAAGGGATGACTGTGTTCTACCTTCATTGGGAGATAGTAAGGCTGTGACTGACCTGATGTTGGTGAAGGTCACAGCTGCACTGGGCAAAATTAGTTCTGTGCAGGACAGTTAAGTAGATTAGATTTTCTCAGTTGTAGCTGATTTGCTTTCATCTGGGTTCTTCTTGCAAAGCCATTTAAAGTCCATTTCTCTCTGCCCCCCACTGCCTGTCTCTGGGAAAAGACTGAAAGAGGAGAGATTTCTGCCTGGGCTTTGATTCCGAGTCAAGCCCTGTTCTCTCATCTTTCCAGGAAGGTGTCTGGGCAGAGGCTGGACTGGGCTTGGTAGTTGCTCTGAGGCCTTAGACTATTTAATTTTTTCACAAAAGTTGTAGGGCCAGTAGGGGTGGTCTTCCCCTGTGCCAGTTGACTGTAACTTTGCACTGTCTGTTTTGGATCCGGGACCCTGTGGAGACCCTTCGGCAGATTCCTGGTAACGTCGCTGCAGCTGTGACTGAGCCTCTTTCCAGTCCAGCTTTTTTCTTCTTGTAGCTGAATGTCCCTCCAGATTTTGGAGCCTGATGGAGCCAGTTAATTTGGGTCAAAAGGCAGGCAAAGCCCATGACTTCTAATAGGAAAAAAAAACTTCTGCTGAAGTCATTTGAGTACCAGATTTGGTTGGTTAAGTCTGGCCACTAGGAAATGTGTAAGATAGCTGTCTGTACTGTCAAAACATAGCATATAGTTATGTGTGAGGAGGCCATTCATTGTGAGTATGGTGAGACACAAGAGGGAGAGTGATTTCCACCCAGGTGCATTTCACCTCATCCACTTTGCCAGTGGGATGTTAATTATGGTGGAGCTTTGCCTGTTGCCCTGGGTTGCAAAGCAACGACTGATGGAAAAAGCCTCTCATTTTCCAGGCGTCCTCCTGGCTTCACTCTCTTTCAATGTATGTTGTGGTGAAACCTGAAGTCTGCAGCATGAGTTTGGGAAGTGATACTGGAGGTTGTGGCAGACAACTGATGGAGACAGGTCTGTGTGATACAGGTGATGGACTGTGATCCCAGTTCAGCTCTGCAGTGCAAATGGGGAAGATTCGTAGGGAGATTTGCTCAAGGGCCTGAACAGAGGTGTATGGCCTGTGAAGGCCACCTTCTCAAAGTCACCTTCGGCTTGTATCAAAAATCTATGCTGCCTGGGACTATGAAAAAGGGCATATGGCTATAACTGAAGTAGAAGAGAGCCACTGTATGCTGTGTTCCCTCCTCCTCCTCAGAACTGTAGCTGATGCAAAGTTGAAAGCAGATGAACCTTAATTACTCCCAGAGCTTGGATAGCAGAGCTGCACTGGATCAGCGCTGGCACCACCACTGGGTCCTGTGCAGCAGGGTCCGGCGCACCCGGCGGAGCCAGGATGGCCACAGAGAGCAGGTCTGTGTCCCTGTCCCCAGGACCCTGCGCGTTGTGGTCCCCCTGTGCAGGCAGGTCCCTTGCCTTGGTCGTGCTGGTCAGCTGTAACACAGAGTCTGGCTGACTCCAGGATCGTGGCATGCTGCAGACCATTCCCTAACTGATGCTACAATGTCCTGGTATAGAAACTGTTGCAAAGGAGAAGCACCAGAGCCACCTCATTATAAATGCAGCCAAGTCAAGATTTTTGGGTTCTGTTTTCTTTTCTAAAAGCTTTGGTAACTGTCATTTTCCTGTACATCACTGAAAACATGCAATGACCCTGGTTTGTCTTCGCTATTTTCTATTACTTATTGACATCTCCCTTTATATTGTGACAGTATGTCCTGTACTTGTTTACAGTTATAAATATTGCTTTGGGGTTTGGGCTTTTTAGTCAACACACATTTGGGAAAGGTGCTAGCAACTGTCAAGGGGTCAGTGTGCAGAATGTGAACGTGCAGTCGTTGGAAGCATCAGCATCCTTTGAGTCTGTGTTTCAGAACAGGACTGAGGTTGTGAGGATTTTGGGTTTTCCACTCAGACAGCATTACACTAGGGGTATGAAGTATTTGACAGTTTTTACCTTTACTCTTAATGTCAAAATGTGTCACATCTGGTATTAATTGGTGGAAAATTATGGCTCTAATTTACCAATTTGATTGTCTGGGAAAATTGAAAAGAGTGTAACATAATAAATGAATGCCTATTAATCTTTTAAATTTGTCTGTTTACCACCAACTACTATCTGCTAAAATGACTTGTTATGCAGTGCTGTAAACAGCTTTTCCGAAATACTGGTATTCACAGAGAGGAATTACTACCTGGGAGGGCCGTGGCTGACGCTAATGGGAGGATGGGGCCCAGAGAAGTCCTAGGACCAGTGGTGGCTGAGATCCACCTGAGGCAGGGTCTCCTCTAGGTTGTCCTCTCCTCTGGGGGAGGAAGGAGGCTGCTATTTGGTAATAACCCTGGGGGAGTGACAGCATGGAGTCTCCATTCCTGTATGCATGGCAGTCCCATCCCCTGCTGTCCTGGCCCAGGGACAGAGGAGCAAGCCCATGGGGGACATGCCCATTGCTGTTCTCCTTCCCTCACCTGGGGCTGTCTTCTGTATGTGGGTTTCTCAGTCCAGGGCACAGGCTGCCACACTGTTGATACCCAACACAAATAAGCTTATTTGTCCACTGTAATTGTTTTAATAATTATTAATAAACATTATTTCCAACCAGAGCACTCCAAAGCCCCTGATTTTTTCAGACTTGCCAGCAGAGAAACATAGGCAAAAGAAGTTGGGTTGTTCTTCCTGGGGTTGCAAATGAAAAAGTTTGTCTCACAGGCAGCATGTGAATCAAACCCAAACTGCTGATAAACTTTGGCAAGGCTCTGTCACTGTCCTGACAACCCCAGCTCTAATGAGACGTGTCGCCGCTGCCTTTCCAACTGACACGTGGGCAAAGCAAAAGAACCCGGTGGCCGTGCACTGTTTTTTGGGTAGCATATGTGAATGGTGACAAGCCTGGTAGCTTTTCTATCAAAAGACACCTATGTGTTTGTGAAAATACATTTTTGGAGGATCAAATACCAGGTGCTTATTTTAGTAGCAGAAAGCCCTGAAACATGCCAACTCTGGAATAAGCTGATTCTGAAAACTGACATATTCTGTATGATTATTCCAGTACAAGCCATCTGTCAGTAGCATATCCAAATATTTATGTATTTTGATTATTGTAACTGTTATGAGGAAACTGAAGCTCATAAACAATTGCATTTTCAGCAATCATTTTATTACTTTTCCATGGTTTGATAATGATGTTTTGCGTGTGCCTGTTCAGGCTCCGACACAGGGGACAGAGTCACAGTGTGGCTATGCAGGTGACACCCTTCACACAAAAAGCCTGTGGCTGGGGGACGCCTGAGCCCATGTCCCCTCCGGGTCTGCAGCAGCTCCCACTCACTTCATCCCCTTGGGCTTCAGACCGTGCTGTGCTTCCATTCAACTGCATCCTGCCTTGTCAAGTGACTGTGCTTAGATTGGCAAATGATATAATATGACTAATTATGTTTAATGCAGATAATGTCTTATAATCAAAATAAAGAGTGGATTGCAAACAGATCCTTAAAGGGCACCAGGCACAGAATTGACACCGTATTTATTACCAATAACATCGCTGAAGTGCTAACAGCTGCTCGGCTCCAGCAAGTGCAGCCCCTTTGCAGAGTTTTCCAGAAGAAGGGCTAAGTGCATCGGAAGCACGTTATTGCTGATAATAGTAATTAGTTCAGTAGAGCTTGAAATGTTTTGTAAAATATTATTATCCTGATTTTGCAACTCTGCAAACCCCAGCACAGAGAAACAGCCTCCTGGGCTCAAAGGAGTTGCTGCTGGCTGTGGGGATGGTCCTGGCCCTGGGTGCAGGGCTGCTGCCCCTCTCCTTGGACCACGTTGCTCTCTCCATCTGACTCCAGAAGTAGAAGGGATGTCCCCTCCATACGTCCGCCTTCATTTTCGCAAGCGTTAGCAAAGAGACTTCAGTAGATGGAGAAACGCACTGATGTGAAAGCAGATTTGGGTGTTACATGTTTGAAAAGCCATTGTTAGGCTAAAAAAGGAAACTGCAAGCTCTAAAGGTTGACGAAGCTCCTCTGTAAGGGACTCTTATTTTGCTGTGTACATTTGTTTTCTCTTGCTTACTAAAGGGATAAAGTGCAATCTAGGTTTCAGAGAGAGATGGCTGATTAATCTGTCTGCCAGGTACATATGGAAATAAATTAGCAAATGGTGCATCTGGGATTAAACTACTGCAGAGATGATAAATTATTGGCCATCTTCCATGGCTGTATTACTGAAGCTTCACTGGGTTCCCAGTACTCAGTTACTTGCTATTCACACAGTATCACTGTGGCTGTGGAATGGAAAGCCTCTACATTTGAAGCAATTTTCTATGATAGGCTAGTTTGAGAACAGATCTGACCAGACCTATAAGGATATGCAATATACTTAGATTAAGTATAAGTGATTTGATTCAGTCCTTTTGCTCTGCATGAAATTCTGCTGGTTTCTGAGGGCAGTAATGCTCAGGAAGGGGAAAGGCAAGGATCTGCAAGAGGTTTTTCCACTATCTGCAGTCACCTCCCACCCTTTATCCCAAATAGCAGAGAGTTATCTATGCTAGCACAAAGTTGTGAAAGCCCGGAGGTAAGCATCCTCTGGCCTGAACCTCTCCCACACCCTCAGTTTGACTCAGATGTAACTCCAGATTGCACAACTACAAGTTTATCTCTGAGATCAAGACTGAGATGAAACACCACTGGGGCAGGCAGTATTTGCATTGAATCCTGATACAGGCTTCTCAGCTGAGTCTCTGCTTCTGCTGCATTTTTCATGCCCATTTAAACTGATGTATAGCTGATGGGCTGGCAGCTGAGACATACCAGTGATGCCTACAACAGGACGTGCAAGTGGAGTAAGTGTAACAGCAGGCACATGGTATGCCACATTTCTGGAGGAAGAAAGGGTCGTGCAGAAGTTCTCATCAAGGCTTCTGCATTATAATACTTAGCAAGATTATGGCTGTGTCTGCAGTGCTTGTTGGGAGCTCTCTGTGGATCATTTTACAATCATTTTCTTTCTCATCCATGTATCTGGGTTTCATTTCAAAAGAAACTGGGACAACTACAGAGATGGTAAAAAAACAAAAACGAGCAGCTGTATTTGCTCAGCCAGGAGATGTGGTTCCTTACCTACACAAAGGGGATTTATGATAGCAGTGCAGAGTAACAAAAGTTCTTGTTCTGGTTTCCTTAATTCCTGAGGCCTTCACTTGGGTGCTTAACTCTTGCTCTGGGATTGCTCTTCCCTAGAAGGGAATTGAGGGAATAAAGCAACTCTACAAATGATCACAAAGAAGTTGAGGAGGAGGCAGGTTGGAACAGTGTTGGACACAGAGATAATCAAAGACAAGTTTTTCTTAATGTGCCTTAGGTTTAAATGCTTGTATTTCAGTTTGAGAGTATATCAGAAGAGTAGCTCAGCTTGTCCTAGGGCAGGTCTGCATCGTACAGCAGCTGTGGTGCAGAGGGGCTGGATCCTGTGGCACACTAGTGAGCTCTGGGAGTGGGGGCAGTGTTGCTGGAAAAACTGCAGCCAGGCTTTGCAGGGCGTCTGCAGCCTGGCATGGAGAGCTGGTGTCTCCACGTCGACCTCCCTGGTCCTGCATGGGCCTGCCAGCTCTCCTGAAATCAGTCGCTGCACAGGGAGCTCTGCTGAGGACAGATCCTGCTGGCTTACCCAGGAGTGCTGGGTGGAGTTGTGAAGGATGGGACACTTGCAGAGCTTCCAGGCACTGATGGCCCGTCAGCTCCCGTCAGTGGCACTGGCGAGCAGACGCGAGCCTGTTAAAGGGCACGGACAGCCATGCGACAGATCCACTGTGTCTTCAGGCTTGGCAATCGGCAAGAGCTGGTCTTGGGGGACAGTTACTGGGTGACTGCCCTCTGGTTTTACTCTCCAAGTCACTCATCATAGTCCATGAGTCAAGCACAATTCAGATATATGAGTTCATAATTTAATAATACTAGTGAGAACAATGCATTGCATTACAAGATGCATGGGTAGATGCTAGGCTGTAAATCTCAGCTAGCAAGGACTAGCTCTGTTCAATTAATCCAAACACAGACATATTTACTAGAAATAGATATATCTTCCAATGACTTTATTTGCAAATTCTGGTTAACAACAACAGTTTGCTGGTAATATAATCATGTCAAGCAGCAAGTAGGACTTACTGTCGTTCTTGGCCTTTCCCATGAAGTGTTTGGAGCAGAATGCGGAGTGAGTCAAAGGAAGCACCGGCTGATGGATAAACAGATTGCAGCACAGTCATCTATTCAACTGCGCACTTCCAGGGAAACCCCTGAAAATTAGATGTGTGGTTTTTAAATGTACAGAGAAAACTCAAGAAATTACATTATGAATGAAAAATTAGATGGAAATGTCTATTCCTGTCTCATAAACAGTTCAGGAATAACTCCCTCTAAAATATTCTACTTTCAGCACGCATTTAATTTGTGCTCTGGGAGCAAAATAAAGTTGCTAAAATAAAACATTCTAATAATGATTTATGTAAATTTATTTGAACAAAGCAATGATGTAGTTGCCTGTAGCAAATTGTTTGGAATGTGAAATGGTATTTACGAGCTGCTTCTCTCTATATGAATACAATAGATGATAGGAGATGCTTCATAAAGAAAACATAATTGTATGTTCAAAATGGACTCTGATGCCATGTTTAGTAAGCAGGAAAGCCAGTTGAACAGATTGCTGAGTGTCTGATAAAATAATCTGCAGCTTGATTCTTCCTAGGCTATTTATAGCATGTATTTAATTTAAAATTTAGATATGTGCCACAGATGACCGTAACAATCATACCAGGGCCAGGTATGATAATACAAATTGTTTGCCTCACATTGCACATATGCAAAAACCTCGAGTTGCTTTGCAAGCAGAAAATCAGGCTCCATATCCTCAAAATATGGATGCAAAGAGGAAAACAATTGTAGTCCCCAGCTGCTACGGGCATATGGGGCCAAATTTATCCTGTCTGTTGAAGGTTATGGAGTTCCGCCAGGGATGACTTTGATCCCGTATGTCTAGCAAAGTGGAACCAATATGTCAATATAAGACATCCTGCTACTTCTGATGTTCTCCCAATAAAACAACATCATTCAAAGTGGCTTGAATTTCCCAAGTGCCTGAGTCACAAACATGATCAAGGAGGATATTTCAAAAGCATTCTGATTCTTGCTATGTTGATGTTAAAGCAATGAACAACAAATTGTCTTTTTTGTCAATGAAGGCTTAAGCCTAGGAGTTGCTGGTATAAGTGAGTGTCCGTCAGCCCTAGGCAGAGGAGACTAAGGGCCATTTGAAGCACTTTAACAAAATACTTCAGGACAGAGTGCTGTTTCTGCATTCAGGTAACGCAAAGCATGTTTCACTTGAAAAGCTTTTACAAATCAGGAATGAGAATGCCATGTAGAAATAATAGGGTTATTTACTGTATTTGCTTTATGGCATACTAAGTCATCTCAAGATACCTGGTGATGGACTGAGCTACAGAGTTTGCATTCAGCTCCAGCCATTTACAAGTTTAAGAGACATTTGGATCCCTTGCTTTGAGCAGGACTGGTTTCCTAGTCCCCAGCAGCTACTCTCTTAGGGACTTAAGGTGCTTGTAAAGTAAATTCAGGTGAGCAGCATGTGAAGATATGCACAGCTGGCCATTGTACAAGTGCTGAGAAGTCTGTGTGCAAAAATGTGCCTGTGGGAATCCTAGAGGGATTCAAGTAAATAGTGCTCTGTCATCTGATTAGGGTTCAGGCAACATTTTTGCAGAGTTAAGTTCTTCCCAGTTTATTCTGGACTAGCGCTAAGTGCCCAGTGTCAGAAAGCTATGGCTGCTGCTCAGGACTTCACTGGTGGCAATAGAATGGTCTGTCCAGCACCAGACTGGCATATTAAAGGCGATAATGAACAGAAAGTAACTCTCTTTGGTCTCATGTTTACAGGCTGTTCTTTTAGACCCTGCATGTGTGTCTCAGTGAGGCTAGGAAAATCATATAAACTCTGGCGTGACAAGCCTGCAAGTGAGAATCTCTGACCAAGCTGGTGTTTTATTTCCAGCGATGCTACATTGGGCTGTGTGAAAGGCAGATCTTGGTAAAGACAGTTCCTTAGCATAAGTGACAAGATTTTACATAAAATGAGCCTGGGAGTCGATTGTAAAGTTTAAAATTTAGCTGCAGACATTTGTAATCAAATTACTTTGTGCCCATTCAGTATATAGTGCCTTGAGGATTTTGAATGGCTGTGGACAGAGCCACTCCAGTCTCTGTTTATAAAGCACATAGGAGCTGTTACCCCAGAGTATAAAGGTACAGTAGACTCGCCACACAAGCAGCAACTGGAAGATACCTATTTTGTTCCATTTATTCCTTTTTGACCACTCTCTTCTGCCTGGGGCTTTCTCATCTGCACACTCTGCATTACTTAGGGACTGCCAGGCCAAATTGCCAAAGACATCTGAGAAAGCCTGACAGGTTCACTCTTGAATCTTGATCAATGCTGGTTTGATCTCCAAATCAAAATCAGCTGCACAGTCAGTAACCAGTAGAAATTGGGGTAAAGCCATATGCGCCTTTCTTTTTGCTCTTTGGGAAGCCATTCCTTTCTTTACCACAGGAGCTCAAAACCAGGGAGATCACCAAGTCATTTACTGAGATGATACATCTTCCTTCAGAATTGTTCAGGACTTGATTAATAGCTCACCTGTTTAATGTGCTGGGTTATAGCTAACACTGTCTATTACATGTAATGAACTAAATTGGGACATCTCTGTCACTTGAGGGTGCTACAACTGCAAGGAGGGTTTTAGAAGAAGCTCTTCAGCTGTCAGTGGCAACCACAGCTCAGGCGTTTTCAGCTGAGATAAAAGCTTTGTTTGCTTAACAGGATTGAATTTTCCTCAAAGAAATAATTGAAACAATAGGAGAATCACCCAAACCTGTGCTGAGCATTAGCAGATGAGCTGTTTTGAAATCGATCCATTTGGAAAGGAAATAATGTGCAGATTGGTCAAGGTAATGATGGTATTGGATGATAAAGTAGATGCAGGGGTGGAGAAAGCTTGTAAGGGATATAGTGTCACCTAAAAGCTTTGCAGAAGTGCTTTTATTACCCTGAATCAGCTTGGCTTTGCACTGACACTTAGCTGTTTGCAGAAGAATTATACCTGCTTCTGAGATAAATACTTCTGACAGTGAACTCTTAACCCCTCTTTCGCAGGCCCCTTCTGGGTAGTAGCCGTGGAGAACTAGATGCCTTCAATTTTTTTGAACACAGAGTTAGACGAAATGGGGTGCAAAACTACGGTACATAATTTTCTAGTGAGCAGAACGCTTCAGGAAAATTACAGTCATTATTGAATGTAATGAAACCTGACAAATTAGAGTTTCATAGGCCCTCCTTGAGATTAGCGTGATCCATTAAACATGCTCTCTGACTGCTAAATGGCATTGTCCTATTTCACCATAAGAACTTGAGAAATCCTGAGGTAACTCTGGCTAACAGCTGATTGAAAGCACCCAATCAAGAGCTCCTTAAAGTAAGAGGAGAAATTATCCTGATTATTTCCAAGAAGGTACTCTCTGAGTAGGCTGTAAATTGTGTTAGAAGCATTTGGGTATTGCAGGGAAGACCAAATTTGACACTGAAGTGGCCACAAAGTAATGTACGAAGTGGAATGATGAAGGGAAGAATATTTTGTTGATTGTGGTGGCAAAATTGAGTTACTCTCAGTTGTATAGCTATTCAGAATATGTACATTAAAGTGAATGATACTCAGTTTAAAAGAAGAGCAAGCAAATACGAAGAGCAGAAAAAGCCCCTTTCCCAAATCCTTCTTGCCTGATGATTTATATTTTAAGAATGTTTTCACGGGGAATAGCATGTCACGCTGGTCATGAATACCTTATCCATTATGCTAAGACATCCCAGTGATGCAATCTAAATCAATACAATAGTATTCCTTAAAATGATTGCTTTTTCCTTGACTGATTGTGCATTAAAAACAACCTTTAAATGATGGCCATTAGCACCTGAGACCTGGCCACTGGTGCAGACTGAGCTGACATGAGATAAATTGCAATGTATCTATGGGATAGTGAGAGTTGGTATAATCCTTCTGAATTTTGCAATGGAGCCTTCAAACTGGGAGCCAGTAAGAGCATGTGTAAGTCACCAGAACAGGATAGAGGGTCTTTATCCTGTGGAAGAGGTAGCACATGGATATATGCTAGTGCCCAGTCCTTCCGGGCACTAAGACCACCTTAGATCGGTTTTATAGGTATAGCCACAGACTGTAGGTGAGTATAGTAGCATTCCAGCAACAGAGGAACCTCTCCCTCAGTAATAAAAATCCAACTCCCATGTCTAAAGCCAGTATATAGCATATGTGCACTGGAGTAATAGAACTGCAATTTAGTTTTGTTTGTTCTGTGTCTTGGTCTCACCCATGACCTGTCCATGTCCCAGTGTGGGAGGTGCTGCACACTGCTAGGCACAGCCTGCAATATCTTTCTGAAGCTTCCAGTGCAATGATGCACGACACTGAAATGCAATAAAAATTAAAATCTGGAATAATGGCAAGCTTTAACAGATATTTCCGTAGTTCTAAGGCAAAGATTTAAATGAAATTCTAAATGTCAAATTAAAAGAGCCACCTGACTACAGTTTAATGCTAGGAGCTGTCTAGTCTGGTAATGTCATCTCATTTCATGACATCCTCAATGACTAAAGCTGATCCAGAAGATTGATTATTGGTATTTTTCCAGGATCACTTATTAAAAATGGCTCAATAAGTGGTGCTTTGGGTGGTGTTTCAGCCAGAGCAATGGGCACTGGTATAGCGGTAGAGTGCCATTATGGCATATAAAGAAGAGTTGAAGCAAGAAGCATTGAAAGGTTGGAAAGGAAAACAAGCACTTGAAATACAAATAAGATTCCCATAATCTTACCTCTCCTAGAAGAAGTCTGTCAGCATGGCTGATGTGGTGCAGAGCAGATCATGATGAACATGAACGCAACCCCAGAGAAGTTGTTTATTTCCCCCTAATCTAACTGCTTATAAGCATTTACAGTGCCCATCCGTGTAATATCTGAGCTATATTTGACATTGTTGTTCAGGACTGGCAGCTCATGTTAGCTATCCGGAGCAAATCTTTAAGGAAGATCTCTTTTGGCTATGATGTAGCTTATACATAAAAATATTTACGGTAGGTGCTTACATCTATCCTCTTCTGAAAGATAGAGCACTTGAGTGCACACTGTATGCCTGCTACCTTCTCATCTCCCTGACATTCATTATAAACTGAGAAGCTAAGTTTTTTAAAAGCTATTTAGATGTTTTGTGCTGTAACTTTCTCTAATAGATATATTCCTATTGATTGCAATGAAACACACAAAGTAGAACAGAACGGATCAATTGAAAAGTAAGGTTAAGACAGCAAGTACACTTCTTTTCCACTTACCTTAATGGAAACAGTTACGGCTGGATCTATCCCAGGTGTAATGTTGCTGAAGTCAATGGAGTTGTATCAGCGATGAATTTGGCTCCTAGTGTTTTGTTTTGACCTTTTCAGAAGGTTGCTCTGCAGGAGTGAAACTATTAAATGCAGCCAGCGATACCTTAAGTCGAAATATAGAAAAGGCAAAGCTAGAGTGCATAGCACCTTTTTCATTAAGGAAGAGGCCTGACTTTTATAGAGTGAGGGCGAAAGAATTGATTCCAGATAAGTGCTAAACTTAGTTTCAGGTTTCCTTGGTGAATAACAATCCCATGTTGGCCTCAGACTTGGACATCTCCACATTCACACATGGCTGTCTGGAAGGGGCTGCATGGTCTTTCTGTACATCTGTGCATCAGGACGGTTTTGAGTTAGATGTCAGTCCCTGCAGATAAACTCTTCATCCAATCACCAAAGATCCCTGTAAACCAGCTGAACATACGAACAGTTCTAGTGTCCTGAAACTGCCTGGCAGTGCTCTGTGTGATGATCTTTATTTAGCAAGTGTTTTTGGATTTCATTAGTCAACACAGATTCTTCTCATGCTGCAATTGTCTCGAGAAGGCAGAGAATAGCGCCATGACTTGGGAGTATTTTCAGCCTCAAGCCATACTGGTTTACACCTTTGGGTGCACTAATCCAGGCTAAGAGACAGCAGTGCAATTTTAGCAGTGCAACTGAGCATGGGCCCTCACTATGGGCACCATCTCAATCCCACTGCAATGCCCTTTCCTTCTCCACGGAAATTTCCAGTGATCTCTGAAAGCAGTAACAGTGAGCCATGCACGACGGGGGCAGAGGCTTTGCTGACAAGGAGGGAGACAGTCAGAAGAGCTCCGTTTCCTCCTCAGATAGCTGGATTTGGAAGGATGGCAGAAGTCCAGAGAGGTTGTATCAGAGGTGTGCCCTGGGAGGCCCCCTGTCCTGCAGCAGGGCTCAGGGTGTGGTGCTCCCCACCTGTGTTTAAGATATTGTCGGCACCAACCTGACGTTTGCAGACTGCCAGGGTGCTGCTGTCCTCAGCCCTGAGGTGGACTGTGGGCTTTTGGGGGCAATGTCTGATCTCTCCTGGCTCAAACAGACCAACGCCTCCCCTTCCCCTTAGTTACTTGTATAGTAAATAAACTGCAACAACTCCTGATTTTGCTGGTGGGAGAAGGAGGAGGGGTAGGTCTAAAGATTCGTTGAGTCACTTGCACCTACTTGCCATTCTGCACATGTGGGTAAGGTGAGATTTCAATGCTGACAACTTAGAATAAGGCTGTTCATGTTAATGAGAAGTTTTATTTATAATTATGCTCACTGTTTTCCATGCTAAATTTTGTTGTTTTTTTAAAAAGTCAAATACAACCTGAGATTCCTCATTTGCCCTAATCTTTGCAGCTCATAATTCTTTGAGGCTTGAGTCCCTGTTGCAGGAAAGGTTTCAGAGCAGGAGGCCACAGAGCAGTCTCCCGCAGCAAGGGCTTTCTTAGTTTTGTAGAGTCTGTTGCACTATGTTTACTAGTTTCTTCTGAAGTGTTATCATAAATAATTAAGGCTAAATTGTGCTTGTTAAATAAATGAGGGACGCACATGTTCAGATGCATTATCTATGCTTTAATTGTAGTCATTTGTTGAGGCCTTTCTCCTGTAAGGAGGCAGGAGCCTTCTGCCTGCAGCAGCTGCAGGATCTGGGCTGAAGTACTGGGCCTTTGCTTGTTTGCCCAAGAATTTTTAAAACACATTTTTAGCATAGTGGTGAACATCCTCAGTTGTGGTGAGATGATGTTCCTGGAGGCAGGTGCTGTCCTTTTGCTACAGTCTTTAAAAATGTAGAGAAACTATTTCATGGGGTGAAATCTTTACAGAGGGAGTCTTAACACCCAGGCTGCTGTTCGGCATGTACAGTACAACAGGGGAATCCAATGTCTCTCATGTTTACAGCCACACAGGTCCATGCTGAGCGCTTTGCAGAGCACACTGCCCGTGCCTGCCCCATTAGCCTCCCTGGGGCTGGGCTGCAGGGCTCCCCGATGCGTTTCTCATGCCACTTCCTGCACGTGGGTCTCTGGTTGGTTTAATTTCTCCTTAAATCTTCTGGGGTGCTTTTAGTCCTTCTGTGCTTACCTAACACAGACACACCAGTGCATATGTTGCATATGACCTAACAGGTCCCCGTAAGTTGCCACTGCACAGCTGTAGGCTGTAGCATCCCTTGCACAAAGCAATCCAACTAATTGCTGCATGGAGTCTCACAGCCATCCTGATTAGCGATTTTAAACTTCTGGATTCAGTAACTCTATTTTCATTAGGAAGATCTGTTTTTATAATAATTGTCTCTAAAGAGGACCTGAGGGATTATTAAGAGATGGCATTCATTATCAGTAAAAATACTATGAAGAAATTTCCTAGATGAATGTTGATGTTCTGAACAATGTTAATTTTTTTCCACAAGAAAACAGAATTTTATTTAAAAAGCCTAATTATCTTAATAACAATCTTGAATGCTAAATTGGATTTTAAGGTTTAGTCTGTGATTTAAGGCTTGGTCAGTGATTTCTAGGTGGTTAACACCTGCAGTGCTGAGCAGCTGGGATAGGCTAAGGCTGGTTATTTGGGGAAAAATACCAAACACAAACCAAGAGAAAAAAGGGTGATGAGGAAGAGAAGTAGTAGTGTCATTGTCAAAGAAAGGCTTTGGTAAGATCTGATAT
Organism: Athene cunicularia; assembly: GCF_003259725.1. Classification (NCBI taxonomy): domain Eukaryota; kingdom Metazoa; phylum Chordata; class Aves; order Strigiformes; family Strigidae; genus Athene; species Athene cunicularia. The sequence goes on from NW_020799101.1 coordinate 19,087,109, forward strand.
TTAGGAAGCAAGCTGAGGTGGAGAGAAGTGAACTCAGGCAGCAGAAGCCAACTTTAGAGCTTGAGGGCTGAACGCTGGGGGAACATGGCAGTTGGAGAACAAAGCGTTTTTTTTGGGTTTTGGTTGGGTTTTGTGTTTGGGTTTTTGTGGTTTTTTTTTTATTAACTAGGAGGGTTGCAAGAGAGGCTAGTAGCTAGAAGATCCGCTAGAAGACTGTGTGGTGACTCAGTAATTAGCAAGAGGACTAGCTGGTGTTAGGACTGAGGCTGGTAGGTGGAGGTGCAGTAAGGCTGTCCTGGCTTAGAAAGAGATGGGCAGAGCAAGATGATGAGCAAAAGGAATGGTGGATGCTGAATTTCTGGAGGTTTTCTGACTTTATAGAAACCAGTTTTGATGCAGATCAAAAGCAAGAACTACACTGATAGAAGGCATCTGTAAAATCAGAGTCAGATGTCCATCTCTACAGTCACCAGAGGAACATAGATATTCCTTAGATACTTCTTACAGCATCTGAAATGGTTTTTATTGAAAGACTTTTGTCTTTATAGAGGACATGGGTATAGAACAAGAGGGAACTAATAGATTTGCTTTTTTTGCTATACCTCAACTTTGCCTTTTGGTTATTGTGGCTTCTGTGGCTTTTTAAATTAGTGTTTATTTCTTAAACAGATTGCCAGTGAATGGTCCAGAATCTCATGTCCATGGCTTCAGAAAATAATGTTTTAGTGAAAAGGAGTAGAAAAGTGAATTGAGATAAATTTTTGAATGATTGTTTGTATTTGCACCAAGAAGAAAGGAAATTAATATTTCTTAGAGCAGCTGAGAGATGGTCATGAGGAAAAGGAAGCCATTATTAATTAATCATCAATTATTATTTTAATATTTATGTAGCACTGTGTGACTGGTGCCCCACAGGGAAAGAGGATCATCTCTCTGCTTGAGGAGCCAACATTCTAAATTTAACCATGGTGAGGGCTGCTCATGGCAGATGATGTGTTTTCATCATTCCCTGCTCTGCTTCAGCTTTTCAGTTGAATCCCATTTTAATTCCCCATCCCCAACAGAGGGGAGCCTGAGCTAAGCAGGAACAGCGAGATCAGAGTCTAAAAGAGCACAATCAATGCAGTAAACAGAGAGGCAAGATTAGAGGTCTGATCTCAGAGTTACATCTTGCAATCCTTACCCAAAATTGCAATAATGTAAATAAAATCTTTCCAAGAATAAAGAATGCAGGATTTGGTGCCAGTTTGGAAAGACCTGCCCTTCTTGAACCCTCAGACTGACATCCAAGTAAAGTTTTTTGGTTTTTTGTCAAAGTCTTTAAATTGACACACTTAATGGTGAGACCTGGCCTGTATGGGACTGGTGACAGCAACACAGGGATGTTACTCTTATGGATGTTTGTCCTGACCTTACCTCTTGGTGAAGTCCCATTCTTATTTCTGTGCTTTGAAGCAATTGTTTCTAGATGCTGTGCCTGTACCTGACTATGCACATCTGGAAGCAGTCAGCAGGGTGATGAACTCTGATAGATGTATTCTGATAAAACCCATATATTTAGTTCCTAGTAATTAGCTGATAAATCACAAGGGTTGTATTGTAAGGGTGTAGTTCTGCGAAGTGCCAAACTGAACTCTTTGATTCGAAGAATACGTATATGTTGCAACCCACTTGAAGTGGGGTGGATTTAAAAGGGCAACTGAAAATATATAATACTGAGAGAAACAAAACGTTTATGTAAAGTACTTATGATTGTCTAAGCGTGGTGTAGTGGCTACAACAGAAAACGGGAGTCAGTCTAAGGTCTATTTTTGGCTCCAGCATATCTTTACTGAAGTCAAATTAATTGAAGTTAAATACAGGGATCTCTCCTTATACAGGATTTTTGATCCACTTTCAGAACTCTGTAACAGGGTGTCACGGATGAAAGTATTGACACGGTAATGATTTAGAAAAATAATCTAGATTTATTAATAACTAACAACTATTTGTCAATACAAAATAACTCAGAAAAGCGACTTATTCAGGTTCTAAAATGACAAGATTCACTCTAACTTACTTAACGGTACCTTAATTTATACACATACGTACATGCGCATACACAAACCAGACATATACATACAGGAACAAAGGGGTTTGGATTCGGTAAAATGAACACCAAAGGGACAAGCACACAGGAACACGGGTAAGGGTACGTACCCACATACACCCCCACCAATAAACAGGTGAAATAGAAGCTAGCTCAAAGAAAATTTCCCTCTTGAGTTTAGAGCAAATACTCACAATGCTTTGGCATTCCTCAACGGGTGATAATTGAGACTCGAGCGGGTGGACTTCGCCCTGGCCTTCGGTCTGGAGCAGACGACACCTGAGAGGCGTCCCAGCTCAGGGGAGATGCTGGTCACAGGCCCGCTGCCATCCAGGAGAGCTCAAAGGGTCTCTCTGGTGGTCGTAGTTTATAGGATCCAAGATAATTGACTTTTGTCAAATACTATCTGGTACCTTCCGGCAGTTGCACAAGAATTTGAATAACATACAACCCTGTTATTGTTCCATCTGATCACATCCCAGGCACAGGTGTGTCAGGCCATCAGGAGATGACAGGCCATTATAACCCTTTCCAAGCGATTGGGAGGGGAAGGAGCCAGGCTCCTCAAGGTTATCAGTCCTTATCTCCACAGATTGGTGTATGGCTCGGGAGAATGTGGATGGAATCACACCTGGCACCAAGCAGCCCAACAAGGAGGGCAGGGAGGGGTAAGAATTGCACCACCACACAGGGATGTGCTATTTTGTTTTTCTAGAAGGTGATCTAAAGTCATGGAAGGAGGTAGCTATATTTTGTATTAATGTATGCAAGATTTTTCCATAGCATTTGAGTTAGCATCAGACGTATGACTTCTGTGCTGTGAGGGATGAGTCTGTGGAAATCTATAGCTATTGCCAGATGCCAGTCTTGATCAGAAATCTGTTGGCTTTACTGAAACTTTGCAAGATATTTTCCCGTCAGGTGGCCTATTTAAATAGAAGAAATATTGTATAACAGTCTTACAGAAGTTTCTGGGCAGAGAATCCTTCTTTTGCAGTGTAGAAACCCAGAACAAAAAGACAATTTTTCATTTATTAGTACATTTTCCTTTCTTTAAATAAAAAATTAATATTTTTAATGTGAGTTTTGCTTGTTAAGAAAGATTCTTTAAAAAAACCCCAAAACAATCTGTTGTCTCCAGGGGCATGCCTGCCTAGTGCTCTGTAAAGGTACCTGAGTGCTGCCTGAAGGTATCCAAGTGAACGCCAGAGCAGCTCTCTTGAAGAAGTTCAGCCACCTGGACTTTGAGTTTATCTTGATTCTAGTGTGGGGACATTGTTTACAGGACATGCTGTAGTTTGACTGTCCCTACACCATACTGTGCAGGAGGTAACTGATATATCCTTAGAGATTACCACATAAGAAGACATTGTGATTCCCCTTTGTTTCAACTAGCTTCCAAATCTAGATGATTGCTCATATGTGCTCCCAAGAGTGGAGGCTTGCTAATAGTTATGGAGAAGAGACGATCTAAGAGTACAGGAAATATACTCTGCAGAGACATGATTTGGCAGTGGTTTCATCCTCTGAACTGGCTCAGGTCTCCATCAGGCTGAGTGTGCGCTCTCAGTCCACACAGAGCTGGGCACATCCCTTTTAGGGATCAGTACCTCCTAGGAGTAGGACCTAAACCAGTACTTGCAATGAAATAATTCAGAGAGGAAACTGTATAACAGGGTGTGTTACCATCTCATCTATCTGAATTACAAATTAAAACTAGAGGAGAGGAGGAGGAGGGAAATCAGAATCAGAGGAGAGGGAGACACCAGTTCAGTTGTCTGCATTGCCATCTCCTGCCGGCCGTGGAACAGGACAGGTCCAAGACTTAGCAGCCACAGGCAGTTTGGCCATACTGGTTTTTGTAATGTCTGAGAGCCAGATATACCCAGGATCACGCTCATTTCTGTGCAGGATGTTGCCCTTAGCAAGGCAAGCATCTTGTAAGATGAATATCCCACTATAACTGCCCTCTCCTCTCAGAGGCACTCTGTGTCAGTGGGGAGAGACAGGCAAACCTTTAGGCAGGGCTTTAAGATGAAAGTACCTGAAGACTGTAGCAATACTAACTTCACTGAAAGTCAATTAAAAGTCAGTGAGACTTGGGCTCTTAAATCTTTCCAGCACTTTTCTTACAAGTTACCATCAGTACTTGAAAATCTAATCTGTTGGCTATGCCTCTATTGCGCCATCCATCTGAGGATCTCTAATCAAAGCTGTAAATATCTATAAATCTCTAATACTGTATGAATTCTCTATATTGACTTGAGTTTTGGGATGTTTACTGTATGAGTATATTGATTTAGATTAATAGGAAAAATAACCCAGTCAGTAATAAAAGCTGATGGTAAATCACTTTTCCAGGAGTACAGTTTGGGTGGGTGACAGGCTATGTGAGGATGGAAGGATCCTGCAGGCAAAGGCCAGCAAGTTGGTGTGAGCAGCTTATGAGGTCAGTCTTTCACTCACTGTGGCAAGGGAGAGTTCAAGGGAGACTTGCTTAGGGGAGAAGAGTCTCCTCAGGAGTTTGTGAATGAGTTGGATGTAGCCATGTTACCATCGAGTGACACAAGATACACCTGCCTGCTCTTCTTTATCTGGCTATTAAGCAACAGATTGGATTTAAAGGGACCGTTGTTACCACTGTCACGTTTCTGACAGAAGTCCAGTGGAGTCCTCGCAGTTTGTTAGATAAACAGAGTTCATGCTCAGGGTGCTGCTTCGCAGGGCTGACTCTGGCGGTGGGAGCAGCTGCAGGATTGTGCCCTGGAAAAGAGGGTGATGCCTCACATGAGAGGAAGGTGCAGTCAGAACAGCAGATGTGTCTCTTGACTGCAGCATGCTTCACCGATATCCCATGCTCATGGAGGGAAACACCTGTAGGTTATCCCATCCAGCAGCCGGTATGGATCTGTACCATTTTTCCTGAAGCCATTCTGCAGACTGCAGGGAAAAATATTAGTGATCTGTGGGAAAAGCCAGGCTGTCTGATGTGAATGTATCGCTTAGCCACAAGACTGGGAGCAGTAGAATTTGTAAACAGAGTTATGTTTTTTCTGGTCAAGCTCCTTAGGATATTAACTCACATTGTTCTAACTCAGTCTCTTGTCCTTGTGGTTTATAAAGTAAAAGAGCTTTTTTTCCCCTGTTAATTTCCTGAAGCACAGTGTATTGCTTTCTTGATTTAAATAAAGCTCCTGCTCTATTTTTGAATAACATAATGAGTGAAAAATGACTTTATCCATCCTGGTGGCAGGACAGCAATTTGTTACATTGCCAGCTGGAGGACCTGGATCAGAAACAAATTTGGGTTCCCAGGCTCTGTGCCAGAAGAGCTGAGACATATTTTTGAGGTGATGTACTTGGACTCTAGGGGGAGATTGTTGACTGAACTGAGCTGCTTTCAAAAACATCCTGCCAGCTGAGCTGCAAAACACTGCTGGTCTTTGCCTCAAAATGGACAGGTCTCCCGCCCCGCACTATGCGTGGTGGTTAGGAAGGGCTCCCAGTAGCTGGAAGTGCAGGTGAAGAATTCAACATACTTTGAGTGGAAATTAAGTTTCTGCATGTATGTTCACTCTTAGTTATCATTATTGCATTGATCCAGGCACAAGGAGGTAATGTATTAATGATGAGTGCAGGTTGTTGGAGGGGGGGTCCACATGGTTCCAGAGCTGAAACTTGAGTACAAGATGATACAAGGCCATTGCTTCCTGCATTACCACCTTGGACTTGACCTAGCCCTATGCCACTCTTTGAAAGTACTCTCTCCCTTCCCTATAGCCCTTCCCACCACACTCCATGGTCCTTCCTCATCTCTCAGGTCATTTCCAACTTGGCCATGCTCCTGCTGTCTTAGGCAGGTGCAAGGTGTAAGCTGGAGGCTGTGACTTGCACTGGAGCCCCCCTGAGAAGTTTGGTAACTCTGAAGCTGCAGCTTTTTTAGAGGACTGAACCTTCATAGGGCCTGATCCATTACAGCTTGTTTCTGTGTGAGGCAGCATCTTCCAGCTGCTGTCCTCTCCATGGATAAAGATATCTTCAGCTGGAATGATCTGCTTCCACATTTCGTATGGACATACTAAGTGCTTGGAAAAGCTCCAGGTACTTCAAGTGAGACTATAAAGGGAAAACTACAGAGTGAGACTACAAGGGAGAGCATGCGGTAAGGACTGTTTTATTGAAAAATACCCTTTTCTCCTGTCTGGGTAGACACAATATTCATAATTATGACTGTATGGTTAGATGGTCATTGATAGGTATGTTTATGTATTATGTTTTATTGTTTTATTGTTATGTATACTTGTAGTCAGTTCAATGAATGAAATAGTTAAGTATACGTGTAGAACTCTGTGAGCAGTAAAAAGGCACTATAAAATCAAGAAAAGTCTATATAGACATGAGCCCATGTCCTAGATATACAGTAATTATTGTAATATGAGAAATAGGGGTTTTAGTAAAGCTACCAGGTGACAAGTTTAAATCAAAGGAAGAACTTTTTTCACAGTCAGTAATTAAAACATGGAACTCCATGCTACAAGCTGTTGTTAATACTGAAGCTTACATGAACTTTTTTTAGACAAGTCGATAGAAGAAAAGTATCTTGGGCTCATAGCATAACACAGCATCTAGCTGCATCTTGAGCTGAAGCTTTTAAGCAGCAGGACTCTGTAAACACAGAATAATACTGTAGGGCATTACTGTGCATTTGCCCTGCCCTTCCTTAGGATATGGCTGGAACAAAGATGTGGGCAAGAGGAGCTTTGGTCTGACTGTCTTCTTCATCTCTTACAGTAAAGGCTAAATGGAGTTACGTGACAGGGGCATAAAAGGAGACATAAAGGTAGAGGGTTGGATGCTGATTTAGTTAGCACTGGTGTAAATCTGCAGGTGCTATCAAATAGTGCATGAGAGCCACAGTGCACTGGGGTACCTGAGAGCAGCTTCAGCCCACCTCCCTAAGGACTCTGTAGGCACTGGTATTGCACTTCCCATTCAATAAGACAAGCACAGACATAAATTTATGTCTGGCCACTTTCAAGATCTTGTTCCATTTGCCTGACCTATGAAAGAAAAAACCCTGCTCAAGTAGAACTTGTTCACTTCAGAAAGGACACCCTCTGGGTACTTGACAACTAAAATCTGTCTTGAAGAGACTTGTGCACATACTTGCCATAGCGTGCGTGCACACACACACACCTCCCTGCACACACATGCTTGCTCACTCACGCAGATCAGCTTTTTAACTGGGGCTGTTCTGCAAGTCCGGAGGGGTTTGTAGACGCCAAGTCAAAGTGTATATGTGTGTTAGGAGAGCCATCAACAAAATCCAGTAAAAGTACACAGTCCTTGTCCAATTTCAGTGTTGCACACCTAAATGGCTAAATTTGCCTTATTGTCCTCTAGTTTTCCTGTTGTCTCTTGAAAACATCGCGGATAAGCATCTGAGGTGGGTTGACCCTGGCTGGACACCAGGTCCCCACCAAAGCTGCTCTATCACTCCCCTCCTCAGCTGGACAGGGAAGAGAAAATATAATGAAAGGCTCATGGGTTAAGATAAGGACAGGGAGATCACTTATCAATTACCATCATGGGCAAAACAGACTCAACTTGGGGAAATTAATTTAATTTATTACCAATCAAATCAGAGTAGGATAATGAGAAATAAAAAACAAATCCTAAAACACCTTCTTCCCACCTCTCCCTTCTTTCCAGGATCAACTTTACTCCTGATTTTCTCTACCTCCTCCCCACAGTGGCACAGGGGGGCAGGGGATAGGGGTTGTGGTCAGTTTGTCACACACCTCCAGCGTGGGTCCCCCACGGGGTCACAGCTCCTGCCAGCAAACCTGCTCCAGCATGGGCTCCTCTCTCCATGGGTCCACAGGTCCTGCCAGGAGCCTGCTCCAACGTGGGCTTCCCATGCTGCCCTCCTTCGGGCATCCCCCTGCTCCATTGTGGGGTCCTCCCCGGGCTGCAGGTGGAGATCTGCTCCCCCGTAGACCTCCACGGGCTGCGGGGCCACAGCTGCCTCACCATGGGCTGCACTGCGGGCTGCAGGGGAATCTCTGCTCTGGCACCTGGAGCACCTCCTCCCCTTCCTTCTTCACAGACCTTGGTGTCTGCAGAGTTGTTTCTCTCATATATTCTTACTCCTTTCTACTGGCTACTGTTCCCTAAGTTTTTTTCTCTCTTCTTAAATATGTTATCACAGAGGCCTTGCCACCGTCACTGGTTGGCTCAGCCTTGGCCAGTGGCACTATTGGACACAGAGGAAGCTTCTAGCAGCTTCTCACAGAAGCCACCCCTGTAGCCTCCCCACTACTGAAGTCTTGCCATGCAGACCCAATACAGCATTTTGATGCAGACAGTTGCTCTTTCTTTGCTTGCTCAGTACCTTACACCACAGGCTCTTGGTACTTATCTAGGGAGCATGTGCTGGGATTACTTTCCCAGAGGAGCTCATGTGCCAGGGACTCCTTCCCACGCTGGATTTGTGGGGAGTCTCCAGACAGTGTCTTTAGGCCCAGTTGCAGTCCCATGTTTCATGTGTGAGTGCAGCATGTCTCTGTCTCCCTAAATCTGATGGGTGTGTATGAAAATCCAGAGTCAACCATGGCTGTGTACAAGGACTGTGAGACACCAGTACGGAAGGGCAAGTATTAAGTTACTGATGGCACTGCTTGTTCAAGCCCATTTGTTTTGCTTTCTCCACTACTGCAGTAGTTGTGGCAACAGACAGAAATAAGTAAAAGTAAGGGTAATAAATGTATTATTCTCAGTGCTTAGGGACCCTCTCATTCTGTGAAGCTGCGCTCTCCCACTGACTACCCTGTAGCTACTGGAGTGTGTAAGTGTTAACTCTCTTTGGATTGGGACCTGCGTGTAGTAATAGATAAGCAGAGAAGCCACAGCTTTTCTTTTGAGTTGAATATAGGACTTTTTCACTTTGCAAACATCTGAATTTGCTGTTTTCTGGTAAGAAATATCAATACTTTGTTGCAATGATTACCAAAGTGCAGAGGAGCCCAACCTTCCTGACAGATGTGCACATGCTGGGGTCTCGAGAGCCATGAGATTAGGGGGTTTGGAGAGCTGAGGGGGAGGAGGAGTTGCAGAAGCAGTTTTAAAGTAGAGGTAACAGCTGTGCATGGCTGTGGATTGGACTGAGTTTGCCCTGGTACCCAGCATGATCCATCTGCCTTCATCTTAGCAACATCAGCTGGCCCCAGGGTGGTGGTGAGGATTACCCTGTTGACAGGTGCTGGCTGTGTGCCCTACCCATGGCATAGGAGTCTTGCGTGAATTTGCTGAGACCAGTGTTGCAGGAGTGCACCGGTGACCGCTTAAGTCAGAGCCGTGCATGGCACCCTCAACAATTGTAGGGGCATTCACCAGTCAAGAGATTCATTGGTAGTTGTAGCCAAGTGTTGGCTTTGCTGCACGGAGTTAAAAGCTGTACTGTCAGTTTGTTTGCTCATCCTCCCCCAGATCTGGCATGCCTCTGATTTTGCAGCCAACTCTAGGTTGTTTTTATTTGGACCAAATCATGCCTGGGGCAAAACTGACATCACTGCTGGGCCTTGTTAGGGAAATGAGGAGCAGAGTGTGGGGAGTCGGCTGCAGGAAGCGCCTCTGTTTCCCACTACTGAACTGGGAGGTGAACTCTGCTTGCCAGACAGGTTAGTGGGGTCCAGCATGTGATGGGGTTTCAAAGCAGCCCTTTGCCAACACCCTTCAGCTATGAGAGGCTCAGGAATCTCGTCAGGTGGAGAGCTTTTGATAAGTTAAGACTTGCATGCTATGTGGTGTAGGCTGCTTCATTGCTGTCTTGGTGTTTGTCAGGGGATTTGGATATTTTTTTTTTTTTAATCATTTTAAAGAGCAGTACTAGCAGGGCAACAGGGTTTCTGTGTGTCTCTGGTAAATTCAGAATCGTGGATGTAAATAAATGAAGACTAACCACATGGTTTGTTGGTAGGTGGTAAAGACCTTTTCTTCAAGTAGTGCAGAAGTCCTTACTCTGCTTTAGCTACAGTGTTTCCAGCTTGGAAGAAACAGAGTGATCAGTGAAAATTGCAATGATTATTTCATTTGTGAATTTCCTTTGCTAGCACTTTTTTTTTCCTTTGTGTTTAGATATCACTATGATATTGCCTTACATCTCCCACACTTTACCTTGTTTCATATCTTACACAGTGATGGACTTTAGCAATGTAATTCCTGGATATCCCTTTTATCTAGTTGTTTCTGACCTTTGGAGTTGAGTTGTGTGACTAAAGGTGAGAGTAATGTTTTTCCACTGAAGATCAGACACATGTCATATAAGACTGTGTCTTTAATGACACTTTGTAGTTACTAAACTTAACTTGTAAATATTGTGAGCAATTTATCTTCCAAAGTAAAGTATCATTTGAAGAAAGCCAGTGCCTGTTCTAGCCACCAACCACCCCAGCAGCAAGCAGCACTGCTCACGCTGCTAACACTGAGCTGTAACCTGGCTCCTATTTCATGCTAAATAGGACAACGAAAGTCTCCTTAGAAATAGGATGTTTCTAAACATATGTCCTGGTTTTGGCTGGGATAGAGTTAATTTTCTTCCTAGTAGCTGTTACAGTGCTGTGTTTTGGATTTAGTATGAGAATAATGTTGATAACACACTGGTGTTTTAGTTGTTGCTAAGTAGAGTTTATGCTAAGTCAAGGACTTTACAATTTCCCATGCTCTGCCAGCTAAGAGGTGCACAAGAAGCTGGGAGAGAGCATGGCCAGGACAGCTGACCTGAACTAGCCAAAGAAATAGTCCATACCATAGGATATGCTCAGTATATAAACTGGGCAGTCAGTTAGGAGTGACAGATTGCTGCTCTGGGACTGTCTGGGCATTGGTCTGCAGGTGGTGAGCAATTGCATTGTGCATCGCTTGTCTTTCTTGGGTTTTATTTCTCTCTCTTTATATCCCTTTTCATTACTATTATTATTATTTTTAAAATTTTATTTTAGTTAATATATGTTCTCATCTCAACCCACGAGTTTTTCTTTTTTTCTAATTCTTCTTCCCATCCCACCAGAGGTGGGGAATGGAGGAGTGAGGGAGTGGCTGCTTGATACTTAGTTGACAGCTGGGGTTAAACTGTGATGATATGTCAAAAGCTTGTTTGATTCAGCACCTAAAAAAATGTTTTTTAAAGTCGTCTGTTTTTATTTTGGCACAAAATCGTTGATGTTCATAGAAGTATCTATAAGCACAGGCTCTGGAGATGGGCTGCTTCTCATTAAACATGCATGTGCTGTTGTCTCCTTACTTCTTTAGACCTGGCCTTCATTTTGAGGTCAGACTTTAATTTCTGAAGAATACAATTTAAAGCTATTTATAGCACTTTGTGACTACCTGCAACTACTAATGAAAAAGATGTGGCAACAGAAATAAATATGTAGCAGTTGCAGCTGCTTTAACTCCACGAATGGTAGTAAAAAAGAAGGTCTGAATAGCGGAGCGAGATTAACAAGGGGCAGAAGCAAATGAAGTGTGTGTTTGATTGCAAAAAGTTTTACAGGCAGAAGCCCACAACACAGGAGGCTCCTGATCCCTGTATTTAAAGTTTGCTTTGCCGTTTGTCTTGAGTGGGGTCAGTGTTATAGTGAATAATTTATAGGCAGCATGAATGAGCTCATTAGTCACCTTTTCAGAGCTTAAATGACTTTTGCAGTTGTCATTACATGGGCCTTCTGTTCAACAGCAAGGCAAAAGGATGGCTCCTTGGCTGCTGGCTGGCTTGTGGCAGGACAGCCTGTCTCCTTCCAGCCTTGACCAGCCTTTGTCTTCTACTGAAGCCCCTGCTCTGCTGCCCAGTGCTGGTCTAACCTGCAGGGGTTTCTCCAGTGGTAGTTGGGGTTTGGGGTTTTTTGTTATATGTGAGGTTTGGTTTGGGTTGTTTTCATGTTGTATTTCTTTTTTTCATTATGGAAAAAATACTGAAGGTTATGTGACAAGTGATGTGGAATAAGTAAAACCCTATACCTGCATACAAGCAGTAAAAGTGACCTTTCTCCTCAAACATGTTTCAGAATTTTGTTATAGACATAGCATTGTTTTGTCCTTGAAGTGCTTATGGAAGTGCTAAACTGTGCTGGAACTACCTGAGCCTTAGAGGGAGGCATAACTATTAGTGTTCGCAGGACTGTAGATTTAAAGAAAAAAAATTGCCAAGATTGTTCCTAGTGTTTTGGCTGCCAGGGGCCACTCCATTCTTGTGGCATCCCTGTGAGAAACCTGAGGAATGACAAATTTGCCTGCAAAAATTCTGTGAGTTGTCAGATGCACTGTACCTCCCAGATGACCGCAGCTGTTAACTGAAGTTATCTGTTGCCCAAAAGACTGGAGCAGTGCCAAAAGACCCAGCATAAATTAATGCCCCAGTGGATGAGTCAGCCATAATCATAATGAACTTCTGTCGCCATGGAGAAGCCAAAAGCTACTCTCAGGGAAACCCACCTCACAGGACATGAATGTGGCAGCCAGAGGGTGGTTCGCTGGCCATAGCTGGCAACAGAAGATGCTGCTGGGATGCAGGTAATTTAGTTGTGCTTTTTTTCTGTGCCAGCTTTCCTCCTTCCTTCCTGAATCTTATCTGCTCTGCCTGGCAGCTACTCTCTGGTTCAGCCTTGGAGCCTGCCCTGCCTGTGGCTGCGGATGGGGGCACAGAACAGCGCAGAAGCTTTCTGCACATGCCACTGAGTCTTTTTAGTCCTTCCACTGCAGTTTTTCATTGTTTTACATTTCTTGCTCCCTGATGTGTTTGGTAGGCTGGTATGTAGTACTAAAACCACACCAAGGATAGAAGTCTGCTTAATCGTTTTATGACACTTTGTTTCCCAAAACCTGCATCCTCTCAGCGTGCCTTTGCAGTCACAACTGTAGGGTCAGCCTTGCTTGTGCCATTATAGTTTTCCCCCAAACTTCTGATCTTTACTTCTGTGTAGTGTTGGTTGCTGCTTTTTCTCCACCTTGATTTTAAGAACAAAAATTCAGTTGATTTCTGGTTCTGCTGATTACTTGTATGTTTGACTTCAGCTGCCAAATGGTGAATACTAATGTTGAGATAACTCCAGGCCACATTTTACAGCTTTACACCTTACAACAGATAGCAGAGTCTGGGCACCAAACCCCAGAAAACAGTTTGTTCTTTTTTCAGCCTCTTCAAATGCTGCAACAGTACCAGAAATACTGGCTTGTATTGAAATTAATGTACCAGTTGTGTTAGGTTAGGTGTGATTTCAGACCAGTATAGCCATTATATCTAAAGATTCCCGTAAAGATATGTTTATCCCAGCAACGTTTTGCTTCCCACTGGCTGGGCTACCAAAATAAGCTGCACTGGCAGAAGCTTCAGTTTACCACTATAAGCTACGTTTGTGCTTGGGGTGCTAGTATGTTGGTGTAATTACAGTGGGAAAGCATCTCTCATATGGACTTCTGTCCTGGTTTCGGCTGGGATAACTTTTTTTTTTTTTTTTAGTAGCTGGTACAGTGCTGTGTTTTGGATTTGGTGTGAGAATAATGCTGCTAACACACCGGTGTTTCTGTTGTTGCTAAGTAGTGCTTATCCTAGAGGATTTTTTCAGTTTTCTGTGATCTGCCAGCAAGGATGTATACAAGAAGCTGGGAGGGAGCATGGCCAGGACAGCTAGCCCAACCTAATCAAAGAGATATTCCATACCATAGAATATCATGCTCAGCATATAAACTGGGGACACTTGGCTGGGAGGGATGAATCGCTGCTCAGGGTCTGTCTGGGCATTGGTCAGCAGGTGGTGAGCAATTGCATTGTGCATCGCTTCTTTTTCCCTCCTTTGGTTTTATTTATCGTTTTTTATATGCCTTTTCATTACTATTATTATTATTATATTTAATTTTATTTTAGTTAGTAAACTGCCCTTATCTCAACCCAGGAGTTTTACTTCTTTTTCTGATTGACTTTCCCATCCCACTGGGGGGGCAGAGGAGTAAGTGGCTGCATGGTGTTTAGTTGCTGGCTGGGCCTAAACCATGACAACCTGTTTTAACAAATGTATGTAGGACAAACTAGCATGCATGATACTCTCCTCCCACTGCACTCATGTACAGAAACACACTTGCTGGTAGCTTGTCAGCTGTATATAATTTTAGCGCTAAGTATACTCATTTTCTTAGAAACTGCAAGTAAGTGTTACTACAAGAACATCGTAAATGTGCATACATTATTTTATAAAGGAAGTATTTCATTAAAACTGGATTTTTATTGTAAGAAATTAATTACGTTTTAGCCTGTAGACACTTCTGTTTGCTTGCACTTCTGGCAAAACTTCATGGTGCTCCTTTTCTCACCTATTCAGTTCTGTTTCTGTTAGATTTTGCCAGCTGGGGCAAATGAGAACTTGAAGAATAATTAAATGAAAGGCTGGAAAAATGCTTTGTAAATCAGATTCCATGGGCCCAAGTGAATAAGCAAAAGATAGAGATCTCCCATCAGTAAGCTGGGCCTTCACTGTGTGTGCAGCTTATATCTTTAGCTAGTGTGTGGGGTGGGAGAAGAAAGGAGGGGCACATGCTTGTAGAAGACATGGGGCAGGAAGGCTGGATACAACTGTGCTCAGAGCAGCTGCAAGGCAGGAGTTGCTCATTTTTTACAGGAGCAAGGCACTGTTTGTCAGCAGGTTATAGGTAGGTGTGTTACCTCTGGCTGTGGCAGAGACTGGCTGTTCATGTGAGAATTCAGATATGGCTGTTTGTCTGCCCCCAAACCAGACATAGTTCAAACAACATCAAGCTGCTCTGCTATGGTTAAAAATAAAGAAGTGTTGATACTGCTGGTTCTGTATGATGGACTGGAGAAGAATGCTGGGAACAGGAGTTGTGAAAGAAGAAACGAGCAAACACAAACTGTATTTATGATTCAGTTCTTAGTAGTACCTGAAGATGTTCAGCATGCTTCTGCTCTGCACAAGATTAAAATCCATTGCCTCAGAGAAAACAGAAGTTTAGAAATGGCAAGATTGATTGGGGGACACTGGTCATTCTGCATGGGGGAAGAACGGGAACAAAATGAGATGGCCAGTGTATGGTGTTAGAGCCTGGAATACATCCCACTGGAGGGTCTGATGACTGATCAGAAGGGGTAACAGCCCTGTCCAGTTCAGTCTATAAAAGGTACCTTGCACCTTTTCGGAATAGGGAGGTTTTTGTGTACAGCTGCATGTCAAATTATAAATTCTAATGAGCAAGCTTAGTTGGCAAACTTGCAGCAGACTTCAGGGAAGAAATTTGACTCTGATATAGAAAGAATAAACGTTGATAAGGATGCCAGTCAATGAGAACATTATAATTGGACATCGGGTTAGGAATGGGGTCTTAAAAGTGAGGGTAAGAAGTGCAGTTCTATTGAATGGTGAGACTGGTGAGGTCAGAGGGCAGAAAACAGAAATATTAGCAAGGTCATGTGCCGTGGTTGTAATACTAGCAAAGGAAGATGTTTCTAGCAGAGATGGAGATGGAGGGGGGAAGATGAGCTTTGGAGGGTTGGTAAAGAGCCTGTGACCCTTGCTGTGCTCATGTGCCCGATGGCTTGTGGGAGGTTATCAGGGATTCCAATCTAGAGGATGATAAGAGATAAAGGAGTGTAGGGAGATGGCTGGAAATCCTCATTAGATACTGCAACATCTGCAGCTGGTATTCTGAAATTTGAGTGGAAAGATTAGACTGTTGTATATTAGCCCACAAGGCTAAAGTGCAGCTCTACAATGTTGGTACTTCTAATCAGCCTTCGGTATGGCAAATACTTTGGTCTTGATGTATAAACAGTTTTCATCTGTCAGTGTTGCAAATCTTTTGCTAAATGAGTTAGTATTATTGTTGTCTTAGAAATGGGGAAATCCTCACCCTAATAAATTTGGTGGCTTGCCTAAGATTACAGTGAGTTACTTGATGGCTGTATGTCAGATGTTCTGACGCTGCTGTAGTCTCTAAGCCAGCAGTTAATGATCTTTAAGTGGTGCTGTATGAGACTGTATTCTCCTTTCTTAGTCATATTAAGTATTCCAGCAAAGAGTCAGAAGAGCTGGGGGACAGTCTTCCCAAGAGGGAAGATACCGGTGTTTACCTTGCTGCTGATGTTTTACTGCTCTGCAAGTCAGCAGCTGCAGTTGCTGTTGAGCTCAGGGGTGCGTGGGAGCCAGCAAGAGGCTGCTGCCCCTCGGGGTGGTTCAGTAGGGAGCCCAGTGCCAGCCCTCTGACCTGTCCTGTGGTGTGTCCCCCTGATCTCCTAGGCTTCTGCATCACCGGTGCTGGCCCCTGTGCTTGATCATGCTAGCTTTTCTGCCTACATGGCAAATGTCTTGCAGTGGTCCTTCACTGTAAACCTTAGTGTGCACTCTGGGAAAATTCCTGCCCACCATGGAAAAGATAGAAAACCCTGGAACTGGTCTTGTTCCACCAGTATTGACGGGGAACTGATTTTGAACAGAACTGAGCAGTGTACCTGAACAGGATGTGTACATAATGTATTCAAGGTGTAATATTCTTTGCATGCTGCCCTCCATCTCCAGAGGCATCCCCCTTCTCACTTCAGAAATACTTCTCATTAGCTGAATTCTTCTTGGTAGTCTGTTCTAAGACACTTGACTTTTACAAGTGATGATAAATGCAATAAATTTTGCTTGCTGATAAAGACACATGTTGATTCACTCAGAAAAACGTCCAAAGCATTTGAAGTTAGTTCAGGTGGGTGGAGTTATGACTTGGTAATTTAGTTTGGCTTTGAAACCAAACGGCCATGAGATAAGAACTGTGTAAACTCATGGTCTGCTGACTGTTGGAGTACTCTGCTGGTGGAGTCACAGGGCCGGGTTAGCAGTGGGTAGGGGTGATACTCTGCTACCTGATAGGTATTCTACCCATTCTTCAATCCAGCTGCTGGCATGTCTTCTTGAAAATATGCAAGAATGTGAAATAGCAGTTCACTGGGTAGGAGAGTGAAAACTATCTGCAAAAGAAGGTCTTAGCGAGTTATGACAGGAATTTCTAGTCTGAAAGAATCAACTAAGTGCTTTTCAGCCCTGCACTTTGAGAATGAGGTAGCTGCCACTCTGTCTAAAAACATGAATTTTGCAAGTGTCAGAGAGATTAAAAGAGGTAACCCATGCCTTGGGAAATGACTAAGTACAGACACAGATACGCAGGAGGATACAGTGGTGATCCTGGTTAAGCAGGGTAATACTGACTGCGTGGGCCAGCACGGAATTCCTGCAAGGTCTTGAGACAGCTGTCCTAACTTTTCTAAATAAAATGGCTAAAATGCTTTTCTTCTTGGTTTAGGGATCATTTCTGTGTCCAGAACTGCATTGGAAACAATTTACCAATATATCTGTATTTCTAACTTGTGTTGTTTATACGTTTCTGCAGTAGATCTTTTCTGTACTGAAAGGAAAATTAATTTTGAAGTATGCTAAATCTGCAAGCCTTGTTTACCCAGAGCGGAAAAATCCTTGATTTTTGTAGATCAGCTACAAAACAGTTTCACGTACTTGATTTGTGAGTGAACAGCTATACCTTAATTCTGTGCTGCGAATCACTGAAGCTGCTTGAGATCAAGCATGTTGCATATGAGAGACTGCACGTTTAACTAGTGCTGTCTAGACTGGGCAACTTCTTTTTAATTTTTAAATCAAGTTAGTTCCCGCCGATTAATTTAACTGACGGTAAGCTTTTTTTACTCCACACTAGTTGTGTCAAGGTATGGTAGCAGACCAGAAAATGCACTGTTCTTCCTAATTAAACCAGGCCTTATTTTAAAGCAAATGTCCTTAGACTGAAGAAGTAAGCTGTGGTTTTTTTTTCCTTGGCAGTTACTGCAGATTTCTGCAAGGCGGTTCTGCACAGCACAAGCGAAGGCAGACCCGGCGCAGGCCACGGTTCCGCGGTGCAGCGGAGGCCCCTGCCGTTGTC
>NW_020799101.1:19105225-19134547 GCF_003259725.1 Athene cunicularia
AGGCGGCGGTGGCCGGCCCGAGGGGGCTTGGCGGGGGCCGCGGCCGCCCCGTCACCCGCCGGCATCCGTGAGGACCACTGCCTGGAGAGGGGGGAAACGAAAGAAAGAAAAAGGGATAGTATGGTACGGCCCTCTGGGAGGATACTGGCAAATAAGCAAATTAAACAGAAAGAGAGCAGCGTGTTGTCATAGCAACAGTGCAATTAAATTACTTTACTGTCAGCCATCAGATAATTTTCCTGTTTAGAAGCTCATGGGACATAACTTCCATTTGGAGTCAAAGTTGAGTGTGCGGTGTAGGTAGGCGATGCCCGTGCCCCCAGATGCTGGTGATACTCGTGTTTACCTTCTGCTAGCCCCTGGATGCTGTTTTGAAAGCTAGGAAGTGGGATCTACGTAAGTTTGGCCTCCCGGTGTTTATATCTGCTTTGGTATTTTTTCCTCTTCCAGATTCTTGTGTAAAACCACACGTGTTCACTGAGCCTGTTGGGTGATGGTGTGTGTTAACGGGCTTCTGTGCATAAAAGTTCTGTATGTTCCTTTTTTAGTAATGGCTGCTTTGCTGTAAAGTGTTTATAGGAAGACCTGAGGAACTCTCCTCTTTCATTTTTGCCCTTTTGTAACAGCTGAAATAAAGTCCATTATTTCTCTTTCCCCAAATATGGCTATCTTGTTCTTTTTTTTCCCCTGTAGATAGGTGATATGTTTTGTTGTTACCTGTAGTTTTCTTGCCCTTCATTTACAGTGGTCAGCAGTGTGACTGCATGACTTCAGGGAACTGCTGAAGATATGTTTTAGATACAGTGAATCATTTTGCTGCTGTTCAACATTTGTGCAAGAAGTTTCATTGTTTTTAAATCCATTATTAACTCTTTCCAATTTTTATTTCACTTTTGTTCACATCTCCAGGTCTAAATCCTGGCTGGCAGTTTTACTGTGTGGAGGAGCGAAGGGAGACTGTCTCCTGCTTCTGAAGTAGAATTGTTGGGCTCCTGTCTCCTCCTCTTGAGTTGGGCAGGTGCCCAACTTCACCTAACCCCTGAAAGTCTCAGGTCCTCCCAAATATTACTACTCACAGCTATCCCTCTGGGGCCTGCTGGTGCAGTACCCTCGGCAGCTCATTCCCCCTCTCCCAGGCCACTGTTGAGCATCACAGAAGTCTTGCTGACTCTTGTTTTCTACCATGTTTGAAATACGGTTCAGCTTATGTTAAAATCTTCTCTGTTTACATACATTCTTAAAGTGCTCTATTCCTCTGGTGCGCGTTTCCCTGTGTCTTGGCCGTGGTCCCAAAACTACCGTGCGTTGCTTTGCTTTCCCTCCTCCCTTCTCCGTCCCTTGCTGTTGAAGTTCTGCTGTCATTTCTGAGTTTTGTTGCAATTGCCACTGTAGTCAGAGTGGATCCTTGCCTGCCTTAGCCTTTAACCAGAGTGGGTTTAATCACGGTGCTGTTGTATTGTCCTCAAAAGTGAAACAGCTGAACTTAATCTGAAGCAACTGGCCTTAAGCCCCTTTATTTTTTTATTTTGTATTTTTTTTTTTTTTTAAGTTCACATGCTGATTAAAGTGATGCAATGGGAGTATTCAATGATTTGATACACATACTCATCATTAAAGGGACATGTCTGTAGGATTTCCTGTATGGGGCTTCATGTACAAACAGAATTGAGGTGTATTGAGATTATCATCTTACTCCATCGACTGAAATTTCTTCCCTTGTCCTGACTTTAGATTATGTTATTCAAAAGTTGTGGATGAGTGTTTATGTGAGTCTGTCATTTTTAATGCTGATGGCAAAAGGCCGAGTGACCAGTTAGGGAAAAGCTGTCAAAATGTTATGTGGTATCTTTTTACGAGCTAACTTTTCTCTCTGTTTCTTTCTCCCCTTCCTTTGGATTTGCTCTCCCAGCAGTTGCTGTATAAATGGGTCCAGTCATGCCTCCCAGTAAGAAGCCAGAGGGCTCAGGAATTAGCGTTCCCAGCGGATTGAGCCAACGTTACCAAGATAGTGATTTATCAAAGGCACTTCATGATGACGAGGACCTAGATTTCTCTTTGCCTGCCATCAGATTAGATAAAGGGGCCATGGAAGATGAAGAACTAACTAATTTGAACTGGCTACATGAGAGCAAGAACTTGCTGAAAAGCTTTGGGGATTCGGTGTTAAGGAGCGTTAGCCCTGTTCAGGACATCGGTGATGACACGCCGCCATCTCCTGCTCACTCTGACATGCCCTACGATGCCAAGCAGAACCCCAACTGCAAACCTCCTTATTCCTTTAGCTGCCTCATATTTATGGCCATTGAGGACTCGCCAACCAAAAGACTGCCCGTAAAGGATATATACAACTGGATCTTGGAACACTTTCCGTATTTTGCAAACGCACCCACTGGATGGAAAAATTCTGTGAGACATAATCTATCCTTGAATAAGTGTTTTAAGAAAGTGGACAAAGACAGAAGTCAGGTAAGTTTGGAACTTTGGAAACCTATATGGCTCTGAAAATACTCACCTGCTAATCCCAGAAGGTGTCAGTAACAGTGAAATGCAGAATATGCAACACTGTCCCTCGTAACGTAATTCATTAAATGCAGAGAGCCAACATTTCTTTAGCATGTCTCATTCTGATTTTATTAAATTCATTGTCTAGACATCTGTAAAAAAAGTACTCAGTGTGTGTGTGTGTGTGTTTTTCCCCCCAGCTGGTGTCTTCATGCATAGTAGTTAAATATTGTTTTTAGTTATCATGCTGTGGTAATGGTTTCCAGCTATACTAGATGAATGTAATCATGTTATAAATAGGCTCCTTGCTGTTCTTGGCTTATACAAATGTATAGTGAAAGGGTATGCCTTATGTAAGAGTCCATCGCTTTTCCCCTGGTCTGTGTTGTAATCCGAAAAAACTTATTTCTCTTAGACAGAAGTAGTTCTGAATTGTGGTGATGAAGCTTTGTTCCAAGCTTTGTTTCAAGCACGTTTTAGAGAAACTGTTTGAAGAGAGGAGATAGGTTTGGCATCAAAGGTGAAAGTTACTGTTCACCGAAATTTCAGTTGTTCTCTCCCAGGGCTCGTGTAGCTTCTGCAACTGGTGTGGTGGCGGAAGCCTGGGGAGCACATTTTTGCTTTCAGATCTCTGTTATTGTCGCCTGGTTTCATTGCTGAATCCTCAGCGGCGTCTGCAGGAAGAGGCTGTGTGCAAGGGAATAAATAGGGAAGCAAGCCGAGTGGTGGAGGCAGTTCTTTGCATAGCCTTCTACTGCGTCAGTCTGCCTGGGAGCAGGTATCAGTTTCTGAAGGGGACTGTCTCAAGAAACAGTGGTCTGGATGAATCTCTGGCAAAGTATGAGTATACTGATAAAAATATCAGCTTGCAGATTAATTTCACAAGCCTTCTCACAGGTTAGTGAAATAAATAGTGGGTAAAATCACATCAGTGACTGTCTGTCTCTAAAATTGGCTGAAGATCAGAAAGCAGACACTTTCTACTAGCAGAAACAATAGATGCACTCAACTTTTGTATTTCGGTGAGGTAAATGCCGTGATTGTTTTGTAACTGGTAACCCTGAAACTAGACTTCTGTTGGTGGTGCTGTTCTCCCTATTTTGTGTGCAATTTAACTTAAAATGCTGTGGAATAGGAGCTCAAGTAACTCTAGAAGAAGATTCATACATTATCCTAAACTAGCAACTTTTCATTTTAGGTTACTTAACTTTTCTCTGGAGCTTTCCTTTTTTAAATGATTGACACTTTTTTTTCTTTCTTTTTTAAAATGTTGTTCTGTAGAATCCACTGTCTGCATATTGCTGATCACACACTGTATGTTGGTATTTTTATAAATTAGTTGCTGTGAAAGATTTTGTGTGAGATTAAAAAACCTGTTCCTGAACAGGATCTTGTTTTGTGTAAACCAGAGTCTTAAATTCTTGTTTGGAAGTGAGACTATAATAACAAGTGCCACACCAGACTTTTATGATCCTGTCCCAGACCATAAGAAACCTTCACACAATACACGTAAAAAACCCCAAAATATTGTAACTGGAAAGGCATGTGTTTAACATTGCCATTTGTGTTTTGTTCTATACCTCTTCCTCTGTTTACAAGTTGACTATTTAGATTACAGCTTCCTTCCTATGAGGAACTTGTCTTCATGTCAGTCTGTCAAATATCTGGCAGTCTGATGAACAATACCACGACGTACTGCTTCTCCACAGGGAAGTGGCAGAGCACAATGCATGACTAGTCACCTACGTCTTGAATTTGTGATTAAAGCCATGGTTACATAGCTAGACAACAAGGTGTGGTGGGAAGGCCGCCTTGTATGAATAACGAGGTGGGGTTTTATTCATTCCTGGAAAATCCCAGGTTATGAGAAAGAATTTCTTCCATCTCCTGGAGATGCTAATAACCACAGGTAGCCAGCTTCAAGGTGAATGAGATTAGAATCTCAAACGTAAAATGCATCAAAGCAGGTCCTCTAAAAACCCTGCTGGGTTTTTCTCGTGTCCTGGCCAAGGGACGTGGCAGACAGAGTCCTGAGCTCAGAATTGGCACTTGGTCAGAGTTGCTGAATCAGGTGCTTGACAGCTAATTGTGGACTTGGAAAGCAGTAAACGTCAACTGCTGGCTTTGAAAATACCTCCGTGTGTGTGCGCACGCACACTTGGGGTTGATTCAGGTACCTTGCAGCAAGCATCTCTGCTGTTCAGAAGGAAGGTGACCGTCTCAGGGGTTCTGTAGTTTTGGGCTGGGGAAGTGGGGACTCTCCTCTTTAAGGAATCATTTCATGGTAGTTCTTCCCCTTTGCAGCCAGATTCAGCACACTGCAGGTTTGGAGTCTGCCCGTCTTACTGTTTTTATGTGGGGGAAAAAAAAAAAGGCATTTAGCAAATGGCATGTTATAAAATGGTAACAAGATAGGCTCTGAAACATGTACAGTATGGAGGGAAGGAGTTAATCAGTGCTGGGAATTGGAGGCATTTGCCGCTTGATGTGCGTTGACACATTGTGAAAAGCTAGAAGCTTTTCCTCTCATAGTTGTGCTTTCCAGTGTTTGTTTGTGTAGCCTTTCAGTAATCGTTTTTCTAAAAAAAGTTCTGCTGAACACTTAATTCTTTTTTGAATTCCCTTTGCATAGTAGTTTTCTCAATCTTGGGTTCCACTAATTTATATTCATGGGGCTAAGTATGTATTTAATAGTATGCAGCTTTTTCTGCCTGCATGTGAATGCTTGCATTTCCTGATGTGAGATTGTTGTAGCAAAGGGGGGGAGGGTGGGAAGACTTACAGGCTTCATCGCTTAGTTTTTGACTTGCCCTGTCCTGGTGCTTTTAGGTCTGGTGTGGAATGCCAGGAAAAGACGTTTTTCTCCTCGAATTTGTTTATGCACTGCTGCTATTCCACTGCAATGCCATCAGGCTTACCTGGCAAGGCTGCAGAGTGACTATTCATGTAACTTTGCGATGAGGCTGATCTGGATCGAGTCAGAGAGCCGGGCTGAAGAAGGGAAAATGCTGAGCCCTTGATTGTACAAACCTCTTTGCATTGAGCTCAGCAGTTTAATAATAGTTGGCGAGAGTATGAAGGATCACATGATGGGGAGTAGATGAGGAGTTCCCTGGCTTTGTTTATACTGCTGGACCTGTGAATTCAGTCATTCAGATTAATCCTATTGTGAACGTACATATCTAAATGTCCTCCAGTGTGTGTCCCATTTAGTACAGCTAGCCCATGACTTCCCTGACTTCCCTACCATCTGGTCCTTGGCTATAGAGAGGAATTTTTCTTGTATATGTGTCTCTATAGCAACGAGTTTGCAGTTGATATGGAAAGTAAGCAGTTGCCCTAGCAACGGAGTTACTGATGTGGCAGCTTCTCTGCTTGCAGGGAAAGGGCTAAGCTAGTTCAGACGCATTATGTAGGTTTGCTGTAATTATAGCTGCGCCCACTAGTGCTGCTCTAGCTAAGGATCTGTTGAAAAATTTTGTTACAAGCCCTATTTTTTTCCCTCGTGAATATTTGTTTTATTTGTGTAGGGATTCCTGATCTGAACAAAGGCTAGTAGGATTGTATTTTCAGGGCATATGATATGTCTGTGCCTTTTATGAATTCAGACTTTCGCGATCATTATTATCAAATGAGTGGATGAGGGGAAAGTATGTTTGACCTCGCTGGCTTCTCTGATTTTTTTTTTTTTTTTTTTTTTTTTGTGTCTCAGTGAGAAGCCCATGGTTATAGAAGCTGGGGTTCTCATCCCATGCTCTTTTCCACTATGCTGCTGTCTTTTCCCTGGTCTGTGTTTCTTTGGGCATCCATTCTATCAAGAGGGTTCCTCTTTGTGTCTGCTCTGTGTTGTCTGAGATAGGGAAATGCACATATGCTCCTGACTCTGTGCATGTTGAAGAAATTCAAGTCTCTTAAAGGTTTGTTTGACACTCGTGCTGAGGGACGTCTTAATAAAAATGTAATGAGGGTAAAGGATATGTTTATGGGGACGGGAGAAAATTCTCCTCGCTTGATGTGGAAGTTATTCTTAGAAGTACATGGTCCATAACTGGGTCATGGAGATCCAGCCAGGCTCCTCCTCCGTCTGGAGCAGGCTCTGAGATCTGAGGACTCTTGAGTGTTCCTTGGGCTCTGTGAGAGCTGATGTCCAACTTGTCCTCATCTAATGCACTGCCTCTCGTGAGTGCTCTGCCAGGGCACCTGACGAGAGCTGTAGGGGACTCTGAGCACAGAAGATTTTTCAGGACTCCCTCCTGCCAGCATCTTTTCTCTGATGTGATAATGTCTGGGCTTTTGACAGGTAAAACCCTGCAGAACTGTAAGCACTAGCTGGAATGAGAGGAAAAGGAACCTGCTTGTTCTTAGTTAGAATCTTCTAATCCAATCTGCATATACACAAAGGTGAGAGACCAGGGACTCTGTCCTCCCTCATTTAAAGATATTATTTGAGAAGATCTGTGAAAGCTCAGTGATGCTCTGGGGATAGAAGTGATCTCCTCCATTTTTGATATTATCGCCTAGACTGGCCCCAATAACACAAACATCAGAATTTCACTGCATTTGTAACATCTGGTGGAGCTAAAGTGTTAAAAAAACCCCAAAACAACCAAAATAGCAAACAACAAACCAAAAACCCCCCAAACCAACAATAAAACAACCCCACAGATTCATGTTACAGACTTTGGGTGATGTTGACTCCATTAATAAAATAATGTCCTAAATAAGCTGGTCCAACTGTTAATTTCCCAAACTGTTAAAAGGAGATGTTGTGGTTTTAAGATGGAATTTGTCCAGTTTAACTTGAAATCCATTTTCATATACTAAAAAGCTAAGTAGTGTCAGAAATTTTCTCCTCAAAGAGAAATGAGGGTCATCTCATTCCAGAGCAGTCACAAAAGTCTCTAGAACCATACTGTAATACGGGTTTCTAGATATTAAATGATTTTTGGAGAGCTTTTCTTGAACCCTTTCAGTTTTGTATTTGAAGCGCAAACCCAAGAAATTATACAGAATATTTAGATAACAGATTTCCTAAAGCTGTGCGTGGAAATAGCACACATATTTCACTGGCTTCCAGCTAGTTGATGTTACGTGAGAGCTTACTCTTTGTGGTAGAGTCTGCCTATATTAACTGGTTTAGAGCTGTACAAAGCATAATCAGTTCTTTTTCAAGTAAGGATGAAGAGCTGGCAATATCCAGGAAGGTCTCTGAACCCTTTATCTTAGATATTTGCATTATCTTGCTCTTGGTTAAGATAGCCTATGGGCAGGTGCCCTGCTGGGTAACTGGGGTATTAGCTGCACATGGACAGACTGTTGACCTACCAAAGGGGATTGGCTACCTAGGTTAAATAAACTGGAGTAACTGGCCATGTCTGTGCTCCTAACTCACAGCAAAGATGGTATGAAGTGTTAAGCAGCACCGAAGGAGCCCAGACAGGAAAGCAAGAGTGAGTCGCTCTTTACCTGTTGGGCTTGGGCTGTGGTGGGGTTGATGAGTCCATTTTTCAGCCTTTGTCACACCTCCCTTGCTCCTGGCGGTCTACACACCTTCCTGGCACATGAACTTTTGTGTTTCTGTGACAAACCATGGATCTCATCAGAGGTCTGATCTGGCTAGATTTTTGTCTTACCCTCTTCTTTTTTTTTTTTTTTTAATTCTTGAATTGCTTTTCAGCTTAATTCCCCAATTCAGGTCAGAGTGAAATCCAACAAGCAGTTGTTGCTGATACAGTGGAGGGAGTAGAAATGATGGGGAGGCTGGGGGAACACCCCTGGTTGGGATTGCTAAGGAGGCAAGCCATTCCTGACAGAAGAAAGGAGGCTAGCAGTATAGGGAGAGTCGGTGCACAACTGCTTGGTGGGGTAATGGATGTCGTCCCTACCACAAAGTAAACACTAAGGTGGAATGAGAAAATAAGTTTAAATACAATGGAGGGCTTTCTTCTGCTGGCAGTGTTTCTTTTGGTTTTCCCTTAGGATCAGGACTGTGCTATTTGTTGTTCAAGTTGTCTGTGTTAGTGGCTCTTTGAGGTGTTTTACAGCTGATTTTTAAAGTGATCAAAGTCTGGGCTGCCACTATCAGGCATGGTCCCTGGCTGCATGTTCCCTTTGCTGGGGGATTGAATTGATGCGGGGCTGTATTGCCAGTCATACTGGCATGTGTGTCATCACGCAACGAGCGGCCTGAAAACTTTGTGTTTATTTTTGTTTGGGTTATTTTTCAGTGGACGAATTTAGTTGGATTAATTTTCAGCTCCCTGCTTAGGTCATGGTCAGTGTGGTCAGAGGAGCATCAGTGTCAGCATAGGCTGTGGGCTCAGCTCTGTTTAATCTGGCATGAAACCATGCCTGTGGCTTTCAGCCAGCACAGAGCTGACCTGGCGGAGGCAGCAGAAGGCAGGGAAGGGAAGGGGAAGGGGAGGATGCTTTTACCTTTGAAAGCACAGGCTGCACTGAAATCACTGGAGCTGCTTGTACAGTCAGATAGGTGTTTGGTGCTGGATTGAGCCCGTATGACATGGGTGAACTGGTCTTCTTAAGACAACTGTGTGAGGATGTGTGTGCACACACGTGTGTGTTCTCAGCTTTGTGAAGTTTGTTTCTTTCCATCTCCTGAAAGTCTTAATATTGGCAGTAGAGATGCTTCTGAGTGGAGCTGTGCTGTGGATCCTCTCAAAAGCTATTACGGAAGAGGGAAGGATGTCCATAAAATCAATTCTCAGGCTTTTCTGTGAAGTTGTCTTTACGTCCCCGTGACCACCTAGGTTTCTTCCTAATTCTCAGAGAGCTAATGAACTGCCATTGTCACTGCCAGCAAATAAAGCATGGATCCTGGGGCTATGCTCTGATTTCAGTGCAGAGGCCTTGCTGATGATGGGACTGGAGTACGTACATACACAGGAGCACTTTATGTGTCTATTAACAAACACTGGCCCATGGGGGGATCACTGTGAAACCCCTGTGGTGGTAGGCAAAATGTGCCCCTGAGTACCAGGCTCATGATGGCAGCTGTGCTACCTCCAGTTGTAGATGAACATCAGAGATGAACTGGACTTGCTGGTCTGGCCAAGCATGTGCTCTTCTGCCTTGCGCTTAAGTTCTTCAACAAAACATCTAAGAATCCACTTTAATTACAAAATATGTGTCCCTTAGACTTCCTCCTTTCCTAAAAGGGAAGTGGAGTGTTTTATGTTGGCTGAAAGAGCACGGTAAATTGTGCCATGTGGCTTCTTTTCCAGGGTGAAGACCTCATGAAATAGCATTTAAAAGACTTGATCTTGATTGAGCAGTGGAAAATTGAGTAGTTGAAAATACTCTTCAGGAAGCCTGAAGAATCCTTTGAGTTTCCAGAGAAGCTTCCTTTCCTTGCTCTACTTTCAGGCAGTTGCTGTGTCCCATTTGCTGACCCAGGTAGCTGAAACCTTGGCTCCTTCCTGCAGCAGCTCCACATTTCTGGTAAAGTCATTTGAACGTCTGGCCCGGTGGGGTCTGAAAAGTAGTCTCCAGGCTGCTCTTACCTGCTCCTTTTGTGTTATTTTCAGCTAATTGGTGTATCTTCGTCATTAATCTAGTTAAAACAAATGAATAGTCCCGGGTAACACAAGCTGGAATACTTATGAAAAGGGACCCTGTGTGACTTTGTTTTTAATTTAGTTTCTTGGTATTTGTATGTTGGTCAGTGGTGGTTTAGCATATAAAAGTAATTGTCTTCTGTCATTTCAAGACCAGGCAGACCATTGCTAGATGAGGTCATGGTGCAAGCACAGTATCTAGCTAAAACAAAGCATTATGTGACGATGCAGTTAATCTTGTGAACACAGATTTGCTTAAACACAGACACCCCCCCCCCCCCCCCCCAGTGTGTTTGCCTCTGCTTAAGTTTTGCTCAGTAAGCATCTAGGAAAAGACTGTGCTGCATGCTTATACGTATTTTTTAAGCTAATGAAGATTTCTGTCTCTTAAGTAGTCACTTTTATCATTTGATTCATGATCTGGTGTTTTGAACCAGTATAAGTCAAGTTTCGTGTCTTCTAGGTAAAGGAAGATACTGAAGAAAGTTTGCTTTAATGAGATGCCTGTGAATCTTGCTAGTTTTCTGTTACTTCTGGTTTAAGTCAGTCTGTTATTAAGTAGGTTAGAATCGTAGAATGGTTTGGATTGGAAGGGAGACCTTAAAGATCATCAAGTTCCAACCCCCCTGCCATGGACAGGGACACATTCCACCAGCCCAGGTTGCTCAGAGCCCAGTCCAACCTGGCCTGGAACACTGCCAGGGAGGGGGCAGCCACAACTTCTCTGGGCAACCTGTTCAATTTTGCTTCCTAACATCTGTCATTCAGTCTAATTTCCACTTAGTTTCAGTCCCTCTCCCAACTGTTCCCTCCCTGCTCTGGTGTCTCAGAGCTGGCCAAAAGCAGGGTAACCCCTCAGCTTCAGAGCCAGGAAATTGTTAGGCTGGGAGAGAGAGGAGGTGCCAAAATTGATTGTCTGTCAGTGCTTAATTGACAAGCAGCAGAGAAATGCAGGAAGTCCTTTCAGGTGCGCATGAGTCCCTGTCCTTGATGGTTGTGCTCCAGTGTCTCTAAAGGTAAAGTGGATCTTCTACATCTGCTTGAATGTTTATCGGTCTTGTATCTTAGTTCTTCTGACTTAATTCCTGTGTGTGTTTTCTCTGGTTTGGAAGAATATAGGCATAATGGTAGTACTGTACATTTTCTTTTTGTGGAGACAAAGGTGGCTCTTCTGAAGGAGCAGAAATGAAAGTTTCTGTTGGACAATGGCCCTGTGGATGGATGCTGGGACACTTGCCATTCAGCAGAGTCTGACTGGCCTGGGACTAACTGTCCTCATATGCGAGTGAAAGGAGCACCTTCTTCAGCAGTGCTGCTTTTAGTGAGCTTCCTGAGATGTTTTTTCTTTAGGCAAAATTAATGTCCGGGACTGAAGTTCATAGCAATTCTGACTTGTAATTATACAAGGGAGTGCAGAATGCTTCATCCTTGCCATGCCATGGTGTCCATGATTTCTCTTAGCCTGCATTCAGATCTTACTGGGCAAGTGGCTGGAGCTGCTGAGGTGCCTGATAGTTGAGATACTGCACCCACATGATGCTCATCATCGCTGCCATGTCTGGTCATTTAGCACAGATTATTACAATGGCAATAAAACTGTGATTATCTTTTCTGGACAATAAGCACATTTATAACAGTTTGGATGCTGACAAGACTTACCTACTTGCTGGCAACTCTTAAACTGGCTTCTAAAAGGTCCTAAATTCCTTGTAGCTGTAAGTGGTGTCAGACTCATCAGTGATAGAGGTCATGTAAGATAAGCAGCACTGAGGAGGAAGAATTTGATTGACCTTCCTACTCTGACATAAACTTCTTTCCTCCTGAATTTTCGGTAGGTCACTATTGGCCCTTCTTAGCCTGGAATGTTACTTGATCTCTTCTGCCACCAATTTGGACTCCTGACTTCAGAGGAGCTGCTTTTGATATACTCTTGGGTAAAAACCAGCAGAATTGTGACTGAGGTCTGTGGAAAGTAGCAGCTGTGGCCATAAGTGATAACTAGATCTTACTCAGTTACCCATAATAGTAATTTTGGAGACAGTACATTTTAATTCGTTAGTTATGTTCTTTAAATTCTGTTCTGGGTGTTACAGAAACTTTGTCCTGGGAGCTGATGTAGGACTTTGTGTGAGGACTCATTCCAAGGGTCGTGAATATGAGTGGGTTTTTCCTTGCTACAGTAGAAAAGAAACCAAATTGCTGCCCTTAGCCAGTGACTTAAGATACCAAACCACTATCTACGGCGTGCTGAATTGCTATATTTTGTTGCAGCAGTGAACGGTAGCAATTTACCACTAGCTGAGTACTATCACGTTTTTGAAGCGCCAGTGTAACTTGCTGAAAGATGACTGTTGTAAGCAGAGGAATGAACGGGGCTTCTGTATGGGGAAGTCTCAATGGCATGGAAAAGTGTCTGTGGCAGTGCATGGAGCAGAAACTTACTGATGGGATTTTGCATAAGAGAATTTAGTTGAATGCTGAATTCACACTCACTCAAGCTATGAGCAGAGAATTAGGCTCTGCTCCAGAGCTACATTTGTGAGATCCCATGGCTGCCTACTGTGGGAGGGTACTCATTGAGATGAGGCAACTATTGTAAATATTTTTCTGAGTTTACAGTTGGAAAAAAATGCCTACAGTGCAATTTACAGAGGCTGCAGGGGTTAATGTACGACTAGGGTTAGGTACTCATACCTTATCTCAAACTTTCATTTACATGTTGTTATGTCTTTTCTTCATCCTTTAGGGCGGAGAGTGAGAACACACCTCTCCTTAGGTTATGTGTGTTCCAGTAAAAATGGGGAAAAAGTTTGTGAAAGGCTCTGGTTTAAGATCGGGGGAGGGGTGTAAACATCACTGTTAAGGTTAATCAATACAGAACATGATAAACGTAGCAGTTTTGTGGTTGGATCTGTTTTCTTTAAATCACTGGGGAGAGCTAAATAGTTCTTGCATGGTTCATCTTTAGGAGTTCCTTGCTATGCAGGAAAAACTGTATTTGCAAGATTCTCCTCAGTACTACTGCCTTGCACTGGCAGTCTGCATGCAGCTTTCTTCCAGCCCTCGAATAACACAGAAGCACTGCACTTCAGGAGATGCTCCTGGGAGCACTTGGAAGGCTTTTGGAGAGGAATGTTTGACGGCTTTAAGAACTGCATGCTGCTGGCTCAGATGGAGCTACAATTACACTTAGACTTTGAGAGAAAATGGTACAGAGCTCCTAGGTCAAAAGGTGTTTAGTTCTGCAGGAATTTGCTTCAGAGATTATATTTATTTATAAATATAAATTGAAATAATGATACGATTCTTACATAATTCCACTCTTCCTGAAGTACTTTAGGACTAAGGAGCTGTAGGTGAATTGTGTAAGTAGTTTGTTGACTTGCTCACATAGCTAAGGTAGGAAGAAATGCGTGGTGTGCACGGGAAATGCAGGTTTTCAGTCTTTAGCTGAGAGAGGTGGAAAGTTGGAGAGTCAGGATGTGGCTAAGGTGGTTTGGAATCAGACAGATGCTGTTGCTTTTAGCATTGTATGGTTTGTTTTGAAGCAGTTGGATGAACTTGTCCAAAATGTTTTTTCCTGTTTTGGCAATTAACGTCATGCGTTTATTGTTACATGATTGCCTCGTTGAGCTAATTTATTTGGATTTTCTCTCTCTTACCCCCTTTCTCTAAGAATGTTTTCCTCCTCAGTGCTCAGGGTTAAATATACAAACCTTGCTGTTGTAAAAGACGGTAGATTTGTTTTGTACAATTCTATACCAGGTTCTAATACCTTCTATGCTTTTGGCTGTGTGGCAGAGGAAGAGGAAAGAAGCTGTCATAGAGATAAATTGCACAGAAGACACGGCACGGTACTAGCTCCCAGCTATTGAGACAAATGGGATTTTATTGTTCAGGCTGTACCTCCTTTTCTGCTTAAATTAATTGATTTTTGTATTTTACTATCTGCATGTGTGTGCATGTATACACAAATATATTTTATATATAAAGAGTGTTACATAGTCATATTGGTGTTTTAGATCATCCAAACACTTTTAATGTAAAAGGGGAGTAAAAAGTAGGATGGATTTGGGTTGTCATACAAACCTTTCTGTCTACTTGCATTTCTGCACTAGGAAAAGATGCTGTCATTGTGGTACGTCTCTGCAAAATTCCCTTAGGATAGACGTGTTATGTTACCAATTAGTCTTAAAACAGGTCACTAAATTAAGAGTCTAACTAACCTGAACAGTCTGTCTTGTTTTTTTCCAAAACAAACTAGCGCTTAAAATTTAGTAAAATGCTTCCATTTTGATTAATTTTTTGTTCTTTCAGGTTTTGTTGAAACACCTGTAAGACATCACTGCCTTTTGGGCAACACTGTTTTTGTTCGGAGGAATAAAGTTCTCTGTTCTTGGCTTAGCAAGTCCACTTTGTGTCATTTGCTGTTGGCTTTTAGAGCCAAGTAATTTTGAATTTGGAAAAGCAGAAATGTAATTATGACCCTTTCCATTAAGAGACAAGCTTTTCTGTTATACTTGTTTGAGAAGAAATATAAAATTTCCATTTAGAAAGCTTGGATTTTAATCTGTAGTATTGAAATTGTAGGAAAGATCTTGCTTTCTCATCCTGTTTTTCTGCTTACTAGGAAGAAAAAAGTAGGAAAATGTCCTCCCCCCAGCTATAATACTTGCATTATTTTAGTTTCAAAGTAAACATGCTTATGATCTAACCACTTTCACTAATTACCATCTGCTCCTTCACCAGCACTTGAGTCCCACTCACCCTCCAGTGTCTAGGATGCCAAAAATGCGTTTGCCTGGTCTTAAGCTGATGGGACAAGAGTCCGTGTCTTAATTGTGGTAGAATTACCCACTTGTGTGCCACATCAGCTTCGATTTATTTCCCTCATAATTTATAAAACAGGGTTCACAAATTTGTCAGATTTGCACTCTGAATCTTTAATTTAGACATGCATTAAAAAGAGAAGGAATTTGCTTCATCAGTAAATTCTTGGGTTTTTTTCCCTGTTTTGACTGTCTGTCTATTCCTGTTGTTTGGCATCAGCCTAAACCATAATGGTTCCAGAACTGGTTTAAATGGCTCTTCAGTCCATGCTACATGTAGTCTTGGTCTTGCACTGTGTACAGAGACATGGTTTTGTTTGGAATTGGAAGAAATTCTGTAATTGGCCAAGTAAAATCTCTGTGTTGTGTTGCATGGCTTTTAAGTTAGACCAAGTAATGTTAGTGTCTAGGAGTTGATGTGTGTGTGTAATAATACAGATGGATATGATGAGGATGGTGTGTGGGGCTATTTATATAGAGATTTGGGCCTTACGAGTTACTAAATTGGCTTTAAAATCCTGTTGTTATTTAAAATAATGGGAGAGGGGATGTGTGCCTTATTTTAGAGCCTTTAAGATCTTTTGCAGGCTCTTTTACAGAAGTGAAGACAGCTGGAAACATTTTGATTTGGTGGATTACCCCCTCCCCCTGTGATTTTTATACCATCTCATGACTTTCTAATAGAAACACCTAGAACCCCAAACATGCTAAAAACGTTAATGAATCAGCAATATTAAATTCAGGTTCTGGAGGTTACAATAAAGCTGTAATCTGTCAAATTTCTTTCAAACTCTTTTGGTGGTGGTGCGTTTAGTATTGCCCAGGAGAGTCTTTTGCAAGGGAAACATAGCAATTACAGAAATCCTCTTCTGTACAGGGCATATGTTAGCATTTGTGGTCACTGGGTACATCTGTGAAGAAGGACCCTTTGGAGGATGCCAGGCCTTTTCCATGGGCTGGTGCTTTGGAGCTGGTATATCTGGCTTCCTTTTGTGAGGCGAGCAATGGTGGATTTTCATAGCACCAGCATGCTCAAGGACTTGTATACCGGTTTTCATCAGGACTTTGTACATTATGCAGCTTTGAAAGGTAAGATTGTTGCTATCAAAGTTTTTCATCACCAGTAGGATGAATGGAGTCAATTATAAGGCGTCCCTTCCTTTTTGTTCAGTCTTTGGATAGGGCCTTTAGCAGTTTGAACCTCATTTTCTAGCAACTCATGTTTCTCTGTAAAGGAGTTTGTACATTATTTTTGGTTGCTTTTCACATTCAGGTGTTCATTTCCGATTGCTATTTTTGTGTTTTTTCCCTTCTTAATTCTCTCTTTTCTTACTTGCATCATCTAGAAATTGAACTGTTCATAAACGTCTGAGAAACGTGTGGCAGGGGCAAGTGCTTTAAATCATTGTTACATTGTGCTGAAAGTGCATTTGCATTTCGGAAAAAAAAAAAAAGTTGCAACCTTTTTTGAAGCAAGATTTTAATTTGTAAACCATATGCTATTTTTGGTATGTCAAATATGAAGGCTTCCTGTGTGAAACTGATAGAGAAAAAGATCACAGGAGATCTGGAACAGTGACTCAGGTCACAGCAGGCCTGTTTTCATTACACCTGTGTCATCAAAATAGTCTTGCTTTGGCATCCTTAAATGAGATTTTCTTTTCCTTTGGATGGTAGATCTGTTCAAAGGCATATTTGATCACGAATAATTTGGGAGGAAAACAGTTTTCCATCCTTCTGAGAATATCATATATTTTCTCCTTGTTACTTCTGAACTCTTCACAACATCAACATCTGATGTTGGGCAAGTTGTCAATTTTCAATGCTGGTGTCTGCTCAGAAATTGTTTCTCCCTGTTTCCTTCAACTTCAGGCATGTTAAATCAGATAAATTCATACACAGATGTTTAATTACTGAGCACTAATCACCCTTGTGCAGTATTGATCAGCAACCTTTTTGTAGACGATGATCAGAACGAGTAATAGCTTGCTAGGAAACACCAAGGAGCGAGAGGATAAAAGATGGTGGGTTAGCCCACTGTAGAAGTTGATACAGCTTTTTTGCATTTCCAGAGGTCTCTAACCATCAAACAGTGTTTTCTTCTCTTTTTCCCCTCTCCTGCTCCGAACTCTGTTTTTCTTCTTGTTTTCATGTTCAAGTCAAGCAGTAAGTAATCCATCCTTTCTGTTGATGGTGTGTCTTTCGACAAGTGTCCTGATCCCTCTTCTCAGGGCTGCTGGCGCTGCTGAGGTTGTCCACAGTCTCGTTTTCCTGAGGAGCCTGTCATTTCTCTTCCTCGTCCTCCCAGTACACTCAAAGCATGCACAGGCTTCCTGTGCAGCCCTATTTTATAGGGGCTGCCTGTGAACATTGCACTTGAAAGCAACTGCTTGCAAGATAATTCAGTTAAAAAGAGACTGGGGAAAACCCAAGTAGGCAGACCTGTGGTGTGTGGGTTGAAAGCTTTTTTTTTTATTCTCCCCCTTCCTCCTACTCTTTCCTTACTGGGTAAAAGACTCAGTCTGTGCCTGAACTTGCTATTCTGAATAACCTCTTCTCTGCACACAGTGACTGATGCTCACATCCTGTTTCCTACCAGTTTAGCCGAAAGAGCACCCTGAAGAGTGACATTTCTATTTCTGTTGGGTTTGTTTCAGTGAGTTTGCAGGCTGGCTCTCTGCTGCTGCCTCTGTCACGTGCCTTTCAGTTCTCTTCTGTGAATTTGAGGAAACCTGCTTTTCCTTTGCTTTTTGTATGAAATAGCAAAATAAGTGTGGGATTTGGAGTCGCATCTCAAAAAATGAAGTGGACTTTAAACAGAGGAAGAATATATTTTGAGTCAGGATCCTTAATTATTTAGAGTTTGATTAATGCTCTGCTAATCCAGAACTAGTCTGCCTGGGAAATAACATGAATAAACCTGTGAATCCTCTTCTTGCCAAACTGTAGGTTTTGATCAGGGACTTTCTAGCTTCCTTGGAAAAAATGTAGATTTAAATATTCTTTTTTTTTTTTTTTTTTTTTTTTTTTTTTGCTTTAAATCTGTGCACACCAGTGAGTCTGTGTCTTATTTCTCTAATGTAATCACTTTGCCATGCTTAATAAACTATCTGCACACTTTCAAATCTGTTTTACTGGTGGAGGTACTCAGGGAAGCTGAAATGCAGTATTAATTATCTGCTCTAAAATACGCTTGATTGAGTGGCTCATGCTGCAGAAGTTCCTCATGCCAAGCTTTGTTGCATCTGCTGCTTTTAATGTTTTACCAGTTGCAACCCATGCAGCCATGCTTGTAAAAATACAGGTACCTAAAAATCACAAGGGAACAAAACCCCAAAAATTGTCAAATCTATTTTTGAGATGCTGCACGGAGAAAAATAATAAAAAGAGTCTTCCTACAGTTTTAATGAATCTTACTGTGAATAAAACTTTGAAGGCTAAGCAAGTTCATCTTACTGTTTTTACAAGCCTGTACTTCTGCAGCAGGCTTGAAGTAAAAAATGGGAGGAAATGTGAGCATATCCGAATTAATTGCTGCCACAACGATAAGTTCCTGTGTTCTTCCTTTTAACTTACTTCACCTTGAGGATGACTTGGATGAGACCCAGTGACATAGCTCGCTTTCTTCCCCTGCCACCACACCCTTCTGCTGAAAAGAACAGTTTCTCACAAGCTTCCCCCTCCCCAACCTTCCGGGTAGGATGCTCATCCCCTGGGGAGGGTTGCAGGCTCCCCAGCTATGGCACAGTGGGGGCCGGTGCTGTACACCTGCAGGGAGGGCACGGGCCGTGTGGCAGGGCTGGGAGGATACGCTGTGCTTAGCTTGCATGCCACGGTGTCTCCTGTTTGTGCTTGCGGCGACCGTAGCCCTGGTTGGCGGTCTCCTACGCCGGTGGGCTGGGGCATCTTGCTAGCTGGCATGGGAAGAGCCTTTGTGCACTTCTCCACAGGTGGGCAGCAGGGCAGCTGCCAGAGGAGACTGAAGTTACAGCTAGGATCAGGAGAGGGTGCTTTTTAGGGACCTGCAACGTGGTAGTGGGTGGGGGCAGGCAGACAGCTTAGCAGCCCGCTCCCCATCTCAGCCTGGGTGCATACACTTACAGTGTTGAGGTGAAAGCCTCGCTGGAAGGCTTTAATGCAATCAAGGTGTGTTTCTGCCTCTCCCGGGAAGAGTACTATGGCCAATTCTCCAGAAGCTACAGGAAGAGTTTGGGGCCAAAGGTGGTGGTGCCCCACAGCTGGGCCTGGTGGGGGCTTGCTGCTCCCTGAGCTGGCAGTGCGTCAGTGGTGGCTCTGAGGTGTGATTGTATTACAATAAAAACAACATACTAAATCCCACCAGGTGAGGGAAGTCCCTCTCCTGCAGGCACTGCTGTTCTAGTCCCACCAGGGTGCCCGGTGCCTAAGAGTGTTCTTGCTAGGACATCTGAGTTTTGACCTAATCACAGAAGGCCAGCTTGCTCCTGGAGTTAAACTGGTCTTGCCCTGGTTCACCTTCATTGGCAGAGCCACTGGTTTACTGACTAATTTAGGAGGTGTTTCTCCAGAGCCTTGTGACAGTATCTGGTGTTTGGGAGGAAGGAGGATTGGTGTAGGCTGCTTACAAAGGTACTGAGTCATGGTGAAGTCCCAGGTGTTTCAGAGTCTGTGAGGTTTGGACTTGTGACATTTGGGCTGTTGAGGCTTCTGAAGTCAGGCCCTGCCCTGGTGAGTTTGTGCTGATTTGTGCTGTGGGAGCAAAGTGAAGGCTTCAAATACAGTCAAGAAGTTGCCTCCTCTTGGATTGTTTGCAGCATGGGGGGATGTTTTGTTTTGCTTTCTGGGGGTTTCATTCAGCTGTGAGAAAGGAGAGGGAAATGATAGTAAAAAGTAACTCTCTCTGAACTTAGTGTAGAAATGGGGGACAGGCACAGTAGAGTATGTGTATGTACACGGCAGAAATAATTTCTATGTTGATAGATGTGCAGTAACACTGAGGTCTCTGTTGCAGGAGGACATTTTTTCTTAAGCACATGCCTGCTGCAGGTGATGGGGGATCTGTTGAGGCTGCTGAGAAGGGCTCAGGATGGAGCTCAGCTTTGTCTCCCTAAAGAGCCCAGGGACTCTTGGAAACCCTACATCCAGGCAGCCTCTCAAAACCATTTATCAAAGTACCTGATTTTCCCCCCCAATTCATCGTGTGAACCAATATTAAATACTAAGCAAGAAAAAACCCTACCTTAAATAAACAGTTACGGGCAAAGTGGTGCAAATCCATTAGCTTTTGTCAGGTCTTCCTTATTTCTGTTTTTATTTGTCACTGCTAATGGATTTAGTGCAACCTACTCCTACCCATCTCTACTAGCTCTTAACCCCTTCCCCTGGAAATTCACTCACTAGCTTATTCCATCATTAAGACACTAGTAGGCAAAAAAAATGACCCGCAAACCTTTAGCACAGATGTAAGTGTTGAATAATTTTTATAATATATGTTGTGTGAAGGTTTGTGTTTTAAAATTGTAGCTAGATTTTCATATATACAAATATGGCTGTATTTGTAAGAAAAGGCAGTTTGTGTCTTTTCCCATTTTATAATCTAGGTAACATGAAGAGTATTGGATGACCAGTGGGTATTTAAATAAGTACCCCTCTGACACGAAATTAACACACCCCACTAAATGGGATATTGGTCTGGAGTCTCAGGGATTTTTTTGCTCTTTTCTTTTGCCTTTGACTTTATAGGTGACTTTGAGCACTTATCCTTTTTTTTTTTTTTTTTCCCTTTTGTTTCTGTGTCTCCTCAATTTTCTTTTCAATAGAGTAGGGATAATTACACTTTCCATGTATACACAGAAATTCTATAGGCTGAAACAGCATTATTAATGCTACTTGCTACCTAATCTCCTTCAAGTATGCTGTGTGATGGCCTGTCATGCTGACAGGCTTGTCTTCTGGGCTCTCCTGCCTTCCCAGACCAGTCTCCCTGCATCTGTTTGATCTAGCACTTTGTTCCTCCCTAGCAGTGTCACAGCCTGTTGTCTTCAGCACCTGGACTTTGTCTAGCCTGGGGTGGCTTTGGGGAATGTCTGGGGTTGCTAGGCACTGGCATGAAACAACATACTACTTTATGTAGGAGCCAAGCATTGTTTAAGGGTAGTTAACAACGCAGCTTGCTTCAGTTGCTTGCAGGATTTCCATATGGCAGCCTAATAGCTTTATAGGGTGGTTTGTATATATACTCAACAAGGAGATATTTAACAGGCTAAATATGACTCTTGAAGATGGGTGACATAATGCAACACCTCCTGAGCCTGTTGGAGGAATCATTTTATGATGAGAGCAGTGGGAAACTAATGTGGTGAAGCAGATCCACTGCCAGCTGAGGGCAATAGTGTGAGCTTACCTGTGCTAGTGGACTTAGACATGCTGGTGTGCTGGAGCAGCTAGAGGAGGAGCAGTGGACCAGCTGTGCCTGTGGTGTTACCTGGCAGTGGGTCACCATGATTGAAGTAATGATAGAGAACTGTTCCAGACCTGGTGTTGAAGTGCCCCTTGTGGGATCAGGAGCCTGGACTCTGGGGACATGGCTTGGGTTGGTAGTCTTTGGCAGCAGCTCAGACTTGCTGGGTGTCTAGGTCATGCACTAGAAGACGTTTCTGACTTCTCTGTACTTGTGAGGGGGATTCCAGAGGTTAAAAATTGCTTAAAAGCCCGTGAACACCTTCATTTGTGTAAAACCTGAACTGTCCATGCAGTCACTTCTGTGCTGTCTCAGCCATTGCCATGAGATGTTACCCACTGTTTCTTTGCTCTAGTGTGGCAGGTAGGCAGGGCTATGGGAACTATGTCTGTAGCTCTACTTAGGGGGTGTTCTGGGCATTTGTGTGGGGGCCAGCTTCCATACGCACTGCTGAAGGGAGTAGGGTCCTTCACTCTGATAGCTTGTACAAGTCCAAAGGTACAAAGAAAATTTCTAATATGTCTTGTGCTGGTGAGACTTGAACTCCTCTAGCATTGGAAGACAGTTGGACAGTGTGCATTTGAGTAGCATTTTCTTGTGTTGCAGGATCTTGCACTGCATCTTGCCTGTGAAATAGGTTGGGTTTCTTGACTACCACAGCCTTTCCTCTTCTCCAGCTGATACTTGACGTCGTTAGTCTGGCCTCTATTCCTGTAGCATTGTTTATTTGTGTGGTTGACTTCCCATTTGGTTTGGGGGTTCTTATTCTATTTCATTTTAAGGCTAAGTAGTCATTTTCCACTATAACCATGCTTCACAGTGAAGTTACATACCCACTCGACCTCCCAGTTGGAAGAGTAACTGCCTGTCTTGTAACTGGAAGGACAGCAGAGGCATGGCAACGGTTAATGCCCCTGCACCACTTGGGGCAGAATCAGGCCACATCCCTAAAGGCAAACCAGGGATTTAAAAGATTGATGGCTCTGTTGGTGTCTGGGGTAGCTCACTGAGCAAGTGAGCTAAAATACAGAGAGATGAGCATGAAAGCAGTGACTTGGATTTGTGTGATTTGAGCTAATGGATGTTTTTACTTGGAGCAAAATAAGATTTAAAAAGCCCCAATCTTTTGTTTTCTTGACAAAAGCTGGTGATTTCTTGATGCAACTGATTTACTTAGGTTGAACGCTATACTCCAGCAAGCTTCCTGTCAAACCTTTAATTTTATGCATTAAATGAGCATGTATTTATGGTCATGTAGTTGTGTTTTAGCTAGTCAGAGCTTTTTTTCAGCTTTGCACCTGAGCTGAGCTGTGACTGCTAGTTTACTGAAAAAAGAGTTAACACGCAGAAGAAGCGGGTGTGGGGGTTTTGTTATGTTGTGTGCAAATATAATTTATCTTTCTCTTGGTGTCAAGCTGTCACATAACATTGCCAAACTTTACTCAGAGGAGAAGGGGACGTTTGACTCTTTCGAGTTAGTAGGTAGGGGGGATTTTGTGTGAGGGTTTCTGAAAATTAAATGTTTATCATGTAGTTGTTACTGTCATTACAATTTCTGTTAAGGTCTATAGTGCAGTTCTTTAAAACTAGCCATATAGAATCTCACTGGTCTGTGCTAGAAATATTGGAAGAGAATTAAGAAAATCTACCCTTAAACTGCACGAACAGTGATTTGTAATTTTTATGTGAGATTACAGTGGATCTAAGGAATGTGTTTTATAATAAAAGCAATCATTGGCAGTGGCTTTGTTTTTCTTTATTTAAGAATTCCTTAGCAGTTGTAGTTCTTTTTTTTCTTAAACTAGCTGACCTCAGATGATTCAAATGCTCTATTTGTGTCTTTCTGCAAATTCCTTCATTCGTTTAAAAAAGGAGTAACTAGAGAACCCACCAGCCTCACCTGTAAGGTACATAGCTGTTAAAGGGGTTAAAGGTTTACTGTTATCTGTGAGCACTATTAAAAACTGGAAAACCAATGTCGGTGAGCAGAGCAAACATTATGTCTGTCTTGGTAACTTGAAATATGAATGAGTGAAGATAACCACAGTTTTAAACAGACCAGCAGTCCAACTTCGGCATCTTAATCTTAAATCTTCCTATTTGCCAGCTAAACAGTTTAAAATTTGTTATATACTATCTTTGCCCATTTTTGAAACTAGTGTGATAATTCTGCCTGATGTGAATGAAGGACTACAATTCTGAGTTAGTCTTATTTTAGCAGTGATGCTCTTCAT
This sequence comes from Athene cunicularia, assembly GCF_003259725.1. Lineage (NCBI taxonomy): Eukaryota > Metazoa > Chordata > Aves > Strigiformes > Strigidae > Athene > Athene cunicularia. Next base: position 19,128,804 of record NW_020799101.1, read on the forward strand.
TTAGAGAAGTACGATACTAACATGCAGGATGGGCAGCTGAACTAAAGTAAGGTGCACTCTTCTTGGCATTGCTGTCTACAAGTGAATAGCACAGAGTTGGCCTTTGAGTAGTGTTCCTGGTTGCACAGATTCTCTTTGAATATTGAAAAGCCTCTCTGCCCTTGCTGTTGCAGTGCTGATTCAACACCCCATCACTAGTCCCAGTAGGCTTTCATTTTCTGGTCTCTGTGAATTTTGTAATTGTGAGCCACTTGTTTCCCATAGTTCCTGCCCAATGTTTTCAAACCTACAAGAGTAGCGGCATATTTGGTGAAGGATGTGTAATCTATGTTGTATTGCTTGATGGTTTTTAAATCACTTGGCAGGTGTCTCTGTGTAGTGCAAGAAAGTTATTTAAGGATGTCATTCTCTTCTGAGGTGTATTTTTGAGTAATTATTGTGTTCCTCTTTGTGTGTTTCAGAGTTGAAGGCAGGGTGTCATGAGATGCCACTCAGAAAGTATTTTACTTCCCTTCTTCCTGCCTCTCCATCTTCTCAAAAAAATCCCTCACTTTTCTTAATGAGATAGCTTGCTTTTTTTTTTTTTTTTTTTTTTTGTAAGTTGAGAAGAGAGGAATTTGTCTTTATGAGGAATTCTTGATGTTAGCTTGATGTCCCTGGGAACCAATCAGAAACCTGTTTTGGTCAAGGTTTCCAGCATCGTTCTGTTTTGAGTGACTGCAGTGTTGGGCGGTGAATGAAATACCCTGCTCTCTTCATGGGTAGACGTTTCCATGGTGCCTGTACTCTTGGGAGCTTGTACAGGTCCTTGCTGCCTGACAGCCCTGGGCGGGTGTGCTCTTGCCACCATAGAGGGTTCATACACAGAGCTGAGCAGTCAGCAGTGGTTCCAGAGACACAGCCTCTGTGAAGAGGAGACTGATGACTTTGTACTGTCACATTAAATGTGATGGAGACATAGAAGTTGAGAAATGTTCTTGCTTGTACCTTATGCACAGAAATCTGTTTGTGGTCTAAAACAATTACTTTTTCAAATTCTGGTCCTGGCTGTAGTTACTTAAATGGTTGGTTTGAATTCTGTGGTGACATCATGGGTATTTCTATCATCCAGTTATTTTTGATCCTATAGCAACACTTATGTGCTTGCATGGCTTACTTGGATGCCTGTAGAAGCTGTATGGCATTCCCTTGGATAAACTTGGTGGCAAATCTGTGTTTGTGTCAAGTCTACTGTTGCAGAGTAACTGGGCACTCATGCACTCTTGGGTCTCTTGTTTTGGTTCCTCTCCCCCCAGTCTCCAAGCCTATGCCTATGTCAGTGCACACACAGCATCTCGGTGTCTCTGGTCTCGGATGCACACTCTCCTGGTCTTTTCCTCAGGACCACGTCTGCCAGCCTCACTGCTCAGCTCACCCCAGTTCTCCCATGTACTGCTGCTGATCTATGTCACACTGGTTTCTCCATTCTTCTTCCAAGCTGCTTTTTGTCCAGCCAGAGTCCTGATTTTCCTGTCTTGGTGTGATGTTCTGAGAGATGAATCAGGGTGTCACCATGGCTCCTGCTGCAGAAGAGGAGAACTCCTGTTCCTCTCCCTGGCTCCCCACATCCATCCATCCATCCATCCATCCATCCATCCATCCATCCATCCATCCATCCATCCATCCCCTGCTTTGCAGCAGTGCTGGGTGCTCATCAGACCCTTCATGTGAGCCAGCTTAATAAGTTTAAATCACATAAAATTGTGCCAGCAAAATGGTTTTCTTCAATGAAAATGACTGAAATGGGCTTGTGGAAAAAGAGCTGGGCACAGGCAAGAGGGAAAGCAGCAGCTCAGATGCCCCCATCCACTACAGTGCTCTTGGGGGATGTTCCCTTAGGGACTGTCTTGGTGGTGATGCTGCTGCAAGGGATGTGGGTGCCTGGAGCTGCTCCTCCCTGGTTTCAGCACACTCCTGTGTGCATTCAAAGTGAACATGTAACTGAAGCTTCAGAAGGTACAATTGAAATTGCCGGTGTCCCTCTGAGCCCATGTGTTTTGCAGTGCCTCTTCTCTCTTCGCAAAGCTTTATTTTGGGTAGGCTGTACAGCAATGAAAAGAACAACCCTGGAAAGAAGTTGTCTTCCTAACACATTTCAAATCTATGCTAAAATAACGAGGGAACAAAATTCCTCAAATAAAGATTTTTCTGGATTTTTTTATATAGACAGGGTCTGTATTTTTTCCCAGACATTGGTCTTGGAAAGAGCTCATCATACAATTTCTTGAACTTCGGGCAGACAGTTGGTGATACGTAAGGCCAGGCAGTTAATTGTGAGGCATATGGAAGCAAAATCTTTATAATGATGAGTTTTAATAGTGGATAATGCTGTTATCCCCACCTATAACAACTGAAAGAGCTGACAATGATCATTTTAACAATTTTAACTATCACTTTTTTCCAATTCTGCTAAAAGATGTCCAACTTTTTTTTTTTTTTTTTTTTTATTCTGATAGGTTGTGTAAAGTAGGATTTTAAAGCTTTTATGTGCAGTCAATTGGGAGAAAAAGCAATTGGATGCTGACTGTATCATGTACCTTTTTATGGCAGTTGATTGCTTTTACTTGTTGGGGATGGTGGTGGGGATCAGGTTTGTGTGTTTGAGATATGAGAAAGAGCAAATTAATTAATAAGTTGGGTTTTAGTACACAATATCCTGATAGATTCTAATATATATTAAGTGACAGAAAAAGGCGCAACAGTTTCTTAATAGAAAAGATAATCAGGATTTTTTTTTTAAAGGAAAAATATTCAGTCATAAACTTTTACGGGGTAACTCTTGTGTGTTGCTTTCTCTCCCCACTAGTACCTCTGAAATACCTTACCTGCAACTACACTTTGGACAAGGTGAGGGGGACTCGTAGTAATGCTCCCCTTGTTTTTAATAACCGTAAACGTGAATGCAGAAGCAGAGTAACCTGTGATCGGCAGGAGTGGGGGAGGGAGGTGGCTGTGCCTGGCCCTGGGAGGAGGCGGCCTGTCGGGAGGTCTGAAAGCACTCCAGTGCCGAGATGATCAGGGGGCTGTTATCCACTACTCAGTCACTTGTTGCCTGGGAGACAAATGTAATCCAGGGATTTCTTTTCCCCTTCCTTGCTGGTCTTTGATTGGAGCCACTATTGACTTTTGGCTTGGAGGAGGTAGTGAAGCAGCACGCCAAGTGTCATAAGATGGAAATTAATCACTAACCCGTGGGTCTGAGTTCCAATGATTTCTTTTCCCGTGATTGCTCTGTATATGGTAGAACTAATGGCACATCTAAACAGACAGTTAACGAAGCTCTTCACACCTCTGACAGTCAAGAAGGACTCTTAACCGGATGACACTTCAGTTTTCTTTTTATTTCTTCTTCCTTGTGTGATTGTGGAAAAACAAAAGTAACTATCTTAAAAAAGGAACTTTGCATGGTTGGAGAGCTTTGCCTTAAATTGCATTTGTTTTTGCCACTAAATTATAAGTCAGCCTAGTTGCAGTGAAAATATAGCAAATCTGCCTTCCCAGTGTTTCTTTTAACAGGGAGTATAATTCTCAATACTTTTTCTGTGAGAGAGTTTCTGTTTTTCAGTGAGATTATTTTTGGCTTTTGCAACAATATGGGCAAGCCAAACAAACTTAGTTTAACAGTAATGAAAGGTTTTGAAGTTATTCTGAAGTAGTGACTTCATCATGTAAGGCCCTCAGTTTGAACTAATGCTGATGGGTTTGGGGGAGTAATCTCTTCCAGGTAGATGAAAAGTCTGTCTTGGAAGTAAATGAAAAACCAGAGAAGTTTGGAAACAATATGTTGTGTTCCAGTCAGTACAAATAAGGTAGATGGTATTTAAGTGTAGCTTTTTTTTTAAAGCTTATCCCATGCTGTAAGGAGTAAGGAATCCAGCAAAGGTTTTCTCCTGAAAAACGTTCCTAGTTTTGAACATTGCTTGCTTAAAAGGAAATTTTATGTTCTTCTTGCCCTGGTTCTTGGATGGAGCATGGAAGTGGAATTTGAGATGTTTAGATTCTATTTTTGACTCTGTCCTTTGCCTAAAAAGTCACTGACTAGGCTTATCATGTCAAGTCTCTGGCTCATTGTCCCATGTTTAAGAGGGCTAAACATAACTTTTTGCAAACTGGTTGGAGGTGTGTGGTGCACAGCTTCCACCACTGACACCAGCGATGGATCTTTCAGTCATCTGCTGTAGTGCTTTACTGAGATGAAAGCTCAAGTCTTGCTTGTTCTCTCTCTCTAGCCCCTTGAATCATGGGCTTTTCGGCCATGCAAGGGCCCTGCTTCATCTCAAGGGCTGGAATACGACTCCCCTTGGACTGTTCAGTGGCCTTCTGGTAGGGCACCTTTGGGAAGCAAGGGGGGAGATGGGCTTCAACCCTGCTGTCCTGAAGAGGCTTGACTCCATGTTCCTGGTTTCACCAGAGCAGCATGCAGAAGATGGTTTCTTCTTCATCCCCTCCAGCTTGTTTCTGAGAGAAAGCAGTCATGGCTCCTGCAGGTTGTGCCAGCCCATCTCGTTTTCTTTCAAGCCAAGTCTCTTGTGGTGCTGTGAACTTGCTAGATGCTCTCACACAGCCATCCACTGATGTTGGGGAAGACTTTACCCTTTTACTATTTTGGGGGGGGAGAATTTAGTGCAGATTTGCTGTAAGCTTGGAAGGAGGTCTGTAAATGCTTTTCATGTTGCGTTGTATACCCTAAAGCCATCAGTGAGACAGAGGAGCACCTGGGACTTGCTAGGGCTCCACAAAGATGACAAGTTTTTGAAAAGAAGCAAGTGTCTGTTTTTGTTCTTCCTTGTGGCTTTAGAAAATAATATCCCATCTTTTGGTGTGATTTTGTGTGTGTGTGTTTCTGTTCTTCAACACATGAACAGAGAGCCTTGCTCTGCAGATAGAAGTTGGAGTTGAGAAAAAGGATGGTCCTGGGTTGAAAAGCAGCTAGAGCCTCCCCTGCCTGTTCCAGAAAATGTCAACATTTACCATAAATCTTATCATAATGCCTTGAAAGCCTGCCAGTGCAGTTCAGTCAATAATTAGGATTGGTGTTTGTTTTTACATATACTCAAGCAGACCAAGGCTGCTCCTGAGATACCATTTTGTATGCTTTCATAGTGGAGATGAGGGAAAGTTGTTTTTCTGTATGCGAACTCACACAAAACAATTCAGAATATCTGCACCCTGACCTCTGATGGGATTGAGACAAGAAATTGCACTGCTTGTAACTTCAGAATAAATACTGAATTTTAGTATAGTCTTCGCATTACAGATTGACTGCTTGAGTTGCTCTGTGTGTCCAGAAAGGGTAATTACTCTAACTGTTGTTTTAACTGATCACAATTTCACAACACCCTTAAATGGTTTAAACTCTGATTACACTGTGGGCACTTTTTTTGTTTGTTTGTTTGGGGGTATTTTTTCCCCTTAGGGGAGAAAAGATGATTACTTTCCTCTTGTAGTATAATGGCACTGATGTCATGTGGGTTGAAGGATTAAGTCCTTTTATTTTTCAAACAGTTGCTAGGGTGTTTAAACCCCTCCTTTCTAGCCCTGTTTCTTGTTAGCGTAACAGCAAAAGGAAAAGAAAATAACTTTCAAAAATAATCAGCTTTTCTTCAAAGTTTCCATTTAACAGTAACTGTAGCTTCTTATTTTTCCAATATGGGGTAACGGGGAAATTGCCAGATATTATTAAATCATACAGGGCGGGGGGGGGA
>NW_020799101.1:19134597-19142537 GCF_003259725.1 Athene cunicularia
GGGGGGGGGGAGAGGGTTCTCCCCCTGTTTTGAAATGAGTGGCTGACTTGGGGTCCGTCAGCAGAGGGGGGAGGCAGGAGTTCGGGGTTTCCTCAATCAGCGCAACACCAGCGGGTCACTCTGTCTTGTGGTTCATGTGGAGCTCTAGAAAAAAAATACTTCTGTAGTACCACCTTTACAAGGGATTTTTTCACTTTTACTTTTCCCCTTCTCCCAGCTATCCCACCTCTACTGTGCTTTGCAGAAGGGCAGATAAATCATTTCAATAATAGCATTAAAATTGTAATCTGCATGTTTGAATGGGGCTTGTTTCCAGAGCCTGGCTTTATCATTTCTGTTGCCTTTTTAAGAGTATTTTAATTATGCCCATACAGATTTATTCATAGATTCTTATATCGAGTAAAAGCGTAACGCACATCTGACATAGAAATAGAAGGATTTTGATCCCTTCTAATCCCTGCAAACAGAAAAATCCAGCACACACATGCAGTTGAAAGCAGGCTCTCTGATTCTTTTTTTTTTTTTTTCATGCATGAAGTGACTGTTGACTTAATGGGTCAGGTTTTCCAGAACTGCTGTGCAGTTTGCTGGCGGACATTGCCTGCAGGAGCTCACAGAGAGCTTTTCCAGGGTAGGCTGAAGGAAGTGATGCAGCAGCACTGGCACGAGTAATCCTGGCAGGGATGAGCCCATCAAGATTCTGCGGCTGGGTGCTGGTGTCCGGGAGCCTGCCCGGGGCAGCTGCCCTGCATCCTGCATGGCAGTGTGCCTGCTGCACTCCCCCTCCTCCCTGCCTGTGGCAGAGGATCCCTGCGGAGATGCAGACCTCGGGCAAAAGTCGTGCTGATCTCTTCTAACGGGTTGGGTGGTCAGAGCCTCATAGCCCGTTTTCATGTTGTGGGGGAGGAGAGGTGTACTGGCACGTGCCAAACATCATGAGATTTAAGAAAGCGTTTTGAAAAACTGCCTGCTTTTGCCAGTGCCGGGATGTAGCTGGGCAAATGGCAAAGCTGTCTTCTGAGCAAGAGAGAACCCCGACACCCACAAGCGAGTCCCAAAACTAAAAAGGAAACTTCCTCTCCTTGGAAACCATGGGATGTCGGAGCTGCTGCTACACTGTTTATGCTGCCAAGCGCTTTCAAGTCTTCCTTGTAATGACTGTATCATAAAACAAAGGGCTTGCATGGCTGCAGGAGCAACTGCCTCGCAAATAGAAGCCCACAGGAGGCTGGGTTTAGTATGAAGAAACTGTGGTCTCACTGCTATTTTTAACTGGATGTCTTTCAGCGTTCCACTGTCAAAAATCTTCCTATGGTCTAAAATATTTATTTATTCATCTACTAATGACTGGTGAAACATCAACACGAGGCTGGTCTAGGGCACTAGTGACTGCTGCATTAATTTAATTATACATTGACAGTTACAGAGCAAAATCATTTTTTCAAGTATATTTCTGATGTATTCACAAGGAGTTGAACATTCCCTGTGCATTTGGAAAAACAGTAATCCAGCAGTAATCCCATATGTACGTGATTGCTTTCTCATATGTACAGAGACTTCGGTAACGGGAAGAAAATGTAAATCCACTCTGCCGTGGTCGGATCTCCAGAGCAATACATTGTCATAGTAACAAATTCCAAGGGAAATTTTTCTGATGAAGATAATATGTCTAGAAAAAAATCCTTGGGTGGCAGAGATTTTGCTGTCTATGTCTCATATAACCGAATCCCACAACTAAGACAAACTATGTCACCTGATATTAATGAAGTATTGTCTGAAACCAGATGATTCACCAATATTACTCCTGCCTCTAGGAATGGGATTAATCGGAAGAATTTCAAGGTTTATAGGGATCAGTTGGTGTGATTCCACAGGGGCAAATTGACCTATTGCTTGTCTTTATCAGATGTTTTAAAAGAATAAGGATACACAAATGAATCACATGTTCTGTTTAGTATCTGAATAAGCAGCTTAGGGGTGAATTGAGCACAGAGTGGAGGAATGTATTGTAAAAATATCCCAAGTAAGATGATCACTGAACAGACAAATTATCATTTTCTGAGCAGAGTTAATTACATCAGATAATTTAGCTTTACAACTTCACTAGAGCGTCCTGAATAAATGTAAGAGGCAGGACCTTTTATGAAGGATTTTATGATGTGAACCCATATGTTTGGATGGCTCAGTCAGTGTTACACTAGTATCATTTGAGATTAGACATATGACTCAAACCAGGAAATTTGTATTAAACTGGGCTACATGTATAGAAGACCACAGTTTCTGAGCAAAAAGCAATCTTGCAAGTGTTTACATAAGAAGGAACTTCAGACTACAGTTGTCTGAATTGCTACAGCAGTTCAGCTTGAAGATTATCTGTAAAATGTAAGAAGAAAAATAATATAGTAATGTGGATTACTTAACTTTGATTGGATTGGATGTGTATTCTTAAAAAACAATACTCATGCTAAACAAACAAACAAACAAAACCCCTCTACCATGGATTTTTATCTGATTCTTCTAATTGAAGCATATATCGTGTCATTTACGATGAATTTCAAGGGTGAGCTAACACTGATACACAGTGTTGTAAAGAAAAAAATGCTTTCTTTGGTGTGGAAAAATTGGTGCTTTAGTCTAATGTATTTCTTTTTAAATATTTACAATTGTATTGGCAATAGCAACCTTGAAGTATATAGACACAAACTTGGCTAAGTAATTATGTAAGTCAGTGCCCTGGTATTTCACCTGTATGTTTTATTTCCAGTTTTCTGACTCTTGACTGAAGGTGGGGCTTTCTCTTCTAGTAGAGCTTCAAACAGAGGTCTTGAAATAGATTTTTTTTTTTTTTCTCTATATGTATTACACGGGGCTAGTTCTCAATTCTGTTTCTCCTTTCTGCTGAAAGCTATCAGGAAATGTAATGTAAAATAACAGAAAGTATTAGTTTCATAGATGGATAAAAAATACTTGAGAATTTGGGTGACCACCTTGGAGTATTGGCTAGATCCCTTTACAGACTTGTGGAGCATTATTGCACTGCTTTTCATATTTCCAGTGTGTTTTGCTAATTGTAGTTTGTTGAAACCATCACAAACATTGACACATCTGTCCTAAATTGTTGTATAATTGATGAAATTGCAAATGTGCCCAAGATAGAAACTGAAGAGTGGTTTCTTTCTTGGGTTGTTAGAGCCTGCCTGTTCATAAAGGCTTCATTGGGTTTCTTGCTGGTTTGTTCCTTCCCATTGGTACAGCTCCTTGGATGAGCTTGGTTGATAACGTTCTGCTTCAGGAAGGATTGAGACCTTAGTTTAGTCCTGAACTAGATTTGTGCTTGGCTTTGGACATGGAGTCCACCTGTGCACATCACTTTTATTGGAAAAAAATACCTCCTCTGGCATACATTGCTGCATTTCAGCTGGTCTCCCCTTTGTGGAGCGGGCTTGAGCCGTGCAGGGCTGGAACAGACAGGAAAACTCAACTGCAGTGTGATTTTGTTTGTTGGGGAGTGGTTGATCCGCAGTCGGTGAACGTGGCGTCTGTTGGTTGTTGGCAGAGTGGGTGCTGCAGAGCTGCCCGCTGCACTGCCGGGCTCATGGCCCTGCAACAGAAAACCACCTCTACTTCTTGTGTAGAGTCACTTTCTAGAAGAGCATTTCATTTAAATGAAATTAAATCATGTGGCTTCATGATCTGGTTTTCCTTTCCCCTTCCCTTGAAGTGTATGGTACAGATGCAGGTCAGTGGATCACAGAGGGCCTGCAGGTATGTGAGTGACCAAACTGTTTATGAAACTTACCTGGCCTGGGATTTGAAAATTTTGGAGTGACTTCTGTTTTATGGAATTCAGTGTCTCTTACCATTACGATTTCCTACTGCTGCTGGGATGCTGGCTTCCCTAAAAATGCTATTAGCTCCTTAAACGTTCATCACTTCTCCAGTGTCTATTCTTTTGATACCTGTTTCAGATCAAAATAGATTTCCTATCCTGAATTAGAGATTAAGAAAAGGGGTCTTTGTGATTATGAACCCCTGTCTAAGTTTTGAAATTCATTAACAGAGACACAATGAAAAGTTCACGAAACAGATTTTTAGGAAAAAAGCTTTAGCTGCCAGGACCTGCCATCACTGCAAGCCCTGCAGTGAATGGCAGGGGAGGTGGTCTGGGCACACTTACATTTGGATGTGAACTAAAAAAAATTGCATTTACTTATTTTGAGACTGAAAAAACACAGTCTTACCACTCCTAGTCCTAGCTTTCTGCTTCCACCGCACTAGTACAAGTCCTTCCACCGTGCAGCGAGAGGATGAGGGAGGGCCGTGCAGCTGCAGCTCCTGGGGCACTGCCTGTGCCTCCGCGCACTGCTGCAGCGAAACCTTCTCGAGCAGCCACTGCTGCGTGCGGCCAGTATGCAGTTTGCATACAGCCCGCTCAGGATGGGGAACTTCAAAGCTCTTACACAGATGCGAAACAGCCAAGTGTTCCCCACCCAAGACGGCTGTTGTTGATCGACTGCTTAGGAAACTGCTGTTACTGGAACAACTCTTTCAAATATTTGCCGGTTTTGGCTTTACTGTCACGAGCTTCACCCTTCTGCAGTTGTTTATTGAAGCTAAACCTGCATCGAAGTCTATGTTGTAGGTTATCTTTTTGGACAACGTATAAGCACTCTTCTTACCCCTACACTTTAAGATCAGAAATGTTCTTCTGTGGCCATTTGGTGAAGCTAGTGAAACAACCTTTTCCCATTCACTGAAAACTTTGAAGCACTGAAAGATGCTGCAGGGTGTCTCCCTGCAAGAAGGGACTTAGGAAAGAAATTAATTGGTTGACTTTGCAGTCTGGAAACACAGATTTAATTCTGTGTTATTGGTTTTGCTTTCAGTAGGAAATGAAGCTGACTATAGAGCAGTCTAATATTTATTTCTGTGCATGTTACAACCCCTTTATCAAGATCAATCTAGATATTTTACTTCCTGGATAGAGTCAGAATGAGTTTTCTTCTCTTGTGGTGATAAGGCAGAGCCTTTGGGGAATTGTGTTTCACTGTTTTTGTAGTTGAGAGATCAGAGAACACAAGTTCTTCCAAATTGTGCCCTCTGACATCATAACATGTCTTGATTTGAAGAGCATCTCTACTCTGGGATTATCATGCTTTATTTCTGTTTTCTGGCAAGTTAGAGAACATCTGTTCCGCTTGATGCCAGGTAGGAATAGCAAAGAAAAAAGAACTTTTGCTTGAGTGGATGGCTGTAATGCTATCAGTGGATAAATATTTGAGAATTTGCCAATCCAGGACTTGTTTTCTAACATATACTTTTCAGCTGTCTAGCCAGTAGACTTCTGTGATATGGGAAGTATCTCACTGAACATAGTTTCAGAAAACAAAACACATCAACTCTTACCTTCTAAAAGGAGTTTTCTTGTACATTATAGTATGAGAGACGCATAAGGGAGGAAGATAAATTGGGAAAGGTGGTAGTATATCCTGGACAGAAAAAGAAGATCAGAAACTCCAAGTCTGCCCTTTTTCACACAGCAGTTTTGTGCATGCTTTCTGCAGCACCCTGGTGCTCAGCAGGAACAGCTGGTGGAAATACAAATAACCCTCTAATCATGTCTTCATTCCTCTCAAAATTAGATAAATGCTTCTGACTCTTCTTAGCTGAGATGTTTTCAATTCCTTCTCATCCATACCCCCAAAATAGTACAAATGTCTTGTTTCCCATTTGCCAAATACATAAAGATTTGGCTGACTCTTTGTTTTGGCTGCATGTTTACAGACCTTTGGTAAAGAACTGTAAAGCAGCATCCTTAGCTTGTTGAGTGTCTCTAGAGAGCAGGCAAACACCAACTCCTTGCTTTACGTTGTTATTATTCATAGTCCTGCGTGTTGAACAGTCTTCCCAGTTACTTGGCTTTTTCATTTTGTTTGGGGTTTTTATTTTTTTGTTCCCTTCTCTGTGCCTTCTGTAGATAAATATAGCCTTATTCCAAAGATAGCTTGGAATGGTACCATAGATGTTTCCACTTCGGTTCATGGGAAAAGGAAAGTCTGGGGATGTATTTTGAAATTTTTGTTTGATTGTAAATCCCTCTCTAGCCCTGGGTATTTCCCTATGAATATTGTTAAGAGTAGCCTCATTGACAGAGCTGTGAATTGCTGACAGCAGAAACTTGTAAGCAGGTGGGTACTGTTCTTCTGAAACTGTTTTTTGTAACTCCCCATCCTTCTTTGCTGTCCCCAGGGTATGTTTTTGTGCAGTTAGGCCGTGTGTTGCGTGGTGCAGGAGCCATATGGTGTAGCAAAAAAGAAGAGAGCGTGGGGCACACCTCTCTTTCAGTTACTTGGCAGTGTTCAGTCCATCTCTCATTCTTCATCCCATTAATGGCCATTGCATCACTATTGCAACTGCAGCAGTTGAGTGGATGGGGAAACCTGTGTAACGCAATTCAGTAACAGTTCACTGAAATCATAGTAGTTGAACATTGGGAACAAGTGTTTGTGTGATGCACAGTGGCTGACATGAACGTCACGTTTGTTAATCATACAGTATTAGAGCAGTGGAAATCATCTGACTTCTGCATTTGAAAACACACTCATGAAGCTTGGGAAGCCGCAAATAGCATCATAGTATGTCACATGTTATTGCTGTTAGATTTTTTTATTTACGGAATTTTATTTTTTTTTTTTTCATTTTGGATTTTCTTCACTTTTCTATTAGTTATTGGACTTTTTCCTTTGGTGCCTGTAGTAAGAAACATTTACAGGGAAAGTCACCTTATTTGCAGTTCTGTTTTGAGACTGGCATTCTTAGAACAGTTTTTAATGTCATAGTAAACTTTCTATGAGTAAAAAAGAAATAATTTCAGATTTCAAACAGTAGAGAAGGGATGGCTTTTCTGTAATAGATACTCTTGTGATTTTAAAGCATTTTACAGTTTAACTCTTCATTATTTATTTAATATTTGTTTAGTCTCAAAGTAGGGTGCATTGAATATTTCCAAGAATTGCAGGTCTGTCTTAAAAACCTGCATGGACCTTTCATCCTCTTACCTAACATCTGAGTGTACATGGGAGAATAGAGAATGTGTTTAAAGCATGAGGAAAGCTGTTGCAGTTTATGGGAAACTCCCAATATTTGTGTACCAGGTTTGTTCCATGTGTTAATACACTTCTGAGAATGTCAGTTCTGCATGCAGATTCAGTGGCCTTACTAAGGGAAGGGGCCAAGCAGACTTGCTTGGCAACCTCTCATCATCTTGGTACAGTCAACCTGAGTCCAAGAGCTGGAAGAATTGGCTTCAAGTGACCCAGCTTCTCCTCAGGTCATAACAGAATGCGACAGCTGTGCCATAAAACCACTGGTTGTCCATGGAGAAGCATCCTAAGAGATGAATGAGCATGGCCAGTGAGAATCAATTCCTCTTTTATCAGCCCAACGTTAATGAGAAGCAGAACATAAGAGGGTCCCATTTCATTGCTGCTTATGGTGTGGCTGTGGAAAATCCTAACATACCTGTCTTAGGTGTCTGCATAATCCCTTCCTGAGTATCTGACCCAGTATTTCTCAAAGCATCAGGCTTTCTGCAAATGATTTTTAAAAAGCACGGGTGTCCTCAAGTTTTAGGCCTTTTCCACTGTCATACTGCAGTGCTGATAGCACTGAATCTTAAAGTGAAAGCAACTGGGTTTTGTACAAATAAAACTATTTTGATAGAGTCGTTTCCTTTCACAGGAACTTCCATGGCTCAGAGGAATAAAAACTGAAAGGGCTTGAATGACATTAAAATATCTTATTCTGAACTTTTGGAACAAAAAGCATAGTCTTTTTTTTCATATTGAAACTTCTTTACACTTGGGTTTTGAATTTTGACTTGGAAAAATCAAGCTGGTTGTTTTATCAGAATGAAGTACTTTATATAAAAACTGTTGGGG
>NW_020799101.1:19142587-19145695 GCF_003259725.1 Athene cunicularia
GGGGGGGGAGTCCTTTAGTAGAGAAATTTCCATCCTCAGCAAAGCCCTGTGTGGCTGGGAAGAGAGACTTGGTTACCTCGCATGTTCACCTGTTTGTCCCAGAGTAAAAAGACAGGAGGTGAGAGCTATGGCTCTTTGTCTTTCTAAGGTGTTCTATGCTACAGTGGCCTAATAAAATGTTCTTTCCCCTTGCAAAACAGAAGTGCTCAGCACTTGCACTTCTTGTTCTTTTTCAGTAAAGCCACAGTGAAACTCTGAAGGTTGTATTTGATTAACTATATTGTATTTTTTCACAGATGTCTTGACTTAATTTTGGGAACCCCACAGTTGTTTAAAGAAAATCTGTCAAGCAATTTTGCTACATTTAAACATAAATGAGAACTAAGGGGCTGTGTTTTAGATACATTTCAAGAAACTCTTGTTGGGTTTCTTACCATTCCAGGTGGCACCAAAGGCAGTGTGTATGCGTGGGGTGCTCGTCAGTGGCATTTGTTCTGTTTCTAAATTATCAAACTGTAAAATGCAGCATTTGCCTTTTTTTTCTTTTCCTTTTTTTTTATTTTTTTTTATTGCTACTGGTTAAAAAAAAAAAGGCGGGTGGGAGAGTTAGGCAGTGTATAAATTAGTTAGTGGAACTTGCTACCACAGGAAAATGCTGAGACTAAAGACTTAAGCCACAGTCCCCCAAAAGGTGGCCTTTTGTTTAACTACCATGTTCAAAGCTATTACAAATGCATCTGGAAGAGGATACTACACCTCGTGGGATTTTTAGGTTTACATCAGTCTCTCTGCTATTTTAAGTCTTTTTGGGCTGTAGTAGCAAGCACAGATTTACTGTGCTATGATGCTCTTCCACTTTCTGTGAACCTTTCATCTCTGGCACTGGGTCATGGAAACTCCGGACCAAACAGGCTGTTGGTTTCATCCAGTTTGGTGGTTTTCATGTTGTTACACTTTTGATAAGATTCCTTGTTTTGCATCTAAGGCTTTTTTTCCCCCTATAACTGCGTGTGGTTTTAGTGATAAATGTGCAAACCTCTGGGGGTTTCAGTGCACAGGTATGTGTATGTACAGTGTACTTTTTATATCAAAAAGGCAGTCTGGCTGCCAGGGAAGCACAGAAACAAAATGTACTGGTTTAGGGCATGTGACCTATTTTCATTACAAAAGAGTAAATACAGCAAATGGTGATACAAGAATAGCTTGAGACAACTAGTCTGAAGTGAGTTTGTGTAAGCAGTTTGACTAGCAAACACATCAGAGAACTTCATGTTGTTGATGAATAACTTGTGGATACCAGAAGAGGAGCACTGGTAAGGTGCAGCCTGCCTTCTGTTCAGGGTGAAGTTGGTTGAGTTGTCATATATGCTGGTGTATCTGTTTACAGAGGAGCATGGTTTCCACCTCTGTGTTTTAAGATTGTTAAATCAGCTTAGATATGAGTGCGGATCAGAGTTTTATAAATGATGTTTCTTTTCACCCTGACTCGTTTCTGCTTTGTTGGCAGTGTTCTCCTGTTAATTGCCAGAACTTGCTCTGTGGGCTCATGTGTATGCTTCAGTTATGTATGGTAATTTTTCATTGCTCTGCTGTTAAAGCATCCAGGATTGCACAGCCAATGGGTCTTGCTAATACAAATGTAAATGTATTTCTTTCTTGGCTTGTTGCAGCATGCGTGCACTTGTTAAATTTTCTTTTCATTAGCTTGTATGACATATTTTTGGTATTAGAATCACTACTACATGGACTTTATTTGTGAAAGTGGAATAACTGTAGTTTATTATTCTGCCCTTTTCAAAGGTAGTAGTCAGTGTCCAACTTCATAAAGCTGGTGGTTTTTTGCATTTGTTGCTTATGACCCTTTATACCTGACTGCTGTTGTCAGTGGTTCTCTGTGCTGCAGTTTTTAACCTCACTGATGGGTTCTTTATGTTGTCTGCCTGGATAATATAAATATAAGCCCCTCATTGCTCTTTTCTGTGACTGTTTTTATCAGGATTCCATTATATAGCCTTCCAAAATCAATTCTGTTCAAACAGTGGTTACAGGCTTGATGAAAAACTTCCTAACAGTTTGAAAAACTGAGATGCTTGGAACAGACTCTTTTTTTTGACACTTCCACTTCAGTGTTTAGAAGCGTATACAATTCTGGGTTTTAGTCTTGTGTGAGTGTGGTGATGGTGTTTTTCAAAACAGAATATGTGAAACTGGGAAAAATTAATTGCACAATAATGCAGATAACTGAGTTACTAAAAAAGCAGTGATGCTTTAAAATTTCTATGCTGCGCTGGGAATTCATAACTGATGGCAGTTCAAGACGCAGGTTCCACTAAAAGTGTATGCAAAAGAGACATAAATTTATCAAATTTGGCTTCATTTGGGTTTCATTTTTATGTTTAATCTGGATTATCAGATAGAGGAAAAAATGTAAACAAAAAGGAATTGGGTTGCTTCTAATTATGTATAACTTTCCTGGAAAGACTTTTTTTTCCAGGCAGCTGTCTGATCAATGGCAAAATTCATAACAGCTCCCCAAGTATTTAAGATCTCTATTAATTGGACTTCCTTCTCTGTATGAAAAATTGTTCTCTCGTTAGCTGTTTTGCATATGAAAGATGAAGGCGACAATTTTTCTCGTGAGATTGAAATAAATAAATAAAACAATTAATTAAAATGAAATAATTTTCTAAACTTAAGGGAATTAATAACAAACAAAGCTTTTGGAGCAGCCAGCTTTTATTTTGAAATTTGCAAGTATAACAATGTAAAAGGAATACTTTATACAAACACATTTATTCCATGATAGTTTAAGAGCCATAATCAGCTATATTGCTAAAGCAATGTAGATCTTTTGGTTATCAAGTATCTTTTGCTGCTTTTGCCTTCAGATGTAGAAATAGACTTGCTCAGATTTGGGGGAAAAAGAGAATGGAAATCTATACTGGAAGTGCTGGAGATGGTCTTTTTCTGTCTCCCTGGGGATATTCCCATCAAAACTGCTTTGAAAATAGGAGGAAAGTTGTATTGATGAGCTCTGCACCTTGTGATGATATGGAGCAAGAGCTTTAGGAGTTCAGTTTGTGTTGAGTGGCACTGCCCCCTCCCCCC
>NW_020799101.1:19145745-19178678 GCF_003259725.1 Athene cunicularia
CCCCCCGCCCCCCCAAAATGAAAAAAAAAAAAGTTCATTTTTGCCTATTTCTGTGCCCATTTGCCATTCTTCGTTTGCTATGGTGGGTATGAGATGCCCCTGAAAAGAGTGGCTAGCACTCTGTGGGTGGTACTCTCAGGCACTACAGTTATGATAAAAACCCCACTAACAGTTGCCATCTGATCAGTTAAATGCCCTCGAACTAACAGAGGAAACTTCACAAGCTGTTTGGATTTGCCACTGAGTTTGCCCTTTGGCTAGTCGAAGACAACAAAAGCATACTTGAGCTTTAACCATACCACATGTGACAGTGGCATGCATCAATCTTCAGACTAGCTCTCAAACAGCTGCCTGCGGACCCTGTGAGAGCAGTATCTTCTGATTGCTCAGCAGAGGGTTGGGTTTGGGTTTTTCTTTGTTTTTTTCCCCCCTTCTTTTTGTGTTTTCTTCTTTTTCCTTTGCATCATTTTAAGATGCTGTGGCTGCCCTTGTACAATAGCAAACTGTCCTCTCAGTTGTGCTGGTGAAGGCACTTGTGTAGTTAGTTGCACTGTGAATGGGATCCTGGTGATTTTTTTTTTTTTTAAGGGTTTGGGACTTGTCATGGAGAGGTAATGGCTTTCTTAAAGCATTCCTACCAAAGAGCATTTCATTGAACCATAGTCTCACTGAGGCTACTTAGATGGCATAGGACTCTGCCAGTAAAGTTATGCTACGCCTGTCTCCCAAAGCAGAGTTTCTGTACAGAAGAGCATGGAGGAGGTGAGGCATCATCATGCTTAGTGTTGACTCGGGTGTATTCTGGCAGGTGAGTGCTACAAACCTTCCTTAAAGGTTTCTTGACTTGCAGACATGTGTTCTCAAGTCACTCACGTGCTATAGAAAAGTTTTCCAGCGCTAGGTAAAGCGACAGGTGGGGAAAGAGGTGCTGCACCTCAGCTTCATGATTCTTCAGTCTTCACAAGCTTGGTGAGAGGGTAGTTTGCATGGCACAGTTCAACAGTCTGCTGCATCTCTCAGCCTGTGATCTAATGCAGTAACAGTAGAGTCCCTGGGCTGGCACAGGAGTTTGGACTGCAGAAGTGGGCAAACACTACTCAGGGACACTGACATGGGGAGAGGGGACTGGCAAGTAACTGATCTTCACTTGCTGTCTTCTGATTTTCAGTTTTCAAACTGCAAGGTAGAAAAGGGAGATTGCTTTCATGCCATAAGCAAGTTAACAGTATCCATCTGTGGACGTAGGTGCTCATTTTTTACGGGGATGTCTCTCTGGCTCCATTCTATTGCTGTTGTGAATGGACTTTGACACTTGGATGGAAAACTTGCCATTTTAACAGCATGTGAGGACTTGACAAGTACACAGTCTCTGGCTTATCTTTCCTTGGTCACTGACCAGGTGCAAATAATGAACTTATTAGACTGTATTAATCTCTTTAAGGAAGTGGTCTGAAATCCGGTAGAGTGCTGAAAAGCAGACTCAATAAAATCCTAGAAAATTGACTGTAGGAAGGAGTTTTCTGTTGGCAGAAAGCTGAATTGGATGACCTGAGGAGAGTCCTCTGTCTGAAATTTCTGACGCAAAGGTAAACAGCAATAAGAGATGGATCCTGAGCACAAGGTTTGCAAACTGCATTTTCAAGAGATGGAGAATTTAAAGGCACTTGTTCCAGCTGATCTTCTGTAACATGGATCTCTTAGAGAGGTGCCACGTAGTAGGTGGTTTTAGTGTGGTGGGGAAGCCTAAAATTCAGAGGATAGTAATATGCATAGAGCTAAGTGTAGTTATTACCCATCTTAATTCAAAAGCCACGACACATCACCGCATCTCAACCTATGGTGCAAATGAAGAAAAATCATCGGTAATCTCAGCTCAAACCCACTATCAAACCCACTATCTTAGTTCAAACCCGCTATCGATTTCTGTGACTGAAGATAAATTACAAGTCCTTACTGTGCGGCTGTACCATTTCAAGAGGGTACTTGCAGTATCAGACTCTGCTTTTGTCTCCAGTGATAGTCAGGTGCTGGTTGAGCATGCCAGAGAGCGTGCCTTTTTACACAGAAACCTTTGGTGTTACCTCTTTGCACTAGCAGTAGTAGATTCCCTAAATCTAGTGAGGCCTTGTGTCTTGTGTGCTGGCTTCTGCAGGAGTCTTGGCACCTGACAGCCCATCTCTTATTCGTGCTTCACGAGAAGAGTTGGTCTCTCAGGAGAGTGAGGTGAGTTGTGTCTTTCTCCTTTTTTAATGCTAATGTATTCTTCATGGCATACCTGCTTGCAGATGCCTAAAGGCTTGCGGTAGTGAATGGAGTGGATGTGGTCGCATTTGAGTTTAAACTCCAGAGCACTCTTTGGGGGTAACATGGAAGCAATGTGTATTTCAGGTGGAGATTCTTGTGTCGTCCTTCAGCTTCAAGAGAGTAAAAAGTGTCAGAACTTTATGTGAACTCTCGGTGATGCAGTCCTACCAGCTTGAAAAACTTTTGAAGCTTTTGCTTTATTTTTCCTGAATCAAAGCTGAAGGTTAGCCTTAGGTTTGCTGGAACCGAATGTCCATTGGAAATAGCTTTTTTGTGGTTTTGTTTTAATGCACTCGCTAGATTGAAGTTTCCAATTACAGAAAAACTAATGTTGCTTCTAAGTCTGGCTGGGAAATGGTCAACACTGATAGTCCCTTAGTAAGAGAAGTCATTGTTCCTTTTTGGCACTACCTGCAAATACAGTCATTAACTGAAAAGTAGCAGGCTTTCTTAAATCTCCTCTTTGCTCATTATTCTTCAGGGAATTGTATTCTGGAATATTTCTTAAACAAAGGCAGTCCTTTCACCGCACTGATTTGGTCCCGTCATGCCGACACGTTCCCTGGCGGCAGCACTGCGGCAGTGCTGGAGGTGCGGGGTGCCGGAGGTGTGGGGTGCTGGGTGCTCCCTCGCTTCCCTCCGGGATGGTGCCCATGGCCGGTAGAGCTCCTCAAGGCACCAGCGCTGTCTGGGCTGCCCCGGGTACACGGCTGGCGAGGCCCAGCCTGGCCCTGCGTGCTGCCCGTCTCTCTGGCCTGCAGAGCGCCTGCAAACTTGTGGAGCTCCTTGAGCAACACTGAAGTAATTCTTTGGCTCTACAAAATCTTGCTGCTCATGCTGTGCAATTTAAAGACAAAATACTTCCTGCTAATTATTAACAGTTACTCTGTGGGAACAGACTCATTATAGGGGCACTGAACCCTGGCCCGCCGTCCTTTTCAGCACCTGAACAATGCGAGAGGGAGGGGGGGAAGAAACGGCAAGAGAAACTGGAGTGCTGGCACCAATTAGTCCTGAGATTAGTCCTGAAAGAGGATTGCAATTTCAAGGCCAAAAAAAGTAGGGAGTGGGTAAAAGGATTTGAAATGAGATTATAGGACCTAAAAGCGCCTTTCCTTTGTTAGGGAAATAATTCTGCAGTTTTGCTCGAGCCAGTGAGACAATCCAGTTTAGTGGCTGAAGTAGGAGATGTGTGTCCTGTTGCTTTTTAAGGTTCTTTAACTAAGTTGATCCCTGGTTGCATTTGTAGTGCTTCCTGCAAAATCAAAGTGTTTTCAACAAACAAACAAAAACACGGAGGAAAGCTATTGCCTCATCAAAGGGCCCGTTGTTTTTCAGGAAGCTTATTTGTATGCTTTAAAAGGGGAGCCAAGGAAAGGAGGCAGATTGAACTTCCTTTTTTTCTTTGGGGAAACTTTTTTCCCGGTGGTTACTATGAGACCAGCACCGGAGTCACCCTTTCACCACCCATCCTACAGATGAGTTTCAGTGCCCGTTTTTGTTCGCTGGCCTGCTCAGAGATGCAAATCAGGCAGTTCCTACTTCAATTAAAAGCACCGTCTCCTGTCGGTGCCATAGTGGTGTACATCCTTCTTTTCCTCTGGGAGGGAAGTGGACACTAAGCCTTGCTGCCCTAGTGAAGAGACCATGATACGCACTCATGTAACTAAGCGTCTGGAGCTGAAGACTGAGCTTGTTTGGAGACAGCAGAAAGAGGTCTCCCCCTCCCTCTCCCTCCAGAAGGAGAATTACAAAAGGGAGAACTATCGAAGAGAATTACAGACATTGTGGATTTAATAGGAAATGTTTTGGTTTGGTCTATTCATGCAAGACTAGATGAAATGATGACTCTTTTTCTGCCCTTCCCAAGAGAGAAGCTGTTTCTCTTGGTGTGGCTTGAACTCAAACGGTATAGAGGGATCACGAATGTTTCTGTTATCAGATTTTTTTTTCTTTCTTTCTGTTTGTTTTTCAGTGGAAACACCTATGTAGGCAGGCTTGAAAGCCTTGCTTTCAGTTTGCCCTCAAGTTTAGGGGAGTTTCTCAGCCTGAAGGAGTAGTGAGTTCTGCCATGCTCTTGATTTCCCTTACTGCTGCGTTTTGCACAAGCCCTTATTAAACCTGTTTTCATAGGCAAGTGCTTAAAACTGTCTTCCAGTGTGGAACTGAGACTTAGCAGGCATCATCTTGCCACTCAGGCTGGTGTAGTGTGAGTAATGGGCAAGATTGGGTTGTATGGAAAATACACTGAGAAAAATCTCTCTTTATAGAGGGTACCCTTTTTCTCTAGACAAAACCATTAAAATAGGACATTCTGCATACTGTTCTTGGAGTTGAATTGTTCTCTTTGGACTTGTTTATAAACAAGTGTTTTAATTCCCATTCAGAGCACTTGTTAAATGCTAGAATTTGTTCATTTTGGTTTTTTTTTTTCCATTACACTGCTGTCATATAATCTAGTGACTCTAACTTCCTGCTTTCTAGCCTTCACAGCCTATTCTAGAGTCACTCCAGGGAAAGAGGGACTGAGAGATGAACCCCCATCAGCAGTTTTCATGCACATTGGTGAAGAAACCCAAACTTTCATCCTTTCTATGGGGTTTGTGTAAATTGCTTTAAGAAGGCTTCAGTTGTGAAGTTGTCCCATTCTGAGATGGTAAAGGCTCTCCAAAACAGCCATAAAGTTTCTGAAATAGAATAAAGATCATAAAACCCCAAAAAAATTTAACAGAAGAGCTAATGTGGAGGTGGAGACAGTTTAAACAGGTGTTGGCAATGACAATGGAATGGCAAGTCATTTTAGGAGTAGGACAAAACGAGTTTGAAAAGGGTAAAGAGTGCAATGAGATGACAACAGTTTCTATTGATGGCATCCAAGTCCTGTTTTATTTCAAGTCATGTTTCTCTGTGGTATAAAATTTAGGTGCAAGGATTTCTAAAAAAAAGTTGTTGGTTGAGCATGTTCTAGTTGAATTAAGAACCACAGGTGATATTTGCTGCACCTAACAGAGGCCGCTATCTGGATGGATCAGTGCTGCAAGTGGCTGGGCTTGCTGCTTTCCAGTTTATGCATATTTACTTTTAGTCGTTTGTGTATTGGCTGGAAAATTCAGTCATGCACTGTACATGACATTGAAAAAAAAGACTTGACTATCAATGAAACCACCAACATGATAATTAACTGGAGTGGTTTGGCAAAGTCATGTGTTCTATTTCTTTTTCCCTCCATGATTTGTCAGAAGCTACATTAACACATGAAGAAAATATTTCTGCTTAATTGGTTGTAGTAAACGGATGCAGTATAAATTAATTGCCTCTTTAATGTTTAAAAGGTTATGTCCCATTCATTTTATGACTGATGAGTATCATTTCACTAGAATGAACAAGCTTGAGGTCATCTGATGTTTGAAAAGTGTAGTTTGTTACTTTCTGTGATTTGCTGCTTTAGAGGGCTCAAATGCTATTTGGGGATGTCACAGTGTCAGTGTCTCTTTCTAAACACCAGTGAACCATAATTAATTGTTTCCTGTAATCTAACTCATTGATTTTCTATATTTGAGGTGATCCAAGGAACAGCTTTACTCCAGGGATTAATTACAGAGAGAGAGAATGAGAGTGCACATACACTCATGAACATATTTTTGCTAGTTAATACTAATGACGATTTTCTGCAACTTCATGGCAGATACTGATTCAACTGAAAGGAGAATTACACAATAGCTGACAGACACACATCCTTAGCAGCTATTTTTGGTGCCCGCAAAGATTATGCTCTTCATTAGTGAAACACCTCCATTTTTGGGGTTGCCCACCAGCAGATGGACCTCCCAGAACCTCTTGGTTAGTTGAGGAAAGAGTTTGTGGCCTCTTCCACAATCAGAACTGTTCAGCAAGGGGTGCAGAGGATTGCTGAATTGTCATATTTGGTTTTATTCTTTAAGTTTCTTGAGCTTTATCGAGAGAGTGAATGGTGTAGACTCCCTCTAGGCTTCTGTGTTTTGGCACGAGGTTGCTACCAAACTGCTGTTTAGATAGACCACGTGGAAACAGTAAACTTGGTATTTGCAATTTTTTGTGACATTTTTTTCATGTTCATAATGATTTTTTTCAACCTTCCTCACATGAAGTCACAGTAGATAAAAGAGGTGTAGAAACGAGCATCTCATCACAAAAGCAATTGCCCACTTTCACCTTTCTTCATACAGCCTTTATTTCTACACCTCTGCTTTCTGCTGCAAATCCCAAAGTGGAGAGCAGAGTGTTTAAGCCCTGTCTTCCTGAGTCATGTCCAATTTCTGCACAAACAGATGAGGAGAACCAGCAAACAGAGGGAAACTTAGACCACATCACAGATTCCACCAGGGAAGCTGAGATTTTTTTTGAAAAAAACAATGCTGTAAGACAGTTTCTGGAAGAGTAATCTCCTTGGTAGAGATACAACTTCATCAGTCATATGAGGAATCACTGGCTTAAAGGTAGAAGGGTGACTTCTTGCTATAAATTATGTGAAGGTCAGCTTTTCCTTTGTGAGTTCCTTCATTCATGAAGGTAATATTGTAACTTGAGAAAATTATTAGAATTTTATTAAGTGCAATGTTAGTATTCTCGACAGGCTGAACAGCTGTTTGGGGAGGTAAGGATTACGGATAAAGATGCACACTGAATTTTATTTCCCATTACAGGTGGGGGGTTTATTTTTCTGCTAAGATGAAAGTGGCTCAAGATCATTTAAAAATGAGTCAAAATGAAGTCTTCCGAGTATTTGTTTATAGTTAGATTTGCAGAACATGTGAAATTCGTTATTTCATAGCTCTGCTTTGAAAATGTTAAGTAGAAGATACCAGGAGTTGGGTGCTGTGGTTATTGGTACTGTAAAAATAACTAAGAGTACTCTCATTCTGGAGACCAGAGAAGTACAGATCACATACAGTTCCCAATCACAGTTCAGAGATGGTTCTTCATATTGGCAGAGGCTGTAAAGAGGGAAGAGACTTCTGTGGTGTAAATACCTGTGAGGTCTCATCTGCCCTGCTCCTTGAATTTGAGGCTTTGTGAAGACTTTTCTGGAATAAATGGAAAATGCCTATTTTCTCCTGACTGGATGGGGTTGATAGGATGAAATTTAGTCAAGCTTGTGTTGTTTGCTTTAAATTTACTGTACAGTGGAGGGCATATTATAGTTTTGTTCTTAATTTCCTCTGCATCCAACCTAAGACATTTAGGAGAAATGCTGAACTCCTGTAGGTGCAACTAATGTCAGTTAGTGATGACAAGCCCTAATATGATAGCAGTGTGGGTTGTCAACAGGGGCCTGGAGCTCAGAGATGGGGTGTCTGGGGGGCTGGCCCTGCTCTGCCACAGTTTACTGAGTCTTCTGGAGGGATGTTGTTATCTCTCTGTGGATGTTTTCCTTTCTGTGAATGGAAATGGTATCTCTGTAGCTCTGTGGGTGGGAGGATTGATCTAGGTGATGTCTCAACAATGCTTCTGAATGCAAAAAATACTATATTCTCTCCCTTCTTTTGTTACCTCTGTAGACCCAGACTGCAAGGTCAAACAGCCAGGTGTTAGGTGCTGTAGTTTCATGTGTGTGTTGGTCTGTCTACCCCTGATCCCTAAAATACAGCTCTTGAGTGTTTCAAACTGAGTTTCAGGAATGTGAATGAGTGAAAACTGATGAATTTTTATACTAAATTTTTTATGCCGTAGTTTATTTCTAAAAACATATCTCTGAGGCTAACTTGATATTTATGTGTTAAACCTTTGTGTTAGTGATAGAAGCACCCACAAACTGCCTATCATTCATCTTTGAGCGCCTTGCATGCTGTGTTGTATGATCCTCAGGTACTGATCTTCTGGGGGATAAGAATGTGACCATTCAGTGCAGGACTCACATGAGCAGATATGTATGAAGATGTAGTATTTTGATAATCAAAAAATTTAATTGGAACTTTCCAAATACATGAGTACTTGACTTCTGTTTTGTTGTTATTGTTATTATCATATTTTCTTCTTTTATGTAACTTTCTGACATGCAGAACTTTGGTGTGTGGCCCAGTGACTGCAAATCTCTGCACGCTGCTCTGTATCAGTGCTGCAGAGCCTATAAGCACATTAAGCTTCCCAGGGAAAAATACCCTCAGCGTCTGGGAGAGGTTAAATGTTCCAGGGGAGAGGTTAAACATTCGTTTTGTCCTCTGCTGCTGTAATTCCAGAAGCCAGATTAGTTCTGAATCATCTAAACCACATTCATTCAAGATTAATGAGAAAGACCCAAGTATGGAAAATTTCAGCTGGTAAGCGCCTTGGCTTTGAGCAAGTGGTGGAGGGGGAGTTCATACTGGCAGCAGCCTGTGGGTCATGCTTAGTTTTGAGTTTCTGTAGTACTTAAATTGGTGAAATAGGGAATTGCACCATACCAGATAAACAAGACTTTCAGCAAGCAACATGAAGCATTTGTGGGAGGACTTAAAGGCCTCCCCTTCCTTTTTCCCATCTATTTCTGTTTCATTGGGGATCAGATTTGCCCTTTAGCGTATGCACGTTTATAACTTTGTGCATGTTCAAGGTACATTGGTGTCTTTAAAATTAACAAGAGGTGTATTCTCACTGATGGGTGACAAGCCATTCTAGCGAAGATGTGTGTGTTGTTAATCTCAAATCATGGCCAGTTGACTGACAGGCCATGGTTAAACTGTGGTTAGAAATGTGAGTGGGAGCCTCATGTAGAAAGTATTTATGAAATCCAGGCAGGTCTACTAGCAAAGCTGACTGGAGTTCTGCAAAAATAATAAACGGAGAATTCAGGACTAGAGTAACAGAAGTCAGTTGGGTGACCTTGAGCTTTTTAAAAATTTAATCAGTTTCAGTTTGGAAGAAATGTGTCTTTTAGTAGACCTTGACAGTGTTGTGCCTGGGTGGCAGCTCTACAGTTTCACTGTCATTTAGTTGCTCTGTTGTCGGTGTGAAAGTTCTCCAGAACCTTGTCAGTGCTGTAGCATTAACTATCAGAGCAAACTCTTTACATGAAGTTGAAAAGAAGGTAAGCCTAGATATAGGCAGTTGTTAGGACTCATTTATTTTCTGTAATCTGAGATTAAAGGCATTTTTCCTTCCAGCACAATTCTAATCAAGTAAAACCAAAACAGAAATTAACCTCTTCTTTCACTTGTTTTGCAGCAGCAACTTTTGTCAGAAAACTGGAGGGCTCCATTTCTGATTTTGTGGAATAGCAAAGAACCAAATTTATCCCCACTGGCCAGGTCAGCATTTGATGTTGCCATGGCCCAAAAGAGGCCACGGTCCTCCATGGTCTCAGAGGCCAATGGCTGTCCATAAACAGGATTTTATTATTCATCTGGGCTTCAGGGAGAAGCTGGCACAGGCATGCTTCATAGCACATGAGCAAGTTTAGATGAAGTTTCCCCAGCCTGATGACCACCAGTTTTTCATCCAGTGATAACCTAGGAACCATTTAATAGCAGTTGTGAAATAAGGAGAAACACAGCACCACAGCATGTGAAGTAACCTGTAGTGTTTTACCTTACTTCAGAATAAGGAAAGTAGGAAGAAATAACAATCCAGATCTAGAAGTGAGCTGTATTGTTCCTTCTTTAGCTACACGTGCACTTTAAAAGGCTATTCCCTCAGCTATTGTGTTGTTACTTAACAAGTCTTTATTCCTCCCAGAGATATGTAGACTATGTCAGTAAGAAATATTTTCTGGTTTTAACACAAAAGTAGAAGAGTAAAACTGAGACAGAAAGGATGAAATAACTTGCCTGAAGTCACAGTGTGATTCAGTGGTAGAAGCAGGATTAGAACTGGAGGCTGATAGCTAGCATCTCCCAATTCCCAAAGGAGACAAATCTCTTTTAATTAAAAGTAACATGGGACAGTTGTCTCACCATGAATTTTCAGATATATCTGGACTTCTTCCTATTTCATATACATACCTATATGTATTCAGCCTAGAATTACAATGTGTTCACAATAAATGTGTTAAAATATTTAAACAGAGATTAGTGAGAAATTTGCATTTGCGCTATGTCTGGCATACTTCAAATAGCCATCTCTCAAAACAATAACTATAGAAATTATGATCTTTTTATTTATTTAAAAAACCATATCCTCTGTTGTTGTCCATAAATATATCTTCAGCTCTGTGCAAAGACCAGAATTCTGGCTGAACGGCTACAGAGTCTCACAAAGGGGACAAGAAGGCTTTGTGTATCACATCGGTGGTGAGAGGGGTCTTTTGAACACCACAGCAGAGTCGTTGATGGGCTCCAAAAGACACATGAAGTTGTTTTTCTTGAAAGTAGGAATTAGCGTTTTCATCCCTAATTTGAGAAGCCTTTTTTATTCTAATTTTGTTTTTCTCTCCCTCTCTTCTCTATTTTCTTGCTTAATTACTTATTTAAGTGGAGGCTGTGGTAGGAGAATGGCTTAGCTATTTGGACAATGTAGAGATTTGGCCAACTTTCCACCCCATTCTTCAAAAAGTAACATTAAATTTTATTTTCAGGCATTTCATTCATGAGTAGGTTTCCTGAGCAATTTTTCTTTTGTCTTTAATAAAAATTTAGATGTAATCCCTCTGGCAGTTTTGTCATATAGAAAACTCATTTAGAGTGTGCAAGAGATCAAAATTTTATTATTCACTTGAAAATGTGTTAGACACCCTAGAGAAACCAGGGAAGACTCCATCTAGGAGCTTAAAGTCTCGATCCCACATGTTGCAGTAAGTGAAAGATACCAAGAGACAATAAAAGAGGGAATTGCAGAGGAAAGAGAAGCATTACCAGAATTGTAGATCAGCCTTCATAAATTAAAAATTACTATTGTGAATTCATAAATCTCTTTAAGAATAATGTTTTGTCAGTTAAGGAAAATTCAAGAAAATGGAGTAATGGGTTTATATATTTAAAATCTCTAATCAGTTTTCATTAAAATCAGGAAATACCTTAACACGTACCTTCCAGATATTTTCTTATATATTGTCATTAGCCCAGGTTAGTAGAGGTTTTTTCCCTTTGATTGGAGAGCAAGCTTGCTTGCCTGTTGCTAGGTGATCGCTAATTGTGCCACAAGCTGCTGGCAGGCATTATAATTTTTTTTCCTTGTTAACAAAACACATGTGTTAGAGGTGCAACGGTATCTAAATGCTTCTGTATTGCTCAAAATTTATAATGGGACTGATAAATTCTTTAATACAACTATGGTTATGTACCCAGGTGTAGAGCATTAATCCCTCTTTGCAGTGCAGTAGTCTTGTTAGCCCCCATCCACTAGTGGCATTACAGTTGAGTTTAGAAAACAGAGCTGATATGGCAGTAGAAGATCAGAGCTCTCCAGTGCAAGCAGTGTAGAGCTGACAAGCTCTTAGAGGAGTCCTCAGCCAGAATGAGATGCTGTGTGTCCTGTGTTCACTCTGGAAGCTTGTGGTGGTGCAGTTTGGACCAAGTGACCTCCTCCCATATGCTGTCCAGGAGCCACTCTGCAGACCATATTTGTGCAGTGTGGGAGCCAAGAAGGCTGCCCGTTGCTGTAATCATGAATATTTCTCATGCCTTATACAGGGTCACTGTCTTAAGGAAGTAGTATTCATCTTCCAGCATCAAGGGATGCTCTATTCCCACAGAAGTATACTACTTAAGGTTGTTTTCTCAATTGCTACCCCATCCTAAATTTACTTCTCAAGGAATGGTAAAAATTATAATCTTTATCTTATCCGGATATGCATACCTATTCCTTCTGGTAGCAGTCTGAGTCCAGCTTGCATCAATAGCTGAATGAACTTGTCAAGAGCATCATTCCCTTCTGCCACTAGATACAGTTTCATTGGCGTCAGCCTGATAAAGGCACCTACAGCTGTTGTAATCTCAGCAACTTGAACATAGGAGTAATTGTGGTTTATTTGCTTTTCAGAAACTTTCAGAGGTGAGTTTCTATACCTGCAAGATGTTCTGTTGGTTACTCTGACAAAATGGTTTGTTGTTTCTGTGTTTGGTGTTCCTTCAGTTCACTATTTGTTGGAGGTGTTGGTGAGACTAGCAGTGAAGTATTTTGCACTGTGGGTGGTCGGTAATGGAGTACTTACAGCGAGGGTACCCCAGTGCCTTCATTCCCTTCTTCTGCCAGCTGCAGCTTCTGCTCCCGGGTATTTTCAATTATATTGCTGGTAACTGCTGTTGACCCTGGGCAAAGGGTGCTGATTGCAGTGAATTGGGTGCTCTCTCATCCACTTGTTCTGCATTACTGTGCTTGTCGGGAGGGGAGGAGTTGTATTTCTTCCTGCCACACGTTTTTGCAAGATCTGTGGTCTGAGCTATATTTAGAGACACTTCAGTCAGTCATCTTTGTGCCCATCATTTTTGCCACAGGTAAGGGCTTGAGAGGAGATTCTCGGTGTCACTGCAGCCTGTTTGTGGTCTAGCAGCTGTTTGCTTACTGCAGTCTCTGTGTTGGGTATATTGTGTGCAACAGCTTGTTAGCTTACAGCTGACACGGGTCATCTTTCTTACCCCTTACTGAACCGTCTTGCCCTGTACTCCAAGCTTTCCTGAGAGCCAGGGCGTGCTTTGGCACCAGCTGTGCCCCAGCAGCTGAGCCCACTGCTTCTTGGCCTTGGTGGACTGAGGTGTGTGTGGAGCATCTTCCCTGCCTCCCTGCTGAGCCTTCCTTCTTTAGACTAATAGCTCTCAGCTTTGGGGGCCTTTGAAGTGTGTGTTGGGGATAGTGGTGCTGGCTTGTTGTTTGTTTTCCCCCCTTTCTGTGTCCTCCAGCTTACCATCACCCTCTGGACATGTTTGGTAACACAGTCATTGGCCTGTATTTATTGCCTGCCTTCTGTGTTTTCATCATCCATTAATTGTGGTGTGTAGCCCTACACAATTAAATTTGTTTTGAATTTTTATTTGTTTGGGTTTTTAAAATCTATTAATCAGGCCTCTCTGACAAAGAGGCCTGTGAGAGTTTTTGGCATAGTTGTGAAATACTGCAACTGTGAGAGGGAATTCATACCCTGGCCTTTTTTTAGTGCTTGGCTTTAAGAACTGCAGTCTCCTTCCTCTAATGTGAATTCCAGAAGACAAAGGATTTATATTTCCTTATTTTAAGTCTGTTGAAGCCTATGCACCTTTTAAAGATTTTTATAAATGTGTGGCATGTGTTTTGGTAGGAATAATTAATCGGGGAGGCTCACATGCATTATTGCTCTGTGTGCCCCGAGAGCTCCTGGTTGTGCTGGCTAGCTGCCACGAACCCTTGCTGCCTGGCCAGCCAGCCCTCACATCGGCCTGGTTTCCAGCACAAGTGGTGTCCAAATTAACACATTCCCATGGAATGTTTTAGATTTCAGCAAAGCAGCATTTTCCTATGGAAAAGCTTTCCCTCAGAAAAATCCCTGCTAGCGCTCAGTCAGGTGGATTCCCGTGCCCAGGGCCCTGTGGCGTGAAGTTTCCTACTGGTTGTGTCATCCGGAAAAACAGTTCATCACATGCCTTGAAATCAATCAAAAATCAATAGTGAACCCCCAGGAAAGGTTGCATTTGATCAGGGGTGGCTCCTAGTTCCAGGTATCTTATTTCACATGAGCAGATGCTCATGGGTTAAACACTGTTAGCTGTTCTCTCAGATGCTGGTTTTCAGCAGACGTGTGAATACTTCATTTGCTCCTTGTGGTGGTGCACGGATGCTGCAGTGAAAATCACTGTGCTTCAGCGAGAGGTGGATCCTGCACTGGACAGACATGATCTTGCACCCCCAGATCCTGTTTTATGCGTTTGCTACAAATACTGTTGCAACCTGGATATCCCTTTGGCTGAGGGTATGCTTGAACCGATAGTATTTTCTGCAGATCAGACTCACAGTTCTTGACAGGTAACTGTTGGTGTTTCACATGCCACCTTATCCATAAACTATATGAATTTGTGTTCTGATATTTCAAATTAATATCCTGAAAGTTCTCTATGATTGATCCAAGTCCATCTCCCCACCACCCCCAAGTGCCCTGTGCTCATCCCCTGGGAGTTAAACCTGTGCATTACAAATATGTTAGGCCACAAGTTTCTTCATGCTGATGTAAGAGTTCAACCAAGCTACGACTTTTCTTCTAGTAGCTTGTGTGGGGATTTATTAGAAATGAAATATTACTTTAGTCAGTGTGTTCAGTTGGTAAGTTTGGGGAAGAACTCTGCTATCAATAATGCTGATTTCATAAGTATTAATTTTACAGCAGATACTGATTACACAAGGAAATACTAAAACCAGATTTTGCATTTTTATTTTGCCTAAAGACAGAATATGCTGTCACTTCTGTAGGAGAACCAGTCACTCTTCTCTAGCAGCTTACAGACTACACTGAAGAAACAATTCATTTGAAAAAACACCTGGGATGGACAAAATGGTTTTTTATTATAGGTGGTCTTTAGAAGAATTAACTTCTTCAAATGGTTTCTTAATGTGGAACAGGGAGGAAGAAGCTTTTTGAACACTTTAAATTGAGAGACACTTTAACCCTGTTATTTCTCAACTTGAAATATGTTTAATTAATACCATCTGAGACTTCACATGCAAAAGTTTGGGAACAGAAAGAGAATTTATCCAGCACAGATCAGGCATAGCTAAACTTCAGCAGAGCCCTGCAAACACAGAAGTTTGTTGTTGGAAATGCTTGACCGTTCACTGCGGTACATTATTTACATGCTTGAATTCTTTAGCTTCCTTCCCTGGGAAGGCACAGTTAATTTTTTCAGTTCATGTGGGTTTGTGCTGAATCAGATGGAGTTTTTTATGAGAGCCTTGGGCCTTTTTTCAAGTTGGAAAATAAGATAAATCACTATGGCTTTGTTTCTCTAGTGGAGACATTTTGTCTATTCAAATATATACACTTTTCCCTCGTCTTTCTTTAACCCTCTTCAACCCACATACACGCATACACCAGCCTGGAAGTAAATTTTTTCTGCGACTTAATTTCAGAATGTCACCATTTTTTTTCTTGACCTTTTGAAAGGCATATAGTTGCCATACTGGGATTTCTATGGCAGATTTGTACAGTATGAAGACTATGCTGTGGCTTTCCGCTTGTAGCTTGATGGATCCTGTCCCAGAGATTATTCTGGACTCAGATGAGCTATAAAACTGTGAGCCTGTCCTACAGGAGTGTGAATGCCCTCAACAGCTCTTGACCTTCATGTGAGTTGAGGAGCCATACTTGAAGAGCTGGCGCTTACTATAAAGAATGCAAACAATTGGTTACATTAAGCCCTATGAAGTGAGCGTGTGTATTCAGACGAGTGCATGCCCCAGCGCACTCCAGCACTTGTGAATGTAGACCTACTTAACTTCTTTTTGGTCATTTTGCGTGTGCTCTCTCTCAACTCTGCTTTTTGTTCATGGGTATTGAAGGCTTTTATTACTCATGTAATTGCTTTGGATCCTTTGACAGTCTGTATTTTAACACGGTGAAGGTTTTATACAATAGCACAAGGGTCTCTGCAGAATAATTGTGAAAGCAGTGTGAGGTTTTTTTATATGGCATTTTATCAGAACTTTGCTAATGCTGTCAATGTAATAGACAACATCTGTTTTCCATTTCATTGCATTTTGTGTAGTGGTAGTCAACTCAAGAAGAGAAAAAAGTAACTTTAAACAGAAATGGTGTGTGGGGCTTGGTTCACAGTTTGCATCCAAAGAGGAAGGTGGATTACCTTAAAAAATCAGAATACTTTACAGTTATCTTACTGAAGGATACTTAGTCCCTTGCCTTTTAGGGCAATTACTTATATTTTGATAGCATAGTTTCATGATACTAATTCCAATAAAGGCATAATATACCTGATTGTCTTCAAGCTTTAGAGGACTTTGAGACTTTTTTTCATGACTACAGGAATGACCCCCTGGCAATCTGTCTCTTCTACCTGCCTTGACAGTTCTGCAACAAATCTTTTCCACGTTTTCAGTTATTTCTCCTAGGTACTGTGCATTTAAAACACTTGCTGTGCCCAAGCCCTAGGATGTGATCAGTGAACTCCTGGAGGTAGTGCCTCTCCCACCCACGAGTGTGCAAGGGCTCCCCTCGCAGCACCAGTGGCACACAGTGGCGCTGGCACTCTTGCTCTAGGCAGTATCACCTGGGGATTTGCCTGGGAAGGGCGAGCTGTGCGGTACTGGAAGGAGGGATGCGCTTGGCTAACAGTCATCTGCTCTGTGAAGAAAAGAGCAAGGTTACCTTTTATGTCCAGGAAGTTTGGTCCTTCTGGTGACAGACACAGCTGTGGGCAGCTACCATAGGAAGGAGAACTGTTCTGGTGTGATGGTGTCAGTGCAGTGGTGCTCCCCTGCCTTTGCGGGAGAGGAGAGGTGTGGGCAACCACGAGGCACTTCGTCACAGCCTCCTCTCCTCTGACTGACCGGCACTGCAGGTTGTTGGAGCAGGTGCTCTACAGCCCTATTGCCTGCAGCACAGTGGGGTTGCTCTGGGGCACCGAAGGAAGCAAGGTTTCCTCTTCCCTTTCCTGCATTTGGACCTGTTCTTTGCTTTCAGCCACACCTGTCACAAGACAGGTCTCTCAGTGGCCATTACCTTTGGGCAGCCTCTGTGCAAGCAGGAGGCAGTGGCCCCAAAGTTTGAGGAAGGGATCCAAGGCAAGCAGGTGCTTGCATATGGCGAGTGTCCCAGGGTCTGCTGTGGCCACCACCCTGTCGGGAGTCTCACGCAACACGTCATGGTCACAAAGCACGCGTACATGGCAGAGGCCCAGCTTCATTAGTGCTGGTACTCACGGGACAGCTCGTTGACTGTGTGTTTGCTGATGTGGCAAGGTGACCTCTGCATGTGAGAGGGTTTGGTGGGTGAAGTGCTCTGGTGGAAGCAGAGAGACTGCCTGGTGTCTGGCCAAGGCTTTTCCAGGTTGATGCGTTAGCTGGGGTAGCGTGTTGTTATGGCTGAGCAAAAGCCATAAAGCATTTGGTGTTTTAGCACTTGCTTTGGGGAAAGATGTATATGTTGCTGTACTGAGAATTCAGTGAATATTTTTGACATTGATTTGTTGGGGTTTTTTTTTAAATTATTTATTCCAAATGGCTTTTTTTCTCTCTTCTTCTGAGAGAGTGTGGGCGTGTGCTTTGCAGAGGAGGTTTTTCTCTGTGAAGAGAATGTGAATCCTGAATCAAATTAACCTATTTTTAACGTGAAATTTTAGACCCTTGCTTGAAGGCAAAAATGCCATGATGTTACATCAGTTTTTAAAAATGGAATTAATGCAAATGGTAATTTATAATTGTTTAATGTAAATGAAATTTTCTTTACACTTATTTCTTATTGCCTTTAGCACATCAGGTCCACCCATTTGGCCAGGAAGCACCTTCTTCAAAAGAAATGGAGCCCTTCTACAAGGTAGGTGGTCGATACTACATCTTGGTGTAACTGTTCTACTTAACAAATACCTCTTGCAAATTGCACAGCTTTTGTAGTTTTCACTGGGCAAGAAGTAACCAAATGTTTTTTGTTTCCTTTAACCTGTCTCCTTTATTGCTCATCTGATGCCTTGAAAATGACGATTTACTACATACAGTGAGTGTAGTCTATGAAAGTTGCTGCTTTTTTTCTTTCCTCAGATTATTAATTTGCTTACTGTAAAATAGGGCAAAGGGTGGGTTGTTATTTTGTTTTCCTTTGTGTAAATAAAGAGTGCACAGAAGGAAATGTTCAAGGAACACTGCTTTTAGCTCTGTGGATGAAGCAAGGTGGTTCTTTGAGAGAGATTCTTTTGCTTCCTAATTGTGCTGATAGCAAAATGTACCCAAAGGTAGGTAGTGGTGCTGTAGTGGGGAAAACAGTGGCAGAGTACTTGTCTCAAGGAGCCTACCATGTTTAATGGTTCACAGAGGAATGTGAAACATCTTATTTCCATTGGATGGACAATATAAACAGAAGGTATATGACTGCAGATCTGATAGGTGAAGATTTTCAGTTTGTTTTACCAGACTTTTAAAAATGATTATTCACTGCTAACTATGTTTATATTTCTGCCATTGAGTGCATGGAACTACATTGCCCTTAATGGCAGGGTCTTGGGAACACAGAAGGCTGTTTCCCCAGACTGCATGCGTTTGTCTATGGTGCAAAAGTAACTTATACCATGTAGGACAATTTTATGGTCTTTGCAAGTATTTGCCTGTGAAGTGTCTCAGTTTTGTCTTCATTTTCATGGTGCCAAGAGTTTTCTGGCCTTCTTTCTGGCAGAAAATGCTGTATAATGTTTACCAGAACATTTATCCAAATCACCTAGGATGGAGTCTTACTCACAACTAGGCTCATGAGCCAGTACTGCTTACCTTCCACACACCAAAGTAATCCACCAAAGTAATTCTGTAGTTTACCCAGTAATATTTTTCAACTGATTCCTTGTGCATATCTAAGAATTTGCATAA
Organism: Athene cunicularia; assembly: GCF_003259725.1. Lineage (NCBI taxonomy): Eukaryota > Metazoa > Chordata > Aves > Strigiformes > Strigidae > Athene > Athene cunicularia. Next base: position 19,164,487 of record NW_020799101.1, read on the forward strand.
TTTTGTTATCTAATATCTATGCTGAGATTTGTTCAAACAAATTTTAAATACATTAAAGCATTCAGATTATTTCTTAATACTAGAAGATGGTATAAATTGTAGAGTTTGGCAGCTTTTGTCTTTAGTCTTGATAGGATAGATCTACTCCCTTTGCAGTCCTTCCTAATGAAGAGAACTAGATTTTTTTTTATTTTTTTTTTTTTTTTTGGTAAGGAAAAAAATAAACTATCGTGAATGGATATGCTTGATTCATTTTCAGTTGCTCAACAATTCTAGTTTTAAATGTGTACCTGAACATATAAAGTCTTTGCGATTTGAGTTCATAAAATGTAAACTAGTCTGTCAAGTCTGTGGGCACAAATGTTTTACCTCTGCTTATGATATAAAATATATAGGAATTAAGAACAACTATTTTTTAGTCCTTCCTGTTTCAGTTGTTGTTTAAAGTTTTTTCCCAATAAAGAAGAGTATGCTCTTCTGCCTTCTTTTGCCTTACAAGAGACGGTGGTGAAAAAAAAATCATAAAAGCCCAAAACATTTCAGCATATTAGAGTAATAGAGAAAAAGAGTGAGATGACTGCCTTTTCAAGCAACAAAGCCTAACAGACCTTTAACAGAGTTGGCATTCTGCGTTGCCATTTCAAGTGGAAAACCCAGCCTATTTGAACTCTAATATGTATGATACGACTGAGGTTGGAAGGATGAGTATGTGTGGAGAAAAACCTCACTAAAGTAATATTTTAACACTTTCTGGTTTTAATTCTAAAACAAGAAGATAACTCAACCAGGCCTTTCTTTTTTTCTGTCTTTCGTTTTTCCCTACAATGAGCTCTTTTCACATACAGGCTTCAGCAGGTTGCATGGAAATAGTGCATGTACCTCTTTGCTGCTTCTGACTGTCTTTTTTCAGAAGACCAGTGAGAGGAACGTTAGCAGGTTCAGGGAGGTGTGAGGTGGGGGGCGGGGGGAGAGGTTGGTTGAGTCCTAGCTTACATGACCATCTTCAGTCTATTTTTCCAGTGCTTATATCCAGTTTAATGCAAACAGGAGAATGAAAAATTGGCTCAATTATTGGTTTCAAGTTATAGTACCGCCTTTTGATTGTCAGAAGTTTAGATAACAAAGGGATCTTAAATTATTTTTACTTGATAAATGTTTTGCTACATTTGAAAAGAATGTTCAGCATGCCTTATAGACAATAATACAGAATAATTCTGAAATTTTAGTAAATGTTATATTCATGCACACTTGTTACACTTCATTTCTTCTGAGTTGTTACGGAAAATGTTCTTTTTCTGGTCTGGGAAATGAAGAGAAAAAAATTCCACAATGTAAGTAGTACTTTTTTTAGCCAAGAAAGACTTGTAAACGCTCCTGGTTTCCATTCATTTTATACCTGAACTATTTGGCAAAGTAATCTTAACCGTTGTAAAGCATTTAACATATCTCTCCAGAGAAAGTGACTGAGAAACCAGTTATCTGTGTACCTCAGAATAGCAAAGGAAGAGAAAGGGAAGCTAAAATTCATTGTTGCTATTCTTTGTCCTTAATGTCTTTGATATGAGAGGCTTTAATTCTCTTTTCCTTTCTATCTGTCTTTGCTTGTACTTTGTTGAAGAATTTTGAACAAAGTATTTATATGCTGTTTTCTTTTTGATATGATTTCATTAGATAGGATATGGCTACAGCAGTTTCATCTTTTGATGGTCAGGGTACTGTTCTTTCTAGCATTCTCTCTGATCAAAACAAATTAACGATAGCTTTACTTTTTGTGTGAAGTCACCTGCTCAAGTGCTTTTTGAAATGTTGAGCACCTTCTACTAGGTGAGGATTGCTCCTTGTATCCTTGTGGTCTTTAGTCCTCTCATGAAGTCCCATGCAGAGCTTTTAATATAGGTAGGACCTTCAGTCTTACTAAACGCTGATACCTTCTCTCAAAACTTAATTGTATGTCCATGGAGATTCCCAGATAAAACAGGTTTTTGCTCTTACTGCTTTGCTTTTTCTGTTGTTTTTTGTAACTTGTTATTGTACATGCTGTGTTTTTGTTTCCAATCATGGCTTAATTTTTTAAACCTGCTATATGGAAAGCCTTTGTTCCCACTATTTTTTCTGTTCTCAGGTGTCATAACATGTCTATTTTTATTTAATAAAATGTATGACAGGAAAAAGTCTTTACAGTGGAAAAGATTTAGACATATTGAAACTCTTCAAGAACTTGTGCTGGGTGAGATAGGTGCGGACATAATCACATTATCTTCAAAATTTTGAAACTGATGCCCTGTATTCAGATAAGGTCAATTTTGTTGCCTCTGCTCTGGTCTTGAGTATTAAGGTCATGTTACAGACTTGAGGATGCAGCTGCTCACAAATCAGTGGTAATAGTAAGACTTCTTGTTCTCAGTATATCTAATGTCCTCCCTGAATAAATTAAAAATACACCTTCAAATTAACTTTAGCAGCAGTCATGTAAACTCCGACTGCTGAGTGCCACCTGTAAGATGTAACTGGACTGTGGAGGGGTTTGGTTTTGTTTCTTAAAGACATTTTGAGGAAAAAAAGTACTGAGTTTACCACTCTGTTTTATTTGCCCTCACACTTCAATAAACTAAATACAACATACTACCATGTCGTCTTATATCGAGTTTGTTCTGTCCTGAGTTGCAAGGAAGTGTATGTAGAAGGTGCTTGTGGGTCTAATTACAGCTGGCACAGAAACAGTATGCCATACAGTGAAAACAGTGATCTGCGTCTGCTGTTGCTGCTGCAGTGAGGATTGAAACAAGTGCAAGAGCTGTAGGAGTTGCCCCAGAAGATGCGCAAGCCCCATGACTGGGGAGCGGCTGACATAAAGCAAAGCCTCCCCTCTGGTTTACAGCAAGTGTACATCTCCCAGGCTTAATGCCATTCTTGGGTAAGCTTCCTGAGTTTCTAGTCGAAGCCTGGCAGAAGCAGGCCCTCGTGGTAGCACAGTTAGTGATTCTTTCTTCATCATCCAAGGACGGAAGGTGAACCTGAGTCATTCAGTCCCTATTCCTGTTGGAGCTGAAAACAGAGACGGCCCTCATCACTGTGACTAGATGGTCTGCCTTGGATTGCTGCTTCCATCAGTTCCTGACCAACTGGAGGTACAGCCATGATCCCTTCCATGCAGTCCTGCTTTCTTGTGTGAGCAAGGTCCTTCGCTTCCTCTTCTGACAATTGGTGCCAGACCCAGACTTTTACCTGCAAACAGGATTGCAGCAGTCAGTTAACTGAATTCAGACTGCATGGCTTTCCTTTGAAGCCAGGATTTTCTTGTAATTAGGATAGAAAAAAAAAGAGTGGTAAAAATCCCTTCCCATTTGCAGGACACAGGAGGGGAGAAGTGAGGAGCTGCATATGGCCTCTGGTCCCTTTTGGTTGAGGGAACCTGAGAAAAAAGGGATTGTCTTCTCCAGACCTCACAAGTTGCTTTCTTCTATCTCTGCCCTTGGCTGTGGGAGCAGGCATGCTTATATTCCAGAACAGAGCAAGTGATAGGATGCTTACATCGGGATGGCTTGGCCTCTTCTCTGGGAAAGCATTGTATGAGACACCTTAATCTCTCACTGATACTTACAGCAGCCCGTGTGTGATCTTTCTTGGCCCTGCAGTGGCTGTAGCTGGCACTGCCTGTGAGGAGCTCTGGCAGGGAAGAGTTGGAAGACACTGTCTTCACAGGGTCAGGTATCACCAAAACCAGCATGAGAGAGTGACTCTGCAGTTTGTTGCAGAGTGGAAAAGGAAACTGAGCACTGCTGCTGCATCAACCCTTGATGCCCTCAATCTAAGATGGTGTCTTTCACATTTTAATGCACTGAAATCTGATACCTGACCATAACATGAAACTTTCAGGAGATTGCCAAAGCACACGGATCACTTTATTCTTGGTTGAGAATGTTGATTTACTTGAGAGAGCAAGAAAATCACATGCTTAATTCAGAAAGTTTATTTTGTATGAAATGTGGACAGACCAGACCTGAGAAGTCCTACATAAAAAGATGGGGAACCAGCTAATTTATAAACATGTGCACACATTTGTACAGAGATCTTTTTCATCTCTAATAAGCTTGAGAATCCTTGAAATGATCAAACAGGCTGCTTAATACATTGTCCATTGAGTAGCTGTAAGAAATGAGAAAGCAGATTTGAGACTTCACATTTCCAAGCGTTAGCTATTAATAGAAGCACTTGCTGAGGTGGAAATAAGCCAGCTGGGAGGAGACAGAAAGGGTGCAACTGTTTTGCTGGTTTCCCTTGAGAAGGCTAAATTAGAACCATTAGCTCTTATAAATGAAGACGTCCAGCCTGTGTTTTTATGTTAATAGTGACATTAGGATAAAAATATAACAACAGCAGGGACCACTTTCTTTGAACGGGTATTGTCCATACCAGCTTCTCAGTCTTTTCTCTGGAGAGGTTTGGGAGGAGTTGTTCTCATTACCTTCAAGATGGAAGTTGACAACAAATACACAAAGATAAGATGCCTCTGTGCATGCAGTCACACACATTTTCTCTCTGATAATGTAAAAAATGGGGATGCATTTGTCAGCACCTGCCAGAAAACACTGAGCACCCCTGCAGGCACACTGGGCTGCATCTGGTGGAAATTTGGTTCATCTGCTCTTTTCACTGCATGAGAAGAACAGGTGCAAGTCCTGATTGTGTGTGGGAGAGATGCAGCCCACCTGGAACACAAGGTATCCGTACCTGCTGGTGGTAGGGGGCTGAGGTAATGGGGCTGAGGAAAGGAGGAGCAGGGGAGAGCTTAAAGATAAGAGGATTCAGTAAGTTTTGTGTGCATTTAACTTAAGGACATGGTCTGTTTTCTACTACCTGCAGGTGCAAACAAAGCCCAACATGGCAAGGTAGCATGTATATTACAGATATTTTAATATTCTGTAGTACTTAAATGTAATGATGACCATAAGAAGAAAGGCCAAAAGGGAGGCAAGACAGACAGCTTTAGGATGGGTAGACTTAGGTGCTGTGATCTATAGCACAATCTTGGGCAAGACTGTTATGCCCAAATCCAACTAAACATTAGTTGCCTAGTGCATATTGGATATCTCATGATCCCCAAGATTCTAAATACTGGTTTTGCTTTGGGATTATAATTCCTTGAGTTTTTGTGAAATTTTTTGTGAAATAAATATAATAATAGTGCTTCTCTCTGCCCAGAGCTGTTGGTCTACAAAATATTGGCTCTGTATCATATTCCAGTAGTCCACTAATGGGAGAACCTTAAAAAGGGGGAACCTAACTGTACAAAGCAATGGTGCTGTTCATTAGATCTTGCAGGGAAGTGTGTTTCAGATTTTGGGGGTTTTTTTCCTATTTAAGTTTTGATTAAGCTACTTACTTTGAAAGATACACTGGGAAATTGACTGTTTAACTCCATAAATGACTGTTTTGTGTGGAGTTTTGAGTGTCCAGTTTTGTTCCTGTTTAGTTGCCTTCGTCAGAAGAGCACCAAACCTTTTGACTTCACTATGTTTTCTCTTCAAATTTTGCTTCTCTGAGCTCCCATTCCACCCTTTTTGAAACTGTGGTAACAGTCATGCTCTGTGTTTGCTGGTGACTTGACTTTGGTCAACCTATTGAATTAACAGCAAAGCTTCTATCTCTCCTTGTTATGATAAATCACTTTTCATTCACCTGGCATTATTATTTAAATCAGCTTTTTTTTTTTCTTCCCCCTCTAGATTCCCCTCCTTCTTTCCCCCCCCCCAACCCTGCAAAAAGGGTACCTGACAGTCTCTTCAAGAGTTCCTTTTCAGGAAGATGATTCACATGGTGCTTCCGTAGAGACTGAATATTTGAATAATTTATTTATTATTAGTATTCAGTGTGTTTGTAGGGGTATTATTGAAGAAGTAAAATTAAATCAGAGGGGTTGTGCAGTGTGTCCCTAAGGGAGTAATTTGAACAACAGAGCTTGCCTTTGTTTGGGAAAGTGGTTAAAACCCTAGTGGGGCTGGTGGGGTCCTGAGGGTGCTGGTAAGGGCTCGTGTTTGTGAGAGGATTTTAAAATGTCCTTAACACCATGCATTCAATAAAAAATCCCAGTGAGAGACAGAATTTTGCAATGGTTCATACAGAAATGGTCACTTTGGTGTGACATCTTTAGCACTGTGTTCTGTGTAGGACATTTGTATATACAGTGCTATGCATTAGCTGTGCAGTATGTATATAGTGGTTTTATTCCTATTTTTCTAGTTCAGTATGTAAGACAGTGCCAAATTCTGTAATTTATTAAGTGCCTGAAGTGTGGTCCTGTTGATGTTAGTAGTAAGAAAATGTGACTGCTGGCTGTTACAGTCCCTGTGAGCAAAACGTCTGAGCTACCTTTGGACTCTAAAGTTGAGAAGGAAGAAAACTGAACTGCGGCAGACAGGTTTGGCTAATGGCAGATCACACTGCAAAGTGCGCAAAGATAAGTTAAATTCCTACCATGTTTAAACTCAGTGACTTAGATCTGCATAAGTGTCTTTGGTATCTTTGCAGATAACTTTGCTTGCTTTGTTTAACAGATAACTTTGCTTGCTGGGTTTGTTTACTTTTCTTGACAACTGGAGAGTGTGGGTGAGTGCTGCAAGGCAAGTCTTACTGCAGTGCTAACCTTGGGCAGAGGAGAGGATACCTCTGTCTGTACCTGCCTGGTTTACCTTTAGTGTCAGCTGCTGTGTGAGCCATGGCAGTGAAACAGCACTTTGCAATACACACTGAAGAGAGAAATAACTGCTTCTGCTGCAAGTCCCTGCAGTGCTGGCCTGGCTACATTGATAACTGGTGTAGGGCAGGAAAGAACTGGGAGGCTACCTAATGCATGGAGTAGGTGAGGAGTTTGATGGTCCTTGCCCAGACAGTTCAGTGCTGAGGTAATCTGCAGGTAGTGTTGCTCTAAGGATACTGCTTAAATGGCTTCAAATATGTTCTTAGCTTCTTTTCAGATTGGTCCTGCAGGTGATGTGGCTGTGACTTTGCAATTTGAACACTGGAATCTACTTCCTTCAAATTGTCCGTAGCTGATCTCAGCTTTTTTAGGAAAAGTATTTTCTGTGACTGGCCATTCTGTAGGTATCAGCACAGGTGCTTTTGTCCAGATATGTGTCCCTTTCTCCTCCACAAACACACATATGGGATCGACATAGAAATTGAAAACTGTCTGTGCCACCCTGGGGTTTCAGTTGGGTGAAGGAAAATGAAGACTAGATACTGCAACAGAAATGGCAAGCTCCAGTTCAGTGGCTTTCTTCTATACAGGAGTGCTGTACATCTAGCATTCTTCCAGTGTTTTCCTTTCCCCACCAGGAGCTATAGTCTGCTAAGAGCATGGGGCTTGTTTGCCTGTGTCCAGGGTTTCTGGATGCTTGGTGACATGGTGAGAGCATCTTATAAGGGGCTATCATGTAGCTGGGAAGACCTGGACATGATCACTGCAGATTTAGAGACAAGTCTGGCAGCAGTCAGTGTCAAACCTTTTCTGTAGGTGGACTTTGGGGCCAGGCCACCTCTGGCTAGGCTGGGACGATGTAGCATGCCACCAGTTAGATCTCATTTTACAACAGCAGTTCTCTGAACAAGTTACGGTTAGAAAGTAGTGGTAAAATGTGTATGGTAACTTGGAAAATGGTATTGTCATGGTTTGACTTCAGAGGGCAACTGAGCACCATGCAGCCACTCGCTCACCCCTTCCCCCTCAGGACTGGGAAGGTGAAAATAAAGAAAAAGGCTTGGGAATCAAGATAAGGACAGGGAGGGATGAGTAACCCATTATGATTAAGGGCAAAAGACAGACTTGTTAGGGGAAGAAAAATAAATCAATTTAATTCAGACACTAACAACAACACTTGTTGAGTAGGACAGTGAGAAGCATTACCACATCTTAAAAATACCTTCCCCCCTCTCTCCCTTCTTCCCCAGCTCAGCTTTGCTCCAGATTTCTCTACCTTCTCCTCTGAAGGGGGCAGGGAATAGGGTTTGGGATCAGTCCTGCCGCTCCTTCTTCCTCAGGGCGAGGACTCCTCTCATTCTTCCCCTGCTCACAGGAGACAGACCTCCATGAATTTTCTCCAGCATGAGTCCTTCCTATGGGCTGCAGCCCTTTCTGAGCTACTCTGGCATGAGTCACTGCCACATGCTGCAGTCCTCCCAGCACCAAACTACAACAGTGGGGGCTTCTTTCCACAGAGTCCAGGCTTTCTTTGGGTGCAGACACCTGCTCCAGCGTGGGGTCCTCCACAGGCTGCATATGGGCATCTGCTCCACCAGTGATCTCCATGGGCTGCGAGGGCCCAGCCTACCCTCCTCACCACAGGCTGCAGGGGAGCTCTGCACTGGCATACCTCCTCCCCCTTCCACTTCCTTTTTTTCACTGACCTTGATGTTGGCACAGATGTTCTCCTTGCAACTCCTCCTCACAACTCGCACTCCTCCTCCCAGATTCCCCTTCTTAAATATATTATTGCAGGGGTGTGGCCACCATCACTAACTAGCCTGGCCTTGGCCAGAGGCAGATCCAGCTTGGAGCTGGGGAAGCTTCAAGAAGCTTCTTGCAGGGGCCACTGCTATAGCCCCCTACCCCGCTACCAAAAACTCCCATCACACACAGAAACCCAGACCAAGTGTGTAGATTTATTTTCTGTAACTGTGGAATTACTGTGATTATTGCCATCAGAATCTCTGGGCTGATGAGCTGGAGCATATGCTTTGTGCTGAAAGCCTGTGAATGTTTGGCATTCTTAAAATGCGAAGGTGGCTGATATTAGAAGTAATCTTGGCTTTCATAATTCTGGAGTCTGAGAACACAACTATGAGAGAGGCGTAAGTCTGTACTTTACATGGAGATTACTAAAATAAGACTAATATTGCAGTTGTGTTGCTATGAGCCCTTTTGGTGATGTGCAGATTGCTATGAGCAAGGCTAAGCTGTTGTCAAGTTGGGCTGTTCCTTTACTACATGTCATGTTTCTTGAGACAGACCTATATTGAGAGAATTAAAACAGAAGCTCTAGGAATTTTTAAGATGCTCTCTTGCTATGACCTGCTTGTATGATGGGCATTTACATGGTTTTGCATCCCTGTGAAAGCCAAAGCTTCATAACTAGTAATCAGAAGAAAATTATGAGAAAAGAAGTAGTGGTGATTGAGTCCAAGTGGTGTTTGTGTCTTGTGGAGTTTTTTTGTTGTCTGTGTTGATGTTGTTCATGGTTAACATTGGCAGTAATTTTTCCTCTCTAACATGCTAAGAATTTCTCCCTGTTAGTCAGAGCAGATCTCTGTGCTGATGATTAAAGATTGGTAAGTTCTTGTTTGTATAAAAAGCATTTCTTAAAACGTCTAGAAGAAATGGCTGAATTAATGGAAATGGCATATTGCTAAGAGAGATTCATTTTACTTCAACAGTTGGGGGGGGAAAAAAAAAAAAGGCTGTCATAAATTGTAAGGGTGATCTGTGGCTTGCACATTTCACTGCTGTGCATTATTTAAGTTGGTTTCAGATATTGGAATAAATCTTACCACCAGAACTTCATTTGTACACTTCAGAGTATGCAGAGCTCTGGGATAGCCACGTTTGTCCTTACAACTGTGAATACATCACTTGATTTTCCTGCAATTTATAACAGACTCAAAAGTGAATTGGGATTTAAAGAGGAAAGGAGGCAGGATTTTTTCTTTATCAGTAGAAGTACCATGTGTTCAGAAACCCCCAAACCAAAGCTAGTTCTCCTTCTGAGGTAAGTAGTGCTTCATGCTACTGGTTTCAAGCTACTTGAAGTACACCTGCCAAGGCAGTAGACTGTGAACATGAACCTACTGTATACAGCACTTGTTCCTCACATCCTTCCCCCTTTGCAAAGGAAAGATAAGTTGCATCCAGATCCTGAAGGATGAACTTTTACAAAACACTCCTCTCTAATCAGCAGAATGGAATAAACTCTCATTTTCTCACAGAGGTAATCTTTGGGAAGAGTCCGTAAGACTTCTAGACTGGTAAAAGAATTTATCCTCTCTTTAACGCATATAATACCAACCACAAATGAGCAAAGCAAACATGACTTTTCTTTAGATTATTTTAGGACAACCTCTGACAATTTGGAAATACCATTATGGGATTCTTAGCTTCCTCTTATATGTTATTTCTCTTAGTTTCCTTTCTCTTTATAGGTCAAAGTCTCACAGTGCTTGCAATTGCATACAATAAAGGTAATAAATTCTCTTTCTCTCTGACAATATGTATTTCTATGTCTGGCCTGTCATACTGCTGTCTAGTGCACGAGAAGGTGAAATTGAAATTCGTATTGTTCATATAGTGATGGGAATTTCCATTCCTTATTTTTACATATATGCACAATTTGAACTAAGATACTACTCCTGGAGATGAAAAAATAAAATAGCTATGGCCAAACCACCTCATCAGCTGTATGTGTACATGTATGTTTGTGCCTGTCTATATATTTAAATAAATGTATTTAAATACAAATATGTATGGTTATCTAATATATTGAACATGTACAAAGAAATACACAGTTATGTAGAAAAATATCCTTTTTTGTGCTAGAGACTTGATGCATCTGCCCTGTTCTCATAAACTCTGAAACCCATCCTTGGTGGAGAAATTACCTGTAAATATGTTCCAGTGTTTTTCTGGGAAATCCAGGTATTTCCATTCTTGTTTGAAAATATTTTCTCTGTCTTCCAAATGCTAGGCTTGAGATAACAGTACAGCATAATGAAAAGTTTTACTATTTCTTTTGTGACAAATATTGTCCTTCCCACTACCATGTGTTATATGTCTCCCATTTTTTTGCAGTTTTTTCTCTATAAACATTTTATTCTCTCTGGTATTTGTTTTTCTGTCAGTGCTCCTTTTCAGTCCTTTGGAGCAAATCTGAAGTTGTTCCCTTAGTGATTATTCCTCCTCTCTTCCCTTCAATTGGTTCCAGATTTGGTCACTGCAGTTGACATTGCTAATGCTTAAGGCAACATGGAGTTAAAAAAATTAGGAGTATTGTAAAATTGTTGTAGTTTGGATATTTTTAAAATAAATTAGTCTAATCTTACACTACCATTAGTTTGTGTTGACTTTTTCCCGCCTAATTCCTGTGGATGTCAGTATGTCAGTAACAACTCACTGAGTTACTAAAGACAGGTTTCCATGTGCCTTAGGTAGAAGACACTTTATTTGCTCTATGTTGTCTAGAGAGGTCAGAGGTGTACTTCTGGATCTGAACAGTGCTTTAGTGGCTGGTGAGAGAGGAGATTTTTTTGTGTGTTTTTAATATCACAACTTGCCTGATAAACTACAAGAATAACTAAGTCTAAATTTTCAAACTTGTAGAAATAAGTTAGTGGCTTATGCTGACCAAGTTGCATGATCAATTAAGAAATTGGAGAACTTTATTTATTTATTGGGTTGTAGTCAGTCTCTGAGTTGTTCTATTTGGTTTGGCTTTTCTGCTTTTCTAGGTAGTTCCTTTTACTGTGTCTGTAACTTAGCTGCTTCTTTAAATGGGTTACAGTATCTTGCACAAATACAGCTGTTTTTACCCTTTCTTTACAAATTAAGTTGCTAAGTAGATGAAGCCTGGAACGTGTGAACTGGTGTCTGAGTAAGGGCTTGACACAGTGGTATGGAGTACAGCACTGATGCTTGTTCTTAGTGCTTTGGACTGTATTAATCACTGACGGGGCAACCTGCGTATGCTCAGAGTGCACTTCCATACAGAAAGTGAAGAGAAGCAGCTTGGTACAGCCTACTCAATTTGACACTAGCAAACCCTTAATTTCCCCATACCATCTGTTGAACAGCTTAATGCTTGGAGGCAGAAATGAGACAGGGCAGAACTGGATGGGGACAGGACCTAGTGAGCACACGGTACTGCAAGGTCACGACTCCCTGGCTTTTCTGTTCAGTCACGATGGGGCTAGTGGAGCTCCAATTACTTCTGAAGAACAGGATCCAGATTTACTGGAAGATTTCTGAAATGAATCCTGCTGAAATTTTGTTGCTAGGATCAGCAGTTACTCTCTTGCCAGACTTGCAAATGCATATAGGTCAGTGGCATCATGATTTATTTTGTAAACATTTCATGATTTGACTGCTATATTTAGAGGTGCCCCCTCTGTCTACATGTAGATGTTTTTCTTGAAGACCAACACACATTTAACTCTTCCAGGTAGCCCTTAGTTTCCACTCTTGGGAGGACAGTGAGCAAAGATTATAAAACAAACATTGATGAGTTTTTCACTGATATTTTACTTTGTCTGTGATTAACTGCAGGAACAAATCTTAAATATTTATTTTGCAAGAGGATGAAAATGAAATGTAAAGGTCCAGAATGAGATTTGCTAGTATGTGAGCCTGCTGAACAGCTGTTTAGCAATCCACAGATTGAATAAAATAGCTTAAGATGATGATAGTGAACTACGAGTCTAACTATAGTCATCTTTTTTTTTTTTTTTTTTTTTTTTTTTTTTTTTTTTTGAGTTTACCTGAACAAATAGAGATGTTGTGGCAGTACTTTGAGTGGAATAATAATCTTTTCCACTGAAGATTAGTTTAAAATAATAATAAGGAAAAAATGTACCTTAGAACCCATCTGTTATGTGAAAACAGATCCGAACGTATACAATTCCTCTAGATGTTTTATTCAGCTGGTAAACCTGGTTTATAAGCTGAAATTTTTTTCCAGATAATATCCTAGGGGAGTGCGCTCTGTAAGCCTGGCAGGAGGAGGAACAGTTTTATAGACCTGAGACAATATGCAAAGAATCTTAAAACTGCTTCTTGGAACAGCCCGTGACTTACAATTTGGGGCACACCCAAGTGTTGCAGTGGCTGGCTCTGAGAGAGGAGAGGAGCTCTGAGCTTCAGCAGTTCGTGCTGCCTGTCTGCTGCCTTGGAAAACTCTGGTTTGAAAGCGACTAGCCATGGTTTCATTTTGAACTCTTTACACACGTGAGCAACGTGTCTGTAAATATGTAACCCCTTTGCTATGCCTTGCACACATTTCAGGTTATTTTACATGTATTACTTCACAAATAATTTGATGGAAAATGGAATATTCTTACAAAAGGGCATGAATTGCATGAATCACTGTGTGGCAACTGTAATTAGCATTGTGAACCTCCACTTGTATGTCTGTGCAAGTTAAAATAGCTATCTACACTGCTGTTTGGGACTGTGTGTTGTGTGCACCCTATACACTTGAGGCATTGTCTAATTACAGGTACCTTTTTCAGTGCCTCAGCTTTCCTGGATTCTTCATTTAGGTTGCTTCTTCAGTATGTATTAACCAAAAATCAGGAAGTGAAGTACTGTTGAATTTAAATAGGAAGCCAGCAAGCTGAAGCCTGTAGAAGTTCTTCCTTGCAGGCATGACGTTCGGTCATTCAGAAGCAAAAAAAAGCCTGTGTGATAAGTAGGTCCAGGTATGCAAACAGCATGCTAAATAATAAACAAGGGTTTCCCGTTGTCTTCACTCATTGGAAAGTGGCAGTTGCCTTTGGTCAGGAAACCGGCAGCTTAGGGTTGCACAATCAGGGAGCTGCAGTCAGCCCTCCCTGGGGAAGGTGGTGATCCTCAGCCCCTGCAAAGGGCAGAGCAAGATGGCCTCTGTAAAAGGAAACAGTCTCAGTTTGGTCCCACAGTTTGTGTGAGCAGCCAGTGTTCTGAAAAGAGGCAGTTTGAAAAGCAATGCTGAGAGGCGTGAAAGGGGAAACCAGGTGACAAGGACTAATTGGGGTAAACTATGGTTAATATTTAAGGTGACTTTAGAAATGCCTCACTGCATCCGACTCACCTATCTTGAGAATTTGGATGTATGTTTTTCTCTGCTTGGATTCTGAGCTGGCATGGGACGGTTTGACATTGAGTACTGAGTTTCCTAAATGACATAGGATTTAACTAATTCTCATGAATTCCAGACAAATGCTGAAGTTGGGGAAGATTTTGACATGCTGTTCTTGTTATACCAACACAAAGATTTGTCCCAGCTTTCACTGCGCTGCTTTGTGGTGGTGGTTTCACAAGTCGTATTTCTTCTACACTAGCTGAACCCCATCAGGCTGCTGTTCTGCCATAATGTATTATACTGTCAGAGCTGTCAGTTACGTTAATTAGCTATTGGTAGTTATTTGTCTACAAGTAGAGTATAGGCTGGGGG
>NW_020799101.1:19178728-19246009 GCF_003259725.1 Athene cunicularia
GGGGGGGGGGGGAAAGTTTGTATCTCTCCATGCAATTTTAATTCCGCTCTCCTGTTATGTGTACTTTAGGATACAGATCCTCTTATTATGTAATTGCTTAATCTTTTTTTTTTTTTTTTTTCCATTAGTCTCCTGCTTTATTCAGTGCATTAACTGTGAAAACTGAGATTTGGGGGGCTACTGCAAATCTAATGAAGCACAGCATTTCCTAGCTTTCAGGTACTTCATCTTTTGGTAGGTGCAGTTGGATTTGTGGTTTTTTGGTTCTGACACCTTCATGCTTTTCATTTAGGTTAGTTATTTGTATATGTAAGAAAATCTAGACTACCAGTTCTGCCATGCTTTTGCATGCTGCATGTCAATTCTGTATGACACAGAATGAGTTTGTTTATTGTATTATCAGAGGTGCTCAAAAAGTTATTAAAAAGGAACTTTTGAACACCCATTCTAAAAGTTTGAATGTACTTGAGAAGAGACTGAGGGTATCCATTTAACAGAAATGCTTATTCTGTTACTTAGTTCTTCAGTCAGGGGTTTGTTCCCCTTGCCTCTGCCCATTACACCTACTGGTGTCTTCATTTATTATTTCCTTCACTACAACTGAAACTCTGGGTCAGGTTCTGTTATCAAAGAAAAACATTTGCATTTTTTAAGGCTTCATAATCTGGTCACTCTTAATATTAAGTATAGTGTATGATACCTAAGTTTATTCAGACAGTACTTTTCTGTAGGTGGCATGGCACTTTGCAGAAAATCAAAATGATAGGCCTTTGCCCTGCAGTATTTAGCATCTAAATGTAGTCTAAAAAGGACCCCTTAGATATTTTTTTTTTGTACTGAGAAATTATTACTCTTTTCAAGAACAGTGAATTCTTGAGTCATGATAATAACTGAGTGGTTGCCACATATAGCACTTCTCATCTTCAAAATACTTTGAAGTATTATCTAAATAAATCACACAGCACCCTTTTTAGTGGGTTTGGGTGAGCACCAGTACCCCTGGCTTAAATAGAGAGTTTGAGCAACTTCTTCAGGGCAAGCCTGTGCCCATCAGGTGTGGCAGGAGCCACAGGATCCCTGATCTCTCCTTGGTTCCTGCATACATTTTTAAAATCCACCTTGAGAAAGATTCCTATATCATAGTCTAGAAATGTGCCCCAGAACTATTAAGTATCTGCCTGTATGTTTTGGAGGCCTATATGAATAATTGCATGGTCTCTCAGTTTGGTAGGAAATTTGCCATAGGTTTACTTTGTCAGTGATGGACATATACTGCAAGATTGCTTCACAGAAACCAGAGATAGCCCAGTGGTAAAGGGGATGAAAGACCTTCTGCACTTGGCCAAGTGAGAAATTGCACATTGTGACCAAGGAGTGAGGAAGGGAACTGGCGAATAACAGATTATCTGTGTGAAGTGGTTGTAAATCCCATTAGTATTTCCATGGCTAGAGAGAGTATCTTTTTATCTCCAATAATCTGTGCGACTCCTCACTGCAAGCATGGCTGCTGTGCAAGATCTGGGCTAGCTTCCATGTGATAAACCTCAGTGCCACCTTCTGCCATGGGTTCCTGAACTTTCACACACGAACTCTCTGAAATTTCAGCCAGGACACTAAGATTTCTCAGGTGTCATTGCTCGGGTGTCTGTACTGGCAGCTGGGGCTGCACATAGGCGTGCAGCTCGCTCTGTCTGTACAGCTGTTGGAGCCGTCACATAAGCAAGTATGAGGTCTGTCATTTCCTGCAGTATTTTCTCGTATTTAAAGTACTTGAATTGCAGAGCATGCAAATTAAGCAGTTCATGCACTTTGGAATTAAAGAGACTGCCTTGGAGAAACTCTCCTAACTGCAGCTGAATTAATGCTAGCCAGGGCCTGAGGATTGGTAGAAATATGAGCGTATGAGGGGCTGAGAAACCTGGCAGAGTTTCAGAATGCAGGGGTGGGGTGGCTGGGGAGCATTATCTTATCTAAATGGTAATTTCTATTCTGTACGTTAATTAAAACACATAGTGTACAAACGAGCGTTTAGGAAATCTTTTGGAGGATCTTTTCCTAAGGGGATGTTCTGGAAGTATATTGTGAGTTGTACATGCCTGCTCAGTGCTCTAAGGACTGTAGTGAAAAGCAGTCCAAATTATATGTCCTCTAAGCAACAGAGGTTTATGTATATTGATAGTTTGGGTGGAACTATTTTTATTTTGCTCTTAATAATTCTTCTGAATGTCCTTATTCTCTCAGAGAAGGAACAAAACCATGTTTGTCAAATCAGTAGAGATGAACAGTGTGAGATGGAAGAATCTGGTTCCAGAATGCAGAAAAGAGTCATCAGTTTTAAAAGAAAATTTTCAATTAGCAGTTAAAAAGTTTTATTTATTAATGATTCTTCTTCATGAAGACTATTTGAACAAACTTACCCAGGAACCTGTTTGGATAAGTTAAACCTGTTATAGGTGGATCTGATCGTGTATTTCTGATAAGTGTAGAAACAAGGTTTCCATTTAGTAATCAGAAAATGTTTATATGGAAGGCATTGGTTTTGTTACCTTGTCAGTTTTGCTTTCTTTGCTGTCCTATTGTACATTCATGACTCTGATTTGTATGCACCTTTGCTTCTGCATAACATCCTATATTCTGCGTCTAGTGTGGAATGATCTCATGCACTGGCAGAGGTGGGTAATGCTGATACTTTACTTGCTACTTTGCCTTTTTATGGAACACAAGCACATACTGCCTCAAAAAAACATCAAACCAATCCCCCTGCAAAATATTTCTCACTTGAAAAATAGTAGAATTTCTCCAGTTCTTAGTAATTGCAATGACCTCAGGTGTAGCAAACGAGTAACAATGAAAGCCAAATAACAGACTCCTGCTGGGTTTAGAGGCAGGGATTTTGTTTTTTAAACTTTTGCAGAGGGACAAATATTTCCTGTTATGGGAAAAAGAAGTTACAAATGCCTGTGGGGAATTAAAAGGGATTTGGAAATTAAATGAGACCCTGTGCCCCAAATATGAAATTGCATGTGGTTTGCCTGGGCATTTCAGTAAATCCACTGTCTAATCTAATCCAAATAATTAGATTTTGGATTAAGGTAGGCTATAGTCATTAAAACCAGAACAGGTAGAGATAATTTTTGTCCAGTCTGGACCCTCTTTTATTATGCCTAGGTTATTTCTCCCCTTTAAAAACCTCTGTATTTTTCCCTTCAATGATTAATCTACAGGCAGAGTCCAAAAGTTATTAAGGCTAGAAACAGACAAAAAGATAAATGCTGACCTTTCTAATTGGCTCTTGAAACCTGAAATATTTACTGCTCAGAGGATTAATAATGTTTGTGGAATGATTTGTCATCCAAACTAAGTATTTCTTGCTTCTTCATGAAGCCATGCTAACCTCAGATAAATAAATATCTGCTGGTGCCTACATCTAATGGATTTTTCTATATCATCGTAGAAAGAAATCTTACTTCCAAGCAATTCACAATCAACTTCAGTAGCCAAGCATACTTTACTGTTGGTTCCTTCGCTTACTTTGCTAAGTGCGATCATGGCTGGAAATGAATGGTTTGCTTCTTTATCTGAAGTCTTTGGCACCAGGAATCAAGACTTAATCATTCTCTGCATTGATGGGTAGCAGAGCATAACGACTCTCAAAGCTGACAGGGTGGTATTTTGTTCTTTGCTCATGTTCTCTGGAGTTAGTGGAAAGGGCTATAAAACCTATGATTCTTTGCTCCACTATGGATTAGGGGTTTTGAAGCATAACTGAGAGATTTTTTTTCTCCTGTTAGTACTGAAGCTGAGATGTCTGGTAGTTCCCTAGAAAGCATAACGGTTGCCACCAAGAACGTGCTTGTTTTTACTGAGTTCTGCAAGCTGCGTAGGATTAACTATTTGCATTGCACTGTATTACAGCAAGTTTTATTAGCAGAGGATAATAACTTCAGCATTTCACTGGCAAATCTATAGTCTCTCCTCACAATAAGGACTCAGTAAATGTGATGAAACGGATTGCCTTTGTTGGAGTGTTGGTCTATTAAAAGTGACTGTGAAAAGAAGAGAATGCCAGAAAATACTATACTTTTACAAAGGGGAAACAAAAAGGCAAACATAAAAAACCAAAAAGGCCTGTCCTGTGGCTTTGTTGCTGTGATAAATGCAGTGGGTTCCAGGGGCTTCTGAAAGTGAGTCTTTAAAACTGGCCTGACACACGAAAGTGCAAACACTGAGCTAATCTTGAAGAGCAAGTAAAATCACATTGTATTTTACTTTAAAAGGAATGGTAAACTATCCCGCTGGGCCCCTGATGGATAAGTTAACATTGATGTTTCAGAACCAAAGTAGCCCATGTAAATTCAGTCTTACATGTTATGTAACAGCTGAGGATTTTAGGAGAATTATGACGTAAAAGCCTGATGTTTATTTAATAAACTGATCATTAATTACAGTTCAGAGTTTACTTCTGGAGTGAAATGAAGAGTAGCTTTGCAGCTCTTTTCATTTTAATTGCAGCATCTGTTGCAAGCCTAAGTTTCTCTTCCCTGGCAGAGTATTTTGCTGCATTGATGCTGTGTGCGTATTATTGGCAGCATTTTGGTGTAGCTTGGTTGTTTATTTTAGGGGGGTGATATGTGCCCACTCCATGGGATGCTGACCAGTTGGCTCAGGACAAACAATAGTGATCCTCTCTAGCTGGTTTGATCATTGTTTCCTAGCTGTGTGTTTCCTTTTTTCCTCCTCTCTCTTCTACTACTTCCAATTAAATTACATAATTGTAGAGAAAGGCAGATATCATTGTACCAACATGATAAAAAGATGATTTTGTAGTCATTTTGACTAAATTTACTCAGAAGCTCTGCTGTGGCTGGTGGAGGAATCTGTTAGTAGCTAGCAAGATCTCCCATCGAAAGCCTCAAATAAGGTGCCAACTACTTAAATTTTGGGACCACCTATCAATTGCAATCTGAATCTGAATCATGTGTACTGCGGCAGCCACTTCAACTTTGAAGTTGTTGCTCTGAAGTGAGTAGTCTTGCACTCTCAGAATGTTTGAACTTTTGAATTGCCTCCATTTCTGCAGCAGCCACTGACTGAATCAAAAAAGAACAGGCGTTTCATGTTTACGCTTTCCAAGACATGGATGTCCTGTCCTAGAAGAGAGATTGTGGAAACAGCTGCAAGTGTTGTAGGGAAGGAAGAGTTAATTCCCAAGCTGCTAGATAAAAAACAGCAGTGACCCAAAACACTACATGGGAGGTCAATTAAAAAAGACAGTAAGTCAGTGTTATCCTTTCCAACTAAAACCAGAGTATCTTACAACTTCAGTGCTTCCTGAAAATCTTTATTTACCAAGAATAATTAACCCCAAACTTTGCAGTGAAGAACTGAGCTTCTTGTTGTCCAGATGTATGAATAAGGATTACATTTCTGGAGAGGGTAAACAAAATCAAGATAATGATGCTCCAGGTTTGATGATAATTCCTGCAGTCATTTTCTCCTGTGGCCATTGGCGGAATAAAAGCAAACAGGTTCCTCTTACTTGAGCCTGTGGTATAAGGCAGTGTTCACAGCAAGCAGTACTGGGTGTTGGCACGAGTAGTCTTGGGAAAATTTTTAGGTGGAAAATCTGATTCTTTCTCCCCTAACCGTTTGACAGTGTTGATTTTTTTTAGGTTTTGGTGAAGTCCCGATTTTGCACAGACACATTAATTAAGGAAAAAAGTTTGCACAGGATTTGCACTCTGCATATTCACTAGTGTTGATGCAGAGAACAGTGTTCCAGTGTTGCCTTGTCTAAATACAGGTTTTAATTGTATTCCTTCTTTCGTAAGGGAGCAGTGTATCAGCTGATATATCAGAATAAAAGCTTTTACATACACAGTTTCTGAAAACTAGTACTAAAGCCACTTCTTTGTTGCCCATGCATGGAGTCCTGATATCAACCTGCGTGTCAGGTACACACTGTGAACTGTGATCGCCCACCGGTGGGCTGATGTGTAGATGGGGGAAACACCAGCAGTGACATTCAGCTGTGTCACATGAAGAACCAGTTGTTCAGCCCCTGGAAGTCTGTTGAGTTACAGGAGCTTTCACCAAAGGATTTCAGACTGCACGTGTTCTCAGTGAAGGAAATGTAAAGAAAACTTTCCTATAAAGACTGAGAGTTTGCTGTGGGAGTTAGTGGTGACAAGTCCCTTTCACGTAGCTGTAGTTTGAACAGGCAGAAAAGAGCTTGTAGCATAAATTGGGGGCTTTAGGCTTAATTAGGGCATGTTGTAAAATGAATTGCCGGGGGGGGGGGGGGGGGGGGAAGTTTCCGCCTTATTTTTAATTATATTTGTACAACTTTTTATACAGTAATTATGTGTTTTACTCTAAGCATCAAGTTATATTGGGAAGTAAATGGTATAGGCTGAGTCTGAATTTTAAGCGTGAGCAATGTTTAAAAAGCAATTAGCGCAACGAGGTGTACTGAGTGATAAATGGGGGAGGAGGCAAGCAATTGAAAGTGAAATGATCTTGCTGTAACAGTTTAATGTTCAAGAGATGCAGTAGGGAAGTGACTCATGCATCGCCTGAATTTCTGCTGGGCTTTTGCACAAGGCAAATCCTGTGGCAGCGCAACATTTGTCTGCGAGGCTTGAGCTGGCAGCTTTGACTTTCCCAGTGGCTTTACTTTGCCCACAGTATTGACAAGTGTTTAATTACATAAACATCACTGAGTATAATATAACTTTAATTATAAAAAGTTTAGGTTTATTGTGGTTTTGGAAGATGTTAAGCGAGATTTCTATCTAAGTTTTCCCCTGTGCAGCACTGATAGTTGTACAGTTTACAGCTAGGGTACGTGTTCAAAAGTAAAAAAAAACTCTGAAGGGGTTGCAGCAGTACTGTCCTGTTATCTAAGGGGCCTTTTGACTACTAGTCAACTTAAAATTTTTCATTGTGTGCAGTTCTCTCATCCACGCTGGTGTGTCTGACTGCCAGTCACATTACTGGAGGCAGCACATGTACAGTAGGAGGAGAATAGCCCCCTGTGGCTTTTATTTAGTTGGATCGTTCAAGCAAACATTACCCTTCCTCCCAGAAACGACAGAGAGAACCTGAATTAATAGAATGTGTGAAGTAAATTTAGGGACATGCAATGTGTGTTGACTCATTACTTCAGTTTAGTTTCTGTATTTTAAAATGTATTAGTTTGTAACCTAAAACTCTTCCCAAATGTTGGGCCAGTTTTAATCCTTTCCTCTGTTCAGGGAAGAGAGTGAATTACCAAAGTTAGGCAGGGTAAGTCATGGTATGATTCAATTTGCCAAAAGAAATAAAGAAAACTAAGTTTCTGTTCTGTTTTGAAAACTCATTTCTTTAAAGACCTTCCAGATCTTTAAGCTTCTAACTCTTATAAGTGCGGTACAGTAGAAATGATTTAATGTTCAAAGCAGCAATATTTTGAAATATGAGTAACTTTTTAAAGCGTCATTGCAATTACTATATTTAAAATAATTCAGAGCATTTTTTCTTACTTGATGGGTTGTGCTATTTTTTGTTCTATAAGAAACGTACAACTGTAGTTATACCTCCTGAGCACTAGGTTTGAGCACATTTTGTGTTGGTGAGGGTTTGTTAATGTGGTTTTGCAGGTAGATTCTCCTTGCAAGAACACTTGTGTCCCACCAAAAAGCATTTTTTTCTGGCACGGTTGCATTTACTAGCTAGAGTATATCTTCAGAGGCATCACCAAATACAGATTGTCACGTGGTGACTTTCTCTGTGTTATACTGAAGCAGGGCTCCCTCATCGAGCCTGGGTACCTGCTGAGAACTGACTGCGGTCCAGTTCCTTGGGGGTGTGAGACGGTGCATGCCAGGATCATGCCCTGGCCCTGCTGCACTCTGCTCACCACTGGTTTCATCCAGAGGTAACATGGATGTGTTTCCTGGCCGGTGGTGGGGCAGGATCCTGCTGCACTGGGACATCAGCAGTAGGTGAGCACTGCCCTGGGGTGACCCCACCAGCATATGTCAACTATACCTGGGCAAAAAGTTGGAATTCGTGAGTGCATTAGTGTATTATTTATCCTTATTAAAACTGAACCATTTCTTAGGATTATTATGGCTGACCAGCTTCATGGTTTTGAGGATAGGACTGCCTTTCGGGGAAGAATTGCCACTGTTAAAACATTTGAGAGCCCAGTGACAGTATCAGCAATAAGTAAAACTCCATAGCTACAGATTAGATCACACCTGTGGTGGAAAGATTTTACTGGGAAGGACTGTTTCTTCTGGCACAGCCTTGCACATCTTGCCTGTGTTTGTGTGGTTTGTTGGCTCTCTGCTGTCTCACAACAAAAACTAATCCAGACCACTGTTGCTATTGTTGAAAATGGAGCACGAGTCTGAAACCAAAAGGCTTTCTGTATTTCATGTTCCAGCAGTCACTGAAGAGGGCAGAAAATCAATGCTGCCAGTGACAAAGCACCAAACGAGCAGGAGGAATAAATCCAACTCTAAGGCTCAGAAAAGGAGGTTATGAGGATTTCCTATGCCATTAGTTATGGTGGTTTTTATTAAGGAACAAAGACTCCATGTACATTTGTAACCAGTTGCTTATACTGTAGGCCACTTCTATTTTCAGTAATACTCAGAAATACATTGTAAGTTGGCATTTCTTTGCTATAATTAGTTTAAAATACAGGCATAAAGGAATAGGTTTTGAGGTGTTTTTTTTTCCCCCAAGTCTTTGTTTCTTAAAAAGTTGGTTATATCAGATATGTTTAAAAATGTTTATGTTGCCAGTTTGAAGTGCAGATCAAGTCAGCACTGCAGCCACCACTGTGTATAGATGTATGAAGCACATCTTTTTGTAAATATCAGTCGATACATCTTTGAGTGTTTTATGGAACATAACATAAAAGGCACATTCCTTGCCAAAACTTCCTTTGTGCTGGGTTTCTCTCTAATGTAATTTCCATCAGTTAAAGAATAAAGAGAGCATGTTTTTGGGCCCGTTTTGCTTGGCAGTGCACAAAGAAAAGAAGGTTGGGGGTGGGGTGGGGTGAAAGTATTATTTCTCGGCTACTTCACACAAAGAAATACTGTACTGCTTTCAGAAATCTCTTAGTACAGATGCCTCATGTCACAGGCAATCTGTATTACACCATTTTGACACAGCTATACAGGATAGTGCAGCATGTTATAAAATTGTCCTGGACTCGGTACAGGAGGGCTGAAACTGGTCAAGAGCCATAGGTCTGATTTTCCAAACTCATATGGGTGCTAATTGTGGAGCGAGAATCATTTCAGTCAGAAATGGCATTGCCCATCGCAGTGCACTTAAAGGGCGAGGCTCACCTAGTGCAGAGCTGCTTGGAGAGAGGCTGGCTTGGAAGGGCTGAGTGTGCCTGTCTGGGTCTGTGCAGTCATGCGCACTGTCTTACAGGAACAAGTAACAGACATCCTCCATCACTTTTGCAGCACTCGTGTTGACTTGGCCTTCTGATTTTGTCAGTACATCTCTATCACAGCCCTGATCATTTAAAATTGGATTGGTTATTCTTTCCCTAGTTTGAACTTAAACACAAAAACTTGGTTGAATGCTCCAGCTTAAAAGGGGTCCAGACAATGTGGGAGAGGGCTGGACGTTTTGGGGACTTCTTATGTGAAGCTTTTATATCCGTAGCAGTAGTTGTCCTACCAGTGAGTTGTCCCAACCTGAAACGTTTGACCATAGAACATAGAATGCGTGCCTCTGTATTCTGCTGGTAGAAGTGTTTTCTGCCATTTCTCTGTATCAGGAGCCAGGGTTTGACTGGGAAAAAGAGCTCAACCCGTGCTTCAGAGGGGTGGGGAGGGAAGAAGCCAGAGAGCTGCAAACTCTGCCTAGAGTGGGCAGTGCTGCTGCCAAAGAGGGAATGGCCCTGGCAGCCAGCAGTTAGCCTGGTTCAGCAGCTGCCTAAAGACATCGGGAGGAGAGACTCTGTGCTGCGTGCTTGGCATGCACTGGAGCTGTTCTGCTGTCATAGCCCTGCACAGGGAAAAGGCAGAAGGTAAAGAGCTGAAGTTCCCAATGGTTGTTAGCATAAACATATGCAAACGGACGTGCTTCATGCTTGTTAAACTTAAACCCCTGTTGCCCTCTTTCAAATGATCTGTGTAATACTGAAAATGAGATAACAGTAAATAAAATGTTCAGCCTACTTTGCAACTGTCAATAAACAAATGTCTCCATTTTATGTTGTGTGCACACATTTGGTTATCAGATGTTTTCTGCAGTCCTGCTGCTTGATGCTCTTTGTATGTCTCTCCTTTTGGGACTAGCATATGAATTTTGTCTCCTAATTACAATCTTGCACTGCTTGAACTAGTTTAGTAATGATGAGAGTGGCCATTACTTCATTAATGTGTAAGAAGAAAGTAACATTCAACTCCCTTGACTTCTGTTGGTCATGAGTACTTTGAAGGTAGGTGACTTTATTCCCATGCTTAAAATTTGAATATACTATCTTTTTTATGCTTGAAACATCAGACTTCCTCATTAGTGGACTTACTGTGAGAACATTCTCTAGATCTAGCTCTTTGACTTAAAACAGAAACTGAAAATTTTATCGGACTTTTTTGTGTTATACTGAATTCCTTCAGATTTTCTTGGTATTCTTACATTTTTCAATTTTCATGAAAGTGGTTCATTTAAAATTCAGTTTTAAAAGGTAGTTTCTTGATGTTGGTTCAGTATTGCAGGCTGTTCTATTTAAGGCGTGTCTCCCCTGTACATGGCCCAGTGTGGAATGGTGTCATACTGGGGAAGGGGATGATGTGTGGAGATTGGAGAGGAAGCAAAGGCCTGTCTGTACTTTTTCATGTTTGTTTGGGCTTTTTTGCTCGGTTCTACTTCACTGCTTTTTAATAAGTGTGAGCCATTCAACTTTCAATGCTAGGTTTCTTTTTCTGTTCTTGAAGTTGAGGAAACACATCAATATTTGTGATTGTAACACATTTTTGATATAGAGTTGGTATGTTTCTTTACTAGTATATTCTAGCAAAATTGCATAGGCATTTCACAATGAAAACAACTAAATTTGCCTCTGGGTACCATTTTATTTGCAGTGAGAAGGGGAATCCTGATGTGCAAGTGAAGGGCAGTCTGTATTTGCATGTTCTACTGATCGAGGATGCCAATTAAACTCAGACACCAGAGTGAAAAGTGTAGGCTTATTTTACTGTTAATAATTAAAGGATATATCCAAGTAATACAGAAAATAAGCAATAAGAAAAATACAGAGTAGTACACAACTATTGCTACATACAGTTAATTATAGAAAATAAGAATAAGCAAGGTAATTCACCTAATCATTGCTACACGATGGGGAGAATAGTGGTTAAGAAAGATATATCACCACTTGCATATGTTACCAACATTCAGATCCATAGACGCTGGGGAGCCCCAGTTACAGCGAGGATTTGGAGAGCTTGTCCTGGCAAGTGGGAAGTCCTACACAATGCATCCATCCATAGGTGAGGCATCCAAAGTCACTGCAAGAGGGTCCAGCCTTATATACCAAAAATCAGCAAGCCAGAATGACTGGCACTTTTCTCTGAGTGAAAACATCTGGTTTCATCCTCCTGTTGGATTCCACCCAAAGCCTGACCAGGCCTTGGCAGGGAGAACCAAGGGAGTTTCTAACAAGGCCAAACACTTGGGTTCTCAGCCTTGAACACTGCTAAACAAGGAAAGCTGGATACACGTTCTCACAACATTTCATCCTCACTTCTGCTTACATTTTGCCTAAGCTACATCTTTCACTAGTAAGCATACATATTTCATTAATGATCAGATACTAATTAATAAACGCTAACAGTAATATAGGTTTTACTGATTAGCAGATACTAGTAATGGGTAATGTTTGGTTGCGAGGTTCATCTAGAGGTCAACTTTGGTTTAGGGCTTATTATTCAGGCCTTAGCACTACAATGCATAAACTTTTCTTTTTTGTTCTTTCAGTCTGGTGTTTCCCTGCTATTTTGTTTATTGCAGGCATTTGTACATGGTCAGTTTAATAGTTTCCTTCAATAGTTTCTGAGGTTTTCCAGGTTATTTTGGGTGCCTACTCTTGTATTTTCCTTCTAAAGAATCTTCCATCCCTCTGTAGATAATTTTGCAGTTTTTCTCAAGCTGCAAGGTCATAAGTTCTGTACCCTGAAGTGAACTGTAACTTTGTGTTTAGCCTGGGTCAGGTTTTAACTTTGTTTGCCTTTAAACACGGTTTCATGCTTTACTTTCACAGTAAAGGTGCCCTCACAATTCCAGTACACAGTGTTCCTTTATATTTGCTGGTGGTGTGGATGTAGTCTACTACCAACAGAGTAAGAAAGGGTTTTATCGATATTTATAGAAGGTGTGTGGTTTATTTTCCCCATTGGATGTGTTGTTAAACACTAGGTAAGTTTGTAAAAGTACACACATCACTTGAAGGACGAGGTGGGTTTTTTTTCCCTAAACTGTTGCATGGAGAGTACTGTTCAGTATATAGTGTGTTAGATGGTGACAGCAAAAAATGTGTTCTCAAGGTGGAAAGAGGGAGATGTATAACACTCTGGTGACACGTATATAATTAGTTTTGGGGAAGTGAAAGAGAGTTACTGTTTGTGGTCATCTATGTATTAAAATAGGTTTTTGTTATTTTGTTAAACAGATGTAGAAAGCTTTAACCAAACTGAAGTAGTCCTGGCAGTGCATTTTTCCTTGGTTGGAGTGGAGGCAGCCTGCACTCTGAGGGCAGAAAGGGATGGGTGCAAGTTACCTTATCATAGCACAGGAAACAATTATTTGCTCCTGCATATCATCTAGCTTTGGTTTTGGTCTGCCTCATACTTGGCTGAGATGTGGGGGACTTTGGGGGTTTTCTGCTTCCTGAGGCAGTCAGCTTCTCGGTACTGTGTCTCACTTTGCCGCCAGCTGGAAGCTCTGTGAGAGGAGAGTCAGGTATTTCCAAGTTGGGTGGTGACTGCTTAAAAGTAGAGGTAAATGGTTAAAAAACAAAGGCTGCCTCTGGTCTGGCTGACCTAAATGAGGCCAGCTGGGTACTTTAGTCAAACAAAACACCTCCCTCAGAGTGATTTAAAGCACAGTCTGCAGCTGAGCTGCAGGGAGAGGTTTGTGGTGAGCAGCTCATTTCATCCAGCATCTGTGAGAGTCGGGGTCTCTTGCTCTCTTCTGTCTTGTTTTGTCTTCAAGGGAGGTGGCTTTTAAGTATGTCACAGCATTTCCTGTCCTGCTGGGGTGATGCAATGCAGTCCTTTGTGGTGTGTAGACCACTGCTGGTTACCATGGCAATAGAAAGCTTCCCCAGCCAAGGACCAAAACACTCCATCCATCATGATGTCTTCCCTGGGAAATGGCTACAGTGGCAGAGACATCTCATCCTGTTGGAGAGCGGAGCTGCCTTGGAGTATCTCCTTGGTGATTGAAATTTACTGACCCTACCTGATGCCATTGGGGATCGTAGGATGAGGGTGTTTATTTTTAGACTGAAAGGGTATCACAGCGTATTTAGATACATCTGTGCTCTCCTGTGCAAAACCAGACATATCTGGTGTACTCTGTTCCATCTGCCTAGCAGGGGTGCTTTCCCCTCACTTGTTCCCATGCAAGAGCACAAGTACCACATCAGACTTCCTTACCCAGATCAGTCTAATCCTGTACTTAGTCGTCTTTCTCTTGCTTGGTAAGTTACATTTCAGTACACCATGAGCAAGTATAAAGATGATTCTTATATAAGCCATTTTAATTGAGTTCTTGACTTTAATATCCCATTCTGATCTCATTTACTGCTCTTCATCTTTACTGACTTCGGCAGAATCATTTCTGATGCACAGGATTATAAGAGAGGTTCACATCTGAAATGCCCAAGTGCTACAGTGAGGGGAGGCAGCCAGGAGCACTCCTTTGCATGTTGCTGTTTTCACATGTGGCCTTTCCATTGGAAAATAATCCTTGTCCTCATATGATGCAAATATCCATTGGTTAGATAGGAAACTCATAGCTGTTTCTGTCTACAGACAAAACATGTTCTGCGTTTCAAAGTTGTTGTATTCTCTCACTTTCTTTGCACACACAGGAATTTCATATAATGAAGTTCATAGAACATGGCCTTTATTTTTATAATTCTTTTTTTACCTCATCTAGCCTGCTCTGGGTGCTGCCACACTATAAAAAGCAAACAACGAAGGGAATCTTCAGTAGGGTGCATTTGAAAAGCTTTTATAATAGTTTATTTTAAAAACTTGCCTCTGTGTGGGTAAAATAATTAAAGCAAGAGCTGCATTGCAAATGATGCTAATTCTGAAATACATTAAGTATATATTATAAAAGTTTTTATTTCTGAAAGCTCTAATTCTATAAAAATACTGGAAAGCAATGGCAATAGAAGCCCAGTTGCATTGTAAATAGTGCAAAAGTATTTTAGTAACTGTAGTACTAATGAGCAGAACTTTTTTTTTTTCCCTTTAATTTTTTTAAATGGCATTAGTATTCCAAACAGCAAAATCCCTGGCTGGAGAATTGTAGAAATGATGATTGCTCATTAGCAAATAGAATACAGATGTTCTGTTCATTTTGCCTGAGTGCTTCACATAAACACCTTGGGGAGTGACTGGCACAGAGTACAAAACTTGATAGCATAACAGTGTGCTAAACACTTTGGGGCTGGCAACAGAAGCAGAAGCATACCGTGTAATTTTGTAAAATTTCATGTAATTTTTAATCATTTGTAGTGTTTATGTAATGCGAGAACCTTCGTGTGGGAAGTGGGGGGATGTGTGTCTCTACAGGGCTGTAATCAACACCAGAAACTAGAGTTGGGTCAACTTTGTGGAGGCCTGTGCATGTCATTTTGGTTGACTTTCTACCTTCAGCTTACAAAGGAGCAAACTTCTGTCCCACTCCAGGTCCATGAATCTTGTATTGGTTGTATGTTTTTGTATTTGCCTGACCAGTTGCCCAGAATTTCTTGGGCCTCTGAGGCGGCATCTTTTTGGCTCTTTTCTCATACATCTTCAGGTGGTGTTACCAGGTAAGAAATTTGTTGTTCCTCCTCTCCCCTTATTCCATTACTCCATCTTCCCCCCTGCCCCTGCCAAGAATCCCAATTACTTTTTTTTTTTTCTTTTAAATAAAATTAATCATATGGGTGCCATGACTGTTTTCAAGCATATTAAATGAGGACTGGAGTAGTAAGGCACCATTGGGGACTTTCTGATAGTTGTGTGTTAGTGGCTATGGGGTTTTACATCCCAGCATGATGTTGCTGAATTCACAGTTCTCTACCAATGCCTGCAGTGCTTACGGAATATCTGAAAGGGGATATGCCCCTACTCTGATGGAGGAGCCAAGTGAGTTAAGCTTCTTTGTGTCCCTTGCTCTTAGACTCTGCTCCTTGCAGAATTTTGTAAGAGAGTTCCCTTTCAGTGAAGATGCAGGAATTGTTTGGTTTTTAAAACCCATGTAAGAAATGCTAAACCTCATTTGTGCAACTGGGTGGATTTTTAAAGAAAGGGGGTTCCTAGCTGTGATATTGCTCTGACCTCTTTCCATGGTCGTATTCTACTTGTTTAGTTGACAGGGCCAGGCTGGGAAGAAGCTGAATGAGCTCTGAAGGTTTCAAAATGCATTTATTTTATTGAAGAATAAATTCCAGCAGGTTCTTTGTGTTTGTTTTGGTTTGGGTTTTTTGTTTTTTGTGTTTTGTTTTGGTTTTTTTTTTTACATTGGGTAAGAAGTCTTCAAATTACTGCCATAAAGTCATAGAGCAGTAAAGTTGTGCTTCAAAGCTGTACCTTTTTCAAACTGCAGCTGAACTACCATATGCCAGACCTGATTACCTGCTGCAGCTACTCTGCAAAATTATTATGCAACAGTACATCCTTGGCAAGAAATTATTTTTAAAATGCTTTCGTGGGGGATTTTTAGACCTTTTAAAGGAGCTTTTCCAACTTAGTGGAAAAGTCTTAAAAGTATTAAACAGTGTCAGCACTGGAAATTGTTCAGATAATACAAATAAGAAGATGGCATTGGGCACCCAGAGAGCTGTTTATAACTTCAGGGTTTGTTGGTTGTGAGCTTCCATCCTCTTTTTAAGTAAATACTCAAAACTGAATGGAACTTATTAACATTAGTTTGTCCTGCTGAGTTGAAAACAATCTGTCTAAATGTAAAAACCATAGTAGGTATCAAAGTTAAACCACTTCTGGAGGCAGAATCAAATTAAAGTGAATTGAAACAAGTTGGATCAGCATGAAGTGACTCTGTTTGTAAAGAGTACTTTGCATTTCTATATCTTTTCACAGCCATAATTGAGAGAAGAATATCAGCAACTTCGCTTACAAAGCTGCTGTTTGCTTCCTCCTTTTGCCCTAAAGCAAACAAAATAGGCAGGCTCCCAATTTGGAATCTGTTGAATGAACCCAAATCACTTATGTGCTGTTTAGTTGTCGTGGCAGCAAGGCAAATAGATGTGAAAAGATTAACCAAACAAAAAGGCAAAAACCTTGGCCCTGTTGTAAGGATTTGGAAACCCAGTTAGTAGTTTATCAATTGTTGAGGCTGAGGGATAAAGGCATGTGGGAAAAAGCAAGCTGAAAGTAAAATGCCTCATCTGTGAGAAGTGTAGGAACGGACGGATTCTTGGGATAAAGTTTTAAGTTATACTGTCATCTCTTCCTTTCTCTCCCTGTTTCTGTTTCACTGCAGCATCAATATGTATTGAAAATCACATTAACAAATAGCAAGGGTGTGAAGGAAAGCATATGAAAGAAGAAAATTGGTGGTTATATTACTTTAATGTTTGAGACACTGCCCTGTTTCGCAAAAAAGATCTATATGAGAAAGGTATTACTGAGGATGTTAAATCTGAGACATTGTAGACTTCAGGACAACTGCAGCAGTTATTGTCAACTGAGACACATGTAGTAAGAGACTGTCTGTGACTCAAAAAGCTCGCAGAATGAGTACACCAGCCAGGCAGCCCATGCAAAGAATCAAAATCAAACTTCATCCATTTAGAAGGGATGATGAAACACATTACCTGCAGTCACAGTGTCTGCATGGAAATAGGATGCGAATTTGAGGCCATGCTTCTCCCAGGGCTTTGCTGGCATAGGTTTGCTGGATGTATAGATGAAGGACTGTTCCCAGATGTCCTACTGTAGAGTCCATCCTTGAATATGAGCCCAGGGTTTAATACAGAGAGTCCAGATGGATTGAGCCTTCCATCTCCCATCACTGCGTGGAGGTCTGATGTACTTCGCTTTGAAATTGATAAATGGAGTGGTAGAGAGTTGTTGCTGTGATATGAATTATTCCCACTGTTATTAAATAATAAACATGACCACAGCGACCTACTCACTCTCTAGACTGAATTCCTTCTGTGGCTTAATCTTGGTAATGGCTTTGTATTTGAACTACATAATGTCATGGGTGAGCTGTGGGCTGCTGAAGAAAGGGGCACCAGAAGGAAGTTGGTAGATTGATACCATATCATGTGTGTCATAAAGAAAGGTAGTAAAAAGCCTCAGGAAATTATATTTCTTAAGTAATGCAATCAGAATTGCACTTAAACAGAGAAGATTGCATTGTATTTACTAGCTGTGTTTACTGCTTTTTCTGATGTGCCTAAATAGGAAAAACAGGTATTTGGAAACTTCAGGGAGTGGAAAATGGAGTTCTAGACCCGAATCTGTACAGTTACTTTTGGGAATAACAGAGCAAAATGAGTGAGCTTGATTTGCTGCACAGCAGATGCCAGGATTATATGATGTGGAAGGAATTTTTTACTTTTAAACCCTTTCAGTGTGATGAAATGCTGGGGAGAGGAAGGAGGGGCTGACATAAGTGCCCTTTCCCTTTTTTTTTTTTTTTTTAACCTCTTCTGTGCTCTGAATCCAGAGATACCAGTTGATTCATGCACGCACAGCCAGTCTGCGTAGGTGGACTCTACCAAAACAGTAATTAAATGTAGTGTATGTTTCTGGACTAGATCTAAAAGGGAACAGAAAATAATACTATTTATTCTGTGGTTTAAAGCTGTGCTGCTATAAACAGAAAATGCAACAGAGAACTGAGTTCACATGAAAATTGATGAAGAATACAGTGTGTCGTTTTTGGTATTTATGCATTATTTAAAACAAGTTTAGCAGGCTATAAAGCTTTTGCTTATAGTCAGCTTGTAAGTGTTAAGCTACATTGTGCATCATCTCAAAATAAAATGGATCAGCAGTTGTTTACAAAAGCGAAAGGCTTTCAGGACCAGCTCATGGGAGGAGCAGATGGTATCTGGGCATTGTGTTGTGGTCTTGCAGTCCATGCAGTGCCATGTTGTGCCAATTCATGGATATCCATATTTGCAGAGGCATCACCGTGAGCTGCTTCATTGAGAAAAGAAACATTCGAATTAACTTTCTTGTCTTTTGCACTCTATTTAGTAAATGCCATTGACTACTGTTATGTTTAAAGAAAATAACAAGAGTATATCAGAGCCTTTATTAAACCGGTGTCCTCTGCAAGCAATAATCCTTCCATTCAGGAGAGCTTTTTGTATCACCTCTGAAGGAAGCCCTGTGGGTAAGGTTCAGTGCCAGGTTTTTATGGTGGGATCATGCAGTACTGTGTTGGACCCGGCAAGTGGGCAGCCCCACTGTGCTGCTGCTGCACGAAGGCCCAGCGCACTCCCTCAGCACATTTCACTCCAATGTCTGCTTCGTTGTGCAACGGAAACCTCATACAAACCAAGAAGTGTTCCCGCACCCCTGCAGGCAGGGTGCGGCCCCAACCTCCCCTTCCCACCGGTGCCTGCATGCAGCCCGGCTTCAGGGATTCAAGCAGCTGAGGCTTAAATGTTTCAGTTGGACAGGAGGGAAGTGTTTTTCTCAACTGACTTCCTTGCCAAAGGGAGAGAAAGGGAGGGAGGGAGCTGCAGTGAGGCAGGGACAGTGGTGAAACCCCAGGTGACAAGATCTTTGCAGTGTTTCCCTCTTAGGCACTAATAACGCTTGGAGTGACTTAATATTCAAAACCTGTTGAACCTGTTGGCAAGAACAGGGCCCTAGATCTTCCTTGCAGATGGTTTGTTTGTTGCTACCAACTGCATTTCAATTGCCTAGTGATAGTGTTTGTTTTCTTGGAATTTGCTTTCCGGTGCAAGGTTTCAGCATTGCTCCTGACCG
This sequence comes from Athene cunicularia, assembly GCF_003259725.1. Taxonomy (NCBI): domain Eukaryota; kingdom Metazoa; phylum Chordata; class Aves; order Strigiformes; family Strigidae; genus Athene; species Athene cunicularia. The sequence goes on from NW_020799101.1 coordinate 19,197,943, forward strand.
CAGCCCTGCAAAGGGGGAGCTGCTGTGGGCCAAGGCACATCAGGGCTGCGGGCACCCCATGAGCCCTGCCCTGCTGCCAGGAGGGCAACGGCAGAGGAGGAGTGTCATGGCTTTGAAGGGGCTGAATGTGGGAAAGGGGGGCAAAACTGCAGTCCTTTCCTACTCCCGCTGGCAGGCACGGTTGGCATTAAAACCATTGCTTTTATAGGAACAAGCTGACCTACTTATTAACACATTATATTTCAGCGTTCAGCTTATGGCTGTCTGCTCCACAGGGGTTGTGTTTCCAACCCTGCCAAAACTTTTGCTCTCCCAGCCTTGCTGAGGGTCTTGGGCAGGATGTGTTGGTGTGTTGAGGAGCTCTGGTACCATGGCCATGGGTACCATGTGCTTATCCGTGTGGATAAAGGCAAAAAGTTTGCTGAGAGGACTGATACATGCCAAAGAGGAACAGGAAGACTGAAAGAAAGGAAAATTGGAGGGGAATGATGTATTATGAAAGGTTTTGATCAGAAACATGTTTTCAGCTGCTTTCTCTGGGGTAAAGAGGGGCAAGTCACTAATGGCAATAGCTGAGGGTATGCTTAGGGTATCTGAAAGGAAAACTCTTTTGCCAGCTTGTGAAATTCAGAGGTGACTATAGTCAGCTGCTCTTACATAGTCACATTCATAATTAGGGCTAGTTTGATAAGAACATGTGCAAATGAGCAAATTTTAAGACTAAACTTCTCTGTGGGGTCAGTGAGGAGCTTCCTCTAGATTTGGTCAGCTGATGGCACTGTGGTGGTATAAGATTTGTGCATCTCATCTCATCTCATGGAGATGATGGCATTGGCCAACATGGGAGGCAGTCCTGCAGCTCTTTCCAACCAGGGCTTTGGTCTGTTTTAGCAAATCCAGATTTCTGTGAGCAAATGACAAAAGCATGGTGGTGGAGAAAATGGGACAGCACTAGGAAATGTCCTTTCTGTAGCAGATTATTGCTTCTGCCTCTGCTGTGGGGGCCTTTCAGTTTTTCAGAGCTATTGGATGACCATTTTGCTAGGCCAGCGAGAAATACCAACTCCATCCACGTGTAACAGACCCTCTCTGTTGGTCTGCATGGAGTATATACCCTTATATGACTTTCTAGTAAAAATGGATTTGCTGCTCTAACAGAATCGTTCAGCTGATTTAAAAGAAAATTTGCTACTGTGTTATATAGAGGTTCTTAGGAACGTATCTGTTTAGTTTCCAGCCTGGAAAACAACTTAGTTGTCCAAATAGTCAAAGCTTTCCAAGAGCTTTCCTCCAGTTTTGCCCCCTGAAAAGCTGTGACCTCCTTTGGTAATTACATTGTGGTATAGCCTTAGCTTTGAGGATTGTGGAAGGTGGAGTTCATGTAGGATATATTCTCAGCCAAGGTTTTATTACAGGTTTTGCTGCAAAATTCACGTTTCTATTTTTTGCACTTTTTCTCCAGTACCTTGTACACATGTGCATGTCTCTCTTTCTCTAATGTACAAATATACCCTTAGTCAAACTATTTAATCTAAACGTTTTGAAAGGAAAGAGAGAATTTCTGTGTTTAAATTCTTGAGAGGCACTCAGCTACCATAATGATGGAGCTGTAGGACTACCCAGAGATACAAAATGACAGACATCATAGTTAATACTCATCAGCATCCTTTCTAGCAATCTCAAAGCAGTCCCATCAGTAAAAAGCCTAAGCAAGCTGTACTGCATTATCATGATTGAGGGCAAGATCAGATTTGATGTTGCTGGCTGACATGAGAGGAGTAGAAAAGAAAGTTTTCCCACTTCTAAAACTAACTTTATAAATAACCTCTCTGTAACATTGAAAATACATCCTCACACTTTTATTAAAATACCCAATAATGAGATGAAGACCAACCTCAGGCACGTTTCCAGATCCTTTGCCTTGAAAGTAAATGGGAGGGAGCTGCTTACATTCATCCCCGACAAAGGGGTAAAGGGAATGTAGCTTAGTGCTTTCCCAGCATTAAGAGTTTGGTGGTATATGAATTTCAAACCCTTCCCAGCCAAAATCCAGCCTGGCAACATCAATTTTTAATCATGCATAATTACCACTGTTAGTCTCCTCTGAAACAAGTGATATTTCCAGCCATTTTAAGGCTTTACACTGTTTTCCATAACTGTTCTTCACTGGAATTTCACTGACAATTTTGCATAAAATAGAAATATTTTCATTGGTGTGTTCCCAATAGAAGAATATTTGTGGCTTTTATAACATAGGCTCAACAAAGACACAAATACAGGCCATTAGCATGTTTGTTGCACCAGGTCAAATGTTGTACCAAATTTATGAATAATTCTTTCTAAATTGGGGCATCAGGTCTATGTTAGGGGTGGGGCAGGAATCCCTGTAAGGTTTTCAGTTCTGTTCCTGACTCTGGAAGACAGCTGTTCACCTATAAATGATGGTATTAATATGAAAAATAAATAGGAGCTTTTTTCTTTTTACCTTTTGCTTTCCTGGAGGTATGCCACCATATATACTTCGAGATTTTTCTACTCCCTGCTGGAGATAGGAAGAAGAGGAGCAGGATCGTTCTGAGTGGGGAGGGAAATCTTCAGCAGATACTGGGGTGCTTAGAAACTCTTCATCTTCTGGCTGTGATGGTGGTGAGATGAGTTGGGAGGGCCTCTGCACAATGGTGGTCCATTTGCCTCACTCATGAGGTGACAGGCGAGCATTAACGATCATTGTGCAGAGAGACAGAGATGGGCAGGGGGGGCAAAATGAATGTGTTCTCTCTGGTTTTGTTGTAATCGATCTGATTACCAAACATTATTAAGATTCCCCAGACAGCCAGTGCTTTGCTCTTACAGACACACAGATCTGACGCACAGATCATGCTAGTAAATTGAATTTGAGCTGGCAGAGTTAGTATGAACTGTTTGCTGTACGTACATGAAGCAGAACTCTAAAAGGCCAGAGAGATGCTTGTGTGCTGCACTGACAAGGATTACAAAAACTCATGCCTAAAATCAGTTAACCAGCTCTCATTAGAGTTTGTTGAAATTTGGGGGTACAAAAAGAAATGTGAGGTATTTTATCTATTTGGTTGTAAACACAAAATTAACCAAAAGACTTCATACTTACCAAAAGAAAGCCCTCTGTTTCTTCGTGGCAGCTTTTGTCATGCTGCCAGCTTGGCTGGAACGGCAGCCGTTCCTGCGCAGCAGGGACACAGCCGCCTGGGGTGAAGAGCTACGTTGGGGAGTTGCGGGGGAAACACAATCTAGCACTATTTAAAAGGTGGCATCCTCTCCAGTCCTGCTGTATGCCTGTGAGAATGGTGCAAAATACACTTGTGATTCTTGTTAATGAAAGCACTAATTTTTTCAAAAACTCTACTGAGTTATAGTTAAGCTGCCCAGCTGTTCCGGTTTGGGGCTCAGCCCTGCAGGATGCTGTTACTCTGATCCTCTTCCGTGGGCACTACTCATTCTCTGGCTTGCATACACATGTAAGTGCTTTCCTGGATTACAGCCACAGATCCCACTACTATCTGGATAAAGCTTCATTTCATTTTCTTTTTCTTAAATGTCCAGGAACTTTGTTTAGGCACAGCCTGTGCATGTTGTCAGTTTGAGTCCCTGTTCACTGCATAAAGAGGATGGGACAAGGGCCCCTTAGCTTACCCACTCTGTTTTGTGAAGTAAATACAATTTACACGTTTCAGCTGAGGATCTGAAAGAGTTTGCAAAGGAATTCTAGTTATATCCTGCCCATTCCTTTCTCCTTCGATGACCTTGCCTGTCAGCTTGTGGCAATTCAGAGTCCAGGGAGTTTGAACAGAATCATTCATGGCAAATCAGAGGTAGGCAGAAGTGGAATCCTGTGTATCCCCTCCTTCTTTTTAATTAAAATTTAGCGGATAATACCATTTTGGATAGAAAGGAGCTATGTGGTAGCAGTTTGGCATGTTAGAAGCATCCAAGGGACCTGTAAATGCGACTTAGCTGCAAAGCCTTGTCTTAGTGCTCGCTCTCTGGAGACGCCCTCGCTACATTTCAGTTCATGGCATTTCATATTTCCTCTGTTTTTGAAATGTTTAAGTAAAAAATTCCAGTGAAGCCAATATTTAACTTACACGTTTGCTGCTATATAGCCCAGATGGTACTAAATCTTTGCATTAACAAAGTGTTTAGTAGAAGATCTGAGATGCATATTCAACTGAATTAAAGAAAAATGTAAGTTAAAGCAAGTTTAATAGTTTTTTTTCAGGTTTGCAACATATTTTCTGTAAAATCTCTTCTATGAAGTCTTGAAGTAAGAAACGAAAAAAACCCTAATTAATAGGATGTAATGTTTAGTCTAAATAAACTGTGTTGCAGTCGTTTTAAATAAATCCTCTTATTATGTATGCTATTTAAGTTAAGTTAAAGCCCCAACCTAAGATTGACTAATTTCACTCTTAAGATCTCTTCTGTGTTCAGGCAGCTGATGTTCATTTCATTGTGTTGCTTTCAGCAGGAGCTTTCCCTAAAAAAGGCCAATAGTCTCAGAATATCTATATATGTAGTTAGAAAGTAATTCTACTACTCCATTGGTTATCTTGTAGACATCTGCAGTGGGATTGCCATGATCTTCAAAGGCTTTCTTTGTTTTCATACTTCATGGTAATAATCCTTCAAAAATGATGGTAGTTCCTTCACTGCCTTACCACTCACTGGCCTGTGTCTCATCCTTCAGCCCACTTGAGAAGCGCTCCAGCAAAAATAGTCAAAAGGCTCTAAATACCAGATTCCTGCTCTTCTGTCGTTTTTATTTGAAAAATTAAAGAAGTTTAGAAGGAGTATTGCAGGAAGAGTGGAAGCAGTTTTGTCAGATGATGGCAGTGTTGCTGGGGCTGTCTTCCTTCCTCCATTGATTTCCTTCTGAGAAGCAGAAGAGCAGCTTGTTCCAGCCATGTTGAACATCACTCCCTGTGGAGAGTGCTCAGCCGTCATCCACAGACCTGGGCAAGTCTCTAGCGTCTCCATGTACAGGCTGGGGCTGGCTCACAGCGATGCAAAATGATTGTCAAGTGCTCTGATGGAAAATACACTTTAGTCTGCTTCCCTTTGTTTGGGTAAGTTTATGTCTAGTCCTCTTGGTCTTCAGTGGGGATACGCTTGCAAAAGATAGGCAAGGGAGAAAGTTGCCCCAGCAGGGTTTTCCAATGTGTTTAATAGTAGATTTTTAAAACTAGTAATTTGATTTATTTGGTTTTTGAGTGATTCATACTAGTGACTGTTAATTGGTCTCAATCTTAGGAAGAAGTAAATGGTAGACTTTAATTTTTTTTTTTTTTTATTATTTATAATATGCCTGCCTGTCTTGGACATAACTTTACAAACAAAAAGTGATTTGTTCTCTCAAGTGTAACTTCACTCAAGAATTAGCACTAATACACACCTCTGTTTATCCACTGTCCCTCCTGGGGAAGGAATACCTAATCTGTATATTGGAGACCAAGCCTGGGCTGGCTGTCACAACTGTATGGTCGGGTCTTGAGCCCCAACAGACTTGCATGCCTGCCTATGTGTGTACCTGCTAGTTGGTCATACTTACACTGGGGTTTTTTTAACATACTTCTGATGTCAGTTCTAGCTGTCCCTGCCTTGAAAGCCACAGCGTGCATCAGAGTGGGAACTGTTGGGTTTGCAGCCACTTTCCCTAGCCTTTCCTAGGCTCACAAAGCAGCCCCTGTGCATAGACCTGCCTGAGCTGTGGGCCACCATTCTTCCCCTGTGCTCTTCCCAGTCCCCCAAGTACGAGTCTCTGCCTGCTGGCACCTCTCTACACCTTCCTTCCTGGACCTGCTCCACTGTTCTGCAGAGGAAAGCAGAGAGAAGGCAGGAGTCCAAACAAAAGTTTATGTGCAGGCATGGGAGTGTAGTGGGAGAGGTGAGACCAATTGCAAGCCGGGTCTCATAGCTTTCTCACTGTCTTTCTTTCATAGTGCCATGGTTCAAGTGCTACTGGAGTAGCCTCTGGCCAACTCCTCTTTATTATACCAGGAGTCTTGCTTACATGTTTAAGGCTGTCACCACAGAGCTCAGGCCAGCTGCTGTGATGGCAGTGGTCTTGCATCACTGCTCCACACCACATTGACTGTCAGGTATGAGGTTCCAGCTCTGCGCTGCTCTCCTCCAAGTGCGGATAGCCAGCAAGCTTTAGGCATCCTGCCAGAGTTCAGCAGATCAGGGCACATCACATGCTGGAAGCTGATAGGCATTGGGTCTTCTGCATCCGTAGCACTGCCCATAAGCTTTGTCATGAAGTGGTGTGAGGTCTGATGCTGGAGTATCAGACATCATCCTGGTACTTCTGCAGGTTTATGTAGATGAGCCTCTGTGTAAACAGGCTTCCACTGACATATTTTCTTCCTGACTGTGTCTTTGTGTTCTTTACCTCTCTGTTAGAGTTTTGCAGAGGGCTTACCTGCCCTAGAGAAGCACGGTTTGGAAGGCAGTTTCTGGAGAGTCCCTTTCCCTGGGACACATTGTGAGCAGCAACACTGCATAAATACTTCTGAAAACTCACATTCAAACTTTTTACTTTGTTCCAGCTCCTGTTAGAAGAGTTTTTCCAAAATACCATTGGTCTGTTGTCTAGAAATATTCTGGTTACCAGTCTGTCTCCAGCCAATGTTGCTTTACTGAAACTGTCCTTCAAACTTAATAGTTCTCTTCCTTTTCCCCTGTGTCCCATGGTCACTTTATTGTATTGATAGTCTTCTTTTCTGCCTTTGTTTTGTTTATCTGAGCAAACCAAGCTCTTGTTTTCTCTCCTAAAGTCAGTTTCCATGTCAGTTCAGCTGTCCAGCTTGGGTTTTTAGCCCTTTAGTTTTTTGGGGTTTTTTAAATGAATCATTCCTCCTTTTCTGAGGATACAGGTTGGAGTGAGCACTTCATGCAATGACTTGCAGAAACTGCAGCCTTCCCCAGGCTGAGGTCTAGAGTTCCTCAGCCCAGTCTGTTTCCCAGAGGGTCCACAGGAACCATTTAGTTCATCAAAACTTGTTCTTTGAAAATCATAGATCTTAAATAAAATTAGACTTGCTGTTATCCTTCCCACTTAGTCTAAACTGAATCACTTTGTGGTCCCCTGTTCCAAAGTCATCGTCATTACTTATGATAGAGCAGAAAATAATCTATTCTTGTTCACACAGCAACATGGATAAAGAAACTTGTCAGCTGTCACATCCAGGAATAACTGGCCTTACTATGGTTAATAGCGTTTGCTCTCCAATCTGTACTGTGAAGTTAGTCTCCTGTGTTGACATAATTCCCATTTCTTTAATGATGCAGAGCTCTATCCAGATCTTTATCTCGTGTAAGAAGTCAAGCAGACCCAGTGTCTCTCTTAGAAGTCTTCTTTGACCACCTTTTGAGAGCATTTCCAAACATTTTCTGTTTTCTTCTGTTTCCACAGTCTGCTGTTTCATTATTGCATGACAGTGTCCTACCATATAAAACCTATATTTCTTTTCCTTGAAAAGCACAGACCTTTTGACACCTGTTTCAATAATAATTGCCATTTCACCCTGTTTGTGAATTTTCCTGTAATAACACTAGTGCCTTGAGTTCTTCTTTTATTATGTCAGTCTGCCTGCGTTATTAGCACACAGCTATTTTAGCTGCTGGGTTTTTTTCACCTTTTCTTCTCTTGTTTTTGGTTTTAGGCTGCATTTGACTCCCTAGTTAGACTGTATACAGTCCTTTCACTGGCAGTGTCACATGCCTGACCCCTTTTCTCATCATTAGTAGCATTTTTTCCTTCAAATCACTGAAATACCTTTCTCACTGTTGTTTTCATGTTTATCTGATGTGTTCCCCTTTGCTTTCTGGATCCTGAAAAGTATGTGGAATTCATGTTCGCCTTCCCTGGCTGTGTTCATTCTGTGGATTGTGCCATAGTGGTTCCGGTAGTTGGGATGTTTGGCTGAAGCCTTCCTGAAGACTCATCTTGCAGTGAAAGCACCCAAAAGTCACCTTTTCCTGCAGAACCTGTGGCTGAGAGAGAGAGGAACTGTAAACATTTCCCCAGGGGTCACTCAGGCTATGTGATATGCATCGGTTCTTTTCTGGTCAGCATGTCCTGTGTTTGCTGGACTGAAAGGCATATTCAGTCCTCAAGGTCTGGTGGACACAAATGTATTTTGAAATAGCATGAGAAAGACATGAGTGCTTACAATGAGTAATTGTATGGGACAGTAAGGTACGGTTTATTTAGTCTCAAATGGTCAGAGTTTTGTAGAGTGCTTCTTCCTGCCAGCCATCCTCACACTTTGCTGAAAGAAAAACCTGTTGTTAGCAGCAGAGACATTATGAAGGCTTGAGCAATAATGACCTTGATGTCCCAGTTAGAGATAACACATATCTTCATAACTGGGGACAAAGAGCATGTGTGTTTGTGTGTATGTGTATCTTTTGGTCAAAAAAAAAAAAAAAAAAGTGTGCAACCTCTTAAGACTGCGAGGAGTTAGTGTCCTCATAATCCCGTCTTCCACTGTAGAAGCTGAGGCTGCAGCAATCAGTTAAGAAGATGGTTGAAATTCCTGATCACAGATTAGGTAAGTACCTGATGGAACAGCAAGTTGTTTCTCTCTTCTTCTGTGCTAGGATTACTGGGTAGTGCTTTCTCCAGGTGATGTTTTCTGTTCAGTAATACAAGCTGTACATGCTGGATGGAGTCAAAAAGGACTTTACTGTTGCCTTTGTGATGGGTAAATTTTCTTTTCACATCCTTCAGCACTGAAAATTAAGCTTGCCAGTGATATATACCAAAATTTAAAAATATTTTTAAAAATAAACAAAAACAAAGCAAATATCTCCACCCTGGTTTTAAGCAGACAATGAATTATAATACACCGGTTTTATGTATGTCTATCTCATCTCTCTTTAGTCATCTGTCTCTTAAAAGATTTTTATCTTGCACTGGTAAAATATATATCAGTGTTGTGAGTCTTCAAACAGTTAATTGGTCTTAATCTTTACTACTGAGATGAACAATTAGGATGATATGTTTTGATTTCATACAGCTTTCCAAATGACAGATGAACCTCTCTGAGTTTGTGCATGTGCAGGACCTTCTGTAACTCCTTATCCTACTGTTCTTTTTATTAAAGCTAATATTTTTAACAAAAATATATGTTGTAACTGTTTATACAGTTTTTCAGCTGATAAAATAGTATTGTTCAGGAATGGAAATTGTATGTGTTAGCTTCATGACAATACAAATTAACACAATAGAGGAGCAGGAAGAAGGTTTCTGTTACAAATTCAGTATTTTTTTAAATTAGACACCTCAGAATAATTTTTACTGTAGCTTACTTGGCAGTGCCAGAAATTAGCTTAAAAAACAGGAAAAATATTGGTTCATTTAGACCCATACCTTTCTTCTTCTGTGTCTCATACTAGATCCTTTCAAAGGATTGGGAGAATCACTGTGACTGCCAGGCCAGTTTTTTATTGGTAGTGAAATTGCTTCCTCCTGGCCTCTATTATATAGCTTCCAGAATTCTTATTCTTGGTCTTTCATGCACTTGTTGTTGAGGTATGAATATAATTTCTGTTTTCTTCCCAAGATCGTGGTTCTGAATCCTATTGGTTTACTATATGGTTCCACAAGTATTCTGTTCATTTTAAGAGATCTTCTCAACCTTATTTAAATATTTCAGAAGTGGACACAGTGGCATCCTACACCAAGGAGTTTGACAGAGTTACAGTACTTACAGTTTTCTTCAGGTATTTTTTCCTATCTTGCACACCGCAATTTTATTTTAACATCTAGGTTCTTATTCTGTCATCAGGCAAAATAAATCCAAAAATAGAAAAAAGGATAAAAAAGCCTTCACTCTACTATTCTCTATGTCTTTGACCTAACCTGACTCATACCAAGGTTACCTATCACAATGTGGGAAGGGAAAAGGCACATCTATTAACAGACAAGTTAAATAGGGGCAAGCTGCTATTTACTCTGTTGCAGTTTAATAAGCCCGAAGGTAAAAGGTGGAAGACAGTGTTGCTTTTGCAACGTTTTCCTGCTGCCAAAAATTGAAAATATCAAAAGAATCAAATCACAAAAAATGTGTAGAAATGGGCTATGCTAGGAGTTGAGGCAGAGAGTAAAAAGACTGATCTTAGAAGAAAAGAATAAGCTGGACTTACATGTTCTGAGTACAGTGACAGTAAGTTTTATGCATTCCAGCTACAGTAGAGCATTTGAATGTGAAAAAAAGTAGTGGAGGATGCTGAGGTAAAAGTAGAAGGGTCTGAAAACTAGCATACTGAATGGTGAAGTGAAATTCTCTACAAAAATAGTTCTATATTAGATGTAGTAACTTCAAATTAAAAGAAGATCTTATAAATTCCTTCCTGATTAAATAACATGGCAATGGTTGTAGTATACAGATGGTGCAGTTTATTTACTAACTATTCTTTACGTCAGTTGGCAGTAACATTTCAGTAGTACCTAAGTATGCATCTTAAGTGCCTCTCTCTAGGCATCTGTGCTGGAAAATTCAGGCCATAGTTGCTTTGAACTGCTTAAACTACTGTTTTCTTTAAAACCTTATAGTATGGATGTAAAAATAAATACCCTCTAGCAAAATCAAGAGTGACTCTGTTACCCTAATTTTTATTACAATTTAGTTGGAAGGGGATGAATTTGAAGCATTCAGTGAAATCAGATCAGAGTTTTCAATATCAAAATAATATAAATTATTATAAAACATTTCCCCTCTCTATGAAATGAACTCAGATCAGAGATCACAACATAATAAAAGGACAGCTGTCACATCAGGCTTTCTCAGGTACCTGTTTGGTTTTAATTATTTTTTGTCAATTCTAGAATAAACGTTCTGTTACCTGAGGGTTATCCTCTGCTTTTCTGCATGTTTGTATGTAATCTCATGTCAGAGTGAAGTCTGGCTCAAAGCACGTCTTGACAATATACACTAGATAATAATTCCACAGAGTGATAAATTGTAGGTTAGTTCCTCAGTGAAAGAACTAGATGCTGTTTACTGATTTGGTGTTCACTTTTGAACACTTCACTGAGTAAGGACTTGAATCTAAAATGCAGCAAACAGACCTGCCATGAGGTTTGTGAGTTATCCATCATTGGTATCGTCTTAATCAAAAGAAGTTTTCTCTTTGAAAGCAATGCTGGCAAAAATAACAGCAGGCTCCCACTGCAAGGGGAGGTACTGCCGCTGTAGTGGAGTTCCTGCCCCTTGTTGGCTTTGAACTGCATTGGGATGTATGCTTTCATGCCTTACGAGTTTGTGTAAGTTCTTAAGGTTTCTTCCAGGTCCTTTCTGATACCCTGTGAAGGACACTTGGTGGATGAGGGGCCAAGCACTGAAACTTCAGATTGTAGCATGAAGCACTGAGTGTATAGACCACAGTCATCTGTTAGGGAGAGCTGTGGCTGCTGGCAATTTTTTGTCACTATTTTTTATCACACTCTGATGTTTCCTGCTTGAGACTTTGATGTACTCTTCCTTCTTCATACAACATCTACAGTCCTTCCTTTTCTTTGTTGTTCCTTACTTTCTTCTTTCACTGGGAAAGTTGGGCATCTTCTATTTTCCACTAGGAAAAAATGAACACAGAGTTTGTGTATGCAGTCAATTCACCACTTTAATTAGCAAAAAGAAACCAGAATGCATTCATTTAAATACTTAATTTTCTAAATTCCAGAACTTTGTAGCTATTTTTAACCTGGTTTCCTAGGGAAAGATGTTCCTGCAATCATTTTTCACTAACCACCCACTGTTAATAACTTCAGGAGCCTTTGTGTTGATCACAGACTTCAGGTAGGGCAGAGGTCTTTAATGAAATCCACAGTTTCATGAACACAGACAGGCAGATAGAAGGGAGAGGATCCAGTTACCAGGCTGGTTGGGCTGCCATACGAGGTCATTCCTTACTGCTAGATGTGACAGGATCTGCATGGAAGAGACTTCACGAAGATTTCAGCTGTGGGGAAAGGACCATCAGCATGGAGGCACTGATGGGTACCAGGAGTCTAAGCAGGAAATGCCAGTCCAAGCAAAGGCACCCTTCCTGCATCTGCCTTCAGTGCTACTCCTTATGACTACTACTTGGCTCTTCTTCTTGACTGATGTCTTTCTCAGGAGACAACCTCCAAATCATGAGTGTAAATGCTGTGCAAGAATAAACTGGCCTTTCAGTTTGCCCTTGGACATTGCTTCGGCACCTCTTTGTGTGGTCTCTGGCTGCTGGTCCTCAGCGCTTGACTTCCTTGTGTACCCAGTCCCTCCTTTTTCTTTTCTCTCTGCAGAAGGACAATCCAAAGCACATTATCCTGGATTTTACTGACACCACCCTGGGTGCATGTCTCCAAGCCCTCTTACCTCTGCCAAGGCATTATGGAGTAGCTGTCTGGTTTCTTCAAGAATATACCAGTAGAAACAGAGCTAGACACCATAGCAGGTGTGGATGGACTTGAACTATGGTTGTGCTTTGGAAAACAGCTGCTGTGGATGGAGTCATATGTTGTAAACAGCTCATGTTACAGTTGTGAAGTCATTACAGAAATGTGGTGGTAGCATTAGTTAGTGGTCCGAAGGCTAAGAATGCACCTTTCAAGATAAACCAGTTACATCAATTTTATCTCAAAGTACAGAGATGGTTACACAAAATATGAAGTCAGCAGGACATGTATTTTCTCTGGCTGTGTCCTTTTATTCTTTCAACAGCAAAATTAACCTTATGCTACAATGTTACTCAGTGGTTTAAAGTAAAACAGAGAACATTTAGGAACAACTGATAAGTGCTGAAGTTGGCTTGTTTGAATTGTGATACAGTAAATTCAACTTCTAACAGTCTTCTGATTTTATGGTATGAAAGAGGTGGAAGAATTCTGGTTTCTTTTAGCTTCATTTCTCAGGCTTCTTTGCTTTTTGTCTTGCTTTTTAATGTTAGATTATCCCTCTTCAGATTCACTAAAGGGAAACTTGCTGTGTGGGCTCTGTGGTGTGTGGACCCAGTCCTGCAACATGGCACGTGTTCAGGAGTGAAGCTGTTTGGAAATGGCACTTTCAGCATAGACACTTGCAGCGGGAATACTCTTATCTTCAGACTTGAAGATGAACATAAGTTGGTGAAGATGCCTTTCTCAGTAGTCTGTTGGTGACTTTTGGAAAAGGGTATGCTGACCTGTCCAGGAGACAGGCATCTGCTTTCCATTACGTGGGCACCTTTTATTAGTCTGCTGCTGCTTCAACTTTAGTTTTACACCTGCTACACTGTTGCTCTGTTTACTGTTTCAGCAATTAAATAATAAAGTAGCCATTAGAAGTGTTTCCAGCTAGTCACAGAAGAGTAGTACATACTTAAAGTAATAAAAAAAATCCCTTGGTTTTTGGTTTTTTTTTTTTTCCTTAACGGGTCAAGTGAATTTCTGTTTTGCTTAAGCAGATACTGAAATCCTCTCTACGTCATCTGTATTGTTAATGAATTGCAGGTCTTTATACCACATCACATTACTGAACAGATTTGAAATATTAAAAGGTACAACATACATCTATTTTTAACAGTGAAAAGTAATTTTCTGACATAATAGCCAAAATAAAGTGCCATGAAGCTATTAGTAGTAAATTGAATTTTTTGGTATGTAATTTAGTATAAATACTGACAAGCTGAAAAAAACCCCAAACCCAAACAACTAACACATACTCATTAGTCATTCAGTTTAGCAGCACAGAGGCAGCAGTCGGCCAGGGCGTGCGTTTTTATGTCTGTTTCAATTGCACACTTCATTTATTTGGACATGGCATAGGCGGCTTTCTCTGTCACACGGCATCACTGCACGATTAGCAAGTTGCGCCCCAGGGCAGCTGGGACGCTTTGCTGGGGCAGATGTTCTTTTCAGCTTATTCAGTGGCCGTTGTGGGGTTGTTTACTGTTGTCATAGCTACCTACATTTCCATAGCAGCCGAGCTGCTGTGTGTGAAGCAAGTGAATGTAGTTATAAAAGGATCATATTTTGTTCTGTCTCTATAACTTACCATCTGTCAACTGACTGTTCGTGATGGATTCAGAAACCAATTTAAGAATAACAGCAGCCAGACGATGATTTTTGCTTATATTAAAGTGACAATGGATGAGGATGCAAATAAGTTGGTGCTTCAGTGAAATGCTAGGTCTTTTTCCCCTTAACTGTAGCAGTTTGGCTTCCAACACTTTTCTCAATCATCACTGAAATCCTTATCAACAAATAGAAATGACCAAGTGTCATCTTCTGTACTTGCTCAGGTGTAGGTGTTCCTTGTGCTTTCCCACTCTACTGTCAGCTCATCCCTGTGTGTTGCTTCCAAATTGTGATGTTGCATCTGCTTTCACAGATCCTTTGTAATGAAATCTAAATACTCTCTAGAGAATTAAACAGCAAATTCATGAGGCTAACAGCAAAGGTACCATGCACACATGAGTATGGTTTGGTGACATCCATCACTGTGCTCAACTTAATAGTAGCAATGGGATCACATGCAAGTTTGGGGGGAAATTCAATGGGTGATCAATAAGCCCTCCGAATAATGAACTCATACCTTTTCACTGCAGAGATTTGGTTGAACCTGTAGTTTAGCAATGGGGGCAAGAAGATTAGCCCAGTTGTAAATAATGTATTTATTGGTTGATTTTTCCAGATCCTGACATTGATGCTGCCACTGCCATGATGCTTTTGAATACTCCCCCTGAGATACAAGCAGGTTGTGAGTAGATATTTCTATAGCATATAGCAACATAGACGTGTAAAGTTAATATTCTCTTTTATAAGTATGCAGCGTACCAGATAAAAAGGACGATTTAATGAAGAAATATAACTTCCCTTGTAGACCCTTACACTTCCTTGACCCTTACATGAGTATAATTTTGTGATTCGTATTACATTCTTTGTTACATGAATAATAGTAATCCATGATCTCTAATGGAAAAGAGGGGTTATTGTTATTCATGACATACACATAATTGAGTAACATACTATTATCTGTACTGATAGAAAGACCTGGGGCAACAGCCAGGAGAAAGGCAGGAAGAGAAAGAGAGCAAGAGAGCGAAGGGTACATGGCATATGGTTTTGTTTTCATTTTGTTTTGATTTGACTCCCATCGTGTGAGTTACCACAGCCATCTGGATACTTCCCATTCACTTGGGCACTGTTTCAACTCCTTCCTTGCACACATCCTGCCCGATTTGCTTTTTTTCCTCTGTCTGATGCAAGGCAGTAGGCAGGCTCCGGGGAGCAAGGAGAGGTCTCGTTTCCTGCCAGTACTGTCCTTGTTCTGTGAGCAGACCCAAGATTTTGATGCTGTGTATTATCAGAGCACTGAAGAGGCCTTGGCCCCCACTGTTCTTGGGCTGTGCAAATAGCGCAAGAATCATCCTGCCCCACAGACCTCGCAGTGAAGGTATTAGAAGAATCCATAGAGGAATACAGCTGCACAAAAGCAGGGAGTACAAGAAAACAAATATATCGCTGGTCAGCAAGCATGGTAGTAATGCCAAGTGACAGGCAGCTCTAAAAAATAAAGGCAGAAGTTAAAATAGAAGCCATTATCAAGCCTGCCTGGCATCACTGCTATTATTCTAGCTCGGGCAACCAAATCCAAATTCCAGGGGAAGCCTTGATTCGCACTTTGATACTCTGCCTGGGGAAGAGAGTCAATTACCATCAAAGCATTTCCTGTGCAGTGGAGGAAAGCTATTGTCAGCCTGCTTTGTGACCCTGCCAGAGAAATGCCTCTTGAGAAGCTCCTCTCAGGGGAGAGCATGATGTACCAAGAAACTCTTCTGGGAAGATAGAAGAGTGGTCCTTGTCCTCCTCTCTTAAACAACCTTCAGGGATTGTGTGCAGTAAAAGGGTGAGCAATCCCAGCTACATGTAGGTAGGAAAAATGAAAATTTTATTGGGGCAAGGAGGTTATTGTTGGGCTTAAGGGGAAGAATAAAATGAGAGATGTTCAAAGGATCAGAAATCTAAAGAATCCAGATTTGTGGGGTGGAGAAAAGGAGAAAAAAAAGTTGGATTAGAATGAGAGTGCAAGGGTAAAAGGGCATGTGAAAGAGGGAGGGAGACATAAAACAGTATGTGCACAGGAAAGGAATGGGAAAACGCAGAATAATCTGAGCTTCCAGAGGAACTGAAGAGCATGAGAAGGTTGCAGACAAGAAAGGGAGGAGATTCATAGTAAGCTGCATGTACCAAACACGCTGCAGATTTTTATCACATGTGCATGTTTGCCAGCATTGTAGGTGCTTGCGTGGAAGTAATTTGGAGACTTGGGGACTGTCATTTCATAGCTTGCAGGTTAGCAAATGGCTTACTGCTGTTTTAGTTTGTAAAAGGCTAGAATTTCCTTCCTCAGAGCAACCTCTACAAGTTTGGCATATCTCTCCCTCCATGTCACCTTCTCAGTGGGCTGTTGTTGCAGGACACCAAAAGTGAAAGCGAGATGAAAGCAGAAAGGTGGCTTCTCATTCACATTGCTCCCTCTTTGATGTCTGCAAGTAATGAGGCCTTCCTCTGTGCCTTTAAACTGACATGCAGGGTCTGCCCAGAAGTTCATGCATCCCTCCAAATGTTGGGTAGAATTGGCTGGTGCTAGGAGAAAAGAGCAGAAGTTTTTATCGTAACCTCAGAGGTCCTCTAGATTACAAAGGAGAAGTATTTTTTTGTGTGTGCAGATGGATACCTGAGGAAGTAAATCAGCCTGTGAATTGCAGTTGGGTCTCACTTACCTACCATGTTAGGAAAATCTTAGGCAACTTAAAGCAAATTTACTACTGTACATTAAGGAACAACTGCATACAAAATCACATTTAAAATTAGTGTTCAAATAAAAGGCAATTGGGCTATAAGAATTTCATTACAATGCTGAGCATCATCTAGGAGCTCACAGTTCATTCTCTGTTCTGTCAGTGAGTACAGTGGTCTGTAAATCAAGCTGTGAATGATCAGGGCAGTAAGCATGCTGGTACTGCTTGATCCCATGAAGATTTAGAGTTCTGTTTGTCATATTAGACTGTGGTGTCAAGCATGTGCTCAAACCATCAGGGCTGCAAAATGCCCCATCTTCTGAAGACAAGCTTGCCTGGAAGTGATTTGAAGAGAGTGAGACATAGTTTACAGTTTGGCCAAAGGTGTTAATAACCTGACTGAAAACACCCTTTTGGTCTGAGAGTCTGACTCCAAGTGTGCCAGTTACTTCCACAACAAAGACAGTCAGATGGAGGCAGAACCTGGGCGTCACTTGACAGTACAACAACTTGACAAGTCAGAAAGTTTAAAACTCCAGTCCATTAAGGCCTTTTGCCTATCCTACAAGCATTTAACCATCGTGAAACATGGATACCTCCAAAGCAGTACCTCCAAAGCAGATTGTGACAGAGTTTGGATTCATGTTTGTGTGGATGGTTATTTGGCTTTTGACTTTGAAGGCATCTTGAAGGCATCTTGGATTAAAAGCTGTCTTTCCAGCAGGATAAAAATCCATGGTTATCTAGGCAATGTGGATGCTAAAAGCATCTTTAGAATTAAGATAGCAACAGCCTTATTCAAAGTCTTATTACAATTTATTCTTTTAATATAGTCTGTCAGGAAGGAATCCCATCTCAGTGCCTTTAGAAAATCCAGAGTAAACTATTCCTGCATTGTAACAGATTGATTAATTAGCTTTACAGTTTTAAATGACCATTTAAAATTCTGCACCTATGTGTGAAACACTACTAACAACCATATATGAATTTTAAAATCAGGCTTTGGTTTTATATGAAATCCTGAAATGATGTCTGAGCTGGCATGAACACTGCTTACTATTTACCCCAATCACATCATGCTTTAATTTTCATTTAAAAAAAAAAAAAAAGGCAGAATAAAAAGAGTAAAACACTGTTATTAGGGTTATTTTGTGTTTGTGGGGACTTTATACCTTCATGAAATTGTTCACATTGTCACTGAAGATGGGAAATAATGCAGTTATAGTTGGGATGTTGACATCAGAAATCAATTTTGAAAGTATTAACACTTGCAGTATTTTCACAGACCAAATATTTCTAGATAGTAAATAAAGGCAGAAGTTCAAAGTAACCAGCTCTGTGCAAAACTCTACTGAAACATACAGTCTAGCTGACACCAAGAATAAAGCATGAAAGCTTTATTCTGCCATGTGATATGCTAGGAAAGGGCATGTAGGAACACAGTTTTAGTACTTTTTGTTTCAGTTTGTAGAAGTCCTCATATTTCATCACATTTCTTATGGTTTGATTATGTTTTAAAAGAAACAGCAGCTGAAACGCTTTCTTCAATAGCAGCTATTGCAGGTTACAAATACTTTGGATTCTATTAGCAGCCAGTACATGAATATTAATTCCAAAATACATGACTTGCATTGAAAACTGCATTTTGACCTGCAGGGAACTGGGTACTGGCTGGGCCATCTTTGGCAACTTGTGTCAGATTTGTGGGCCTGTTTTCCTTGATGGGAATCTAATTGACAGAGAGGACAAAGGAAAAGGAGATGCTGAACAATTGGTGAAGCTCATTTAGAAATCATGGCTACTAACTCAGTAAAGCCAATGAGTTAGTTTTGTACAATTGTTAAGATTTTCAGTACTTTGTAATGGTTTGAAAGTGTATGTTACCAACTGTCATTCCGGTGTAACATTCCCTACTCTTAAAGAGTGTAGTGTCCTGGGCATGTCTTTTAGTCTTGCCAAACCTTTATGTTTGGCCATGAATAAAATGGAGATGATTTTGGTGGCTTTGCAGTTCATTTGAACTTCCTGAGATTTGAGTCACTGTAAGCATTTTAAGTAGCAATTGGTGAGGTCATTCTGAACTTAGAATCATTTGCTCTTCAGGAAGGGCCAGGAAGCAGGGAGTGTGTGTAGTGTGTTGTTGCTACTGCTGGTGAAACAATGCTGCAGTCAAAGGGCTTATACTGGAAATCTTGACTGAATTCAAGAAGCTCCTGACTCAGCAATATTATACATAGCTTCAGATTCATGAGTAGTCCTTTGCCTGTTGCTATATAATTTGGGAGTTGCATGCAAATGTAAGTACATTTCTCAGGCTGAAGTTTAATACTGCAAACACTATAAACAGTGCTTGCAGAAAGGGTTTGGGTAGAAGCCAGGAAGCTGAGGGTCCTCTCAGCTCTGAACATCCATCTTCTTTTTCCTGTACTGCTCAGCACTACTCACCCAGGTTAGCTGGAAAGTAGTGGCCTTCAGGAGACTTTGCAGCACTGGTTTTGTGAGTGGTTCCTTAGAGGAGATCTGTGGTAAAGATGTTTGGGAAGATACGATCATAGAGTTTTGCTGGGTGCTCCTTAAAAAGCAGGTTTTCCAAGGGTGAGATCAATATCTGTCTGGTTTGGAAATCTTTATGAATCTTTGTCTCAAAGCATATGAAACCCAGAATAGGTACGTTTATTTTAAATTTGTTGGGAGAAGAAGTAGTTGCCTAAAGAGATTCACTAATACTGTACCTCTGTACTTTTAAAATTGTATGCTGATGAAGTTTGCTTTTTAAGTTAATGCAAGTGGATTGTATATGTGAAAGATGTATTTAGAGGAATCAAGACAAAAAAATGGTATAAAACTGTCTTAATAACAGACAGAAATCCTCCAAATAGGATCAACTAGAACATGCTGTTTTCTTGGGACATTTTTATTTTATATGAAACTTGATAACTGTAATGTTCTGTTTGTTCTGCTTGTGGAAAAGTCACTTACTGTAACTTGACAGCTTCCAGACTTGCTTTTTATATCAGAAAATGATAAATCATTGACAGTAAAATGTTTCTTAATGGTATTTTTGCTGACAGCTCTGTATCAAAGTGAAAATTGGGAAAAGATATTTTCATAGGGTTGAAACTTCCCATTCCAGTTGTTGGGATTTTTTTGGGAATTGCATCCTCAACTTCTATTAAAGAGGAATTATTTTTTTTTTTTACTTCAGTGTTTCAACACTAAGTCATTAAAGTGAGGAAGTAGAACTGGAACGAAAACTTACTTTTATGAAATTCTTTCTACTTCTTTCTCCTTACTCCTCATGTTTTGATTTAGCATCATGGTTTAGTTTGTTGTTGAGCAGTTCCAGCATGATCAAAGTGAAGAGTCACTAGCTGTAGTTTTTTATTTATACTAAAAATAACTCAGAAGATTGAATTATTTTTATTAAATGTCCTTAGACAAGGTATGAGTCTGATAGGATTATCAGGATACACTTCTTTCTCTCCACCTCAAATTTTTGTTTAGAGTAAGTTGCTTGTTGGATGCTTCCTTGATTTGCAGTTTGTTAGGACTACAGACTATGGAATTTAAGAGCTGCAAAGTTGTCCTTGGGCAGCAAAATAGAAGAAGTTTAGGCAGATGGCATCAAATTTATGCCTGGGATAAGACAGTTGGTAGTGAATAAAGTTACATGTTTGGCAGATAACATTTGCTTTTGGCAGGTTATGATGTCCCATCAATTATACATTATTAGCAATTTCCTATTTTCAGTTCTTAGAGCCTGAGATAAAGTATTCTAGTAAACACTGTCCTGGAAGAGAGATTGGCAGAAAAAAGCTGAAGCTGACAGATATTAGCAGAAACTCAGTATCTCTGGTCTATAACGATTTTTTCTGTGCTACAAGAGATGGGTCAGGGAAGAGAGCCCTGAGATAAATGCATCCACCACATGATGACAGAGAACCAGTCTGTCCCTACAGGATACCTTCATACTCTAATATTCCACTTTTTTAAAGTCTGTTTTCAATAAATACTGTTCAGTCTTCCTCACTAGTCTGAATATTGGCTACTTGAGCTAGACAGTTTAATGAAGTGTATGCTTGTTTCTCACATGACTTAAAGAAGATATTTGCTACCCCTTTCTTTTAATTTCCTTGGTTAACAACAAATCACTCCCAGTGCTGATATTTCATTTAACTTCTACATGCCAACATTTAACCAAGAAGTTGGTTTCCTTATTTAGTGCACTGTTGGGATGTCAGTGTGTCTTGACGGCTCTATCCATTGAGTGTTTTCTCCTTCTTTTCCATTTTAATTTTGCCAAATTGCTATATTGTGTGTTAGACAACCAAATCTTAAGGGAAGGACCCAGTTTAACATGGTTTTGATTGTTGTGAAGGTCTTGTATGAGGTTGTTAGCTCATCTGGATGGGGGAAGTTTGCTTCACCTCTTACTTGTGAGTAAGAGATTATGGATCCAGTGTGTTGAGAGGTGTGATGAAAGAAGTCCATAGTTTGGGATATTCTTTCTACTCATCTGATGTGCACACAAGACCATGCACTGAATTAAAACAGCCCTGCAGTGTCTGTTGAGTGATTCTTACTTATTTTCCACCTCCAGAGGCTGAGTATGGGCTACAAAACATAAGATTTTTCAGGGCTTCTGTTGGATCTGTTTAACACTATCTGAATATAGTGTTTCGATAGATTCAGATTATGGTGTGTTCTCCTACATGGCGTTCACTTCATTGTCTGTTAAACTGTTTTGTGAAAGTTCACTACAAAAGACAGATTATTTTCCCCCTTGGAGAATTTCAGAGATGCAATTTTGATTTTTGACATTGGATACGTTGCTTCTCTCTGCAGTTAGCCAGTGGAGACTTGAAATGTCGGCAGATCCTACTCAGCTTGTGGAATTCCACCAGAACAGCATAGGATCCAAAAATCATTTCCTCGTTTGTGTAGCAGGTTAGGGGCAGATTCTTTGTACATGGTTTAACTACTCCAGTGGAAGTATTTCCTGGGTTCTCCTTGAAAACCTAGCAATGATGAAAGCTGAAAGGTGAATAACGATTTTGGTGTTTCACACTTTTCTGCATTTCACTAGGAACATTTTGTGAAAGGGGAAACCTTTATCAAAGAGATGCACGGATCTTTTTGCATTGTTTTCTTGAGCTGAGTTTCTCAGACATAAATGTCTTTTGGCACTTGCACAGAAAAGGTGTAAATTACATTTCACACTTCTGGCTAGAAATTGGGAACCATGTAACCTGCCTGTACTGTTGGTTAAAGAAGCATTAGAAGAGAGGAGTCTGGAATGTAAGGTGTTAGTTCAGACTGGCACTGATTGATGATATGGCTTAGAGTAAATTATCTTACCTCCACACCTTGAATCTTCAATCTAAAATATAAATACCTCACCTCAAAGTATGGTTTTGAAACGTAATTAAAGCTTGTAAGGCATAAATGTATCTATGGAATAAAAGGACCATGTATTTTCCAGTAAATAATCCACAATCCTTCAAAATTACCAACATGTGGAAATAAATCTTTGGGTAATGAGTAGCCATCTTCATACAGCCTGCACAAAGGCAGGGAGAGTGTCTGTGTACCAAGGACAATATATTAGCAGTTTATATACATAGATTTTTTTTAAAATAAATTACAGTCATTTTGGGAAGGATGAGTGTTGATGCTTTAAATGCTGTAAGTAGAGATACATGAGCAATAAGGTAGTCTTACAGTGGCACATTGGTTATGTGGATAGCTAAAAATTAAAACCTTCTGCTACTGAATATTTTGATCCTACTTTTCATTTTAGGCTTAAAATGCTACAGAAACAAATTTATCAGCAAGTTGTGGGTTTTTTTTGTTATGGTTCCCAATGTTTACTGAAAGGATACACTGCATCATCTGGTGTCCTTCTTCAGCTGATCCCTTGCATAGAACCTTTCTGTTTGTCTATCTGCATAACTTAGTTGTTGTAGTGGTACTGCTGCATCATAATTCAGAGAGTTTTGAGAGGCAAAAATAAAAACCAGTAGCAATAACACTGATGTTGCAAGCTGAAATATCAATAATTATTGAATTCTGCATAGTGATTTCAGTATACAAAGCTGTGGTGTACTTCAGAGAAAAGTTAGAATCAGAGAATCATACTCAAGGCTCTTCTGTCATGAATAGTCCTATTGAAGCCTTTCGATGAGTGGTAGCAATTGGAGAGAATTTCATAGGTAGGAGTAGGTATCAAGTTGTCTCTTGGTGATATTTTTAGAGGACAGCAAACTTCTACCTTTTCTTTTTTTTAAAACAGTTGTTAATTGGGGGGGGGGTGTCTGTGTTATGTTTTTAAATGTGAAGCTTTCAAATACAGTGTGCCTGATAGCACAGCATGACTTACAAATCTGCAAAGGGTCGAGGAAGATGGAGTGGGAATGTCAATATATAGAAAGTCTAAGCTATGAGACTTGGCAGTGTATTTTCTATATATAGGAGTGCAGGAAAAAATGAAACTTAAAGAAGGTAAACAAGGAAAGACATCAGACAGTATGTTTAGAGAAGTGACGGGTTAGTGAACAGGATTTTTTAAAGAAGCAATGGGAGTTGTCAGTAAGGCAGAAAGGGCAGGAGAGGAGGAAGGATAAGATAAGCATCACTTAACTCTGCCAACAGACCAGGATAATTAGGTAACCATGGAAAGAAGACTTTGAGCATCAATGAGCCTGTTGCTCTCTTTTGCAGTAGAATTTTTGGTGTGTTTGCTTTCAAGTTTTACATATGTATGTGTATTTAGGCAACATCTGCTGGCATGTGGCTCTGTATGTATACATAAATGTTTCATTTCAATATAAAACCATGGTTTGTATCAGAGTAAAGAGAAAATTCACAGATCTTTGTTGGTCAAAACTTCAGGTTCATTTATTTTAATGGGACTTTGTAAACGTAGAGAAAACTGTACTGTGAAGTGAGTACAAAATTTGTCCCTTGTGAAAACCTGTTGGAAAAACATGCCATTGGGAATGGTGTGTTTCATCAATCTTCTGATATTTAGCAGGTTTATCGGTTGCTTTGAATTTACCTGTATTACTCTGCATTTTAGGTTAGCCTTATCCTTGAGCAGACTGATTTTCTTTCATGACATTGGTATTTTGGCCATCTTAAGGTCATGCTGTTGAAACAAATATAATAAGAAATTCAGAATTCAGAGTTTTTAGCAAGATAACATTCCTCTACAATATCTACAAACTCAAATGTAGGAGCGTTGAAAGCCTGATAGTGTCCCCTGAGCGAAACAGATCTGATCGATTGCTCATAATCTAGTGCTGGAGGAAAAAGTGCACAAAGTAGTGAAGTATAAATAGCAAAAAGCAATTTTAAAATTATTTTGGTCATTGAAAGCTGACCCTAGTTGTTTTAAAGTAGATTCTGTAATTTTAGCCATTTGAGGCTGTATTTAAGCGCCTAAATAGAAATGACCTATTCTTCAGAGGTGCTCAGAAGCAAGAGTGGGTATAACGCAGTGACAGGATTTAATTAGGGTGGTGATGTGTTCTCACCAGCAGGAGAAAGAAGATTATTTTCCCAGAACTAATCTGTGTAGTATGGAGTGAAGTAAGGTGAGCATCAGGATAGCAGGAAGGGAGGTGTGGATCTGGCTTGGTGTTGATAGGAAGTTGAAATGCACCTCAGCAACTGAGAAATAATGTACTTCTGAGCCTGTGGTTTTCTGCCTCGGAATACACTAATCTTTTTGGGTATGAGCATCTGAAATTGGGCATGTAAAGTATTATGTGTTGATTCTTAGGCTGGATGATTTTTCTAGTCTCCCTGTAATTTGTTTAAAAATAAAATTCTGTAGGTGTATATAAAGTGATATGGTTTACATTTATCTTACATGTATTTATGTAATATCTGTATGTTTAAAAATAATACATCCAGAGTAATTATCGTCATTCCCATCAGGGGAAGTACATAGTATGAATGATGACTTATAGTGAAGAAAAACTGAGCAAACAGGCTAGCTGTGGACGTTAAAGAAGCAGGTTCATGTTGAGGCTGTAGAATGTTACTGTTCCAACCTGAAGGGACATAATACCTGTGCAAACAAGTGGCATTACACATTAGTCCCTGGTAAGCGCCTAGGATAAGAACTGTGTTCAGTAGGCCTGCATCCCACAGTGGAGGAGGAAAATGCTGAGGACCTGCTAATGACAGACTCTTCCTTTGGTGGTGCCTTGGTAGTGCTTCCTCTGCTGTTCCTTCAGTTGAGGGGGTGGCTGCCCTGGGCTGAGCCTGGATAGAAACATAGCCTGGATAGAAACATAGCCTGGATAGAAACATAGCCTGGATAGAAAAGAAGTACTTGGTTATAGGTTAAAATCTTGTTGGCCAGAGCTGCAGTTTTCAATATACAGCCAAGTTAAAAGGCTCCAGTGAAATCTCTCATCTGTAGTGGCCAGTACCTGGGCAGTTCAGTGGCAGTGGCATCAGTGCACCGTGTTGGATGGGCAATGCTCAGCTGTGACCCAGCCATGTGCTGGAGGCACGTGACTGCTTCAGGTTGGGTGACAGAGGTCATCGGTGGCAAGAGAGAGGGGCTAATTAGTGGTATGGAGCTAATGCCTTTTTAGCCTCTTCTCTTTCACTTGATGGTAAATCCACATTTGTAGATAATATTTTATTTTGCAGGAAACAGAGGCCAAGAGATTACTGCTCAGAAAGTAATCTGGGATGATAAAATGCTGTGACCTGTGTTCTTGCAGTGAAGTGCTTATATTCTGTTTATCTGTAAAGGGTCATTGTTTTCTTACTGTAGACAAAGTAGTTACATCTGTGCTCATAGCTGCTTTTGACTCTAAGCACATGCATTCCCAGCAGAATGGTGATTGCAAAACAAAAGTGATTCTGTTGTACAAGGAATGATCTGCAGCAACTAGGTCAGGCAGTGGCTTCCACGAGCCATGTTATCATTGGTTGCTGTTAAATTTTTTGCCATGAAAATAGCATTGGAAATAG
This sequence comes from Athene cunicularia, assembly GCF_003259725.1. Lineage (NCBI taxonomy): Eukaryota > Metazoa > Chordata > Aves > Strigiformes > Strigidae > Athene > Athene cunicularia. The sequence continues at coordinate 19,223,743 of NW_020799101.1, forward strand.
CATGGCATTCACAAAAGTTGAGGCTGAGATGTTCAAGGTAAGCAGTGTGTACTACACAATCCTCTCAAATGTTTTCTCATTTTGCTCCTACATTTTTCTAACTTTTCCTTTAAAAGAAAAAAATCTTGTTTTTTTTGTGTTTTTTTTTAGTTCCTCCGGGAGTGATACAAAATGGAGCTCGAGTTCTGAGTAGAGGAATATTTCCTGGAGCCAGGCCATTGCCAATCAACCCTATAGGAAGCATGGCTGTTGCAGTAAGGTAAGAGTGGCTCATTGTGGGATCTTTATGAAATAAATCAGTATTTTGCAGGGAATCTAAAAGTATATGTAAGCTCTGGTCAACAGATACATTTCTGCTTGCTAATACTTGTGAGCTTCTAAATTAATAAAACTCTACCACCTAAAATTCTTGGGTTATCATTCTTCACAAGATAGTCATGGCACATCTGTCTGTTGCACACTGGTTTATAAAACGCAGTTTTATTTTCACTAGCAAATTGCAGGCAGTTTGTGATAAGAATCTCCTACAGTGACCTGTTTTTCTAATGCTTCTTCCTGCTCCTCCCTCCCTCCCTCTCTCTCTCCTTGTCTCTCTCTCTCCCTTTTCTTAAAGACCTTTTCCTGGATTAAATACCAGTGAGAAGAGTTCTCAATAATATTAAAGCAAATTCTGAAAGATATCTAAACATATAGCTGTTGTTATTAACACAGGTCTTTGTGAAGGAGTTTCTTTCACTACAGTTTCTATTTCAAGGTTACACTGAAACATTACAGGATAAAAAGTTATTTGAAGATCCTCAACTTTTTCAGAAAGCAGGGCAGTAAGAGACATCTAGTGATGGCAATAAGAACTGTGGTTCAGTGGTTTGCTTTACTTAAAGCAGTCTATTGGTGGAAGAACAGTTTGCCTCAGGTGTAGCTCCATTTTCAGTCAGTCACAACAGAGATTAATTTGGTCAAGTGTGCTGCCAGTGCCCTTCTGTTTCAGAACTGTCAGTATCTGGAAAAGCTATTTCAGCTCAGGCCCTTGGGTATTCTGGGTGGGGTTTCATAATTAGCGCTGACCCTGCTTTGCTGGGCTGTTCCAATTACACCCTCTGATCTCAGTAAATGGCTGCAAGGCAGTGAAATAAACTATGTCAATAGCTACTTACTCCGTTATTATTTACTTGGGATTTTTTTTCCCATTTGGTCTTTATTTTTTTATACCTTTTCAGAATCAGCATCTAGCCCTTTGGGTATGCTATTTCCATCCAGTAAATGGAGAGAGGGAACCTATGACATTCATATACTCTTGATGTTTAAAATGTGCAGCGGGGAAGATACTAATTGGAATAAAATCAATATTTTTGATATGTAACTGTTCCAGCTGTTTTTCACATTTGCTTCACTGAAGGGGTGCCACCCTGAGGGTCATTCTCCAGAAGTCTGCAGTGTTCCTCTCCATCTCACTTTACCACAGTCTGGCTTTGCTAGCAGTGGAGGTCAACCGTCTTCAGTAGCTTTGATGCTAGTTTTAGCCAGGACTTGTATTCTGCTGCAGTGGGGATTGCAGAGCTGTGGGACTAATGGATCATTAATTACATACAGTTTTTATGAGGTGTCTAAGCTAAACAGAGGACACAGTGGTCTGAATATTCTCTCTGATCTGTACTTTCTGCTTAGACCCTGTTTCATAATCAGAGTTGACTCAAGGAGGACATAGAATTGTTTTTCCTTCCAGGCCTCTTGAAAACTTCCTTCTGTGTAGACAACCTCAAATTACTATGCTGTAAGGCTGCATATAGTTAAATTTTATGTATTTTCTGAGCACTACTTCTCATGTTTTTTTCCTAGCAGGTAGAACGGGATCTTTACCAGCTACCTGCTAATGTAATTTGGGAAATTAGGGACTTAATCCCTCTCCTGCTTATGTTCTTTTTGCTGTTGTCTCAGAGAAAAGCATTTATAATTAGTTAATGCAGACATTTCTAATTCTTTTTGTTCTCTTCTCCAGCCTTAGGCAGTATGAGAAATAGCTTGCTATGATTATATTCCTGGTCTGCATGATGTCTGCTCATATTTAAGGGCTCCTGTGATATCCCCTTTTCTAATTCTTGAAAAGAGGGTAGAGGGTAGGGAGAAGAGGCTTTGAAAGCCTTTGAGAAGTTAGGGGACTTGCAAGAGCAAGTTCAGCAAGAAGTTTTTTCTTGGGTTTTGCGAGCTTAAGATCCAGAATTTCTCTAACAATAAGGTCAGTCTGGATACACAGTGCCTCTTAGAACATCATCTGGTCCTCTTAAAACTGAATACTTCTGTTATCAGTTTCTGTAAAAATTACACCCCGTTTCTTGGTGCTTACCACTCTCCTCAGATATACAGGGCTAAATAGGACCTGTGATGTCGAGCTTTTCATGGCATCTCATGAGAATAATTTTGCTTATCATGTGCAGCAGGGGGAATTTACCACAGCATCCGTTCAGCCACCTTCTGTTGCAGTTAAGAGTAGGAGCACAGCTCACACGGAGCTGTCACTCCTGCACAGAGGGAGATGCTCCAGTCAGGCTGGCAGGGAATTTTTTCAGACCTGTTCAGGTGTAGGAAGGTTGATTCCCTCTTCCAGCTTTCACCAGGAGGGAGGTCTGCTGTGCAGTCACAGGAGGTGATGCAGTCTCCTGTTAGTTATCTGCAGAAATGTTGTGCCTCTGCCTAAGACAGCTTCTTTCCAAGTTTTTACTGGAATCTTTATTTTCTTGAGAAGAGTTTCTTTGGTGCTCTAAGTAAAAGACCTAAAATCAACTTAAAAAGGTAGTTTTCATCATGCATATAGGGGACCTATAGTATTTTCTTAGTAGTGGATCCTTGCATAATAAATTAAACCTCTTAACTGTTTTTCTTTAGTTACATATGTAGGAGTTAAGGGTTCTTCTGTAAGGTGCCGTCCTTCTGTTGGCACTTCCTTGCTGTCTGAGCTGTTTATTTAATTTCATATTTATTTCCTCAATATTTTAATGGTCTTCGGTTTTGTTGTCCCCCAAACTGCATGCAAATAACTTACAGTATGTTCTGTTAGCATCAAAATTGAGTAAGAAAAAGTTTGGTCTTGGGTTAAATTTGCAGTTGTAACGAGGTGGAGCGTTTTGATTAATCTGTTACTCAGAAAGGAGACTAAAATCATAGCACTTGACTAAGATGCTGAAATCTGTGATTTCTGATATATTAGCTCCCATCAGTTAGGAAGTTTACTCTACTATTCTTCTTCAACAGTGTGACAGTGTATTAGCATATTTTGTTCTTGCGCAAGGTATCAGTGTGTTGCTGTTCCCATGTAATTACATGTAATTATGTTATTTTTTTAATATATAAAATAAAATACAGTTGAATTAAGTAGTTTGGATTAAAAAAACCCTACTGAAAAGTGTTTAACAAACCCAACAAATCCGCCACTTTCCATGAATAAAGAATAGCAATTGAGGAGAGCATCATTATGTTGTAGTGCATTTGGCTTAAATTGCACAGATAGGCCTTCCGTTCCAATCTACAAATGGAAAAGGCATCCCACACTATTTTTACTTTGAAAATCATCCTCTGGTGTTAAATCTCCACAGCAGAGAGTAATTGGATGTGTTTTGACAGTAGCTTTTTATTTACTTTATTCACAGCACTTTTAGCTTGTTTACCATCCATATTTTCCATGTTGTGGCTGACAAGTCTAAGACCCACCCGAAGACAGCAGGGGAGAATAACGCTTCAAAGCTGCACAGCGTGTAGCATGTCTCTAACATGAGATCCATCATATATATTTTTGGCAGACTATATCCCCATACAGTTCCCTGAGAGATTCTAAAAGCAAATGCAGTGATAGTCTGGATATGTAGAAAAGAAAATACTGATTTACAAAGGTATTAAATGGAAGCAGGCAAAGCCAGTAGTACCTTACATGCAGCAAGGAGTTGGTTGTATTTTGAATGTGAGCTCTTGCTATGTATATCCATTGGAAACTACCTTTTAAATGTTTACTTAGGAGGACTTTTATGTCCACTTTAGTAGGCATAGTCTCTATCAAAGTGGCCAGTGCACCTGCCAACATGCATCTTGGCAAGGTGCAAGAAGGTCTATCATATATAATCTATGTAATCTACATAATCTATAATCACCTTCTACACAAGTAAGGTGTTATCAGTTAGACCAACCCTTTGGAGAAGAGCACAAGCTTGGAAGCTGATATAATGTTGGAGCAATTTGAACTACGATTTCAGTACATTCAGCAGACAGCCTCCACCATGATGCCTGTAATTTTCTTCGGTTATCCACAGTGTATCAGTGGTTTGTGTCTGTGTCCGTCTCCTGCCACAGTGCAGGAGATCTACTGAGCCTAAGCCTCACTGCCTGATGTGGGCACATCCACTGAGATGAGGTTGATGGAATTTCCACAGAGAATATCACCAGCTGTGTGGCATAGGCCTTGTAATTTTGTCCAGGTTATTCTGCAAAAGATGTTTTGCAAAATATCCTTGGTAATTTTTATGTATGAGGCCTTCTTTTTCTCCTCAGCCCCAAATGTTCACTGCTACCTACAGGGGCTGCTGAACACAGCGTTCAGATGGTCTCCCAGGGGATCCAGGGTTCATGAAGTACTGGTCTTCAGTGCATTTTGTACTGTGTAGGCCATGCTTCTTCATTTTTTTGGCCAGATTATGGTGCTGTTAGTCCTGGCCAGTGGGGCTTAATGGCCTGTTCAGTGGTCTGTTCTGATGGGAAAGCCAAATGAGAACCACATCCTGTAACACTAGCCAGCAGATGCATGTGAGATGGAGGTGACAAAGAGGGAGGAAGGGTTTGCAGCCACCTTGGTGGGAAACCTTAAGAAGCAGCTAAAACCTTTAGGATTTGGGAAGAACTAAGCAGAGCCAGTCCCAGTAAAGATGCTTTGGCTGGATTTGTCATTCTCTTTGTTTGTCGATGTGTTAGAATGGAGGATAGCATAGACTTCAGTGCCTAACTGCCTTTTTTAGCTCATATTTCCCCAGAATGAATCCAAGTTATTTTTTCAGGCTAGCTGAAAACTTAGGCAGAACTTCTTAAATGCCATTTGTGCCTAGGCAATAGGTTAAATTCCTTTTGGTAGCATTTGTTAGAAGTACATTGGTTTTGTAAATTATTGCAGATTTAAAAAAAAAAAAAAAGGGAAATTACTTTGGTTTTGCCATTTTTTTAAATACTCCTTTCTCACCAACTACTTGTAGCTTCTCAAGGAATGTCACAATTATCTGTAAATTGCAAACATAAGCTTCCTGGAGAATTTCCCTAAGTAAAATAAAATTTCTGTTCAAGTTTCCAAACCAAAATGTTCCCTCTTCCTAGGGAAGGCAAGTACATCTGTACTGGCAGAGCTACTGCTCTTCATTTAAAAAAAACAAAAAAACAAAAAAAACCGCCCCAAAGTGCAACGCTAACAAACCTTACCTACTTTACCATGAGTAGATTCTTCTGCTATTAATGCCACACACAGTTCCTTGTGCAGCTCCTGATCATTAGGGTGTGACAAGAATGCATTTTGTGCCTAATTTTATTTGAAGATGGAAGATTGTTATTTATTATTATTTTCACTTTAAATTTATAGGGCAATTACTAGATTATTCATCAGGCCTAACTTTCATTGTGGTGACTTTATTTCTGATGCTGGCTTTATTTTTGCTTATTTTTTCCCTCCCTTGAAGCAGCCGTTCAAGCAGTGATTAAATAAACCAAACAGAAGTAACATGTACAACATAGATGCCAAAACATAAGTAAAATTCTGTACTTAATTATCTGTGAATGATTATTTTTGCTTAGGTAAAGGAACTGGTAGGTATTTCCTTTTATGAATTCTTAATTGTATATTCTTAATGTTCTTGCTTATTACTGGCACGATCAGCTTAACAAACACCAAATCATTCTTGTTGCATTGCATTCCCCTTCCCACCTGTAACAGGCAGGATGAGTTATTCTTGGGAGCTGAAGGAATCCTTTAGTAACTAAAGAACAAAAATACTGGCTGACTTGATTCTTCTTTGCAAAATGCAGAGGGCTGCATTTGTCTTGAGATCAGCTGTTGAGAGTGACAAAGTGCTCTTTCTGCTAGCAGTTCATGACTCACATTTACTGGTGGTTCTTTGCATACAATTATGCTGTGAAGTACCTTTGTAAGAGCTTCTATCAGTAGTGTGACTGACTTGTTGTTGTTGACTCTTAACTCAACAACCCCTGATAGAATCTCATCATACAGCAAGTGAGCATCACTTTTTATACGCTGTTCATCCTCCTGTCTGCCTGGTATGTAATGGTTTTAAGGATCAGTTCAACTACCTATAGCTAAAAGTTCTGACTGTCCTGAATTTCCCTTTGAAATTATGTTATCTATACAGTAAAAAAGAGTGTTGCCTTTTTTTAACAAACCTGGAACCTGTCAAAATCCACAAACCCAACTTACCTGTGCTGCTTTCTTCGTATCTTTTCACTGGGTGTTTCCAATTACATACCAAAACTGTCACCTATGGGTATAAAATACTGTCATCCAGAAGGATCAGAGATAGATAAGGTGATTTTTAAACTCCACATAGGTTTGCTTAGTTCATCAAAGGAATGTACCTGTCTCTGGTGTGGAATACAGTACTTTTCAGCAAAACTTTTTGCCATTTTTCAAACAGAATGCGATTACCTATCTTTTTTTTTAAAGCTAGTACAGAAATTTAAGGGCGATATATCTGCCCTTAGTAAAATGACTGAGACTTACTTTCGTCTTACTCTGAGGAAGACCCCTTTGAAAGGCAAAGGCACTAACACTGTGCAAAGAACGTTATTTCCTTACCAGCTTAATCCAGCTGCTGTGAGTCCCATCTGACTCCAGATGACGTTAGTAGCGGAACTCATATCCATGGAGTCAGGCTTTCAAAGGTCCAAACTTACCTCTTCAGTGCTTGAGGGTTGTGTCACTGTGCTACAGCCAAATTGAAGTATTTTGAGAAGAATCTGTGCGTGGTACTTTTATCTGTATAACTATGGTTAAGATCCCTCAAGCAAACAAACCAGTCCATGTCAGTAGGATGAAAAGCTCTAGAGACTGTCCCATGGACTTTACTGAAAGAGCAAGCCACTGGTTTAAAACACGAAAATACTTCAATTTCCAGAAATTTTGAGATAAAGTTTTGAACAAAAAAATGGGGGAAAAAATAAGGTATTAATTGAAATAAATTTCCCCTCACTGTTACAGTAAGCACAGAATTCTTAAATACCTTTTCTTCCCCTCTGTAATTTAAAAGTAATCCAAATATCAGAGCAAGTTCTAAAAATCTATTATTGTTTCAGTAACCAACTTAGATTTACAACCATAACTGTGAGCAAAAATAGATCAGCTGGCCAAAATCTATCCCCTGAAACCCAGGGGAGTTCTGTCCGCTGATAATCTAGATTGAACTAAGTACATCAGAGATTCATTTCTTAGTGAGTGTGTGACTGTATAAAAGCGATATAAAGCTTCAGAACTTCTTAGAAACGTGTACAAAATATGAATGGTTTAGATACTAGTTTATTCAACTCTTAACTAAGTTACTAATTTACTAATTGTAAGTGATTCTTCATATCTTGTGTTTGAGCTATTCTGTATCGAGATATAAATCAGATTAATTTACTTTCAGGGTGCTTGACTTTTGATCTTGTGAGTATCCTAAAACACTCTGCCTGCATAACTCCTTTTCTGAAAATATCCTTTGCTAATTCTCTCCTTGACCTGCTTTCTCTTCCTTTTTTATTTCCCCAAGCAGAACTGGTTGGAAATCTTTCAAAATGTAAGTGAAAACCAAAGATTTTTCTGAGATGCAAATGCTATCCATTTCCTGACCAGTTCCACCATAGATGCCTTTCTTCTGAAGTATATTGGTATTTCCTTTCCTCCCATTTTTTTTAAACTGATTTATTTTTTGCACCTTTCTGTGGACTTGTTTTTCTTTGTCATCATCCTATTTGCAGTCACTCCCTGTGGGATGCTAACCCGTAGTAGTACACCTTCCCCTAGGACATTGCTTCTGTAATCCGCAGGCCTTCCATTCTATTTTTATGCTTTTTTGAAAGGATTGAGATCTGGAGTAAGTCCCATGGGCAGAGCTTTTGAATCCAAATTATAGCCCCTTTATGTAAAAGCAAACACCAGAGACTCGAGAGCAGGGCAAATCAGGAATGTCTTTTTGGCACATGGTTGCTCTGGTCCAATATATAAGCTTCCCTTATATTGATAGTCTCTCAATACAAACTAACAAATAGTAGATCTAATAACATGAAAATGGGCATCTTGATTTAAATCCCATCTGTTAGAAGCCTTGTTCACTAATAACCTAGTCAGTAGGAATCCCGTTGGAGTTCCCACCTATTCTGTCCTGTGTTTGTTTCCTTGGAGCAAGAATTTATTGCTATTTTTTAATGGAAAATTAGTAGCATGTGATTTTTATTGAGCCACATTGCTCTGACTATTAGCTGCGTAGTAAAATCAAGTAACTTTAATTTTATGCTAATTTATGATAATTTTAACATCTTTAAATGTAAATTTACCCTAAAAATGAAGAATCTGTCACTTAAAATGCATCACATACTTCCTTGTAATGACTGATCTTAAGGAGTTGGTTATAAATTCACCTTACAACTAGTTTAGTATGGATGATTTCTTCTTTTAAGCATTTGGCATCCTCTAATGACAACCCCTGCAGTGGCAAACCATCACAGAGTAAATGCAGCTGGCTTGCTGCACAGTCATGAATGACATTGCATATAGTTATTAATAATTGAAGGAGCTTTGTGTATTCCTTCTGAGTTCTGTATATAATTTATGGATCATAAAGCTACTTGAAAATCTCGGGGAAAATAATTTTGTTGAGCAAAAGAGGTTGGCAAGAGGCATTCTTTGCTAATAACTGGGCCTTCTATTACATACATTTCCTTGAAAATACTGTAAATAAGAACATTTGGAATGACTGATAATTTGCTACCTTCTAGCATTGTCCTGCTACTGGTTCACAAAAGCCTGCTTCTTGTTTCAGCAAGCTCTACAGACAAGAGCACTTAGATGAACAGGAGCTGTGGAATTATGTATCACTATTAAATTTTCCACCTTTCAGCCTTACCTTTCAGAAATGGACAATACTGTGCTGTTTCTTCTATAAAGAAGCCAGATATGAGGTCCATTCCTTAAAATCTAAAGCACCTTCCCATTTTTTAAGTAGAAGAGCAGTAATGCTCTGGACTTGCCACTGTGCCATTCCTCTTCAGAAATACCTATGTACAGTGTGTGCATTGAACAAAAGGTTTTAATCCAGCACTGCTTTGAGTGTGCAAAAGCACTCTAGTGATAGCATGAAGATGGCAAGAATAGATTTTGAAGCAGTTTATCATATGATACTTTAAACAGTCTTGCTTGGTTGGACTTTTTTTAACTGGTAGAGCAGTTCAAGGCTGGTGAATTGGTGGGTGGCAATGATGATGCCTTTACTCGATGATGAGCCTCCTTCTTTTCATCAGGAATTAAGCACTATACAGGGTCATTCCCTTCTCTGTAACAGACTTGCAAGCATTGTAGTCTGTATTGTAAAGTCAGTGGCAATGTTCTAATACATTGCAGTGCAGAAAGGAACGCTGTTATTTTGTTAATATATCATGTTTAGTTCCCACAGCACCTAATGCCAAAAAAAGGGGTTTGGGTTTTTTCTACTGATTGTTTATAAATACATTGTAATATTTTGTTGGCAGCTAGTGGCTTAAGATTCTATTGCTTTTAAGATTATTCGTAAACAGATCACAATCAGAAATGTGACTGGACTTGGATTTTATACTTAGTTCCTGCTTCTGTCAGAACAAGTTCTCAATGGAAGCTGTGCTACTTCCAGGTGAAACATCTCCTACGCTTGAAATGCTAGACCTGGAAAAGAGTCTCCAAGAGGAGGCAAAGAAGCACTCCAGAAAGCTAGTATCTCTTCCCCACATTTTTGGTAGTATGATTTTCTGTGGAAAAGGAGAGAGGATATTTATGCAACTCATCAGAGTTTATTTACTATCCAGTAGATAAATAATGGGGTTTTTTTTCTTTTTTCTTTTTTTTTTTGGAAGTGTAAACTATTAGTTGAAACATAAATCAGGAGTGTTCAGACATCATTTATTTGTAACCATCCCCTACTTGGTCTTGCCTCTTGTGCTGTTATGTGTCTTTTGGCTTGTTTTATGTGTTGAATCCAACCCACAAGCAATTTGAGTCAGGCTTTGAAACCAGCTTGCATGGACATCACTTCAATAGTCATAATTTTGGATTATCTGTCAGTTGCCTTTATCATCATTTGCACTGAAGCAGGATCACATCTCTGTGGCTTCTAAGACTGCTTTGATTTGTTTTTACAGGAATGGAATAACAAACTGCCGGATGCGGACAGAAAGCGAACAGTCCTGTGGCTCTCCAGTTGTTAGTGGTGACCCAAAGGAGGATCACAACTACAGCAGTGCCAAATCTTCCAACCACAGGAGCACATCACCTGCTAGTGACTCCATTTCCTCTTCCTCTGCTGACGACCAGTATGAATTTGCAACTAAAGGTAGCCAAGACAGCAGTGAAGGAAGTGAAGTTAGCTTCCAGAGCCATGAGAGCCATAGTGAAACAGAAGAGGAGGACAAAAAGCAAAATCGGAAGGAGACCAAGGATTCTTTAGCTGACAGTGGGTATGCATCCCAGCACAAGAAAAGGCAACATTTAATGAAGGCGAAAAAAGTACCAAGTGACACACTGCCTCTTAAAAAGAGACGTACAGAAAAGCCCCCTGAGAGTGACGATGAGGAGATGAAAGAAGCAGCAGGGTCGCTCCTGCATTTAGCAGGAATTCGATCCTGTTTGAACAACATCACCAATCGGACGGCAAAGGGGCAGAAAGAGCAAAAGGAAACCACAAAAAATTAGAACAAATCAATGATTTGTTTGAACTTACAAAGTTTTGTTTCAGCACGTCAGGTGAATTCTAATGATTTGTGGCAATATCAGCAATTTTTTCCTTTTTTGTTTTTCTTTATATTTGTTTTTTGTTTGTTTGTTTCTTTTTTTTTTAATTTTTTTGGACCCTTAAGATCTTTATTTTTAAAGGAGATTGAAGCCATAGAACTCATACTGACACTCAGCTAATTTACAAAAGCTTTTCATTACCTGAAGACAAAAAGTTAACAAAAAACCCACAAAAAAGCCAAAATCGCCATTGCTTTCTCCAGCTTGTCAAAAATGCATGGTTGAACACGCAGTGACATCAACATTAATGTGATGGGAGTAAAATTGGGCACTTGGAAATCCCTCTTATACTAGAAGAGCTGTGCATAAATTAGTAATCATTCAGGCCTGGCCCTTAAGAATTTTTTTTTAATGGCCTTACAATTGGGTTAGAAGTGAATGTGAATAAAGAGATTTGGGGGAAGGAAGAGGCACGTACTTCTCAACACCAAACCAAGAACCATCTAGTGGCACTTGGATACGTTGTGCCATAGAAGTCTTTGGACAGCCACTAGTGGCAACTGCACAAACCGTAATGCACTTTTAGTGCTTCACGTACTATATGTGGCTCATAATGTGAAGATTGATAACTTTAAGTTTGGGGAAATTTGAACTATGTATGCAATGGGTTTCAGTGAAATAATGAGAAGAAATGGGAGGGGGGAGGTCACTGTTAGTAGCATCATTAATCATTTAATTCTGTCTTCTATATTAAATTTAAAGAATGTTCAAAAAGCCATAAGCCCGAAGATTGGCACAGCGTGCAAAAAATAATAGTAATAGGGAAACACATGCTATGTCTTCTAAACTGCCTGAGTGACAAGCAATCAAGTCTAAGAATATTACAGTAGATATTAAGGAAGGAAATACATCAGAATCTTTTTCTGTGGATCAAATCCTTGATCTAACTGGGGAAACAAAGCTACAAAACCTGCCATTAGTAGTATTCTGTATTTAAAAATAAAAGGAAAGCATATTGGTGAACAGTAAAATTCAGAAGTTCAATAACAGATCTCCTACACTGCCCTCAGAAATGAGTGTGCAGTTACTGTCAGTCAGGATTCAACTGTGCAAAAATGACAACAGATTTCCAGATTCAACCAGCGTAGCCAGCAGAAGAAATTTGATCCACATTGCATGGATTCCTTTGGGGGGGGGGGGGGAAATACAAAAAGCAAACAATTTTTTTTATTCAAAGATGACAAAGTTCTTGTAAGGTAAATAATGTATTTAGCATGAAGCATGAATTATTTTCATATAAATATAGAAAATAGAGAAAAAGGCTATGCCTCTAATTTTTAAGCCCTTAGGCTTAGAGTTTGTTTTTTTGGGTTTTATTTTTTTGTTTTGTTTTGTTTTTGTTTTGGTTCTTTTTTGTTGTTGGGGTTTTTTTGAAGCAGGTGTTTAAGGTTTAACCTTCTTCAGGGACAAACACTGACTGTTGGGGAACTTACTCTGCAATATTAAAAAATAAAATCTTCATGCTCTGGTAGGGCTTGGATGGTTGAATTATACTGCCTTGTCTGCACATTCAGCCCCCCTCTCCCTACTTCTGTTTAAAAAAAGAAAAAAAAAAAAAGAAAAAAAAAGTAAAAGTGTGTCCTTTCTTCGTCTGTACATGTGTAACATGACGCAATAATCTGAGGGCAAATTTAGTAGTGAGTGTGTATGACAGAATCAAGAGAATAATGGGAGGTTAATTGAGGAAAACTCTCTGATTTGATTCAGGAATAAGTAGACAAGAAAATAGCTTTGCTAATTTGCCATGAGAAAATGAAGTTAGTAAAGAGCCTTACTGAGGTGTCCAGAGAAAAAACAGTGTTACAGAGAGTGTGATTCAGGTATAGTGCTACTCTCCTGGTAATGACAACTATTAGATTGGAGATCCCTACAGCAGAGGGAAGCTGTGAAGTAAGCTGTGAAAGTCTCTCTCACCTGGATTCATGAATTTGGCATGAAAAATTCTACACTTAGAATATACTAGAGGCAAGAGGAAAATCCCAGGAACCAAACACTTAACAGAACAAAATGGTCTGCTTCTTAAAAGGAATATAGGTTATATTTATCCCTAACAACTGTCTCAGGCAGAAGTTTCACCAGATGGATCTAGTTTATGAAGAATGAGTTAGGGAAGGGTTTTTGACTTCCCACTCAGTGGGGTGAACTAAAAATTGCATTTGGAGATGCCTGTGGTGTCATTTCGGAAGTGGAAGGACTGAAGGGCAGACTGGTCTGGACCTGTTCCTGTGCTCCGCAAGCATTTTGTCAGGTAAAGATAGGGCTGCGCTGGGGGCAGCACAGCAAAATAGCGCCTCTTCTCCCATCTTACCCGCCTCTCCTCCCATCTCACCCAGTGTGTCCTGGGATCCAGGAGCTGCTGGAGAGCTGCTGGAGCCCAGCACAACTGCCAGTGGTGCAGATAAGGAGGGAGAGAGCCAAGGGTGGTACAAAGAACAGCTCTTGTATTCTCCTCAGTTTGCTGGGCTGATGCTTGCAGGGTTGATTCCCATTTAAGTTGGGAGTACATGGATACTAACTTTTGTTGGCTGCTTGCAGTCCTTAAGATAAAGTTGGGGAAGCCAGGAATGACCAGTCCCTTCTCCAGGTAGCACAGAGATGAACGAGCCATAGCTTTTCCCTTGCGTGACTGGACTGGGGTAATCGGCTTCATCCCAGATCCATGCTCCCTGTAGTCAGTCAGCAGGCAGTGAACCATGCAAGCCTTGCACAAGAAAACCTGGTCCTTCATCTTTTTATGGACTTTGGGGAGAGTAATTTAAAATATAAATACTACAGTATCAATTTATCACCACCTTTGCTTATTAATGCGTAGTTGTACCAACTTGGGAGCGGTAATATTTATCAAAAAGCAACATTGAAAAGTCAAATCCAGTGGCAGAAAATCCACTCAAACCATGGCTCAACCATCTCTGTCCTCCAGAGAAAGTGATGTAGTTGTGGCCGGTGGCCAGATTCTGTCCACAGTCACAACACTAATTCCAGAGCAGCTTCACTGGTTGCAGTGTGTCAGTGCAAATGAGATCAGTTTCTGCTGAACAAGTACCATTTATTAATGTGGACTCTTGGTGGCTAAATATATAATTACCACTAGTATTACCTTAGAAAACAGGCATTTTGCATAAATATCTAATTAGGCAGGTTATCTTTATATTTTTATATATATATTATCTATCGGAGACTTCAACAACTCATTTATATACTTGCTGGTAAACCTAAAATGTTGGCAAGCATCTATTTTCATGTAAAATTTGTTGCTCCTAGTCTGATCTGCTAAGGAGGTATTATTCAGTAGGAGTTTACAAAGTTATGTTCAGGAACCAGCAGTTTGGCTGAGGGCTAATGCCATCAACAGATAATTTCTGGAGTTTAAAAACAATTTGTCCTTATTGACCCTTACTCTGACTACTGGTGAGAAGTACAGAATTTGGATTTATATAAAATATTTAAGAGCCACCTTTTAAACCATTTTTGTGCCTGGCTGACAATGGCAACTTCGTCAGAACTGGTTCTATTCCATCAGAGTTTTTAATGAGAATTGAGACCAACTTGTTTTCCAATTCAGTTATCTCTACTTCGACTGAATCGTGTCAAAACAGAGTGGTAATTGCACTGTATTACAAACTCTCTCGCCAGATATGAGGTGGTTTGGTTTTGCTTGTTTGCTTTCCTTACTAAGCCATTTTGGGGTGAGAAGTTGTCAAATCTCTAACTTTCCATTTTTCTCACTCTATCAGTATTGCCAAATTAGCGTTTCTCCAAGACAGGTGGGGACTAGGGGAATCCCGGTAGGTCAGCAAGCATTCAGTGGCAAGTTTCACATAGGTGTGAATTGTGAGGGTCACTGGACTTCATGGCGGGTTCCTTTGGAATATGCCTTCTGCAGCAAGAAGCTCTTGCAGGCCAGAGCTCTTGCCACAAGCAGATTCCACTAGCGTCTGCAGGGAGGTAAAATCTGCCAGTCATGCTTGCGTTCTGCAAGCCATTGGATGTCCTACTGCATTTTGATGCAGATTTTGCCTGCATTTAAAAATTCAAGCACAGGTCTTGAATGGCTTTAATGTATAACCCCTTAGCTGTTTCTGAAAGCAGTCTGATTCTGATCTCCTGGCAAAACCAGCAGTAGTTCTACCAAGATCACAGGGTTTTACAGCTGAAAAGCCTGATGTAGGAGTGAGGAGGTGTGCCATGTAGGCCTAGAGAACTGTCCTGTGACTGTGTTCTCTTCTCTCTGGCAATTCAGTTGAGGACCATGTTCTGGCTCCTCTCTTACCTTAAGAGGAGAAGGGAGTCCCAGAGGAGGTGCATCGGCTCCCAGTGTTCGACCGAATTACTGTCTACCTTTGGAAGAGATATAGAGAAACTGGGGGCTGCATTCTTCACTGGAGTGGGGTAAAGTTACATCTACATACTTTAGAAGAGAACAAAATCCTAAATTGTACCAGATGGCAACAGGGATATATTACCAAAATAGCACTTTGTCCTGGTTTCTCAGTAGCTTTCACTGAGATTTTGGCTCCCAAATCATCTGAAGATGTGGAAAGGAGCAATCTGAGATTTTCTAGAACCTGAAGGTGTCTGAGCTGCTTTGTAGTCAGTGGAACTATAGACACCCATGTGCTCCTGGAAATCTACCATTTCACTGTTGCAATTTTTCCTCAAATCTGGCTCTAGGCATTTTTCAAAACATTACTCTCCTGTGCTCCAGGATCAGAATAAAACTATTGAAAGAATGCATTTCCAATTGCAGATGTAATGCAATTTACTTCGCTTCATGGAGAATGCAAACCCAGCTCCTTCAGGTATGTCGCCGCTGCCTGAATAGCTCATTGGCATATTTTACAGGAAATATTTTGAAACATTTTCTTGACTTTGCCACCAAAAGAGCATTTGAACCATACGTCCTCCTGATTGTAACAGAGTATCAGTGTTGACCGTCTGACCAGTTAAGTTTTAGTAGTGTTCTTCACAGCCCTCCAGTAATATATCAAACACTGTTATGCACATAATGCAGCACTGTGATCTAATTTAAATAATACTTTTTTATTATTTATACTACTCTATGTAATATACATCAACACTTTGCTATATAACCTAAGTGATAACCCTCTTCTTAGTTATCTGCCAAACTTTGAATTTCTGTTTGGTTTATATTGCAGTTAGCACAGTTACCAAGTTGTAATGACGTCTCTTCCTTTGAAATGGGATGTGTAAGTCAAACTATACATTTTGTGTGTTTCTGTTTTGAGCTGGAGTTTATAAGGATTTACACACAACATTCGGTGTTCTGTATAAATCTGCATACATTTGTGAATTCATCTGTTAATCCCCTTTTGTTTAGAAAGTATTAATTGATGGTGGTTTAATAGGGGTTTTTATTTTTGCATTTTTAATTTTAGTACTGGTTTTTCTTGAACTAAGCAGAGACTTGTCAGCTGGGTTGCTTTATCTTTGATCTTGTACACAACCTTATAATTCTTCCACAGTTCAGCAAACAAGTACTAGCTTCACTGACCAAAAAAAAAAAAAGTCTCAAACTAATGTGTCTATGGTGCTGTATTTTGCTGGTGTACATTTAAAACCAGAAATGATTTAAAGGTCACTTTTGAGTTGTTCTAATAAGTAGCCTTTCCTGGTTTTGGGAGTTTGGATTTTGTTTTGTTTTAGCATTGAAACAAGGTATATTTATCTGAAGCTATATAATGGTTTTTCTACTGTATCACATTTCCTTTTGCAAAGAAGGGGAAATTGACCTGATGTAACATCTTTTCACAGTCAATGGAAGGGGGTTTTGGGTTTTTTTGTTTGTTTGTTTTCAGTGGATTTTGTTGGGCTTTGGATCAGGCCAGCAGTTACGAGAGCTCATCATCTGAGAGTTTAAGGGATACATGACAACTTGTGCTGGCCTCAGTGCTAGAAGGGTTTTTACTGGATGCTAAAATTGTGTGCTGGATTCTGGGATGGCTGATCACCTAGAATGGGAATCTTTTTCATTTGTTTACTCTGGCCTGAAATCCCACAACTTTCTTTTTTCATTCAGATGACATTGAACTTGAGTACATTTTTAAGTTACTAGAGCATTGTACTAGTGTATGAGTATGTGTGTGGGACAACAATTGAAAGTCATACCTGTATTTGATAACCAGTTCCATGCCTGCATCATTCACACTCACTACTTAAAACTGCCATAATGTATAATGTTGGGGGGAATGATTTGTGTGTGTATGAAAAGCATTATGGACTTGTACTTTTTTTTTATACTCTGATCTGTAATTTCTGAAATATTTTGTTTTACAGAAAAAAGTGATAAAGCAATCAAAAGACCAAGAGGTTTAGTATCAATGTTTAAGGGTCACAGGACCTTAACTGGCCAATAAGTTAATTTAGTACAGTGATAAGCCAATTTTTTTCCTGTACTTGGCATCTGAAACTGCCAATTTCATCAATATTAAAATACGAACTGTGATGGGGAATGAACAGTGATGTTAAGTTGTATTTGTGTTTACCTAAATGAGCAGTCCGAAGGCAAGTGCAATCAGCTGATCTTTAGGAAATATAAAAATGTTGATTTAGAGGCATACTTGCATTTTACATTTTCTTGATGTGTAATCATATTGCCAAAGACAAACTATTTCATCAATTATTATTGTAAATAACACTTTCCCAAAACCTACCATAAAGTTTCTGTGATGTATTGTCTTCCAGTTGCAATAAAAATTACTGAGTTGCATCAATTGAACAGTTGTATTTGTGTGAATATTGGCTTCAAAATACGCCCAGATGTTAAGGAGGAACAACGGTGATTTTTTTACAAATTCCATCATTATTAAATAGTTCTAGCCTTCGTGGGATGTTACCTGTATTTTCACTGAAGTAGATACCAGCTCCTGTTAATTTGCTATCATGTGCAAATAGCTAGACATACTAAATTGGTGTTAAGTTAGGGACTGATCTTCCTTTCTCATCAGTTTTATAGCCTGGAAACAAAGCTGCTTTCATGGAGAATTGTATATTTTTAAAATATTAGCAACAATCAGAAGAGATTCAGTAATAAGACATGTCTGTGTATATAGATATATAGATATAGATATAGATATAGATATAACATCCTGAAAACCATTGCTTTCTAATCTTTTCATCAACCCTCTCCAGGCTTTATTCTGGTTTCTGTAGCACCAGGACTCCTTAATTCTTTTGCCATGTTACTCCTTTACCTTGCAGCATGAAGGGACTGTTTGCAGGAGGAAATCCTGTAGAGTCAAGAACTTCAAAGCTAGTTGCCTCAACTGACTCAGTTGGTAACCACCTAGGAGGCATCCTGTTCTTCAAATACTTGGAGCCTCCCCTGGTCACCTTGGGCTGCTGCCGGAATCAGTAATGCTCTTTGTTCACCAGTGCTAAAAACTAGCCCATTCAGTGCCTCAGTAGTTGCCTCATAGCTTTCTCCAATTAAAACTACACTGAATAGTAAAATCTTACAAATAACATCATTCCCCAAACACTGTGGTTTGAAAATGCTCTGTGAACAGGCCTATGTTAAACTTTCAAAAGGATTGAGAAGAGAAAAAGCTCCCCCCCGCCCCCCTTCTGTCAAACTCACTTCTTTCCTGCATCTGGCTTGAGACGCTGCTGAAGCAGGGGAGGATGTTTTCTCGGCTGTATAAGGAGAATGTGTGGCTGCTGAAGCTGGTGTGCCAGCTGACCTGGAGCCGTAAAAGTGTCGCCCTCACTTGTCTCAATGCCATCCTGAGCAGTTGATATGGAGGCCACTGCAGTAGGTATCTGAGGGACAAGATAGATGTAACCAGGTCCTGAGGGGAGTGGGGCAGAAATAAACAAATGTCTGAGATACACACAAAAGAGCCCCAATATCTGACCAGGCACTTGGTACTTCAGTGTATTGCCTGAAAAAGTTTCAGTTTGTAACTTCTCCTCAGTGTCTGCTGCCACTGCAGTGGAACAAAGAGAGAAAAAATGATCGGCCAAGGAGACAAGATGAGAAGAGACTGCTGAGAAGGAAAAAACACTTAACTGTGCCCTGGACCATCTTCCTCTAATGGATCCCCCCCTCCCATCTGCTGCCAGTTAAGCAAGTATCGTGCAGCACAGTCTGTGGATGGATCCATAGCGACATGTAGAGGAGCAGGGAGACCCGCAGACTCCACAGAAAGTGTTTTAGCCTTTATACGCAAGCCAGCAAGCTTGCCAGGAGGCTGGTCTCAGGCTTGTTTCAGCATAGGGCATTACATGAGGCCCTGAAACTGTTCAGATCAGGCACGCTATTTGAGATCTGTTGAATCCCAGTTGTGCTACAGACTTTTTTTGCAATCTTGCAATTTGCCTGTCATGGGCAAAACAGTCTCAAGTTGTGAGTTTTACTGTATAGCAAATTAACAGAGACTTCTCATTACTCATATGGGTATTTAGAAAGGACACAAACAAACAGCCACTTACATAAATCCCTGTCCTACCTTCTCTCCACCTTCAGTGTTCTCCTGTCCACCATGGGTTGTGCTCAGTTTGTAAAAATGCGTCTGGCAAGCTATTGAGCAGTTGAAGTGATTTATGTACCGGCTGTTTCTGCTGCTATTGGGCTCTTGCTGGTTGTCCTGCTGCTTTGGGCATACTTGGTTCCTCTGCTGCTCTTTCTTCGTCCCTGCTCCAGCATGGGTCCCCCAGACTGCAGTCATTTGCTCCCGGGCATTTCTGCCCTGGCGTGAGTGGCCCATGGGCTGCAGTCCCTCAGGGGTGCACAGACCCCTTTTGACCTCAAGTGGGTCTCCAGCAGCCCTCCATTTTCTGCTTCCTGTATTAAGTACACCTGAGGAGGAGTACCCCCTGCTCCTCTGACTGCTCGCAGTGGTGGCACCCAGTGGGTTGCTCCCAGTTGTAGATCTCAGCTGGCTGGAATTGGCTGTGACCAGCTCAGAGTGGCTCCTGGCCAGCTCACAGATGGGTGATTCTGCTGCCCCTGTGCCAAAATCTGGTCCCTGCTGGCTACCACAGCACCTCAGTCCCTCAGCCGTGGTGGTGGTGGTGGTGTTTGGCCCGCTCGGGCCCTGCCCCAGCCCTGACAAACCCAGGGGGCAGGTGTCATGGATGTGCTCTGGGATGGAGCCCCTGGGGGCCGCATGGGGCAAAGGGAGAGCTCCGGCCGCCCATCCCTGGTGCAGGCACCCCCCGGGGCATCTGCCTCTGTGCGCCCAGCACCTTGCGCATCTCCTCTTCAGTAGTCCCCAGGTAAAGTGTGGTGGCAGGGCTCCTGCCCCTCCTTACCATGTGGAAATAGATGTGTTGTGTAAGGGTGTGGTTGTGTGTGTAACACAGGGCATGTTGAGCATTTACATCACAAATTTTGGCTACAGAAGTCCAAACAGCCCAGGAAGCACAGACAGGGTGCTTCCCACTGAGACTGCAGAGCCACCGCGTGTCCCCAGCCGGACGCTCCTGCAGTCTCCCCACTGAAGTTCGGCAGCTGTGCGGCCAGAGGAGCAAGGCTCGGGGGAGCCACATAAGCCAGCGAGGCAAACCTCGCCTGCTCAGGGCACTCACGGGAAACCCTGGGTCCCCAGGCTCACCCAGCTGGCTTGCAGGAGCGGGTACCTAATGGGTGTCTTGAACCAAAGGTGACCATGCAAATGCCAAAGTCTGTATGGCCTCCATGTTAAATTCCTCTCTTTACACAACATCTGTTACTATGGTCCCCCCTGCAAAGAGGCTGCATTTGACCCTTCTGCTCACGCATGCAGCTGTCTGGTGAAGTTGGCTAGAAAGAAAGAAGAGATGTAAATAACAACAAAATGCTTTGGTCTATGTACTCCAGATCCTGTATTATGCCAGGAAATGAAGTAACAATGGTTTCTGTGATGTCTGCTTCTTAAATAGACATTATAAAGGAATAAATCTTCAGCTTTAACACAGTGTGATGCTTTGACTGGGCACGTTCAATCCACATAAGATAATTAAAGTTTTTAAACTTCATCGTAAAATACAGATGATTAAAAATGGTGAGAAACTCCATGGAAAACACTCTACAGCAAACATCTGTCAGAATTAATAACAAACATACACACTGCTTTTAATCTTATACTGTTTGACATAATTTTGACTGCCTATAAATCTGCAGGTTTTGTTTATATTTCTATTTGTGTTAGGATTGGTTGATGCTTTGTATTTGATCAGCAGTGCTGCTATGCACTGTGGTGTAAGAAATCAAATAATGATTGTGTATATATAGCAATCTGAGCATTACAGTGCAGGAGACTGTAAACACAAAATTTTTAAATCTCTGCTTATCATCATAAGCGATGTTCTCTCCAGGTCTTTAATGACAATCAATTTCTAGAGGCTTTTCTGAACTAACTGTCATTGAAAACAACAGCATCATTTTTGGTAGCTTGGTCCTGAAATGCAGGATCTCCTTGATGCTGAGACACAACTTCTCGTTACCTGCCTGTTTTCAATCCGTTAGCACACAAAGATAGTGCCAATATTTTTCTTCTCCCGCTTTTTTAAATGAATGTTAGTACATCAACAAATAGGAGGAAGCCACTTTTGCTAGATGCACCTTGGGACTCAGAAGCTGGGTGTTAGGGACACCCTGTAACACAGCTGCATGTTATGGGATGACGCAGCAGATTCCTCCCGAGCCGACATTTCCATATGTGCACACCCAGTCTTAAAAAACAAATGGTTTATTGGCAAAATATAATAGAAAAAGTAGAATGGGTTAGAATGACAATGAAGAGGTTGATAACATGGCTGCTTTGCTCTTAATTAGAACAGGCAAACAGAGAATCTTTTAAAGTAATACAGCCTGCTCTCATTCCTTTGCAGCTCAGTTTTTGCATGTCTCAACCACGGATTGGTCTGTGATGCAGGGACCTGATTTTAATCATCATCTTACATAATCTCTGCAATCATAGTATAGAGCAGTGCTGTTCAGTGATTTTAAAAATAGTTTTATTCTGCTATCAGCATACTAATTAATACACTTGCTTATTCTGACCTAGTTCATTCACAGTCTCAGTTACAGACGCCACGCTACCTGGGGTGTAATCAAACACAACTGGCTTTGCGTATTACAGTACTGTAAGAAGCAGATCATCAATCAGGAGACACCCGGCTCCTGGTCCCGGTGGCTACCGCCTGCTACCTCCGCCTGGCTCAGCAGTGGGGAGGAGCCGTGCCTGCAGGGAGATCTAGCTGGTGATCCACCACGTAAAA
>NW_020799101.1:19246059-19280780 GCF_003259725.1 Athene cunicularia
AGGGAAGGGAAGGGAAGGGAAGGGAAGGGAAGGGAAGGGAAGGGAAGGGAAGGGAAGGGAAGGGAAGGGAAGGGAAGGGAAGGGAAGGGAAGGGAAGGGAAGGGAAGGGAAGGGAAGGGAAGGGAAGGGAAGGGAAGGGAAGGGAAGGGAAGGGAAGGGAAGGGAAGGGAAGGGAAGGGAAGGGAAGGGAAGGGAAGGGAAGGGAAGGGAAGGGAAGGGAAGGGAAGGGAAGGGAAGGGAAGGGAAGGGAAGGGAAGGGAAGGGAAGGGAAGGGAAGGGAAGGGAAGGGAAGGGAAGGGAAGGGAAGGGAAGGGAAGGGAAGGGAAGGGAAGGGAAGGGAAGGGAAGGGAAGGGAAGGGAAGGGAAGGGAAGGGAAGGGAAGGGAAGGGAAGGGAAGGGAAGGGAAGGGAAGGGAAGGGAAGGGAAGGGAAGGGAAGGGAAGGGAAGGGAAGGGAAGGGAAGGGAAGGGAAGGGAAGGGAAGGGAAGGGAAGGGAAGGGAAGGGAAGGGAAGGGAAGGGAAGGGAAGGGAAGGGAAGGGAAGGGAAGGGAAGGGAAGGGAAGGGAAGGGAAGGGAAGGGAAGGGAAGGGAAGGGAAGGGAAGGGAAGGGAAGGGAAGGGAAGGGAAGGGAAGGGAAGGGAAGGGAAGGGAAGGGAAGGGAAGGGAAGGGAAGGGAAGGGAAGGGAAGGGAAGGGAAGGGAAGGGAAGGGAAGGGAAGGGAAGGGAAGGGAAGGGAAGGGAAGGGAAGGGAAGGGAAGGGAAGGGAAGGGAAGGGAAGGGAAGGGAAGGGAAGGGAAGGGAAGGGAAGGGAAGGGAAGGGAAGGGAAGGGAAGGGAAGGGAAGGGAAGGGAAGGGAAGGGAAGGGAAGGGAAGGGAAGGGAAGGGAAGGGAAGGGAAGGGAAGGGAAGGGAAGGGAAGGGAAGGGAAGGGAAGGGAAGGGAAGGGAAGGGAAGGGAAGGGAAGGGAAGGGAAGGGAAGGGAAGGGAAGGGAAGGGAAGGGAAGGGAAGGGAAGGGAAGGGAAGGGAAGGGAAGGGAAGGGAAGGGAAGGGAAATCTCCTGCTGATTGCTGAGGAGGAAAAAGTGATAGCATGGGAGGTTCCTGGTGCTACCTCAGGCATCCAAGAGCCACAAGGACTGGGGGAGAAGCTCTGTCAGAAGCGAGTGCTCGGCATCTGATGTAGGGAGCCAACGTGGCTTTGTCTCTGCAAGACCCTGTTGTTTCTGAGGTACTTCTCCCTCACGACTTTCTAAAGCGTTTTGCCTACTCCAGAGCATCGTGGCTGCCTGTTCTGTGGCACTGCTGCCACCGTCCCGGCACTGTGGCCGCTCTAGGCTGCCTGGAACCCAGCTGCCTTCTATGACTCCCTCACCCAGGTACCAAAGTTAAATGATATTTAAAGACTGCCTGGAGGGGTTTCCTGAACCTCAGTTAGGCTAAACTCCATTACCTCCAGTGGGTTGGATGGAGACTGATGAATGCTGATGTGAGTGAGAACAAAATCACAGCCTTGAAATTATTTCACTTGTTAAATGACTTAGAAGAGAATCATCAACTGATTCCTGGGTACTGTGTCGGGATACATCTCTCTGCTGAAAAGTCATCCTCCTTTCTTCCTCACTGTCCTGTTTTGCTTCATTTCAGGCAACTGAACCATATCCTAGGTGGTGGCAGGCTGGCTGCCTCAGCCAGGAAATCTGGGTACTAAGTATCTTTCACCATTTTGTCTTATCTCTGTTTTTACAGCTACTTGCAAAGAGAGCCCTCTGACTTAACCCAGCGTCTGACCTCTTAGTCAGGTCTCACCTTACACAGGCATTGTGTTTGCTTTAGTAAGCTGGAGTGTAAACAAATGGGAAAACAGGGGGCTGCTTAAATTCGGTGACCAAGGAGCCTAATTGCTTGGGCATTTAGTGCTCCCACGCAGACGGTAGCTGTTTGCTTGCCCTGCTGCTTTACCACTCCCTTCAAATGAGGCTGCAGTAAAATTAATAGCCTGTGACAATGTATCTAACTGGATAGCAAATCAGTCACTTCCATCAGTCTGGTAATATTATCTCCATGGACAGTGGTGTTTACAGTGACTGGAGGGATCACATGGGGACCCCAGTCTGTAGTCCAAGTCACTGCTGAAGAAATAAGAATTGGGCATGGCCAAGTAGCTACGAGTAGCTGGGCTTTGAACGCTATGTTGGGTGGCCTGTTTTAGGGTTAAGTGCAGTGGCAAAAAAAAAAAAAAAAAAAAAAAAAAAAAAAAAAAAAAAAAAAAAGGATTCATTATTTCCAAGAGTTGGGAGTTTGGTTGTTTTTTTTTTTTTTGAAGAAAGTCATCTTGAAACAGCCAGGAAATAACTTGTGCCTGGCAGTGTTTGCAACGTAGAATTATAATCATTTCTGGTTCAGGGTTCAGGGCCAGAAGAAAAGATTATGTGCTCAAAGGCAGGCAAAGCTTGTATCCCTTGAAGTGCCTCCAGTTGTTTATTCATGCAGTCTGTAAATGACACTAAAATACATGAGAGCTCGCTAGGAGGACAACTATCTGATGCAAATAAAAAGACAAACATATTTCATTTTAGAAAGAAGACATGTTACTATAAAATACAGATTTTGAAACAAAATTAGAAGCTTGAAAGTGGCTGCCAAAGGAAGGATTAGCCCCTCAGAATTTTTTCATTGGGGCATGGTGGGGGTTTATCAGATGAGACAGCCCACTCCTAATTTTAGAGTTAGGAGGGAGAAAAAGCCTGGAGTCCTGCTGTGACTGATGCTGCAAAGGGGCTGCCAAGGGGAAAGGGTATGTTGCCAAGACAGAAATTTTTTGTGGGAGCCATGGGTGGGATTCTGGGGCAAAGACTCAGCCCATGCCTAGGTAGGGAGACGGACAGAGCCTGGAGCTGAGGTGCGACTGGGGATGCAAAGGGGCTGCCAAGGGAAGGGATAATCAGCTGAGAGGGTCCTGCCCTCACAATTTTTTCATCTGTGCCAGGGTGCTTCGTTTGCATCTGCTTACCAGTGAGTCTTACCAGATTGCTGGGTTTCATCTGCTCAGTCTTCTGCTGATTGTATGAACTCATGCAAAAGACCCCAGTCCCAACATTGAGCAACCTGGTCTAGTGGAAGGAAGGTGACCCTCCCCATGAAGCGGGGGTGGAACTAGGTGATCTTTAAGATCCCGTCCAACCTAAACCATTCTATGATTCTATGAGTATCCAAGACATCTCACTGCCTATCTTTGGATTTGAACTTTCAAACTTCAATTTTTTTTGTCTCTGGCTGTCACAGAGGCAAATACTGTGTGGATTTATTGCTTCTAAGTACACAGCACATGCTGGCTGTACTTTAGTCACCTCTGGCAATAGAGACTTGTATTTTGTCTTGTAGTGCAGCTCACACTTACCCCAAGTCTGAATGTGGAAGTTGTTAGTTACACATCCAGAGAGATGTGTGAGGATATGGTACAACATGCAAACCATTTTCCATTGCTAACTGGTGAGGAAGATCTTCAGCCTGCCAGAGCTAACCTCATTCAAGCTGTGGGGAGGATAGGAGACTGGTTTGTGGGACCTCTGGGTGCGGGTACACAAGTTCTGCACTACATATATATAGTTGGAAACCCTATGTCTGTTGGTGCCGAATGAACTACCCAGGGGAGTAGCTGTGCTGTGCTCTGAGCAGTGGAGATTGGTTACCTCAAGAATGGTACAGGAGGAAGACACCTTCAGGACCAGCACTGACGCCTCTGTCTGGCATTGCTGCGGAGACATCAGCAGGACCATGTGCTTGGAGCATTCATACTACATTGGCAATAGGGATGATCAGTGTGTGATGCTTGAGATACCTTTGCCCTTCACTCTCCGTGGGGGCCTTTTGTACTGTGCCAGTGCATCAGCAGGCCAGGCAGCAGCTGTGCTGGTCAAGGGAGTCCTGTGTAAATGGTCAGAAATGCTTTCTGCGTAGATCCTTAACACGGCAAAGGAAGGCTGCACTGCCTCGTGTTGTCTTCTGAGCAAACATCTGCACTTCTCTAAGACAAGCCAGCGTGTGCTATGCTCAAAGTTTTCAGTGCAGGAGTGGCTACTCCAGGGCAAAAGCCTTTTTAGACATAAAAGTATCCTAGCATGCTCATTTCATTCTCTTTGTGAACTTTTCCTGTGTTTACCATCATGGCATGAACAAACACCAGCTCCAAACTGAGGTTCTTGCTGAAATGAAAAAGCAAACATTTGTCTTGCACAATCAGATTTAATGTCAGGGTACTAATAGACCTAAAGAGCCCTGACCATCCTCATCTAGGGTCTCCACCTACACCCCTGCAGCCCCATTTCAGTTCACCCCTGAGCCGTCAGTCTCTGCTGAGCTATGCTGACCTATGTCAGAGTACCAGTCTGCAGCTGTGCCTGGCCATGGCCATGTTGATGCAGACCCTGACCAGCAGCCTGACTTCCCAGCTTGACCCCAGACCTGCCTTGTCACTGTGGACCTGCCCAGCAATCTCTGGGCTGTATCCAGCCCTGGTTGCCATCACTGCACCTGACTCTAACCAGCTGAATGACATCCCAGCTTGATTTCAGAGCTGCCTCATAAATACAGAGTTGCTTGATCAGATCTGGATTCTTGGTAGAACCTGGCTACTGTCTTCAGGTCTGCTGTGCTGACTTTGTTCAGGTACTATGGGGCTGGGCTCTGGCTGGAGAGGTCCCTGTCTCTTAGGGAGCAGCTTACCTTCACGGCTCACTGGCACCGAGGTGGAGTCAGGCCTTGTGGTGCTCCTTAAAGAGCCACAGGACTCCTAGACATTGCAAATGGGGCACGCTGTGCCATGAAGCTAGAACACAATTTGCTCATCTAATCTGTTCAGTAGCCTGGAAAACATAACTAATTCATTTAAATTGCTACTGAAAAAAAAGTTGTCTAAATGTCTAATCAAGTCCAATTAGAAATCTAAATGGATTATGTTTTCCATCGGGATACAAACGACAGCCTTGTTTCTTATCACCAGTGCTGGTATCGAAGCCATGGTTTTGCATTCCCCTCAGCACTGAAGGCATAGCTCATGCATGCACAGCTTCTTTCCTACCCGAGCAGTTTATTGCGGGAGGTCACCTCCTGTCCGCATGGTGCACAGGTGCTGTGCAGCTGAGAGTGGGCAAGCTCTGTTGTCTGCTGGACCCAGGACATCACGCACTTCTTGCCAAGCTGCTCCCCATGTAACCAAGACTTCAGCAGCCCTTAACCAGAGGGCTGCCCTCAGTTCTACCAATGGCACCAACCTCATCTGTACTCTACTGACATAAAGTGATTATTCCCTTTGCTGAGGAAAGCAAAGCACTTCTGTGAGTGTTCTTTGATTTGGCTTGTTCCCCTACTTTGCCCTGCCCTGGCCCTCACTTGAAGGAAATTTTGTATGTGAATAGCCAACAGGTACAACTAACTCTGGAGGTGAAAGAAGGAAACATGAGCAGCAAAACCAAATCTGTGCTCTCCTCCATTATCTGTTTGTACCTGTTGCATTTTCATATGCTCGGGTGAGAAAAAGAATAATGAGATTATTGTATGTTTAGCATTTCTCAACTATGATCTAATGGTCAGGCTAAAATTTTCTAAATTTTAATACAAATAATTGTCTTTTTGTCAATATTGTCCCACAGGTACCATGTTGATAATCTTGTCAGAGATGTTGCCATCCAGGTTACCAGACCATCACTCCTGGTTCCATTGAAGCTGGTGGCAAAACTCAAATTGGCCAAAGAGCAGGGCTGTCCCTTTAACAATTCAAGTCTGTAGGTATGTCTGTTTATATTTGGTCGTTTCTTTTACAGTTTTAAACTAATAGAAGATTCAGTTACTTCTTTTCCAAGCCTATTATTTTCTTGTCATTTCCCCACTCCCTTTTCCTTTACACAGGCTATTCTGTACAACTGCCACAAGTAATCTCCACAGGCACGTGCAAAAGCATGGCAATGATTTTGCCCCTCTCCCCTCCATGCCACATTATCTCGTTTTGCTCTAAAGGACCATCTTCTGGGCGGGGTACTGCAGATCAATTAAATATGCTTCTGTATCAACACTGCTCCTAAGCAAAATATATTGATTGGTGAAGCTTTGGACCTACTTTAATCAAGTAATCTAAACAGAGCTTAAGCTTCAAAAGCCTGGTGATGCTCCTAGCTTCAAAGCTTTTACTTACACAGAATTAATTTATCCTGAATGTTCTAATGCTCCCAGCAACCCTATGGATTATAATGTTAGAGGGTGCAATCATGGCTCTGATAATATTCCCTAAGCTTAGACTGTATTGATCATAATATAAAGGCAGAAAGGAGAGTGGGGATCACAAGGGGAAAACAAAAGGATTTGATTTGAAGCAGGGGTGAATCTGTTCACCCCTGTAGCAGGCTGCTGGGAAGGAGTATCAGAAGGTGTTAACAGTTGAGTTTTTTTCTTGACTGAAGATCTGTTCTGATATGGACTGAGTGTCAGACAGTCATTTCGAGACTCCTTCTTGCATAATACTGTAGGTGTATTATGCCATAAATACAGTCCTTTGGTGAAAGAAAGGTTGGTTTGGATTTCACATGCAGTAGCTATTACAGCATTGTTGAACATCAGTATAAGCTACATTATTAGTCTCAGTTCCACTCTGGGAAATGGGGAATAACTTTCTTCTCCAGTCCAAAGCCATTGTTTGTAGCCACCTGATGCTAAATTATGTGCACTAATCACACAACTGATGCATGCTCAAGAATGGACCTGGTACTGTTAGGTTAACAGTTGGACTTGATCTTGTGTCTTTTCCAACCTAAATGACTGTACGATTCTGTGATTCTAAGACCATTGTCATTTTTATGAACCAACATGTTAATACATGTAAGAATCAGCAGAGCTCTTCCATACACCCTAGTCGATGCTGTGAACACCTGTGCAAACACGGGGAAATGTCTAACCCAATGTGCACTGTAGCCTAAAGATGCCATTAAAGCTGATACGGTTCAGCCTTCATTAGTGAGCAGAGAACCATAACAGTGTTTGCTTAAACAAACATAACCACACCCACTCCAGTGTTGACACAGGGTCCCTCAGGGCTGCAGGCATATAAACCAGTGGCATCCAGCAGTTTTATCAGAAACACACAAGGCTGGCATCCTTTGTTCTTGTTCCCGTCAGCAGAGACCCAGCGTAGTCTGCATAAGTAGCTCCATCCTGGCAGAGTACTGCCTGGTGAAGTCTGCGGAGGAGCTAGGCAGTAGGGCAGAGTTATTGCCCATCAGTGTGGGTGGCAGAAACCACATCTCCAGATAACTCCCAACATTTCTGCAGTGGCCTTCCCTGGTCCCTGCCTGTCTTCCAGAGGATATAATAAGAACAGCATATTGGTGAGTGAATTAAAAGATGATTTAAAGTAAAGATAACTTTCACATTGTTACTGTAGCCAGGTAAAGGCTCATGCTATTTTCAGTACAGACTATCTCTTGCTTTATGAAACTTAAAGCCTATGAAGCAGTTTCACACAGAGAGCTCTGATTACTAGAGCAATAATTTCTTCTAACAGCCTTTCAAACACTTATTAATAGAAAAAAATATCAGTTCAAACTGTCTTCCCATCACACAGAAAATATCAATGTTCACAGTGTGAACTTTAAAATCCTGTCTGATTAGTTAATGCCAACAATTATTAGTGTACTGTCAATTTAGATTTCTATTGTCCTCCATTGATCTCAGTCTCCATATACTGTGCAGTGAACACAAAAAGTAACTTTCTTATGCTGACTGGCTAGCGATGATTTTCTGTCCTGCTGTCGACTGGCAGTGAGTAAAATAGGAAACTTTGGCACATTTTCCTGTGACAGGCTCCACCTCACTGCTTACCACCACGAGGACAGCATCTTTAAGAATACAGAAAGTGGCTTCAAGAAGGGACAAGGAAGTGAGAGAGGAAAAAAAAAAAGTGCCACTTGTTTTTGTTTCTTATAATGTTCACTTATTTCATGAACCTTTGGACACATGCAGATAGCAACTTTTGTATTTTCATCATGGCAAAGATGACTGG
Source organism: Athene cunicularia (assembly GCF_003259725.1). Lineage (NCBI taxonomy): Eukaryota > Metazoa > Chordata > Aves > Strigiformes > Strigidae > Athene > Athene cunicularia. Next base: position 19,254,105 of record NW_020799101.1, read on the forward strand.
TACCTCCCATGAGTAAAGACACAAAAAGGAGCTGAAAGGTCAGCCATGGTCTAGGTAAGATACTGATTGTGCTGCACCTGGTGTTGGGAAGGCATCAGGGCTTCTAAACTATTCCTTTCTTCTAGTCTGCTAGCATCAGGAATCATATTCCTCCAAGGGATAAGGTTCCTTCTCTCAGCCCTGATTAAGCTGGAATACTATTTACAATACTATTTAAATTCTGATTGACTATATTGTGGCCAACCTAAACATGCCCCTTTTTGCACTTAGGTTCCAGAATGGGTTGGAATATTCCATGGCCACTGAATTTTGGAGCAGGATTAATATGGACTGTAGCTGCCAAGTCTGTGAATGAGGGGAACACACCAGCCCCATTTCCTTTACAGTTCTCCCACCCTATACTCTGAGATCTCTTAAGAGAGATCAAGACATTTAGACAGCTGCACCCCAGTGGAAGGGAGGGACTGACTTTTAGCTCTGCAAAATCTGCCTCTCAGGTTCACAGGTGCTGGAGAAGACTGAGGAGACTCAGTCCAGCTGATAGTTTTGCTTAAGGTCACGTAACACCTCAATCCTGAATAAATGTGAACTCCTTGCATACATGTCTGACACTGTGGCACAGTATGGTTTGTTGGGGTTTTTTTGTTTGTTTTTTTTTTTTTTTCTATTTTATTTCCAAAGCCCTTGGAAACTGTTATATAGAGAGTAGACATCTGGACTCCTAATTTCTCTCTCCCTGTTGCTGTGTCCATCCGTCCCCCCCGCCCTGCCCCGTAATCCCTTTCTGTGCTGCCTGCGGGAGAAAATGAGTCTGCTTGTACCTCCTGTGCACTGCTTCCAGGCCATTTTATATAAGCATCCTTTGCTGTTCTCCACGGCAGGACAGCACATCCTGTTGGAGCCAGTTGTTGTCTTTAATCTCTGAACATAAACACACAGATTACATTCCATTCTGTCACCAGTGTTTAGCGGATAACAGACGTGCTGTCATATCTGCACTGCTTTCAGTGGGCTGTGCTGATCACTCTCCTAGGAAGCACATGGCACCAGATCACTTGCCATCAATGCTACACAGGCCAGCATAAGTCTTCCTTGCCACCCTCTTCCCAAGGCCTTGATACCTCAGGCTGCTCCATTCAACCCTCTACAGGAATATTTTGCATCATCCTACTCATTCAGGGACAGAAGGACATTGCAATGGGCTGGATGGGCTCTCTGTGGCTGTGGCCACATTTGGGAGTGTCCCCCCTGCCCTTAGAATTTTCCAGTGTTTGACCTTCATGGCAGCTCTCACAGAGTTGCCAGAGGTTGGAGAAGAGGTTTGAGTTGAAATCCAGCTGTCACTAAAGCACTGTGTGGCCTGATTGCTCCCAACAGCTTAATGATGATAAAACCAAAATGCCAGAAATGTTTGTCTTGGACAATTCCTCACCTCCAGCCCTGTCTCCTTCCACCAGCAGAGCTGCTTTTAGGACAGGAGACAAAAATTAAATAGCTTGAGAATAGTCAACAGCTGGACTCTGTGTGGTCTTCACTGCTAGAGGTAGGTGTGGGAGGGGTTGGTGTGTATCCACGTGGATATAGGTGGGGGAATATAAGCTGTAAACTACTACGTTGCTGCAGGCTCCACTTCCCTGTAGATACCATGGTCGGGCTGCAAACTCAGGAAGATGGTGTTACAGGCAAGATCTCAATACAGGGTAAGTCAAGGGAGAGTGTTAATATCAGAGGGGACTGTATCCCAATACATGATCTTATCAGACATGCATGTGACTCCTCGCTGATGGAGAGCTGCAGGCAATGTGATTTTTTTTAAGTGCAGGTTGCTCCCTTCCACCCAAAGCCTGAGGCTTCCAGCCCTCAACATGTTTGTCTACACCACGGCTGAAAAAGACTCCCATCTTTCATGGTCATTGAAATCCTTGCTGCAGGTTTCTGTCCTGGGTGATTAGCAGCTGCCTACACAGCACATCAGAGCTCATTTTACATGATTTTCTTCATGGCATGCAGTAAGGGCTTAAGAGCAGTACCAGAAAGGATCAAGCATACTGAAGAGGGAATGGGACTTTACTGAGAGGTTACAAAGCTTTCTGAGTGTCTCATCGCTCATTTTGTATTTGTATGCTGCTTTCCAGCAGAGGGTGGCAAGATGGGGGAAAACACCATGGTTCATTCAGTCATTAAATTCATAAATATAGGGAAAGGGTAGACAAAATTGGCTGTTTCCTTTACTTAATGTTTTATCATTTGACCTTTATCTATGTCAGGAGATGAAGAATGGTGATGTTGTACATCAACTGCTCTGACCACTATGAACAAATTGAATTTAAGGGGCTCAAATTTGGGAATCTGGGACTCTTCTGAAGCTCAAGCTGAGGCACGGGCAACCGAAATGGTGCTGTGAGGAACATGCCCACAAACAAGAGTTGGTGTCCAGCTCACCTTCACATCAGCATTGAACGAGCCTGGAAAACTCATCAGCTTTCTGCACTGCTGGGATCCAACAGACTGCTTTACCTAGCACCACACAAATCTCTAACACAGACTTACTTGAACTGCTTTGAACATACATACTTACCAAAGTTGAGAAGGTTGAAATAAAACATAGCTTACAACCAGTTAACAGCATTTATTATACAGGTTTGTACTGGTTCACCAATCTACACCAGGGAAAAGATCCTAATATGACCAAATTCCAAGTAACAGAGCAGGCTGCATCCCAGGCTGTGTACTCAATTGCTGTTCACTTTCTTTCCAAGTCTTTGTCTTTCTCTCATTTCTTTTTTTCCTTTCTTCGTGCAGAGAAGAGAAATGATTGCTAATGAATTGCAAGCATGGGGTATCGAAAGATCAGTTAATATGGCCCAAGTATTCAGTAATACAAATACATTAAAGTGATCAAGCAATGAATGAAAATTGACCCAAAGAGCAGGTTCCACTGAGAAAACATGTGAGAATGTAAATTAATGTGACTTGATGAAACTTGAAATGTCATAACACAGCAGGGCATACAACACATCAGAGGAAATGTGAAAATTATACTTTTTCCTGAAATCATAGTTTTCAAAAATAAGTGGCTTTTAAATTCTTCTAAAAATATAATAAAGGAATTAGTGTCAAGAAAAAGGTTATTGTTGTTTATCAGACTGCAGGCTCAGTCCATGGTGGCCTTTCACAAATATCCTCTTTTATTCCTCTGACTGTGCAATGGGAAAAGGAAAAAGGAAAACCCTGAAGTCTTTCTACTTGTCTAGTTCCCTCTTCTTCTTAACTTTGCACAAAAGAATTTTTAAAGTTGTTTGGAGGGTAAAAGGTGTGCTACTCTATCACTCATTTTGCCTTTTGGCCATCTGCTTTCATCCAAAATTTCTAATGTTTAGAAACAAGCAAACAAAACAAAGATGAAAGGTCACTTGAAATTAGTCTGTCTTCTAATAAAATTTATTTAAAAGGGAGGGTTAAAAGCACTGAGAGACAGAATTAAATAGTTATGATGGCAAATCTCCAAACCCAAACCAAAAATGTAACAATCTCCCCCATTTCACCTGTCCATATTTGTTTGGTGATGGCATGCCTGGGCCATGTGTTGGGAAACTCTTTCCTCTCTCTCTGTCATGAGAGATGTCAGATCTTTCTGCTGGTCTTCATGCTGGAATATGGTCCTCACAGGCGTCTAAGACATGAACAGGAGGGAGAGGATTCCTCCCCTATACCGCACTGCACAGCCAGCAGGTAGTACAAGAACAGGTCCCTTTTCATCCAGCGCAGAGTGGATTTCTGTAGAACACCAAGAGTGCAGGTCTGCAGAGTCGAAGGAAAAATTGCCACACACCACAGAACTGTTAGTCTGGTGCTCTGACTGCAGTGATCATGCGTGGAAAGGGGAGCCTCAGCCTCTTTCTCTAACACGGAGCACTCCACAGAAGACTGTACTGGATTCTGGGTGAAGATGGGTATCCTCTATGGCGTGTGCCCTAACTGCCCCTGTGCTAGCCACAGCCTCTGCACTGCTCCAGCTCAGATGCTTTCCTCAGACTTTTTCTCAAGTTTTTATTTCCCCAGTCTCCCTGGCCCTCTTTCTCTCAACTGAGTTAATATGCATATAGGAAGGATTAACCAAAGCCTATGTCCAGGTAGGGAAATGAAAAGACTTTTTTATTCCATAGAAGATAGTGTCTAGTAAGCAGGACAGGCTGAGTTATTAGGGGATACCTTAGCACAAGGTATTCTTGATGCAACCCAGCCCCACCTCTTTTCCTGTAGAACTGCACGAAGGTGGGATGGTACCATCCAAAGAGAAAGTTGGCAGGCTCCTGTGTAATGAAACCTGTTCATACATGAAAAAAATGGAAAGCAAAAAGAGAGAAAAACTCATGCAAGTGCAAAACAAAAAACAGACTGGAAAAAGAAATACAGCGGGTCAGTAAAGCTATCAGATGACTAATTAAATAGTCTAATTACAGTATGTAATGTCATCTTCCTATTCTTATATAATAGATAATAATAATTTCATGAAATGTAATGATAATACAGAAACATAATTCCAGTTTTGTCTCTTAAACAAATGCAGGAAGCTGTCCGTAAAAGAGAAGGGGAAAAAACAGGTTAAAGGATATTTTACCACTCAGCCCACTCAGAAGATATGCAAATACAACCTGCGTTGCTTGCATTGGTGCAAATAAGCAGAACATGAAGCTGGTTGGTCCATTTTCATCAGTCAATGAGAGAAGTATTATAGAAATGGTCAGTGAGAATGTGTTCCAAATCTTCTATGTCTTAGCCTATGTAATTGTTTTTTGCATACTTGAATTTATATCCTGAAACATGACTCTGCTGTAAAGCAAATGACCAACAATACATTAGCTTCACCATCCTGAACAAAAATGCAGCCTTTCAGAAAAATTTAGCACTTCAACTAAAGGAAAAGATACTACAGATTTTTTTTTTTTTTTTTTTTTTTTTTTTTTTTTTTTGTGACTAAGAAATAATAAATGGGGAATTACTGAATAGCTATTTTTTCTGAACATTTTCTTGGCATGGCTTATGTGTAGCTTCTCCAGTTGGGTTACGGTGTAAATTAAAGTTGTTTTTCTTGGTAAGGTTTGTTACATATTTATAGTATGTCTGCAATTCACACAGGAAGTGGAACCTGAGGAATGAGATCCTGAATAGGCCTATGCCTTCTATTAATTGTTGTCTAAAGCACACAGAGGAGCCTTCCACTCACATTAGAAATAAATCTTGAGTATCAATGAAAAATGCAATTGTTTACTGTTGTCTGGTCAAGATCTAATTACGGATGGTGTACTTATTTTAAACATATAAGATGCACACTAGAGATCCCCAGTAATAAAAATGAGCCAAAATTGGCTGAGGACTGAATGGAAAAAATAATGATCCATGTTACATATCTTGTGTACTGGAGACTACAGATGAGGGATTAAAAAATTAAGGCCATGGCTATTTACACTGTACAGCACAGATTTCAGTGAGTGTTGAGTGTAGGCACCCAGCAGATAGACATCCTGCTTTATCTGTGATTTAAGCACACCTGCAACACTAGAGATTGGCACAAGGTATAAGGTAGCAGCTACTCTATCAAGGCCAAATGCCAGCTTTGTCCCTCAGATTGAACTCCCACATGTGCCAAAGTGCTCATATACCCTCCCTGCCCTAGTGTGCTCTGCCAGAGAGGTCCTGATGCACAGGCAGCTCCTCTGAATAGTCAGTACTTGTGAGAGCTGGCAGCCTGCAGCCAGGGGTGGAGATCTATGGCAGAGAGCATTATCATTCACAAATCCAGACACCCAGTCACTGAACAGCCACAAAAGCTTTCTTTTGCTGACTCCAGTGACAGACACAGCTTCCCAGGGTTACTGCTGTGAAGAAAAGTCTGGTAGTCATTTGTGTTCAGGCACTCGAGATCATCTTCTTCCAACCAATACTCTGACACAGCACGCTAATACGGGACATGCATGTCCATCCCTGGACATGCAGAAACTGTGGTGGAGAGGAAAGGAAACTCTTTTCCAAAGGAGATGGCTGTTGAAGAAGAGGGTTTCTAATTCCCTAAGAACTGATAGCAGAATATGAAGCAAAAACACAGAAGTAAAGCCCAATCCACTTAATTGGTAGAGATAAGCTAAGGAAGCCAGTTTGCTTTTGCAGTTCTCAGTGTGTGTTGTCTCTCCAAGATCCCTTTTATTTACTTATTTATGTACATCATTGCTGAGGAGGATGATTAAACTTCCCTGTTACGACCCACCTTTAACTCAATACATTATGGTATTACTTTTTACATCCTTCACTTCATGTGTTTAGACAGGACTTCTGAAATATCTTGCCCATGTTTCCCAAAGGAGGATTCGGTGGCCTGCAGAAAAACTCTCAGAAAGTCTCAAAAAGCCAGGGGATTGTACAAAGCGTTTAGTCCTGCCTTGTTTTAAACAAACCTTACAAATGACCTTTCTCTGCTGGTAGACTTTTCCTGCTGGAAGTTATTTCTAAATCGGTTTTATGTCTTGTCAGTTTGTCTGTATCCACACTGCAGCCCCATGTGTCTGCTTGCCTTTGAGCCCTAAGAGTGCTTTGCTGCCCACTTTAATTTTTTTCCTGCTAGGATGAGATATGTCCTTGAGTGGGGAGTTATTATTAGGACATTTCCAGAAGGATTAATTCTGTCTAGTTTCTCATAGCCATACCCTTTCACTTCCCCACTACTTTTACTTTTCGGTGGCAGCTTTTATTTATTGCTTAGAACCAGCAATGCCAAAAGAAGAGACATTAACATCCTGCAGTGCAAGCCAGTTTTTAAGAAATAAACTCACTTCATTAGTAGCAGCTGTGAACCACAAGTAGAAACTGAGCATCTGGGTGAGCTACACCTCAGAAAAATTTAAGAGGATGAGCCTTTGGGGAAAATCTGATCCAGGAGTACAAACACTAGTCTGTATCATCCCAGACTGTAGAATATCAACAGTGATGCCCATACTACTAGGATCACTGGTAGGGAACAGCTCATTGACAGTTTCTCACAAGGTTAAATAAGATCCAGTCACAGCAACTAACTATCTGTACATTGTTGAGGTCCTGACATTGGTTTCAAATAAGTTTTGGAAACCAAATAAGCAAGCAAAAACCAGAAAGGGGGTAAAATATTTTACAGTTGCTTAATAGAAAATGGGACATTCTAATAGGTTTTTTGTTACAGAACAATTCTGCATGTTCTTTGGAACATTTACGCTTGACATACTCTAATAACAGCTATTCATATAAACAAATACTTTTTACCAAGAGACCAATATAGTTATATGATTTATGCAATCATATTAAAAATTACTTATCTGGATGATACAAAATTTAGAGAGTAAAGACCTGACCCCTTAAGTCCCTGAGAATATTGGTTTCACTAGGATCAGGATTTCACTCTCGTTTCTTAGTCTCTGACATACAATGATTAAAAAACTAGAGTATCATCTGATCAGCCTGTACTAAACTGACTAACAACGTCCTAGCTCATAGGCAGCTGTCACAGTAGCACAAAGGATTCACTATTTTTAAGCAAAACAGAGTCAAAAGATTTTTATGGCATTTTGAATATTGCAGTGGCCTTTAAAGAGCTTAGTGATGATACAGTTGGAATTAAGGTACAAGTCTCAGGTAATGTTTTGTGGCACTTGATACTTGCTGTTATTAGCATGTTTGGTTGCCTGCCTTCTTAGTGAATCTGTGAGCCATTTGTATGAACCACTGAGGTCCTGAATGTACTGTGTCACGATACCGGACCATCTCCATCTAAATCAATATGTAAATATCATTCCTTAAAACCAACAAAATTAAAGGAGGAGATCTCAGTTTAAAAACTAAAAGGGTATCAGCCACCTTCATTTTACTGTCACCTACCTGGAAAGTAATGAAGAGAATGGATCCAAGTGAATATGAGTCATAGGAATAAACACCGGGGGAAAGGTCAGGCTGTTTTTTTCCTCAGGAGTATGGGCTGGTGTCCATCAGGCAAGACTGGCTCAGAGCATGAGAAAACACCATGCTCCCACTGTGATCTGTACAAAATGGGATGGACTTGAACCTCTTATTTCTCATTCTTCTGCCATATCTCATTCCCTGCTGCTGCTTCATTTCCTTGTACTATGCCCTCTTACCACACTTTATTTGCTCGTCGCTGCTATCAACAGCAGCAGCTCACTGTCCGTGCCAGGCCACGTCCCTCTCTGGACCAGATTTTGTAGCAGTAATATACATACCACAAAAGGAACACCTGCTCCATGCTATTCCTTCCTCCCCCAGGCCACCTCTCTTATTTCCTCCTACTCTCAATCTTTAAACTTAAATATTCCTTCTATATAATTTCTGCCACTCAGGTTTACATGCTTTTGCTGAGCTGCTGCTTCTTAGCAGTTAAAAACATTTTTCTTTGTTCCATATGGGAGGTCAGCAGCAAGTTTTGGGTTCCTAGTAACAGCTACTAAGTGCTATTGTAGTCAGTTGAGCTAAGAGATATCACCTGTTCTTCCTCTGCATCCTTTCAAAAAGCATATAGATCACCTGAGTCATATTGACCATCATCTTGTGAAGTCCTAAAGGATTTTAAAGTGGCACTACACACTGCCCTGGTTTTGGCTGGGGTAGAGTTAATTTTCTTCCTAGTAGCTGTTACAGTGCTGTGTTTTGGATTTAGTGTGAAAATAACATTGATAACACACTGATGTTTTAGTTGTTGCTAAGTAGAGCTTATGCTAAGTCAAGGACTTTTCAGTTTCCCATGCTCTGCCAGTGAGGAGGTGCACAAGAAGCTGGAGTGTATTTTGCTCAGGAGTCAGTGGGTGGTGAGCAATTGCATTGTGCATCACTTGTCTTTTCCTGGGGTTTATAGTTATCTTTTTAAATTATATTCCTTTCCATTACAATTATTATATTTTTATGATGATTATTTGTCTTATATTTTATTGTAGTTATTAAACTGTTCTTAATCCACAAGTTTTACTTTTTGTTCAACTCTCCTCCCCATCCCACTGGGAGGGGGGAGGAGTGAGTAAGTAGCTGCATGGTGCTTTGCTGCCAGCTGGGCTTAAACCGTGACAGGCACCCATGTTTAAACACCTAAATGGCTCCCCAGTTGTGGTCAGCCATCTTCTTTCTCCAAAATTCCACATTATCATTTGTTATTGGATCTTACAACTTGGCCATACCCAGTACTGTTCACAAACATGCAGTGAACAGTATCTTAGTGGCAGGAATTCTCATTGCTCACATGAAGTCATGGAAGCTTCCTGGAAGCTGCCAAAGCCAAAGGAACTATGCCAGTTATTATGCCAGCTCATGACCTGACCTGCTGTTGTAATGTATGCATCTTCTTCTTATGCCTACAGAGTTCTTGTTCATGCCTTAGAAGAAAAATCCTTAGAATAAGGATGTTTTTCTCAGCACAGAGCTGTACTTCAAGGTGTGACTAACAAAATCTGAAGTATATCCCCCAAAGGACTGCCCAGTTATAGTGGTCAATTTTCAGTTTACCTATTTGTCTGTCACTTGCTTTACCATTCTGTAATATTCTGTTTGGAGGTTATTTTACCTATTTTGAACTCAGTGACAGCCTTCACATTGCCTTGAATGGAAGGTGGCCTGGATTTTAACTGAATGTATAAATTACATGTAACAAGGACCTTTTGACAGTCTTCCAAATCTTCCATTCTTTCCAGAGTGGGTTATGATGTATCTTGTCAAGAGGAAAATACCATATTGCATCAGATTTGGCCAAGATTTTCAAATAAAATGTTGAAGTTGAGATCCAGTATTATTTCCTTATGTTAACTAGCAGATGTTACACAGATACATTCTCATAACTCTTGCATAAATTATCATATCCTAGCTACTATTTATATTAGAAGAATGAGTTGTACTCAAGCACCTGATCGTATGTTGTGTATTCAGTCCTGTACATCTCTACATATATCATGTATTTTATCAGCAGGAATTTGTGGACTAAATTATTGATAAGTGGTGAAGACAAGCAAGAGGCAAGTAAGTTATCCTGAATGAAGGCTAGTAAAGCCATACTGCTGTACCACAGAAGTCTGTGCTCCACATACACCACAGGAAGATTGCTTTTGGATATTTCCAGATTCTTCCAGTGCTCTCCACTGCATCCTTTCCATCTCTCATGAAGTGAGACTTCTTTCCTCAGTTTCTACCTATGGCATCATAAAAATTGCCCTCCTTGCTTCCCCCCCCCCCAGCCTATCTGTGGCTACACGTGTCACAGAAACAAAATGTGCTGTTCATCCATTTGGAGAAAGGAGACACCTTTGATTAGTAGGAATCTCTTGTCTCTAGCTCGTAAGGTCTTTGAGAAATGGCCTGTCACTCAATATATGTGTATGGCATTTAGCACAGCAGGGCTGCCCCACTGGAGGCCCGGGGGTGGTACTGCAATACAAATGTTAGCTGTGCACGTTTGTGGTAAAATGATGAACTGCACAGCCATGAAGCATCATTTATCACACAGCCTTCACTTCAACAAACAAAGCATGGAATATAATAATTTATAAAGATGTGTATTACCTTTTCTTTTGTCTTCTTTAGGGGGGAAATTTATATAACAACATGGTAAATGGTGACCAAGAAAGTTGGTACCGTCAGAAAACAGCACTGCAGAAAAAGTATTGCTTCAAAATACTAAAATGTTTAAGAAAGCTTCATTAGAGGAGGCTGGAAAATCAACAGCTGCCCTCAGTCTAGGAAGGGTAGGATGATGCTGCTAAAGTAACATTCAAAACTTACTTGAACATTTGTCTGTGGCATTAGGGGTTTTTAATTATTAGCTTTCCAAGTGCACTACAATTTATATCTGTGTTTGGCATTTAGTCATTGCAGAGAGTAAACTGTATTTAGTAATCTTGCCTATTCCTCATGCATCTTCTTGACAGACAGGAGCTGTACATCTGCCTGAAACCAAAGAGGTCCTCTCACACATGACAAAACCTATCGTCAAAACCAGACCAACAAAAATGATCCCCCAAAGTCAGTGGTCCTGTGATAGCAATGCGCAGGAGAGCAGGAAAGGGTGGGAAAGGGAGTGGGAGAGCTTGATGAGAAAGAGTCTCCAGGGTGGACCAGGACCCACAAAGGGACGTGGAAGGCATATCTGAGACCACTGGGAAGGCACAGGGATAAATGCAGTTTCCCACAGACCTGGATCTGCAAATGGCTTTTGTCTCTCACTACATCTGTCTCCCACAGGGAAAAGTCTGGCATCTCATCTCCTGGGTCACTGGGAAGGATGGGGCTTGCCAGTGCATGTGTGACTGGGAGCTCCCAGCTCCTCTTCACACCCACCATTTACTCTGCTGCTAAATGCAATATGCTTTGCCATTACCTAGCTGTAATTTGTTAAATCCTTATAAAGAACTTTATCACTATAAAGAAAAGCTTCAGCTGCACAGTTGAAAGGCTTGTTTCAAATGTGAATATTCCACATGAAAGAATTTCTCTTGTTTCAAGCCATTTGCATTTTCCTTACATGTTATTGATCTGATTGAACAGTTCCCAGATCAAAGGCATGCTGGTAAATGAGCAGCCAAGGTGGCAATACACGAAGTGGACAGCTGTTAAGAGAGCAGCTTAAATAATTGCTCAAGGATTTGTTGGGTAACATGATTAATGATTATGGAAATATGATGACATGATACCAAAGAGTAGTGTGCAGTGATTGATGGGGAAGTTGGACAAGGCCAAGCTTAGACGCCAGAGTATGTGAAACAGTAATATAGCTTGTAATTATGGTGTATGTGGTGCTTAGTTGTTAGGAAATTTTGGTATTCATTTTTTCCTTCTGATAGGAACTCAAACTGCAAAGTATGTTGTGCGCAATATTTCTCTTGTAATGAGGTAAGGAAAAATCCTCCTGCTAACAGTGCATTTTAATAGCAGGACTGATTCAAAGAGACACCCTCATCTTTAAAAAAAAAAAAAGAGTCTTTTAAATCCCCATAAAACTTCCTGGAAGCTCATGCTGCTGTTTTAATTAACACCTGAGAGAACTACACGTAACACATTAAAAGAGAAAAAGATCTGTTTGTGTAATTGACAGTAGTTTGCATACAGACAGCATTTTTCCTTTTTTTTTTTTAACCTCAAATTCCAGCAGCCAGCAGTAGCTGAGATTGGGAAAGCAGAGGACGACTGAATTCCAGGCTAGAGCCACTCCATGGCAAAAATATTGCAAACTCTTGGAGTTGATTCTCTGTTGAAAGTTTCATGAGATTTCTATTGACTCTGCACTGGTGGGTGACACGAACCCTCCCCCTCCTTCAGAAATTTTTGTTTAAGAACTCATGAAACAGAAGGTAATATTTGAAAAATAATAAAAAGCTATTATAAAATGTGAAATATTACCAGACAATTTTAGAGGTGAAAGTAGGCAGCAAAATCCTCAGTGCGAAACCTCAGTTCAGGAAAATGGATTGCAAAATTTTCACTGACTTCAGTGTGGCAGGATTTCATGCTGGTTTTTGTTTTGTTTTTTTAAATTCAATTTCCTATATCAAATGTACTTGAATATAAATAGGATCCTACCCTGGATTTGAGACACACAATTTCTGTGTGCCAGACACTTGGCTGCTGTAAGTGAGGGGACCTCATAAAAATTTTCAGCTGGGTTGCAGTAGATGACAGCTATTAGGCCCAGAACTCTAGATCCTGCCATTAGACGGTTGTGGTATGACAACAATTGTCATAGCTTTAAAAACAGAATGATGTGGGTAGAGCTATTTAAACGACAACAACATTGCTCATGCTAGGCAAAGCAGACAGCTCTGGAAAGAAATATCTATATTTGAAACCTTGGAAATGTTGTTAATCTCTTCAGGGATGTGAGACAACAACAGAGATGGTGTAGGATTTGAGAGAGATACCAGGAAGCCTGGTATTTTAAAGCCATAATCTAGTTTTCAAGCCTCAAGAGTGAGTATTAGTGAGATTACAGTTTTGGTGAAGAGTTTTCATGACAGAAGGCAAGAGGTGGAGTTGGAGCATCTGCTGGCATTTAGGGACAGATTCATTTGTAGCCGTATGTGACTTCCTTGGCATTATTCAGGGCACAGGATTATGTGATGGGTCAAAATCCCAATGTTTAGTTACAGTCATGCTCAAACACCCTGAAATATTTTCTCTTTATTTAATCCATCACAAATACCATCTACCCCATCACTCTTCACCACTGGGAAGCCCACACCTCATTTTATAGTACACACAGTCTTCCCCATGAGATAAACACCAGCCAGACATGCCAACCCTGCCTGGCCCTTCTGAGAGCTGTTTTGAGGCAACAGAAAATAAGCATTTGCTGTAGGGTTCACGTACCATTTCAGTATTTTCAAAGTGTAGTCTGTAAGCACTATGTGTCTGCCCAAATGTCCCTGTGTACTGCAGTCATGGTGTTAGAACCAGTGAACTATAATTTATAACCTTGTGCACACCTGAAAAAAAATCTGTTGTGTGTTTTTATCTTGTTCCAGAGATTTGTTCTTAAAGCGTTTCTCATTAATATCAGACTGCTGGCACTGGCTTTTTTTCTAACTATATCTGCAACCAGCATCAAATCTGGGCTAGCCCCACCTGTCTTCTGCAGTGCACCATGACAAATTCTGTGGTATACTGGGATTTTTGCAGCAGCATTCCTTTAAAACCAAACCAAACCAAACCCTAAAAAACAAGGAAAAAGTTTGTTATTGAGTTAAATGTATTCAGGACAATCTTGTTTATCTACTTTATCATAGCATTTATTTTGAGATACTTTGTTGACTGTTCTGATCATTTCAGTTCTCATTATTTTTCCAACTGCGGGTTGTGCAAACCTGCACGGTAGAAGTTTGGAAAGCATGTTAATACCACTGAAACTGGTCAGCTGAGGTTTTGTGCATCAATTTGGGGTGGAAATGGTTATGATGTCCTTGTTTCAGAAAGGTCTGACTGGCAGGTGCTTTTCCTTTCCCGCCCTCCACGGAGAGCTCATTTCTGGCCAGCCCAGCTTTCACATCCCCAGGCAACCCCGCTGGTGTTCCAGGTTCCTGGAACTCCCCCACGCACCCCCCAAGAGGCAGTCCTGCTTCCAGGTCCCCCTCAACAGCCGGAGAAGTGGTGAGATGGCTCTGCTGTTGCCTGGCTCCTGGACCACTCCCTCTAGTACCTGACTGTTTGGTGACTGGGCAGACAAAGACATTTCTCAGACTGCCCATCTTCCTGGCTGTGGTTCTCCCATGAGGATTCCTCTACACCTTTATTGGGAAATTCTGTAGTTCCACTCTATTTTATATTTCTACTTGAGAATTTGATTTTTTCATTTAGTTATCTGGAAGTAGTTATTTAGCTGCAGGACAGAAATTCAGGTAAGAATGTGTGATCAAACCTTTCATCTGTGACTCCAGCTTTAAGTTCAGGTTAAAATGCTCTTGCTGTGCCTGGTTATTGCAATCAAATTATTAGTAAAAATATTAACTAGGCTAATTTGAATCAGCGTAAATGACTGCTTGATACTTTAGGCATTATAAGAACCCAGTAGCTCAAGCAAAAAATGAGTAATTTTTTTTCCATGAAGTACACTGGACAGTTACCTGGATTATTAATGAAATAGGGAGCATTTGGCACCTTTTGGAAGGCAGTAAGGTTGGTAACAAAGTTCCTTTCACAGACCACATGAGTGATTTGCATTGCAGGAATCCCTAAGTCATTTTCAGCTTGTGGGTGCTTGTTGGCATAATGAATCTGATAGCTTCAAACCTACTTCTGACAGAAAGTTGTGCAAACCATAAAACATCACTGATACACTTTGCACACTTGTTGGAAGCTGTACCAAAAGGGGTACAGCTTCCAACAAAAGTAAATGAGTGTGAAAAAGTAAATGAGTGTGAAGACAAAGGCTCAGATCCAGAGGAACTAGAGTTGCCTGCATGATGAGTTCAGTTCTGTGTAGAATTGTGTCCAGCTCTGAGCTCCCTTGTACAAGACACACATGGACTTACTGGAGTGAAGCCAGCCAAGGGCCATGAAGATGAATAAGGGTTTGGAGACTCTTTCATATGAGGAGACGCTGGGATAGCTGGGACTGTTAAGCCTGGAGAAGAGAAGGCTCAGGGAGGATCTTACCAATGTGTATAAATACTTGATGAGATGGTATGAAGACAAGGGAGCTAGACTCTTCTCAGTAATGCCCAGTGATAGGACAAGAGACAATGGGCACAAGTTAAACCACATAAAATGAAAACTGAACACAAGAAGACTTTTTTTTACTGTCAAACTCTCGCACAGTTTGCCCGGAGAGATTATGAGTCTCCATGTGTGGAGATACTCAAAACCCAGTTGGACACAGTCCTGGGCAACCGGCTCCATGTGGCCCTGCTTGAGCAGAGGGCTTGGATCTCGAGAGGTCCCTTCAAACTTCAACTATTCTGTGATTCCATGATTCAAAACCCATATTCAGCTGCTGCTTAAATTCAGCTGGTACATGCCCTGTCTTCCTGTGTATATCTGCTTCTGACAACTTGAGAGTCCCTTTGCTTCCTGGTCTCCTTGCAGTGTTGCCAGCAACAGTGCTAGGAACCCAAAGCGCCTTGCTCCACCCTGAACATGGCATCTCAAAAGTACCTAATTTCTGCCTCTGCCTGTGTACCGAAGAGCTTCAGTGCTGAGGAGCTTCAGAAGACAGGTACATAAGATCACAAACACAGAGTGTTACACTCAGGTTTCAAAAACAGGGATTCCTTTGTTAGTGTGTCCTGGTTAAACCTGGTAAGTGACCTGAGAACCAGCTATAGGGATCAGCTATGTGGGTCCCACAGCAGCTGCTGCTGTTTTCCATTAACGTAGCTGGAGAAAAAGTGAGCAGTGGCATGTTACCTCTGCAGTTACCTTAATGGTTCTCTTTGTTAGAGAATCCACAAAGATGCAAGTTAAATTATTTCTTTAGCCTGAGATATTCAAACCCAAACCATTCACTGCCTCAAAGTACCAGCTACAAAACTAGTCTATTGCAAAGTAGAAGCATTCTTCAAATTTTCTGCTGAAATTACTCAACTGTACTTAAAATGAATCCATACTTTATTGCAACCAACTTGGAGTGTGACAAGCTGGTCTAAAATCTGAATTTTTTCCTTGGGCATACAGCCCTTACTTAAGCTCAGTTTATTTTACAAAGCATCTACCTCAAAGTAGCCTACATCCATGTTATTGGGGTATTCCCATGGGAGGCAGGAGCTGTAAGTATAAATCCTAACTAGAGAGACATAATTAAGACCTTGCAGAGGCAGGAATTAAACCACACTGCTCTGCTAAGCATTCCTTATTGTGGTGACTGCACACCCTGCATGCTAGGTGTGAATGTTGCTGTAGATGTTGAATTCTGCAGCTGTGTGGACTCTAATTTGGAAGGTGCACACTTAAAAGATAAGTTTTAACACAGTAAGTTGCAACAGTAAATGACAAGTGCCTAAGCATCCTTCTGGATCTTGGCTTTGGTGGCTTAATCTTCAGTATGTTTCTCCAGATCAGAGCTGAGGTACTTCATCAGAGGTGCTCGTGGGGGAAGGAGGGAGGAGGTGCCAGCACAGTGCATTATCGCTGTATTTGCTTTTTGAATAGGCTCTAGTCATTAGTGCTGTCACATCCCTGGAAATTCACTCGAAGAAGACATTTGAAGGAGAACCTCTTTCTTCCTGCACATACAAACATGCACAAGCAAAGTTTTTTTGATAATGCTTTCAGATAAACAGCTACAGCAAAGCTTCAGTTTCATTTTATCTCCATAGATAGCTCCAGGAAAAAAAAAAAATCACTGCTTCTGCCTGCAGCCTAAACAACTCACTTTGCTGCCAAGTGCCATCTCAAAAAGAGGAACAATATAAACTAATTTCATACCTATTCAGTTCAATAATAGGTATTGTTCTAACTATACCTCTAGTGATAAGAGACAGAGCAGCTTATTTGCCATTGCTAAGCAACTGTTAAAACAGTGTGCAGAATTCAGTCAGCTCTAATGGGCTGATAGGAATCAGTGTCTGAAGTTCTGCTTGCATTCTGAAGTCAACAATAACTGTCCTTCTCTATTAACATTAACAACTGGCTGCACCAGATTGAATCAGGATTTTGACTTAATGGTGTTCTGAATGGTCTGGTCTCCCTTAAGAGGAAATATTTAACCATAGTGCATTAAACTGCTTTAATCCACTTGTTTTGTTTTGATGTAGTGATGAAGAGGCATACAAGGTAACACAGGAAAAAGAAGGTAATATGAAACACTCTGCAGAAATAAAAGCTGGTGGTATGAATGGTACCAAGTTGCAGGCAGAGAGTTTGAGGTGTTTAAGCAAGGGTCTATAAACCACAAGATGACATTTTTGTCTGAGATGTAAAGGCAACTGCAAAACTCCTATATATTTGGAAAACTGGAATCTAGGCAAGACAGATGTAAAAGCCTAAGTGCATTAAACTATGGGATTTTTTTTCCAGCCTTAATTTATGGGTTCAGATTTTAGTAATTTGCATACCTGATTTAGGAGAAGGGACTTTCTGGCTCTGATCATGCCTTACTGAGATAAGGAACAGGCAAATGAATAAATGCAAAGGAAGAAATGTTGCACAAGAGGTTCCTGCATTCATAAGCATTTCTTTGTAGCTGCAGAATGATTTTTCTGACCTAAAAGGAGAATGAATTATCATGAGAGGGTATCTCTTCAGATGCTCTGTTCCTTATTTGTGAGTAAGTAAAGATGCATGAGTAAGTAACGATGCATAAGCAAAGGGGCTGAAGGCTTACTGCTGCTGGAGCTGGAATTCTGTGCTTGTACACAACACTGCTCTATTGCTTTTACGGGTGCGTAAACATATGATTAACGCTTATGCATGTGAGCAATCCCATCACATTCAGTAGAAACACTACTGTTCCCTGTTAAGTAAGCACTTAAATGCTCTGTTGGCACAAGCTGAGAAAATCAACACTTTGTCAAATGGAGCCCATGCAGGTGAAACAACATTGCCTTGCTTAGCCCACTGTGCTTCACACCATGACTTGCAAGAGCCAGCTCTTAATGCAACAGAAGAATAAGTGCTTTGAAATAAGGACTTCAGCCAGTGCCTGAGTCAGGAGACTTGCTCGTCACACAATGACATGAAAATGTGGGGGTAAAAAGTTGAGACTGTCCCTTTGCAAAGCTTACGCCAATGTCTGAGTCACTACAGGACATGAGAAAGATGCAGGCAATGGCACGCAAAGTAGGCTTAGTCTGACTTCTCCTCTTATGTAACTCCTACGTTAGGATCTTCTCTGCTCCATATATAAACCAGAAAACATCAAAAAGCTGTTACTGAGAGTAGTGCTCTTATTTATTCATTTGTACGAGCCAAACGTGACTTTAAAAAGTAGGTATTTTCCATGCAAGCTTTAGTACAGGACCAGGCACTTTCCTTGCTGGTACTGGGAAGACCATTTATTTCTGGGCTCATTAAAAGGATGTTTGCACCCCCTAGTGTATAAGAATTTGCAAGAAATCAGGTTCTTCTAACAGCCTTAGCTGAATGGGGATGTTTAATATTAAACCATAATAAAATCTCTCTGTTAAAATCTTAACAGCTTCAAGAGAAAGGATTGTAAACTCGAAGTTCATCCTAGGTGTAATCCCTCATGTTCCTGTACTCAACAATTGTAGGACCTGAAAATGGGTTCTACTGTGTTGGAGTTTTATCCCACTGGAAGATATCAGGGATGTACAGTAAAAAAAAAAGAGACTGTACTGCAAACAGACAATTCAAATCCAGACCTTCCTGAAACTCAGTGATGTCAGATCCAGCTTCAGCCCATTAGTGAGATAAAGTCTGTAGCTGCGCTTTTCTGAAGGACAGGGATCTTTGGATCTGGACTTTACTCCAGTTAACAGAAACGTAAAAATGAAAGGCATGCACTTAACTGTCCTCCAAAAACTGCTGCCCAGACTGTCACAGGTAAGTAGACTTCAAACTTCTGACAGTGGCCTACATCCCTCTGTTTGGAATTAGGTCTTAAAACACCTTTAAAAACTTCTATTTACAGTTGTAAATAACTTTCTCATCCTTCAGATGTGACTTCACTTATGGCAAGTTCTGCTCATGGTGTTAACCAAGGTAGAACCAGTCACTGAGACGAAGCAATCAAGCTTGCCTTGTTGGGACCCAAGTGGCAGTTCAGCTCCTTGTGTCCAGCCTAAGCCTGGAACCCAAGCAAAACCCACGTGCTCCTGAAACCAAACCAAACCCAAGTGCTGGCTCCTGACTGTGAGCGTGGGAAGGGAATGGCTTGTGGGCGCACCTTCTCATGGGTCTTGCACTGATTTTTGAAGGTTGGAATGTGTGACCCAAACTTTTGCAGCACCGTCTGGTATGCGCTGTTTGGCTGACTGTCACCAATGCGGTCATGGGAATGCTCTGATCTGACCAAATCACATATGCGTGTTTTCAAGAATTCCCCTGCTCATCCCTCCACTGAAAACAGGATTTAACCATTTCCCCTGAGGTGCCTGAAACCCAATCACTGCAGCCTTGGCAAGTGCCTGACAACTAGAAAAATGATATTGCCAAGGGAAAGTAGTGGTCTGTTTTCATTATCCAAGCAGAATTAAATGAAAAAAAGCAAACAAACTGCATAAATGATGGAAATTAAATTAGATTTTCTTTACTTTCATTATCTAAGTAGTTTCTTACAATAAATGTATTCTAAAATATGACTTTCAGCCAATGGTATTTACTATATTAAAACCAGACTGATTTTATTTACTGTACAATGCTTAATAGCTCCTCCAAGCCACTTTATTCTGTAATTTTAAATGAATACTTTGGGCTTTTTTCAAAACAAGAAACTTGGCTTTTTGACAGAATAGTCCTTAATAACTTGCACTGAAGATACTGCCAGGAGCTGTGATGATGACTTTTGTCAGGTATTCTTTTCTTGCAGAAGCATGGAGTCATCATGATATTAATGCAGAGTTCTTTTTGCCGTTTGTGTAAATAAATCATAATAATGTAATATGTGAAAAGCACCAGCATGTCACTGCTAAGTGTTCCCAAAGCCTTTACATTTCAAGGCTCAGTAGTACCACTGTGATATAAACCAGGCAAACCAGGTGTAATGAGAACATGTTTTTAAAAAGTATGCTAACAAGAAAATTCTACTGGCATGTACAGGTGCCAATTGTAAAAGTGACACACCACCCATATTTGGTAAATTAAATGTAGCTACTTTAGAAGCTGGACTAGTTATTTGCTTTTTTTTTTTTTTTTTAATTAAAAAGCCAGATCTTTCCATATCAATTAATTTCTGGTTTAGAGCCTTTCTTCTTCACTCTCATAAATATCCAAAACTGTGATTCCTGTTATACAAAATTCCAGCTGGAAAACTACTGAAGTTTACAAACTCTTCATTGTAAATAAGAATGTGCTGGGACCACTGGTCTCATTTCTAAGAACAGAGAGAAAAATGCTACCTGTTTCCTTCTGCAGATTTCATGTTGGTGTTAACTCCAGACCAGTGAGGTCGGGATGTGATGGTACTGCTTAGCTCTGGCCTCTAAATTGCTCAGGGGTTTGTGAATATAAGACTGGGGTTCCTGGTGTCACGGTGCAGACATACTGACTATCAGGTTGAGGTTCAGGTGCAGCTCGACTTGGTGATGATGAAGTCATCACTCTTGCAGACTGAAGTGAGTTGGTGGAATTTTAATTTACGGTAGATATTGCTGTTGACAGTAAGCAAGCAGGAGCTGGAGACCATTTGAAGTTTCAACAAATGGCCCAAGTGAACACTTGAATCCTTTTCCCAACCAAAACAGTGATGTTTTAGTAGGAGAATATGGTGCTATCGGTACAGAGCCTGTTACTGGGACACAGAACTCCTAGGTTTCAACTAGAATAGCTCCAGGACTCTAGATTTACCATCTAAAAGCAGTGTGGATAGGAAACAGGAATAATTTTTATTACACTATAAAAAGAAGTCTTGCGTAAGCAAGAAAAATCTGCCTATCACACCTGTCATCTTTCACAGAAGGATGCCAACATAAAATGTAGGTAGAGTGATGTACTACTTTCTGGGGGATTCAGCTGAAATCAAATGAAGGAGTGAAGATGTGATAATCCCCTCTCCCCTCCCCCCAAATAGTGAAAATAAATCAGGATTTGGAGTTACGATATGGCTTGCGACAAAATATACTGGCTATATTGAAATTCCATATAAACAGAAATAGGCCTTTGCTCTCAGGGCTCTCAAAGAGATCGTTGTACTTTCCTGATCTTCCAATAATGCCCAATGATGTTTCCATAGGAATGGCAGAATGAGTTGCTTCTATTCCTTAAAATACTACACTGTGCAAAATAAAGATTATAGATGAGACAGGCCCCAGCATTAATCTTACATCCAGGATTGTCTGAAATCATATTTAAGGTTTTGATAGTTGCTTTCCTTTTTAAGGAAAAACAGCCCTTCCCTGTTTTGGTGAGGTGCTGTATTTCATTTAGTAACCCATTCTTGTCCCTTTTGAATGTCTAATACAGTATTTTAGATTAATATTAGGGTGCTTGTTCACAGGGAGATTTTTTTTCCTGCTTCAAGAAGGCTGAAGGATTTGAGCCTTTGCAAAGATGCTAATACTCGGTCAGGTTTCCCAGCAGCCTCATGCAGCTATTATTCCAAGAGGCATCACCTTAAAGTCTTGGAGAGAAAGCATTACAGTTAATGCAGTTTGGCAAGTCAGTGTAATATTCACTGCATTACCTTGACATGGTTTAATGGCATGAGCAGCATGCACTCTGTGTCAGAGAAAATTACCTGTTGACCCTTGCTGTAGCTTGATGCCTGTTCTTAACTGGATAGCTACAAAATGGTGTGGAAAATCTTATATGAACTCGACTCCCCCCACCCCCCTCCAGCTCTGTCCCATAGGGAACTAATTTCCTATCAGCTTGCCTATTAAAAAAAGAAACTTGCTTTGGTGTTTTCATTTGCTACAGTATTATTACATACACACAACGGAGCTGACCAGCGAGCCTTCCTCGTGGCCTACCCTCCTAATGAAAAGATAAATCAATAATGGAAGTGAATACAGAAAGAATTAAAGAGAGGTAAATGCAAAGGGACCTTTTTTATTGTGATGGGAAACAAAGAAACTGTGGGAGTCCTCTTGCAGGAAGCAGTCTTGATCCACTCTTGGGAAATTCTTTCTTCAGTCAGGAAACAGACTTGCACAGTGAAGACACAGGTGATCTTTATAGATGTGCAATGTGCAAGAACTAAATTTTACCCCTCTTCACAAATAAATAGATTAATTGAGAGTGACAGCTGGAAAATTTATTTCATGTTCTTGAAAGACACAAGATGATGTCAGAATCCCACAGCAGAGGCATGTCTTCCTCCAAGGACCTCTGATCAACAGATCAAATTGGTAAGCAGTTGCTGTAAATGTGCAGGGCAAATCACTCTATTGCTTGTCTCGTCTGCTCAGACTGCCAGGAAGATTCCCGGTCAGTGCCAGCCCCACTGATGGCTCCTGAAGTGCACAGCTTCAGAGATATGACCACCCAATTTACCACCTAAGAATTGGTTCTGCCCTTACTTTGGTGGGGATTTAGGCAACTGGCTGGGGTGGATTTTTGGAGCCTCTTGTGCTGATGCTGCAAGTTCATCCCTTTGGACTTTGTCTCCTCCTCGCTGCCAGGAGACTTATTTTTCAGACATTTGCATCACAGCTCCACCAGGAACCTTCTGATTTGGCACCTCACTTGCCCAGTGCAGGAGGATTTGGTGTGGGAAAGAGGCAGCAGGGTGCAATGTAATGGAGGAATATGCTATCGGTCCAAGGCATGAGCACGTTTACCATGTGGCTAGATGTGACTAGACGTAGGCTCAAAGCTTCTAAGAACTTGAAAGCTGTAAGCTGGAGCCTCCGACACAATAAAGGCTAGCATGCCACTCATCCACACGGATGTTGTACTCATTAGGCGTGAGTGTCAGTGACTGAAAAAGGTGGAAAACAGTAAAGAGGCAAGTCCTCAGTACCTCCTTTTGATGTCTCAGGTAACATGAAAGGCAGCCTATGCCACTGTTCTGGTACAGTGACATTAAATCAAAAAAGAGAGAAAAATCATCGACCGTAGAGGAGATCCCTGCAATTTGGCAGTGCTCCCAATCCACAGAGCTTCTTTTCTGGTTTCTTCCATTAGCCCAACTGCAATATGGGCAGAACCAGATTACTTATCAGGCCAGAATATTAACGTTCACAGCATTAATGTTTCGGGGCCCTTAAAATGAAGAACACTAACAGAAAAATCTTTTCAATCCTTTCATATGAAATCCCGCCATTCTGAACTGACAAAAATAAATGCAGTGAACTTTCAGTGATATTGCACCATATAAAAAGGTTATTAAAAATGTATTTGAAGGACTAGCTTTGTCAATACTAATGCACTGAAGAAACAGAGGGTTTCCCAGCTCAGGCACTGATGTGCAGACTTAGTGAGGGAGTGATTACTGCAATAATAGATTTTGATAGCTTAATTTAAACAAGCATTTTTAGACTTTATATGCAAAGAATCACCCTCTGTTATAAAAAGATGAGATATTCAGTAATATTGAGGTGAAATAAGAATATCTGTTCAAAGGAATATTGCTAAGTAGATATTGGTTCAGCTCTGAAAATGTGTTTGGAAGATGGTGGGGAGAGATAAAACAGAGCAGTGTAGAGGGATAGAAGAGTACTGGTAGGAATGGAGATGACTTATTGGTTTATTTGTTGATTCTAATTTCCATAGTAATCAGAGGGGTGTTTAGAGGTGATCTTACATTCCCTAAAGTGATATGAACACAGCAACGAAGTGCCAGTGAATGAAAATTTTAGAGCACAATTAGTTCCACTTTGAGAACTGTGTCCATTCTCTTACCTTGAACTCAGACACCTCTGACCTTGCCACTCATTTTTGGATTACATAACTGCTCAATCAAGATGCAGTATTCCTACTATGGGGTTTTGGCACATCTCTTCCAGGACCAAATGAAAGCCAGTCAACCTTAGTTTATTGCTGTAAATGAGACTAGAATAAAGAGACAGCAAGGAGACAAAAAGCCAAGCCTTCAAATGCTTATTTTCAGTCACTTAAGATGATGGTAAGAGATGTAAGAATTTATTTTTAATTTTCATTGTGGGTTTTTTTTGATAATGCTCCCTTTGAAGAATGCAAAAAATACTTTACTCCTCCCATTGCTGTGTGCTGCCACTTTCAGTTTTGTTCTTCTCAAATATCATAGCTGATACATTGCTTTTGGTGTGTGAGGGAAGGTGAACATCTTTCACTCCAGCAGTCAGTCCCTGTTGAAGTGAGAAGGTAAGTGCCAACTGCCTCAGCTGTGCTGCCAGCTCTCACACTGGTTTTGTACAGTCCTGTTTTTGTGAGTCTCAGCTCCTAAAGTATCAGCTGCATTCTGTATTGCCTTTTTGTGCAATTGTCCCAGGTTAATTTAATCAGTGGAAGTGCTCATTAGTTCTTGAGGACTGTCTGTCTTCAGGGTGTAAGGGTTTTAAATACTAAACCCAGTACAATTATTTTTTGTTCAAAGAGGGTCCCTTTGTCCTCTAGCTGGAATCTGGGCCAGCTCTTGCCCTAGGAGTGGCAGGTCCATCCCCATCAGGACTTCAAAAACCTTTCTGAGATCTTTTTTATTGTTCTGCCTTAGCAGTGATGTGCAGTAGCAGAAGAACACAACCATGGTTTAAGAGAACAATATGGTTACATGTAACAAGTTTCCATACACTTTTTTGTTGTTGTTGTTGCTGGGCTTTGGGTGGGCTGCGTTTTTTTGAGGGGGTGGGTGTGTGTTGTTTTTAATATGTTCTGGACTTCTTGTGCATTGATGCACTTGCATAATAGCCTCCAGTGTGGATTTCACTGACTTTCCCAAGTTCATATATGGGCATGTGGTAACTCAGGCTGAATGTGAAAAGGGACACACCAGAAAAAACTGCAAGGTCTTTTACATGGTAATAGGATTTTTTTCTGTTTTCTGGAGTGTAACAACTAATCATATCAATATTATTTTAATAGGGAATATTCTGTATGCCTTTGGTTTCCTACAGTGTTGTTCTCTTAAACTTCCATTGCATTACACACATGCACATTGACACACACATGCACAAACATGTCTAAGATTTTCTGCTGAGATCCTGCCATCTAGAAAAGCATTAAAGCTGCCACTGGCAGTCATCATAGATTGAAAAGCCTGCAACCTGGCTTATTATCAGGTATAATACCTCAGAGCAGACATGTCCCTAGCATGAAACAACATAGCAAATAATGTCTGATTAACAGATAGATCTGTAATTTTAACAAGAATATCTTTGTCACGATGACTAGAAATACAGCTTAGACTTTCTTGTTCTTTCCAGAGTTAATATAGAATTAAGAGGAAACTCTTAGTGGATTTGAATACTTATCTTCATGGAATATGTTCACAATAATTTTAATCCATACCCATGCAATGAATATCATTCAGTGGAGAAAATGTACCTGCCCCCTGTTGCTTTGTTGACTGTATCTACTAGCTAGCTGCCCCATGGTGCTTTGAAGAGTCAGCAATAATTGTTCAGAGTTTAATTTCAGATTTTACTGATGTCATTTATTACAAACTATCAGGGGGTTAATGTGAGAAAATCCTTTGATAGGAAAACTCTTTGGGCAGAAATCACGTGTTTATACATCTAGCACCCAGAGTGCTGCAGACCCTGATCCTGCTGTGGATTTTGGGGTTTATTTCCATTGTATAACATTCTTTCTAAGACTTCTCTAAGCCAAGCCAGGTTTACGAGCATTGCATCCCTTTCCCACCAGCTGATCCAAATCTGAATTCTACAGAAATAGGTATCGCTAGAGAATCAAGACAGGGCCCTGAATATTGCTTTCTGAAAGGCATACAACCGGAATTGAAATAATTTTATCTGCATGCATGGTTTAAAAAAAAAATCAGTCCAACCATAAGCAGTCGAAGTTCTCCGCGAGGCGTCTGCTTTTATGTGTGCTATTAGGAGGGATGATACCCAGCACCAGCACTGGATGCAGCACACTTCAACGAGTCCTACAGCATTGCCACCTTCCACCTTTTAGAAATTAAGTGAAGCTTCCACCTTCTAGCTCTGAACTCCATAACCTCTGTGAAGGTGGCCTGCAGGTACGAGGTGAGAGAACAAGCTAGAAATATTTGAGCTCGGTGCTTATTGGTGCCCAGGGGGCCATGCAGCAAGTGATGCTTCGAGAGCAGCAGGGCAACACCTCTGTCCTTCAGCAGTGCTTCCTAAACTTCCCAAGACTACTCAACCTTTTCAGAAAAAAATCCCACGCTGCACCGTCTTACGCAGCTTTGTCACGACAATTTTTGCTCCTAGCCTGTAAAAATCAGGCTGCTCTTCAAGCATTCACCTACTTCTGGTTTCTCCTCTCGTGTTGTTTTTGGCTTGACTTCCGATCAGTTGTATTTCTTGGTTTGCGAAGGTCCCAGGGACCCTTCTGCGGCCTGGTCGCTCCCGCCCAGCTGCGGCACTGACCGGCTGGAACCGCCGTGAGCGACCACCCGGTGCTGGCGGGCGAGGAGCGGCTGCGGGCGGG
>NW_020799101.1:19280830-19364799 GCF_003259725.1 Athene cunicularia
AGGGGGGAGAGGCGGCCAGCTGCGGGCTGCCTTCAGTCCCGAGGCGTTGAATGCTGTGACTGAATTTTCGTTTTTCAGGATTTTTCCTGACGGTTAAACAGGGCCTATTTTCAAATAGCGGACTCAAAAGAGGGTCTTTTACAGCTGCTGTGCTGTCGGGCTGCACGCTGCAGGCCGGGCGGCCGGCTGTTAGCGCTGACCCGCCCGCGGGCTCCGGCAGCCGGGGCACGCTGCTCGCTGAAGGGGGCTGCGCTGTGCCCAGGCTCGGGGGAGTTACTCCTGGTGGCACTGCTCCACGCCCTTCTGTGGCACCTCCTGCCCGGTGGCAAGGGCAGTCGGTACCGCCTCCCCTGCCCCAGCGCAGCCATGCGCCCGTGTGAGCGGGAAGCGGGAGATGCGCCCAGGCCTCCTCTGAGCTGACTTTCCCGGCCTTCTCCGTGCGCCACGGGACACCTGTACACCATCCCAGCCAAGGAGCGGCCCCAAAATTTCCTCCATCCTCTACAAGTGATGTCACCCACGCTCCCATTTCTTGCTATAAAGGAAGCTAATTAGTAGCTGTTTTTACTGACGGTGAGACACATGTCAAAGCTTTGCTCAAAAAAGCTGAGGGGACCTTCACTAGGTCCAGTGACGCAGTCATTGACGATAGCACTAGAAAATGGCTTTACAATCTCTTTCTCCAAACTGTGGCAAGGGGCCTGGGCAGTACTAATTGTGTTTTCCATTTTGCACTGCTAGCAGAGCCCCTGAGAATTACCAGTGTCTGGAACAACAGACACCTTGCCGTCACTGCAAGGCATTCTGAGCTCATCTTGGAGACATTTCTCCTTGTTATGTTTTTTTCCAGGAAATTTGTGCCCATCTTGCTCAATCCAACAGCAGGAGGCCTTATACAAGAAGAGGCTGTTTTCTTCACAAGTCTACTATTTTTCTTTCCAGACATGTAACAAAAATTGACATATCTAAGCATAGCTTACTGCAGTATGATAACATTTTTAACAATGGGAATAGGGAATCAACGTCGATGACTGTGAAACCGGTTTATCCAACAGAGGGAAAATGAAATACAAACTCTTTTAATATTCCACATGCTTCAGTATTGTACAGATGCTGCCAAAACACCATAAATTTCTAAAAAACCTGAACAACCTCTCCCCTACCAAACTCCAAGCACTTTCAAAATCTAAGATTAAAGGAGAATATTTCCATTTGTCTAGTCACAAAAGAACTAAAGAAATTCTGACTTGTGTTTTTGGACTTTCTGCAAGTACATAAAGTTTGATGGCTTTGGATTTTTGACAGTGAGGTAAAGCCAAAAAGTGAATGTTGAGACTTTTTTTTCTTCACCACGACAGTAAAAATGTTTACTTGTATTAACCTAAGATGTTAACAGTAACACACACACACAAAAGTGTTTGTCTTCTAAAAATACTATTTTTAATCAGATATTGCTCTTTCAATTCTGTTCTGGTTGCTAAAACAACACAAAATTCCCTGTTTGTGACAAGTTATGCTCCTTGTCATGCTCTTCCAGGGTGTTCCACACTTTGGTGCCTGATTACTTATTTTTATGAGTTTAATGATTCTGTTACTTTGTGTAGAGTTCCTTTCATAGGGCATCATTAACAAATTTGCAAGAGTTGTCTGAACATGGGTAGAAAGAAGTCTGAACACCACAATCACCAGCTATAATATCGATCCAGTCCAGTATATCCTAACCTCCCGACTGAGCTGTCTCTTTGTCCCTTTTCCTCCTCCTCTGTCAAGAAATCTCTCCCTTTTAAAAGAAAATAATTAAAATACCACTTTTCAAGACGAGATGCAGGCCAAATTCATCCCCATATGAAGTAGGAGTTCATTGCATAAGACTTTGAACGATGATGCAAGGCAATCTTCACAGGGGAGTAACAGTAGATAAATCTGCGCTTACTCGTATTCTTGGCAAAAGACCATATTTCTGAGCCAGTTAACTATGGATGGAGGCAGAACTAATGAACCCATTTGGCTTCTAGTGTGGATGTTATTTACTGTGATGTTAGCATATGAATAAGGATGCTTTGAAAAAACAGGGGGCTCTGTGGTAATGAGAAAGTGCAGATGAATTAAATCCTTCAGTGTTTGCCAGGAGAGTGACTGTTGTGTTTTAAAGAAAAATAATTTTTCCTATATTTTCAGGGAATCTTTCCTAACACTTGAAGAACAGAAGAAAAGCAAACAGAGATGCCTTGTTGCAACTCTCCAAGACAGTTAACTAACTGTGCATTATGTGATACTAACCTTGCTTATATTTTAATACTGATGTCTGTCTATAGGTTTTGATCATGCACTTCAGTAGAGACATGTTGCCTACGATGAAACATGACCTTTTTTCCATGCGGTTTATCATCTGATGATGGGAATACCAGGTCCTGACAGTACAGAACCTAGACACAGTACAATAGGTTTGAGTATGATAAAATGCATAGAGCAGTAGAAGTCCTTTAGAAATCTTGTGTGCAATTCGTTATGACTTGAGAATGGCTAAAAAAGGGAAAGAGAGATTGAGTTTAGAAAGAATGAAGCACTGTTAATTTAGAATCTATGTATTTTATGTATAGACAAAAAAATCCCTCCTGTTACCACTAAACTCAAAGGACTCTTCAGATTATTACAATATTTCTGGCTTTCACGTGGCCAAAAATTAGTTTGCAAGTAGAACTAGTCTTAGGGATAAGGTGAAGCTTAAATAAGATTTAGAAATGCGAACCTAAAGTATTAGTAAAATTAAAAGATAATTCGGCTTTCATGCCTGCTTCTCTAGGACTGGTTCTCTATAAATGTATCCAGTTTCATCTTACCTCAATATAAATTAACATAAATTAATCTGGAGACTGTAAATGGAGAACTTGTACTATAAAATAAGGCTGGTATCACTGTCAATCTCTATACAAAGCAGAGAGGCTGCTCTGCCGACAACAGGAGCAGGCAGAACACTACCCCATGCTGCATGTATCTGACCAGATTACTACTCAGAGAGACTGTACATAGGTTTCTCATAAGTAAATCACATTAATTCCTTCTGAAGATAAACAGGGGAGTTGTTCCTTTTGGTCACCAAGTTACAGACTATTTTTGGACAGGAATGCTGTTGCTTGCAGTCCCCATGCTGTATATGTGAGACTTGTTAATGACTGTGGTGCCTGAACATGTAAACAGTCTCCAATCCCTCCTGAGAAAAGGCTACAAGTATGTGTGCTCATTCCCTTCAGAGAACAGGTACTGTTGATCCCATCACCACAGCAAGAACTTTAATCCATACCAAAAATCATTTGCAATAGAAAATATAAATTTCTATTATAATAAAGAGCAAATCCACAGGATATTTCTCACTGCATGTAGCAGCTGTCTCCACCAACATGTTAATATTTTTTTAGATTGATAACACACAGCATTGAAAAGCCATACAGTTGACCAATGCACTAAAGAGACTATCATTTATATATGAGCACATCTGTCTGTAGGGGCTTCCTCAAGACAAAGGATGTAAATTTACACTGAAAGCACTGTGTGTTTTTTAAAACGAAGTAAATAGCATGAGAAATCTTAAATTTAAGACACTGAAGTGTAATCCATGAGAGACTGTAGATTAGATTAGAAGTTTCTCAGCTATTTCTGGTTTTTTTAAGCACTGAGTAATGTGAGTATCACATTTTGTTAAGGCTTGTCATTTTAGAATTATCTAAGAACTTGAGATGTGCATGTTTAATTTGGGGCAAGGTATTTGCAGTTACTACTTGTAACTTGTTTTCTTCTAGAAGCTAGATGAAAAAAATCCCCAGGAACTGACTATGTTACAAATATCTACCATACTTGCTG
Source organism: Athene cunicularia (assembly GCF_003259725.1). Lineage (NCBI taxonomy): Eukaryota > Metazoa > Chordata > Aves > Strigiformes > Strigidae > Athene > Athene cunicularia. The sequence goes on from NW_020799101.1 coordinate 19,284,689, forward strand.
AAGTGGGCTTCCAATAAGACTGATAGTTGGAAGAGTAAACCCGGATGATCTTCAATATGTAAAGTTTTTTTTTAAAGCTTGGATTTGCAATTAAACAATAGTATTTGCATCCAGCTATCATTCTGGGTGTTATATGTATTACAGATTGCTCACTGCTTTTTGATCATTACTCAGTTAAACTGTAAATGTTTTTACTGAATCAGAAAGAGTTTTGCTTTCTGGTGCAGAGATCCCTGCCTTTGGTAACATACCCTGCCAATCAGCAGGCTACTAAGAAGAGGTATGAGAAAGCTCTCCCCACTTTTATGTTTTGAAAAAAAGGGTTTTTTTTCCTATCGTTTTTTATATTTTTCCTGATATTTAATGAGTTTCCTGGGTTCTGCAGATCTATTCTTCCATGAAGCTGATGGAAATGCTGGTATATTTGTGTCGTCTTTCAATGAATAATAGCAGCTGTTACTCAGTATAAAAAAATGACAGTCACAGTGAATGTACAGCAGATCTCCAGGGCAATCAGATGTGTGTGTGCCAGCAGAGTGTGTTCACTTCACCTTGCAAAGATGGGCCATTTGAGTCTACTAGATTTTCTGAACTAGCCAGGCTGGATTTACTGGGGAAAGAAAAGCTTGTTCAGATGTTATAATTAACTGCTTAATAACTGCAGGGTCCTTACCTGATGAACAGCAGGAACTAAACTGGAAAGCACTGGGATTGCCCCTTGAAAACTTTTCTACTGGGTCCTGTCCTGAGCAGTGTGTGTCTGCTGTCTGCTCCGTGTACTCAGTGGGGAAAAAATCTCTGTTTTCTTTCAAAAATCAGACCATATTTCAAAGGCTCCGTGGCAACTTTTGTGTTGCCATCAGTGTGATTCTCAGAAGTAGTGAAATACCTGAGTGAAATGTAACTTGTCCATATTGGGTACAAATATCTCAGAAAATGCAGCAATATGGAGTTCAGCAGCTTGGCATCTGAGTCAGTGTACAGCACCACGGGCTGGCATTTTCAGCCCAAACTGAGCCTCTCATGCTTTGCTCTGATTGTACCTCATGGCTGGTTTTTAGGAGCTTGAGTTCATAGAGTCCAATGCGCAGCCTGTGAGCCTGAGCTGGTCCTCATGCTTCCCACTTGGTGAAGTAATTTGCTTGTTCCAGATTTGAGCCAGGAAGAAACCAAAAATGTGGGCCTTGTGGATGATAAAGGAGTTAGTGTTTGATGGAGAGCTCAAGTCCTGAGTGAGCATAACAACAGAGATATAATTGGAGACAGTGCACTAGCTGTGACATGCTGCAACACCACTGTTGCTTGTTTAGCTTAAAAATGTCAGTCAGCCAATTAGTTCAGTGAAGCTTTTCAAAACATTGCCTGTGAGGTTATTACAATCAAAGTGCTAACACAAATAGCCCACATTCCAAGATTTGAGCAGCAGAGAAGAAATCTCAACACAGGGCTGAGTCTGGACCTGATAGAAACTGTGCAGATAAACCCTTGACAGTACAATCAGGGATTTTCAATGCCTAGTTTTCACTGTGATTTTCATCTCTCTGCTCCGTTCTGCATAGCTTGTGTAGGATGACAGCATGTCTGCTCAATTCCCCTCTAGACAGCTGATGAAAAAGCAGACTGCTGAAGTATTACAGGTGTCCTTTATAAACTGGGGCTGCTACAGTATACAGCCCCACATAGTGAAGACAGGTTGTGTTCCAGCTGTGCTTCAGGGATGAGGGGAACTTGCTGTGCAAAGGAATTAGTGACTGCATTCAAGCACAGCAACATCAATCATGAAGAATCAATTCTTGCTCCTCCCATCATAGCTGCAAAGTGCCAGGGGCCATCTGCCCTCAAACAGAGTTGATAAACACATATGAGGAAATGTCAAACTGGTGCAGGCAAACCTAATACTCCTGAACCACCACTGACAGGAGCCCGTATCTCATCCAGCCCTCAGTGATGCTGCTATAACAGCTCAAGCCAGCATGTCTTTTATCCATTCTTCCACCCTCCCCTGGGCTTTCCACATATTCTTGCTCTCTTGGCTTCGTGCTGCTTTGACCCTTCATTTGCATTTATCTCTTACTCTTCTAATCTGCTTTTCAAAAAGTCCTCAATTTATATTTCTTTCTTGCTTTATCCCATCACAAAAGTCCTCAGATATGCTTTTTCAACACACACTCACAGAAAAGAGTTTAATCTTTTTTTCAAAAACATGCCCCCCCCCGATAGATTTTCCTGTGATGATTTTTCAGTTTCGTTATTTTGCAAGACATTTATATCCCACTACTCCAGCATTTCCAATGTCATTTAATATTCAGCTTGGTTTCTCTGCTTCCTCAGAGGTTCAATTTCCTTTTGGCTAAGAAAGAGAATCTAGGTGAAAATGTAATGCAGCTGGACAATTAGACACTAAAAATAGTTTGCTAAAGGTCTGTGCAATACAGAGACCTTTATAAACATCAGATTTGCAGATGATGTGGGTTCAGGATGAGTAGTTTGCTTAATCCTCAGTGCTCTGCTAAATGATTTACCAAGGCTGCTTTTTAATAAACCTTCCTGAACCAGCTATATTCTCCTGCTGTCGACAATCCCCAAACTTGTAAATACAGCTGCTCACCATGACCTACAGTTTAAGATAGAAATAAAATCCTAAAATAAAATTATAGTGATATCTATATTGTTTTGTCTCATAAAATTTATGCCATGTTTGCTTAAGTCAGAAGGACATCAGCATCCGTTATTTAACAGCAATTGAATTAAAGTAATGTAACTGAGCAGGTAAAATTAAAGTCCACGGGGTCTGAGTTACTAGTATTTGAGACCTACCTCGTTCAGCCTCTTGGTTCAGTGCATTTTATTTGAATAAAGGCAATGTCAATTCACTTACACTTTGTGCTCTGAAGCAGCATCCTCAGTCAGCATTTTACTCACACGTACCTCAAAACATCCATTGAGTTAATCCTAAGGAAATGTTGGCTAGGTGCTAAGCAAGGACTTGGCTCTCAGTGATGACAAGTCCATCAGTCCATATGTAAAAAGTGTTCATATAGAAGGAACTGTACTCACACTGAATGTCAGTGAAGTGCAAGACTAAGAGCAGGAATTACACCTTAAGTTCTGCACAAGCTTGATTTGTAAGGGTAAGTTAAAAGACACTGCTTTTTAGCCTGTAACATCAGAGTGGAAAGTTACTAAGTTCTGTTCTAGTCAGAGTGCTCATCTTTGGTTATCACATGCCCTGAATTTCCGAGATGTAGTTTTGTCAAAGATGCAAGCAACTTCTAAAATTGCTTAGATTCCTAAAGATCTCGAATAAAATTATTTAATCAGTTAAACTGTTGTTTTCTGAATAAGTCAAGGTTACTGTATGATTCTTAATTCCCCACCTTCCCATGCACAATCATTCCTGCTTCATTTAATGTTGCCTCTCTACTTTCTTCAATTTTTAGGTGTGTCCAAAAAAAACCCCCAAATCCCTCAGAACGTTTATTTGTCTCCCTCTTCTGATCCTACAATGTGAAATTGTGTTTTCTAATGCTAGCCTGTAGTTTTTGTCCTGAAAGAAGCAAGAGGTTTCTGATACATTGGAGTTAGCACCAAAGAGTTTTGTGATAACAAGAGTGATGGTGAGAAAACAGGGAGAAGGAAACCTTGCAGATGCTGAGAGATGTTTGCCCAAGCCAGGTTTTGCTTTCTCCCGAGGTTTCCAAATCACAGTAACAATGCAACATGCCACCTAATGCAAATGATGATCTGACCTATTATCTTGATAAGTCTTACCTATTGAAAAATTAGTGAAGGATATAGTAAACACTGATTGTTAGCTGCATTCCAACTTATTATCTGTGACAATAAAATTATTAACAGTTAAGCTTTAAAAAGCTAGTCAATTAATTAGTTCAGGAGAACTATTCAAAACACTGTCCTTGAGGTTATTATAATTAAATTCCTAATTTTACATAGCATATATTTCAGACAAATTCTAGTGTAGCTTGCTCCACACAAATTGGCAAATGTCAGACCTTGCAATATTGTAGAGTAGACTAGAGGCCCTGTTCTAAAGTTGATGAAAGAATTCAGTGAAATTGTTAGTCACAACAGGCACCTGAGGCTGAGTCAGTGCTTCAGCAGAACCAGAGGCTTCTTTTCCCCTTTCTCCTTGACCTCTTGACTGCTTTCTAATATCTTTCTGCTGAGCTACTGCCTCTTCTACTGCAGTTCCTTTCTAGATAAGAATGTTTTTGACTCAATGGTAACATGGCATGGCAGTTTCAGACTCCTGTCATTACTCTTCTTCCCCTCCAAGCCACACAGAACAAATGATATTTTATGTAAAGTTGTTTTGCTAATGTAGGTGGTACTACTTTGATGGGGATGCAAGAGCAAGTTTGGTAAAATACCTTGCTGTTGACTCAAAGGTAATGAATATGGACTGTAGTTTGGACTTGTGATGAAGATTCCTCCCTTCCTTGTTCCTCACCCTCATCAAGCTGAGAGCAGGAATCTGAGAAGCCAAAGATGTCATAACACTTGCTGTTTGACATAGGGCAGTCATCTGCCATTATACCTTTGTCTTAACTGGTTGTTAATTACAGGCGTTCTGCCTTTGTACTGTTTGCCTGTGGATGAAATCTCACCCTTTTTTTTGAGTGTCCCCTGTAGACAAGCCCTTAGGTGACTCTTGCTAATAACCTCATTTCTGTCACACCACAAAGGCCACAAGCAGAACCTATAGATCAGTTTCTACTTGAACTTAAATCAGATAAGGTAAGTTATAATTTAAAACCCTCCTGAGGGAGAGATTAGTCTTGCACGGTCTAGTAGCTGTCCCTGACCTTGCTTATTGAGTGAAAATAACCCATAGGAAATCTAATAGAAAAAGAAGCACTTTAGTCACATGTATTTTTACTTCATGTAAGGATAGAACCTATTACTCCATCTCCTGTTTTTAAAGACAAGAACAGTCTTAACTGCTTTTATTAATGAAGGACTATTATTATATATTAATAAATAAGCCTAGAAAAGTTTAGGAAAGATGTATAAAAATATAGTGGACTACCTCCAGATGTAATATGGGGCTTAGGCACATGTGATCCAACCCACTGTGATCCAATTAACTATGGCAGCCTGTCAGCTAAAGTTACTATAGGGGACTGCATGTATGCCTCAACTGCTCAGTTAATTGCTTGTCTCATGTATCTCAGTTGATGAAGAGCAGTAATTTAGGAATATAGTAAGTACTTTATTGATAGTCTTCTTAAACAGATGCACATCACTTTATAAACAAATGTACATGTGCAAAATAATGCATGCTGTATATTCAAAAAATCCTCCAATACTTCCCAAATTATCTATTTTATGGGAATTTCATATATATCAAAATTCAGGACTTGTAGTTAATGACCTGAAAGTATCAATTAATGCACTGTGAATTAGTATAAATATATTATTGTACGATCTTTGAATTAGTCAATATTTTGTTAAAGTTGTAGATACTTCAAATTAGAAACAGTAAAGACCAGATGGATGAATTTATATGGCCATGTGCCTTTCCCATCCGAGACTATGTTACCAGACATTCATCATGGCGCCAGTACAACCAGATTGAATTTGTTTGCTGTACCTCAAGGATACAAGACTGGTATTTGTTTCCTTCCTTTCTGTTGACATGCTGAACAAGGTGCTTTTTGAAGTGCCCCGAGAGAGGCATTTTTTCCACCTGCCAAAGTCATAGGATCTTCAGGCCAAAGGGTCCTAGGGAAGAGAAACTCAAGCATAGCCAGTGATGTCACGTAATACTAATCATTATTTCCTAGAAATACTTTGGTTTATAGATGGAGATAAAACTGCTAATTGCATTGACAGTTGCTGACAATCAGGGTCACTGGAACTCAGTTGTGGCTACTTCCCTCTGCCCTGACAGCACCAGTCATCCTGTGTAGGCAGAGAACTGGCTTAGCGGCAGCTCTCCTGCAGAGACGTTTTAGTGCTTCCAGACTAGCCATCTGCCTCGAACTCCATCAGTTTGTCCTGTGATAAGCTCAGGTATGGTCTGGCACACTTCCTCTGCACAGGGCAGCTCTCACTGCTGGCTAGAAATCACCCCTTCCCATTACAGGTGTGCTGAGAACAGAAGCTCCACGCTGTGAAGGATTTCAGAACTTCAAAAGCTGGCACAGTTTCAAACTGGAATGAGAATACTATTGACTATTCTTTGAGCAGACCTTTTCCACAGCTGTCAGGGTTATTTTATGGTGATAAAATAGAGGCCACACTCCCTGACTTTGCTTGTGGAGAAGGTTGTTTGAGACTGCAACAACTTAACTAAACTGAACATCCATTTCCTCTACTACCTTTCTCCACCCAAAAAGGCAAGTTTTTCTGAAAAGCCAAGTTATTCACTTGGAAAGAAGTTAGCTTTGTTTAACACACATTATTTTAATAAATACAAGCTGGCTGTTTCTTATCATGTTTATGTCTCTAGATGTTTATACACAGATTGTTTCACATTTTGTTGTGATATCTTTCCAGGTATTAAACATAAGCTGACTAGCCTACAATTTTCCAGCTTCTTCTTTTCCCTTTCTGCAGAAGAGCACTGTAGTTCTTGTCAGTCCTCTGTGTGTCCTCATAGTTCTGATTGTTTCAATTATTTCTTAATCTTCTAAGGTGAATTTCAGCAGACTCTGTTATCATGCACATGGCATAGATTTTGGCTAAATATTTGCTATCTGTTCTCTCCTAATTCTAGCTGTTGTTCCAGACCACTGAAACGTGTTAGGAATCTGGTCACAGCCACTCCTTTTATGAAGGCTCAGGCACTGAACACTTTGTTCTTTTACATTCCTTCATATATTTTTCATCATTCCTTCTTAAGACCAGTGCAATGCTCTCCATCTTTTACCCTGAATGTATTTATAAAAGCTTTTCTCACTGCCTTTTATGTCCTTTGATGGTCACTGCTCATTTTGTGCATCAGACTTTCTGATGTTATCTGCAAATCACTTTAAGTTATGCTCAGTGACCACCCATGTTTCCATTTTTAAGCAATTAATTTTTGATTTTTAGGTCAATAGCAAGCTTTTGATGTTCTTGATATTGAACATTTACAATACTTATCTCTCTTCTCTAGAGGGATAACCTGCTATTGTTTCAATATAGAACACTGCTGTATTCTATTCCAAAAATGTCAGAAGTATATTTCAACACTGGCTGAACTTTTTTCCAGTTTTATTCTATTAAAAAAAATCATAGCAAATCAATTCAATTTCAGAATAATGTGTATTTTGACAGACTGAATATAAGACTAAAATAATATTTTGTCAATTTTTTTGCAGCCAACTGCTATTTAAAAAATGGACAACATCCACAGGAACAGGAGAAAAGAAAGAGGAAATAGAAACGGTCTGACTACATCTAACATGGCAAGAACATCAAATAATGCTCTGTTACAGCAATGCTATTGAAGACTTACTGGCAATAGAGGTCTGGCAAAGAAAGCCCTTCTTGCCTTCTGCAGGATAAAAGTATATGTGGGACATCCACATCAAGGAACAAGCATGCTGCCCTAAGGCTATTTCCATGGGGAATGCAGGCCATTGGGACTGTGGTACCAGATGGCAGAACTGTAAATCATTTTCTATATGCCCTAGTTATCCCTGATAATCTGCCAAGCCTGGTGAACTGTATACCCTTTTCCTTGACAAGTCAGGTTTTTTGTTTCTAGCTAAGTGGTGAATTTTCTCAGGTGAAGAAAGTCCGACTAAGAACAAATCAGTTAGTGAGAACTTTCAAAAGAAAATGCTATGCTGGAAACAGTAGAGCTTAGGCCCAGTAGATGTAATATATCTGATTTTTACATATGAATTATCTTTGGAAATCTGTCCTGCTATTCTTTATTTGTTAACTTGAATAGACTGTAACTATAGCTTGTTATAATCTGTGTTAGATCCCTATTCTGGAGGTTCACTCTACTGCTGAACTCAACCACAATGATGAAGCAGTCACAGGATGACCTGCAATGAACTCCGTGTCTTAATTTGGCACAGCAGAGCATTCACTCATTGGCTTTCCTCTGGGTATATGGAGCCCCACAGTCCAGCTGTCCTCAGCCCCAAGAGCTGTGCTGATTCCCCAGCTAGGTTAAGGACATCTTTCCGCAGACTGCCTCCAACCCCACCTTCATAGGTACTCTGATTAATAATTTCATCTTTCAAAGACTAGAAAAGGTTTTTTTAAGTTTAAATTCCAACCATTTTGTTAGTTGATATACAGCATGAGACATACAGCTCTGAACACAGCCCATGGCCAAAACCTGCAAAATCACTTCTAAGTTTTGGTGTCTTATTTGAAAGACTTCTAATTCTAATAAGAGTCTTCCACAAAATAGAGCTTGCCTACTCCTTTGGCCAACTTCAGAAGTTTTTTTCAAACTGATTTCCCTGAGGTTTTTCTTCTTTCCACTTTGCCACTTCCAATTCCCTGTGATGGTTACAGCAGATAAGCTTCATTAGCAAATCAGTAGTGTTTGGCAGGTTGTCTTCATCTTCCTGCTAGGACAGAGTCATGCTGTTGACACTCAGACTGCACAGTAGACACTGAGGTACCGCATTCAGCTCTTCTAAGCCAGTCATGCAATCCAGTGGGATCCAGTCTTCTTGGGAGAGCAGACCCTGTGGTTCATTCTGGTGGCTGGAGACAGGTGAAGGCCACCAGCTCTGCTGACACTATCAGTCCGGAGACAGGTGAAGGCCACCAGCTCTGCTGACACTATCAGTCCTGGACATGACAGAAGAAAATGGAATATATACGAGCACTTGTGCTGTGCAGCTTTGCAGGACAGGATGGTGTCAAGGGCCTGGGTCCGGGCTCTCTGAAAAGCTATGACAATGGAGAGCAGACCACCCTGAGCAGCCTTAGTTGGGTTAGTTCTCCTTACAGGCTTTACACAGTCCGTGAGCCAAAGACAGAGCTCTTCTGATGTAATTGGAAGCATAGAGTAATAAAAGTAAGGTTATAGCCATATGGAGAGTTGATAAAGTAGACTGAGTATATTGGTTTATACAGATAGTTCAGATAATCAGGGGAACACCGTATGGCTGACACAAAGCAAAGGATGTTTTTTTAGTGAGGAATCAGTTGTTTGATTAAAAAATAAATACTTTCAAACTGCACAATACACTTTACAAGGAGTGTATAATATTTCTAGTATTAGTTAGAATGAACCTTTCTTCATAACTGAAAACACTTGTATGGCAGATATGTGAGCAGTAAGCATTAATTATGTCCAGTTCTGCTGATTCTCAGATGAGTTTATGTGTGTGTTGCATCTCTAAAAAGACAGTAGTAGAGAAGTTTTCAGCCAGCCCGATGTGATCATTGGTATATAGAAATTGCATTGATGTGGTGATCGGTACATGGTTTCTTGCAATTATAACAGGGCATTCTAGGACTCATGATAGATATTGTCACTTCTGAGGGCATTTCTTTTTTATTCAGACACTCAGCTTTGCCTTGTGCTTTACAAATGCACTTGAGGCAGACTGACATTCAACACAGATCATGGTCTGGTATGTCTTAGCTCTGAATTTCAAACCAGCTGTGTTTTAGCTCACTTAGCAGCTGATAATATGGGACTACCTTATAGTTTAGGCCAGATGGGACTCAGCTGAGTTTCTTAGAACAGCTGACATCTCAGTTGGAATAATTCTTGCAGCTAATCAGAAAAAGCTTGAAAGATCGAATTAAAAAATAAACACAAGAAGAAATCTAATGCCTTTTGCATTTCTCTGACTGGAGTGTATTTGCTTTTCTGAGCTACCTCAGATTATTTGGCCTTTTTCTTATTATACTGCACACCAACCCTACTATGTGTTAAAATGTTTAGCTAGTGCAGAAGATATAAAAGTTACTACTTAAGACAAATACCAGGGCTTCATGCTGAAAAATTCTGTCTGATTGCCAGGGTTACATATTGTGGAAGCAAAACTAAGATGGGGGTTAACATGAGAGAAGTGTGGGCAAAGAGTAAGGTATTGAAAGAAAGGAAAAGGACGTTTACATGAACTTTGAAAATAGTATGTTAATAAAAAACATTCATTGTACTTAAGTTTTCTTTTAGCTCAATATCTAGAGCTTATGCTGAAGCTGGTCAGAGTAATCTGGTTCTGTGAGTAATTCTCAATCATGATTTTCATGGCTGGGCACTTTCAGCTAATTGTGATGGTGGTCTGACATCCCTGGGCCATGACCGGAGGTTAGGAAAATGAAGGCAAGGGGTTTGGAGTGTTTAGATTAAATACAATGGACAGAATATGCCAGGTGATGATATTGCTAATAAAAACGTTGGAGTATGGGTCTCCATTGGCTATTGAAAATCAGCTGCAGAAAACATAAACAATGTGCATTCTGTCCCTTCCTGACTGGCGCCCATCAGTCCTCCATAGATCTATATTGTGCATCATGGATAGCACGCCGCAAAATAAAGTCCCCCAGGCTGTGCAAGTGGTATGTAATGAAACCATAACAGTTCTATTAACCAGACAGATATCTAATTTTGGGAGTGAAATGTACTGCTTCCTTGTTCACAAATTTCAAAGCCTACTTGCACTTTAAAAAGTACAAAATGAGTTTTAAATCTGATGACATTACTGCCACTTAACTTGGTGCTGGATTCATTGTTCTCATGTGCTAAGAGTAGGGAACAAGAAATAGCAACTGACCTCCAAAATATCCTTCATGATTTATATATCTACCCTGCGTGCCTCTAGTTATAACTAAGTTTCCCAGGGGAAAAGAAAACCAAACCAACTTCAGTTGGATTTTATTACTTGAAAAGAACCAAACCTCTTAGGATTATCTGATTTAGCTGTTTTTCCTTCACTTTAGAACTTACTAGAGCTGATTTTTTTTATATTTTTTTTTTTTAATTTTTTAGCTGTTACTAGCTGATTAGCGTTGATCACATTGGAAAGCAGTGTGAGATTTTTCACCACAGAGCATGTCTTCAAGTTTTTGGTTCTTTTTTATGTGTGATACAAGCTGATAAGAACTGCAGTTGAAAGGAAGGAAAATGATGAGTACAGAATAAAAATTTGTTCTTTAGATTCTCTTTGCAGCACAGGCTGAAATAATTTTGACAGACCATTGAAAGAGACATGAAATAGGAATGTGGAAAATATTTTGTCCTCGAGTTCTTTTTGACACAAATGCAAAAACAAGGAAGAAAACTTGTTTGTAGATTAAAAATACAGGGTTTTTTTCTACTATGCTTTCCCTGTTTTTTAAGGAAAAATATCAAGGAAATAATGCTGAGCAACTGAAAGGGGAGGACTTGCTTGTCCTGTTTTAAAACACCATTTTTTTGTGTTGCCTGTTGTTACAACATATCCTCTCAATCACATAAACAGGTAATTGGGGGAAAAGGGTCCAATCATGTTTTCACTGTTAAAGGCCCAACATTCCTCCCCATGAAGGAAATGATGAAAAACATTCCCTAGTGGGGACAGATAGTACCTGATATCTTGATATTTTCAAGGTGGCATTAATATCTAATACCTTATTTTTATTTGTTGTGGAAAAATGTTATTCCCCAGTATGCTGTCTTTCATGTTTTACTTACATAATTTAAAAAGGAATCAAATATTTTTTTCTCTTTGGAAGTCAGTGTAAAAAGCCTTTACTATCTGTATCAAAATAACAACTGTTTACCTGGCTTTTTCTACCCTCTTTCAACATTCATTAAGTGAACTGAAGTATGCTTACTGGGTCTGGATTCTTGTTAGATAACTCTATTTAAATAAGGTCAGGTACGTTTAGCATTTGATTAAGTTGTACTTAAAGAAAATGTAGAATACTGCTAAAACTTTACTAATGTAGTTTTTTCTCTAATCAGTGTAGTACCAATTCTCCAGAATACTGATAGAAGCCAGGTGAGGTCAGTAATGTCAGGCTCCACATGAGCACAGACTCTATCTCTCCTTCCCTAAGAACAGAGCCATTAGCTTGATGGTGGGCCTATTTCTAATAGGTGTAATTCTGTCCTGTTTATCTCCACTTCCTGCTATTTCAATGGATCACGGTGTTGTTTTCTCTACCATGTAAAGCCTTGTGAAGTGGCACTGTGAGCTATTAAATGGGCTGTTCCATCTCTGTGGGAGCCACATGCTGGTTAGATGAAGTTACTTCTGAACTTATAAAGTCCCCTGAAATCATTTGGGAGTGTAAAGATCTCAAGCATTATTAATATGTTTGCAAATTATTGGAGTCTGTCATTTCTGATGCAATTATTTACAAAAGATATCATAAACCAGCATTTCTCTGAAATAGTCTTTGCTCTTAGTTCCAGGTTATTCAAATAGCATTTTGTCCCAGAGCTTTTATTTCCAGACTTTCTAGGCTTTTCCCAGGGTGGTATCTCATCAGTTTGTTCCTCTGCTGCATTCTCTAACATCGTTGTTGTTCCTCTTCTTTAATTCCCCTACTTCTCCAGCCTCTGCTAAAGCAGTATGCAGAAGCTGTTCTCCTGCATAACTCCAATTACTGACCAGACTTCTTTAGGCAAAGATGTGCCTGTTTTGTTGGCTTTAAGATAATATTTTTTCCTTAGATTTATCTTAAATGATGGATGACTCTTTTATTTCTCATTTTTTTTTCTTGAAGCTGGCTATGGTCTGTACTGTATCCCAGGGGGCAGGGGGGAGGAGAAGAATTGTGCTGCAAAATGCAAGATAATAACTTTTTCTCTACTGGTTTCTTAGATATGGCTAAATTGATGCAAGCAAGCAATATTCTTCCCTTCCTTCCACTCCCATCCCCTTTCCTCCCCCATCCCTTACTAACACTAGTCTTCTCTGGCAGCGTGTAAACTGAGTTCACAGCGGCAGTGAGCAGCTTCAGGCACTCAGACAGTGAAAGCACTGCATAGCCTTCCAAATAGGCTGCACATATACTGGCTAGTCAAGCTGTGGTAGAGCTGGTATTTTCAATATTGCCAGCTAATGTTGTGCTGTACCTCTTGACTGAGAGAGTTAAATTGCTCCCCAGCTCTACAAGATGTTGCAAAACCTGCTTATGACCTGCTACTGCTCTGAATGTCTTACCGATGTAATGAATGTTCAGGTATATGAGCCTAAGAAACAGTACTAAGGCTTATAAGGGAGCTTGTGTTATCTCTGAAGTAAATAAAAGTAGCCTAAAACATTTTCTGAAGATCTATCTGTAACCTAACATTTCATCTGTATTAATATTTGTCAAGAGCTGAAGCCATTTTCCTGTTGACTTTGTGCAGTGTGTTAGGGAAGCTTAGCCTGTGCAAGCAGCTAGGCTGTAGTGAACTACTGGCCATCAAAAAGATTTAAGTTGCTTTAAATAGACTTGTAGGAATCTGAAATACTTTAATCGCCTAGCTTGCAGCAAAGCATTTGCAGTGTCTGGATTTATTTATATTCTCCTCACATCCTCTGGAGCAAGAGATAATGGCTGATAACATTTCCTTCTACCCCACTAACTTTCCATAATTATTGTACAAAGGTTTCTGCACATGTCCCTGGACTTAAAGCATGGTGACAGGGCTGCCTGTAAAAACCAGAGGATCTATTTACTAGAGTAAATAGAAAGTGAAGAGTCAGGATTAGATACATATTTTATGAATAAGCAATATGTGGCGAACAATTATTTTTGTGAAAGAGTAGGTGGTTCATTAAATTTTAAAGTCGAGGAATTTGAAATTCTCCACTATCTACATGGTAGGTTTGTCCTGGCCTTGGACAAGGATAATGGCGAGGTGGAAATCTCCTTGTTGTGAGGAAGGAAGCAACGTATACGGCAGACATTACATAATAACTACATATTTAGTATCCACTCCTTGAATCTTATTTTGGATATTTCAGTGGCCTTTTTGATATTCCAGCTCAGTTGCTTTCATCATTGCCATGATTTGAGCTTGCACTGCATGTTTGCCTGATACAGGAATTGGTTGGATGAAGCTCAGAATGACCCAGGTTCAGGGTCCCGATGTCTGAACTCCTCAGTGAAACACACAGCGCCCTGCGTTTCCCGCTCCGCAGCACTGACCGATGCATTTAACAACAGGCAGACACAGATGGGGAGCTCTTTGTCGGGGCACTAACAGGCCTTACAGGCCCCAACCTCCCAATTTGGGGTCTCCCCCACTCTATCCACAGCCCATGTCAGCCTCCCAGGGCCATCAGTCCCTGCCCCAGCCAAGCTGCAGCCGGGCCGATCCCCAGCTGCCCGGCCATGGAGCCATGGTCTCTGCTGAGCCAGGCCTGCCCACAGCTGAGCCCAGCCTTGGTCCATCCCACACCTGAGGCTAAGGCTGCCCCCACTGCCCCTGGCTCCCTGCTCCTGGCTGGGGCAGAGGAATGGGCCTGGGGTGCCAGGCCCTGCCACCCTGGGACACCCCACGCCACAGGGTGCTGCTGGCCATTGTTGCACCCTGCGGCTTGCTTTTGGTCCTGTTTCCAACTCACACCAGGTTGGGTTTTCTTAATAAAATGTGAAATGCAACCTGGTATTTCATTTTACCAGAAAGGTCAACGTAAAGCTCATTTGGGAATGCTCTTTCATGCCTTATATGCTGAGAGATCTCCCCGTAGGACCAAAATGCAGTTTGTCCTGAAAGGCTGGGCCCAGTCTTAACTTGCGTATCTGCATAAAATGTATCAAAGGCTCACTTCAAAATTCACTCTCAGTTCATCCACATGGTGGACAGCCCAGCCCAGCTGGTCCCTCCACATACCTTTCACTTCAGTGCTCATCAATTTATGCTGAGTTTTTCCTTAATTTATACCATCCACAAACGTTTGAGCTTTTAATGCCCAAGGGGCATCCTGGAGTGAGACACAACAGGCTGTTGCTGACAGCAAGGAAACAGCTGGAGTTTTGACTGTCTTGATCTTTGTCTGGTCATCTGGGAGGCCACCCATGCCTCCTAGACAGCTGTCAAGTTGACAGAAGAGAGCAGATTGTGCCGCATAGAAAATTTCTAATGAGATTTTTCTGCTTCAGTCAGAAAAAGTCACAAATCTAGGACCTGTGAACACAGCTCTTCCACTAGAGCTCTTACAGAGGTGAATATCTGCATTCCTAAGATCTGAGTCTCGGTCTTGAACACCCTAAAGTCTTGTGGGCTATAGTACAGCAATGATATGACAGCTTGGATTCTGTATTTTGATGGCATTCAGCTCTAAGTTTAAAAAAAAACAGTAGTCAGAAGACACCTCCTACTCAAATAGTCATGTTCCTATAATCACAAGGACACAGATTAAAAAAGTCACCTGATTTGGCTGAATTTTCTCTAGTAATTTTCAGTGATGCTTAGACACAAACAAGGGTGGGTATTTTTATATACATACATACACAATCTAACTTCCTACCATCTCTGTTAACTCTAAGGTACATTTTTTTAGTTCTGTAAATCAAGCACATTTCATACGAAGACACAGCTAGAAATGGCACTAAACTTAGGGTGAGGAACAAACAACTTAAACACAGGATCATATCACTGATGCTGTTGGTGGACCAGCTACAGCTTTTTTTTTTCCCTTTCTTCAAGGAACAACAGGTTCAACCAAGAGCTTCAGCAATGTCAAGAGTTACTTAGAGCTAGCAGGAAAGAAATTTATTTGTAAGGGACAGTGAAGAAAAGATTGGATTTGACTGGCATGCACTTAAAATTGTATATCATATTTCTGGTCAGTTTAGAGGTGGAGATGAAACTGCTGTGTGGATTTCCTAGGTCCTTTCACTCTTCCCAAGATATCCTGCACGCTTCACGCAGCTAAGCTGGTACTCCAGATGACTGCCTCGCTTTGTGCAGTGTGTGTCACTCTCTCTATCCCAAGTCATGCTAAATCTTGTTGACACAAATGTAATGGCTCAGAATCTCTCCATGGGGATTTCCTGTCATATCATGAATGAGCATGACTATTATATCACGGTAATTTTGTATAAAAGAGGTCAGCAATATTCAAGTTAAAAAAAAAAAAAAACCAACAAAAACCTAAAAAAAGAATTTGCTTCCAGTTTGCTGCTTTGGACTGAAAGTCAAGAATTTCCAGATATTTCTATTATGGCTTCAGATTTCAATATTTGATTTTGGAAGACCCCTTCTTCCAAAACTGATACTTTTTTGGTGAATTTTTTTGTGTTATTTTATCACATATAATTATAAGTTGCAGTTTGTCTTTTTCCTAGAATTTGTCACGAATGTTCTAGAGTTGTGTTATGTTAACAGAATTTTTAAAATATAGCAGTTAAATGTTTTTCATACAGCAATAAAACCAAATCTAGTATTAGAAGGAATGAATACAGCCCACATTCAACTGCTGTTTGCATAGTAAACATTAATTGGCCATAAAGAAATCAAATTTTATATAAACTTGCAACAACTTGCATGCTTGAAAAAAAAGGCTTCTTAGTTTTCCTATATTTATTACCATTTGGCCAAGATTTTTAGAATATGCAGTGCCTATGTGCAAGATAAAATAAGTGGGGTTTGTGTTTATCATTAATCCATTTGAAAGCTGAACATTTGTAGTGTCTGTTATTAAAATCTCTCAATATTGTCTTGTGTATTATGTTCTGTTTCACAAAATGGCAAACGTTCACAGAATTAATAAAAAGAAAGCAATCAAACAGCAAACATCCATTGGTCTGATACAAACTGGGACCAATAAGCCCATTGTACAAGGAAGCAGTCATCCACATTTCTCAGTCCTTGCATAAAGTTCAGATAGCTGGGTCTTTCAATGGCAAGTGACGCTAGAATCAGCAGCAGTCACTCACCTGAACCATCTGTTCTGTTCTCCATTCAGTGGGAAAGGAAAAATAAAATGGCATTGTAAAAGACCTGGTTAACATACTTATTGAACTCAAGTATCTGGCAGCATCCAAGGCACGTGCAGCTTTTGTATTAGTATGAGTCTTCACTGAATTGATAGTTCTTCATCTGAAAACTGGCATGGTTCTTGCTTTTGCGTGTGTGTGCGTGCATGCGTGTGTGTGTGCATTGAATCTGCAATATGTTATACATGCAGATGATTAAGCATTTGCCAACATTTCTCAATACTGAGATTATTTGGGACCATGAAGAAGAAAGAGGTAAATTGTGGTTTAAAAGCTTCACAGTGTAGCATGCACTGCTTAGAGTGGTCCTCTTACTGTGTGTTCCTCTGACATTATACTAATAGAAATTCTCAAATGTAATAGAAAACAGTATTAGCTGTATCACTATAAAAGGTGGCTTTTTATATGCTACTTGTTTATTCAAATTTATTAAAACGGCCTGAAAATTTCAAATGCTTCTGCATATGCATAAGCATTTAAGAGCCAGATCAGAATTCAGTCTGGCTGTTCTGATTTAGTGCATTGAATGACTAATGGGATAAAAATCAGGAAGTCTGGGCTTTGTTCCACATTTTGCTGCTTGTTTGTAGATTTTCAAATCTGTTTGTGCCTCAGTTTCCCCATCTCTAAAAACAGAAACATTTCATGTGTCCATATTTGTAAAGTGTTTTAAGACATCAACTAAATTTGGTCCATCAATGGAAAGTTGTATTTATCATCTCTTGTTCAGTGCCTGCTGCTCATGGACTTTTTGGAAATGGATTAATCAGATGCAGATGCACTGGTGCGTTAGTGAGATTATTTCAGTTCAAGAACTAATTAGAAAACCTCAAAATATTTCTGAAGATGCTGAAAGAAAAAAAGTGTAAGATTTAACAAAGGACTGAAGTATCAAGGGTGTAATGAATAAACAAATCTTGAGAAGTTTAAATAGACATGATGAAGCTGACCGATTTTGTGCCTCAGTTTCTCTGTCTGCAGAATGGGATTAAGGAAATTAATGGCTTCCCAACGAAGCAGTGAGAACTCAGTTCAGTCATAGCTACCCAGTGTGTTGAAGATGTAAATTGCTAATCATTGCTTTGGTCTTTTTTTAAAGCCACAATAAGGTAGCACTAAGAAATTGAGACTCCCTTTAAAAAATAAAAAGGTGGCTTCACATGCATGTTTACAAAAAGATTATTGGCTTTTCCAGGGGATCTGTTCCCCTTGATATCCACAACAGAAATTAGGTAGACTTTTCTGGAAGTAGGATCAGATTCTTCTTCTGATATATCTAAATCTAATGATGTCGTGTTTTGGAATTCATATGGGTCACAGTTGGCAGTACTCTGACAGATTTATATGGACCCTGACAACACCCAGATGTATACCAGGAGCAGCACACAGGTGGAAAAGGCTGCAAATGAATGTATAGTGAAAGTCATAGGATATGGTTCATGAAATCAGTTGGAGAAATTTGGATGAAAATCTAGTAACCTTCCTGCTATCGATTCCTGTTGACAAATGGCAGACATCTGTCCTACCCCTCATGCCATCTTGCTGGGTGTCTCACAGTCAATCACACATGTTGAGTCATGGAAATGGTAGAGTCAGGGAAACTGAACCCAATCCATTTAGGAGTGAACTCATGGGGTGTGTAATGTTTTTTATAGCTAGTCTCACGTAGTGATAATGAGCAGCCATGTGGCATTGTAACCTACTCCTTATTTACAGCATAAACCAGTTTTACTCCTGAAAGGGCAGAGCCAAATGTTTTGCAAGCAAGCAGTCTGCACATTTCGAATGAGCTGTTCCTTTAAATCTAGCACTTGGTAGTATGAACTGAATAGCGTAATTACAGGTAAGGAAGTGGTGGTATTGTGAGGAGATGATGGAAGGGTTTTTCAGCAAACAAGCAGAGCTGGGAGCTTGTATCCTGCTGTTGCTGAAGCACCACAGCATTCCCAGAACCCACCAAATCTTCAAAACATAAGAACATACAATGAGCATATCCTAAACAAAAGCATGTAGCATAAACTGGAGTTCGAGTATGCCTGTCCCATAATTAGCTA
Source organism: Athene cunicularia (assembly GCF_003259725.1). Taxonomy (NCBI): domain Eukaryota; kingdom Metazoa; phylum Chordata; class Aves; order Strigiformes; family Strigidae; genus Athene; species Athene cunicularia. The sequence continues at coordinate 19,303,603 of NW_020799101.1, forward strand.
AGGAAATACGGACAAGGGTCTTCTGATCAGGAGTCCTCTGATCTGAGCTCAAGGCTGGCAGATGGTTGCTGCCATGTAAGTAGATCTGAATAGATTACTTCTGAAAATGAAATAAATATCAGTAAGAAGTAGGGAGCAACAGGGTTTTTTCTTTTTTGCTGCAGCAGCTCTGGTTTAAATCAATAAGATAGCTAGACTGGGCTATTTTTTTCTTTTCACACTGCAGAAAATTTGAGGAAGGCTGGTCTGTGGGCCTGCCTAGGTGCTATGGAGTCTTCTCTTGTATCAGTAAGAAATATTTTTACAGTCACTCACAACTGTACAATATATAAAAGGGAATTTTGGTTTTTTGATGGTACATATGTATATGGAGAGCATAAAATTAGAAACTGTTAATATTTGGACATGACTCAAGATATGCTATGTAGGTAAACAGCGTAATATATTGCATAAAGTGTTGTACCAGTTGTACTGCATTGCACTGTACTCCTCTCTAAAACTATTTTTCCTTGTCACTCTCTCCTGTCTCATAAGTAAGGAGTCAGTATGAATATGTTTATAATATGCAGAAGGGGCTTTTCACAGGTGTGAAGCAATTACGTGTAAGCCACATTGCACCAGGCTTTTAGCCAACCAGGGTTGTAGGCAAGAGCCGTATGTCATTTCTCAAGTACATGATACATCATTGCTTGAGACCCAAGCATATTTTACCACACACATTGCCCATCCGTTTCTTGTTTTTATCTGTGGGTTCTGCATGTTTCTCATTGCAAGCTCTCTGCCTTCTGTTCTCTTTGGAAATCACTTTGCTGATTATGGATACTGTCAGCACAACCAAGTGCAGAAATGATGCCATATCCACATTTCATGTAAAATTGAAGCTTACATTTGTGAAATTCATCTGTCATTATGATGCCCAGAGGAATTGTGCAAAACTGAGGAACAATACAGCTCCTTCATTAGCAGATTAAAAAGAATAACACTCAAAGCAGTTACTGGAAAGGGTAAAATTTTTCTCTGGACTCTACTTGGTGGTGTCTGATATTGTCCATAAGCTATAAGGATGTAACAGTTCTGGTTTATCTGCGTATTTATTCCTCTTGCAAAATTGTTCTTTAAGAAACCTTTTTAGTTTATGTATAGGTTTACTGCATAATGAATGACTGAGTGATTATTTACTTCTCAATCACCAAATAAATCTTTGAAAATAGACCAAACAAATAGGACTACCTGAATAGTGATGAGGACAAAGACATTTCAAAATGGATGTTTCACACTGAAATCTGTGTTGTATTTCTGCATGGAGTGTTCCACTGGATCTGCAATAATATACACTTTTTGGGTATGTGAGACAGATAAAGGTGGTGAGTTAGGGTTGCAACCTTAGAGGCAGAACCTTTAAACTAGTAACTGTGTGGTGCAGATTTTCTCCCAGGACAGAGGAAACTCAGTTCAGTCCTTCTCAGCATGATTAATCCCACGTTTTCTGGTTTTCCTCCTCTCCGTGCTGGTAAACTTCTGGCTGACATGTTTCACTTTGCATAAATAATTAACTAGTTCCTGGAACCTCGTTTGAGGTGCTTTCTCCAGGCTAAAATATGATTCTCACAGCCTGGCTCCACGGCTAGGAATTCTTGTATCATCACCAGCACTGCCTTCCCCCAGCAGTGCTGTGGATCTAGCCATAGAAATCTGGCCAAAACTACCTAGTAAATTCACTGCAGATGTACAGATAGTCTGGGGAACGACTGAAATAGTGTTAACCACTTACAATTATCTTTGTCATGACCAGTTTGCACTCTAAAAGACACAAATAAAATTAAGACAGCTGGAAGACCCCAGCTCCCTATAGCTGAAAGACTATGGTTGCATGCCTCCAGTGTGGCATTTTCTCTTCCTTTTCAGCATGAAGGAGTTGGTAATCTGAATTTTGTGATTAGTTCCTAACAGATATAGTGGAGGAAGAGCTCTGAAGAAGGACATGAATGAGGAGAAGTTAGAGATGCTGGTTATCATGAGATTACATAGTTGCTGCATGTCTTGAGAATAGCAGAGGCACAGTGGCAAGACTGGCAAAAAGAATCCAGTTTGGGTCTTCTTCCACATTCTGTAGGGAGTCCTTGCAGAAACCAGCACTGCTTCTGGTACCACTGTTTGCAGATTAGTTTGAGATGATTAGTAAAAGTTCCCAATCCATACAACCCTGATGAAAAGTGATTATTACAGTTACTTTATTATGTTCTCTTTTTTGAGAAGACCATCAATAGAATCTCAGGCAGAAACAATCCCTGGATATTTATTTCCTTTAGCATTTGGGTATCTTAAGTCATAATGAACTCTGCTTATTAGGTAATTTGTACAGATTTGGTGAGTGCAGGGAGGTACCTGTGTTTCAGATTGTTAGTGATGCTGCAATTTATTCCAGTTTGCATGATACAAGTTACTACTGAATGGATGAAAGAAATGCTAATGGAGTCTTCCTTTGCAGTTTTGAATGGACTTTATATTAATTAAAATGTTGACTTTATAATCCTTGTCTATTAAAACTATCCTGTGTGTTTTTAAAATCAGGTTCAAGGAAAATGCAGATATACTTGGAGAAAGAGTATTATAATTAAAAATACAGTTTCAAAGCAATAAAAAGTGGCTAGATTTGTGGATCAGTTTTACTTTGATCCTGAAATCCCATATAATCCGAGTACAACTCACTTTTAGTAGGATGATAATTGAATAGACCTCAGCTTCTTGCTTCTTTTCAAGCCACTGTGCTGTACTTCGGAATAGGCAAAATATATTTGCGGAAGCTTTAAAACTGGGGATTCAGACAACAGTCCTCCACTCCTAGTTTTGTCAGAGACTAAATATGTGCACTTTAGGACACACTTTGGAACAGCCCTTTACCTTGTCAGGGTGTCCTTAGTTGTAGTTTGAGGGTAATAACATTCCTTTACTTCAGTATTACAAAGATAAATTCATTAACACTCATTGCACTTGGGCTGAAGGAGCTGTAGAAATGCAACTGCTGCCATAACCTTGCTAAGGACTGGATGGTACTTGGTACTGTACGTGGTGGGGTTTGTGCAGCCTTAGGCAGGCTGTGGTTCAAGACCTATCCTCTCAGCTGGGCTTGTCTGTTCTTCCTCCTCATCCTTTCCCTTCGAGAGAGTTTGATTGTGAATCCTAGTCTTCAGTCCCAGTCTGTATCCCCATTTGCAGCAGATGAAATGTAGCATAATGAATGCTGTTCCTGCAGTCATGTGTTTAAACTACTTCATTAACGGTGCCTTTACATTCTCTGCTAATATACCAAAAGAGGCGCTGAAAATAACCAGTATGTTGTACTGCTGCTAGGGGAAGGAAATGATAAATGTATGAGACAACATCAGTCAAAGACTCTAAAATTCTCTTTCTTTGCTACTTGACTGCACAGCAACAATTTTAGTCAGTAAGAGTATCTTTTCTTGCAGAGGGAAATTCAGTGCCAATGATATGTTGGGTTCTTATCCTTAGCTGAATTTGAAATACATAAGTTGACATGTCAAAATGTAAGACCTGAGATCTGAGCAAGATCTGAGATCTCTATTATTAGTTTTTTATCTCTATCTCCCAAGTTTGAGTTCAGTGCAGCACTAAAGATAGCTGAATTTAAGTATTGTTTTACTTGACATCAATATAAATGTTAGACATTTTCTTTTCAGAATATGGGACTGTGCAGCAGTAGAAGTCATTAACTGTAAACCCCTTTATGCAGCGTCATTTGCTGCTGGATTTGCATAAATTTTTCTAATGACTCCACCTGTCAGCTGTCACAGTTTCTGCACTATTTTAATATTTCACTGTTCAGAGTTAAGAAGGCTTATGAGATCTTGGATCATTTATTGGTATTCAGTGTGGGTTTCATTATTCCAGGATGGATTATGTAGGTAAAAACTGTTAGTCTAGTGGCTTCTTTGCAAGTAACTAGCAGTGTCTTATCAGGGGCATTTAATGTAACTGTACAGTATGCTTAAAATAATACAATGTGGGGTGTGCAGTGGACAAGATACCAACATTTGTTTTATTTGTATTCTAGGACACAAGGGTATTAAGGAGAAATGAAATGGCAGCTGCAGCTGTTGTAGGCATTCCCCAAAGGGATAGCACTAATAGGATATATATCTTCAGCCACAGCTGAGTTAATTTTGAAAGAGAGGATGAAAAATGAAACTAACAACATATAAAATCTTGGATAATGGGTGCAGGGAGGAAGTAGCCACCCTCACTAATATGTGACATCATTGTGATAAAAAAGGAAATCCTTCAACTAGAAATCCTAAAAAAAGGAGGTTTTGTGAGGCAGCTGAGGTATTAGTCTGTCTGAAAAAAATAACCTTTGGGGAACTGTATGTCTAATGGATAGTGTTTAAAATCTGCAAGTACTGTATATCTGGAGTGCTGGAAAAGCATTACTCAAAAAGGGAATAACTTTAAATCTTTTTTAGGACTGACATTAAAGGCTGTATTTTCTGTGTTTATGCTGTAGATGAAATATGGTGATAGAAATACAAAGCCACAAAACCTACAAAAGAAATTTAGCTTTTAGTCAGGCCCTCCCTAACTTCATTCTGACTAGATTTATATTCTGCATTTCTTCTAAATGGTATAATTTTTTTTAATGGAGCAGAATGTAGCTTTTCATTTTGTCTTTGAGAAGCTTTCAGTCTGTCTCCTAGATCTCAGGGTTTATTTCTTTCTGGAAATTTGCCAGGAGCAATCCTATGCAGAAAAATGCCTCAAACCTTTATTTAATCTTTACTTGACTCTCCCACCCGAAGAGCATGATTCACAGTAAAAAGTCCTCATGTTCAATGATTTCTCCCCTGCATGCTGATGGACTTGAATGTCTTAAAGCTGCACCTTTGCTGGCAGTTCTCAAAAATAATGTCCCAGAGGGGCAGATTCACAAGCAGTGATGATGGCATGGGTGTTACGTAGGCAAGACTCTAATTTACCACTTGGTAAGCTAATAGTACACAGACAGGTCTAGAGAAAACACATCCAGCTGCAGCCTGGCTCTCTGGTGCATAGTCAGCCTAACGCATCATTCTGTTCCTTGAGTTCCTTTTTTAAACAGACTAATACTTAAGTAGCACAGCAGCCTTGTCCTCTAAAGTGTCTTGCTAAAGGATTTCCTTTTTATCTCCATGATCTGTCTTTATAAGCCTATGGAATTGCCATGTTCTGCAATACTTGGGCCTCTACGTAGAACTGTCATAGTAGTCTTGGGCAGAATCTAAGCAACAGATGTGTTTCCAGAATCAAATGCTAGTTGATTTTGTGAAGTATCATCCTGCCAGTTTCTCTGTCATTAGGGTTGTGCAGGTGTCTCCAACCCTGGTTTAGGCATTTTGAGGAGCCCATGCAGGAACAACAAATGTGTGTCTGTACTCTGTCCAACTCTGGGTCTGTTTGAACAGAAAACATTCACTGTTGGTATGGGGCTATGGGAAAATATTATGTTAAAATATGAATATGAATTATGTTGTGTACTAAGACAATGGACAAGCACCTTCTAGGAATGTCCTTTTATAGTATAAGTGTCCTATCACTTCTGAGTATGTCACAGCGGTGTAGGGAGCTTTGGAAAAGAGGTTGCCAAGTTTTGGTGGTAGGACTCTCAAAATCTGCAAATACTTTCTTATTGCTTTTTCCTTTTTTACATTGTTTAGTTCATATGTTTATAAAATTAAATGACAGAGAGCAAATTTATTAGGATGGAATTTGGTCAAAGGTGCTAGCTGTGCTCTTTCTGCTATTCTTTATGTGCCTTTTTTTTTTTTTTTTTTCAGTTCCTGTCATTTCAGGATTTTCTTCACAGCTTGTGTGTCATTAAGGATGACTATCACTAGACCTTTCTCTAGTGTTGCATCTGAGTGGGTACATGGGTAGATCTACAAGCGTTCACAATTCTATTTTGTTCACAATTCAAGGCAAGGCCCCAGTCCCTGGGTTGAGCACGGTGACTAAATAGGCCTGCATCATTTTTACAAAAACAGGACATTGGTTCAAACTACAGAAGTCAAATCTGGGGTTTCAAACACCCATTAGCTGATAAGATTCTGAAACTTCTCTTTATCTGTTATGAACATGGAGGTTATTCTGTAAAATCTATTTTAGAGTTTACATTTACCAGGTTTGCTGGTCCAGAATACTATTAAAATTTGGGAAGATGCTGATATAAGTTTATTTTGTGGTAATTTTGGCTCCAACTAGAAGGAAAATATCTGCCTGTTTAAAAAAATTATAGCTACTAAATTACTGATTCGGCATAATGGAACATAGCGAAATAGGTTATGTTAACACATAGAGCATCTGAAAGTGATAAAAAGTCTTTGTTCTATACAATATATAATCTTGGTAGGATAGAAGAGTAAAGAAATCCTCTTTACAAGGTTTAAAGACATTCAAAGCAATATTTTTTTACATCTTTTATGAAGTAGAGCAGAAGTATGATAAGCTTTGATTTTTCAAGATAGCAACCGTTCATTTGCTATGGTGAAGAAAAAATGTTTACTCATGCTCACTTGAGCAAACTACTGTTTTTTGGTTTTTAATTTCCTTTTCTGGAAACGTCGAGAACGGGTTGCACTGATTCAGTGGTCCTTTGCGTTGGTTTTCTTTTTCTGTTTAGTCCCTGTGGAAATAGTGTAGAAGCTGTTGCTAAGAGCTTGTGGAAACAGGTGATAGTGAATCCTTTACTACTATCCAGGAAGCTCATATTTTCCTTTGGTTCCCTTCCAACATTGGAAACCTATCATGTCTGCTAATAGGAAATTTTTCCATGGATATAAACATTTTTTTATTCATTTTTTCTCTTCATCATTGTTGCTTTCCCCATCAGCATAATTAGTTATGCTAATTACAATATAATTAGTTATACTATGTTCCATGTTAAACCCATATATGTTACCAGCTGTTCTGCAGAAGAAAAAAGAGATGCACCTTAAAAGTAATCTCTGAAGATCTGAGGCAATATTGTAGTGGATCAGCAGCTACAGCTGCATAGTGGGACTTACCCAACATAGAGAAGCAGAGTTTGCTTCTGATTTCACAGAGGCATGCGCAGTGCTGTTCTGCACCATGGAAACGTCTGTCTCAGTCCCTGCAGTGGAAGCAGTGAAAGATGAGGTTGTTTAAGTGACACATCAGAGTGTCATCAGAGTGTGAGGTTGAGTTTTTCAAGCCCAGTGCTCAGAGGTTGCAGAAGCTTGTTGTCCGCACTGGCTCCTGCAGCAGTATTTAGCATTGCATGGACAAGGCCTCTCCCATGAACACACTTTCCAAGGTAACCAGTTGTTTCACTGTTTTCTGCAGCAAAACCAAAGCTCTTTGCAGGGCAAGAAGCCAAACAGAGAGAAACAACAAAGTAAAGAGAGAGAAAGCAGTCAGCAATCCCATAATGTTTTTCTTGGACTCTGTGGTAAATTGCCACTTGAGTTTAATGGGGCCAAGTCTGGGTTCTGGGTAGTAAGGAAATTGTGCCCAAGTATCTGAATGTAAACTCATCGTACACGTGATACTAATTTGGGGGCAACATTTCTCATCGTTGCGATCCCTTTTCTGAAGCCTGCCTGTAACCTGGACCGTCACATTCCTATTTAAAAAGAGGAGTGTATCAAGACCAGTTACTGATATAGCACCCTGCTTGGTTCAAGTTATTGTTTTATTAATTCATTGTAATGAGATAATGGGAGATCATATAAAACCTAGCCACTTTTAGCACCTCAGGTGCTTTTACCTCTCTTGGTGGTGCTTCACAGGTAATTGATAGTGACACAGCAGTGTCTTTGAACAGGGAGCTGCTCGTTCAGGTTACAAAGCACTTTCCAGAGAACAAGTCCTTTGATAAAATTTACCAGAATTCATTTTTTTCCCCTCTGGGAGAATGAAGGGGGAACTGTCCTGCCTTGCTTCATGCCCAGTGCCACACTGCCTGTGCTGCAGAGGCAGTGAACTGTGTCAAGCAATATACGCTGCAAGACTGGAGCCAGAGCAACCATCTGGCTAATTAAGGTGTAGCATTGGCAGAGGTGAAGGTGAATCCTGTTAAATACTCATATGACTCTGTAGGCTATAGGAAGAAAACTAATGGTGCAGAGCGTGTGATCGGTCCTCCACTTTCCCCCACTAATTGCTGAATAAATTGAGTAAAAGTTTTAACGCATGAGTTTGGTTGGGTTTTTTTGTTTGTTTGTTTGTTTGGGTTTTTTTTGTCATTAGGCAGTGGCTTTATAAAGTAACATTCATGGTTAAAGCAATTGTCATGGTTTGAACCCAGCTGGCAGCCAAACACCATGCAGCTGCTTGGTCACTATTCCCCTGCCTGGGAGATGGGGAGGTGAATTAGAAGGGTAAAGGGAGACTCATAGGTTGAGATCAAAACAGTTTAATAACTGTAATAAAATAAAACAATAACAATAATAGAGTGTACAAACGGCTAATGCACAATGTGATTGCTCACTACCTGCTGACTGATACCCAGCCCATTCCCAGCTAGCGATCCCAAAATACCAAGATCCCGCAATTGCAATCCCGGAAGCGAGAGAGAACCCCCTACTTCCTCGCCACCCCTTCTTGATATACTGAGCATGATGTTACATGGTATGGAACATTCCACTGGCTAATTTGGGTCTGGTGCTCTGGCCGTGCTCTTTCCCAGCTTCTTGTAGACCTGCACACTGGCAGGACATGGGGAGTTGGAGAGTCCTTGATCTCTTAGCAACAACCATAAACATCAGTGTATTATCATCATCCTTCTCATACCAAATCCCAAACTGAATCCAAAACACAGTACTATTCTAACTACTAAGAAGTAAAATTAACTCTACCCCAGCTGAAACCAGAACAGCAATCAAGAACCACTATGGTCAAAATTTCTCTATTCTGCTGCTGTCTTAGCTGCTGTCTTCATATGTGATGGTGACCAACACACCCCCTGAATACTTCAGGTTATTCATAATAATTGCCATCCTGTGAATCAGGGCAGAATACGGTATAGCTTCTTGGAAATCATTAATAACAAGCTCTACTCAAAACAAGAACTGGTTCTTTACTCAAAAAACATGCCTGGTGAAATAATCTATATGAAATTTGTGTTTTAAAATAGCCTTCATATTATGTTCTGTTTAATGTTCGAACTATTATTTAAGGGAAAATGTAAGGGAAAAATATTTTGAAACCCTGTAACTTTTCCCTCTAATATATTTGATGATAGAATAGTAACTTCTATCTATAACATCCATAGCTATAATCTATCTTCGAGCTCATGGTAGGGAGAAATAGGTAAGGAATAGGGAGGAATAGGTAAGCACATCAGCTACCAGATATATCTAGTGCTTTTTCTGTGAAAACTTTTTCAAATGATGGTAACCTAGCATTTTAGAAAATGTCTTCCTAAATAATGCAACACGATGAGAATGGATGTCTAGAGCAAAACTGATGATGCTGTGGATCAGTTGTCCATATTATACACCTTCCAGGTGATTTCACTCCAGTCTTTCTAGATGGTCTGGAGAACTGAGTTCCCATTAGTTTAGTTTAATTTGCAAAGAATCCAGGTTGTCTGTGCCAAGACAGCTTTCTGATGCAACCCAAAGCACAGTAAAGTGAGCATCACTCGGTGTTCACTTCCAGAGTGCCCTCTTGATCTGAACTTAAACACTAGTCTAGATACACCCTTCAGTTGATGCTGGATTAGCAGTAAGTATTTGTGGCATGTACCCATTAGAGGACTGCGCCTTCTCTGCCAAGTGCAGAGGAAGTATCTTCAAACACAGCCTCTGTACTTTAAATCTCCCCTAAGGCCTATGAAGTAGAGGAAATCTGCATTTATCTGTGATCTCAGTTAATTCAAACAGCAGTTACTCGGAACAAATTGTAATCACTCCTTCCTGTAACAAATGCAAATATTCAGATTGCCAGATGGATTTGAATGAGCAACAACCTGATTTTGGCTTACAAAAATAATAATAAAAAACTTAAATTGAAATATTTCTGCCCCTCATCTACAGTTAGAGTTAAAAATGAACAACATATCGAAATGTTTTGAGGAGTAGGAGACCACTATGCAGCATTTGGGCCATGGATTCCACCACATCGAGTCTTAATACAGTATGTTATTTGCATAGAAGGTATATGCTATAGAATTATCAATCATGGCCATGTATGTTCAGTGTTTACACAGTTTCCCCCAAACACCTTTGACTTCAATAGTCTTAATCAAAAGTACCTGCCTGTTGACTAATATCTAGTATTTATGATCAAAAATCATTAATTCTCAGAATGATAAATAACTAAGAGCATTGATCGTGGAGTATGAAATATGACCCTTTCCTAGTAAGTGGAGCTACAGTTGTAATAAGCAAAATGTCTTGGGATTAGCAAGAAACCTGCACAAAATCCAGTATTACTAGCACCTTCTGCTTTATTTGTCTGATTTGACAGTTTGTTTTCATTGCAGAGATGCCATTTCTTAGCTGCTTCTATTACTGTTTCTGCTTTAGATGGAAAATATATGGGTTTGCTGGAAATTCTTTATTTTCTGTGAGAATTATCACACTTGGTATGTCTCAAGAACTAGGGGAACATTCATATTCACTATGGGACATCTTTTCTGGTGAAGATCTTGTGTCAGAAAGTAAGAGGTGAGGAAAACTGCTACAAACAATAGGCTGTTGGATATCTACTGTGTGATGTTGCACTGCAGAGGAACCAATGGGCACTTGAGAGAACTGCAGCTTCTTTTTTTTTTTGCTAGCTTGGTAAAAATATTTCTCTCAGATCAAACTTCTGGCAGTGAGACAGACTGAACATGCAAAGGTGGCTTTTTTTTTTTTTTTTCAAATTAAGTATCTCTACTATGAAGCAAAGGCAGTAAGTACATTTTCAAGGTGCTGTTCCATAAGAAGGCTGTGTCTAAACATGATAGTGATGTCTATACTATGTAGCTGTGCATAAATAATGAAATCTCTCCAACTTGTCAAGTGGTGCATGTATCGCTCTTGGCCATATTAGCAATACATAGGGAAGGCTAGAGGCTAGAGGAAAACGCTGCTTCTGGATAACCCTGATGTACTTCTGAACAGGGTGAGCTTTCTTTAGTGGAGATATTATCACATGCTCATCTCAGCAGACTGTCTTTCAAGCTTCAGCGAGCCCTAAGGCTCCTCAACAGGAAGGTGGCTAACAATAAAGCACTGATTTCTAAGGAGAGCTCTCTTCCTATCCTTCTATCTGAGCTGCACACATTAATTGTCCTGCCATTACAGGAATAATTCACTTTGTGTAATTAAATTTCAGGTACTGTCTATGTATGGAAGGTGTCTAACAAAATCAAAATATCTTCTCTGGTCTAAGACAGTAGAAAGGAATAATGAGCCATTATTTAGCTTTTCTGCTAAACAGAAATTAAAGAACCCCTCTGTGCCAATGAACTTCAGATTGCAGGGGGACACAAAGAGTCAAAAGTCTTAGCTTTTTTTTCTCTCTCTTTTTTTTTTTTTTTTTTTTTTTTTTTTTTCTTTTTGTCTTAGTTGCATGACATCCCCTTTATCCCTCAGGTTCCTTCAAGTCTCTGCAAAACTGCTATAAAAGGATTGCAGCATAACTTTTGTGTCAACAAAAATCCTCCTTATCAGATAAATTGCTACCTTGAACAATTCTTGGAATGACAGCCAGCATCCTTGGAGCATGGGGAAAGGGTGAGAAAGGTGAGACTGCCAGGGCATTTGCAGGTAAAGGGAAGATTCTTCATATTATCTACCATCCACCTGCCTTGCTGACACTGCCCTCCCCAGCTGCAGTACCCATCTCTACTGCCGTTTACCTGACATATGCTATCTTGAGAGCCCCCAGGTCCTGAGGTCATAATAGCGACAGACACAAACCAAGAGCTTGTGGTATGTTGTTGTGCTTCTCAGGGTTGGAAACTTTTGCTTACTAGAACTTTTCTGTGATATACTAATGTTACAACATCCTCAGGTCAGTGAAAGGAAAAATGAAAATGCCTTGCCTATGACCATAACCAGGTTTTGGAGGAATTCTCAAAAATGATACATTTCACTAAATTATATACTTCACTCTAAGAATGCCTTCAAGTAGGGAGATGATCATGTTCCGCTTGCAGCTCTCATCCATTTGCCAGCCCTCAGGCATAGCAGCTCAGGCCCACACTTCTGCTTGTCAGACCTCTTCCCTGTTGCTCCACATCCCAACCATGGAAAAAGACCAAAGAGAGCAAATGGGCTTACTCAGCATCTCTGCTTGTCAGACCATTTCTCAGCTTCAGTTTGGGAGGTAACAGAAGGGCAGAGGAAGGGGAGCCCTTAGAAATGGATTGTGGTTGGCAGTGCTTGTGCTGCTGCACAGAGAAAGTTCTGCCAGCTCTTCCCGGGCTTTATACCTCAGCAGTGAAAAATTGCTAGAGGTTGAAATATGTCACTGGAAAGCTAAACCTGCAAGGGCAGAGTTTTAATTGTGAGGGTGCAAAGTGATATTTGTCCATCTGTACTTTGAGAATTGTGTTTTAAAAGTCCCTTAATTTTGAAAAGCTATAGGTGTGATTCCCTCTGAGATTGGACACCCCCACAGATATCTAAATAACTTCAGAGGAGAAGTGAAGAAATACCTTACGACTCATTCTTCAAATTTAGGGCAATTTGACCCTGACTAATCATTTTAATTTTTAACACCATTTGCAATGTATACTGTGATGACAATTCAGGTTCACCAGTTGTTTCTCACCCGATGAACTGTGATTCCTGAAGTGAAAATGTGTGTACTCTCCTCTAATAGGAACCATCTAATAGGAAAGGTACACTCTTGGAAAGGCACTTGAGAATGCTCATCCTAGCAGCTGGGGGAATACTGAGAAGAGTAGTAAAGACTTACTAGTTTCAAAGTCTTTAATGATGAGGAATTTCTATTCCCTGCATCCCTCTACAAACTTATCACAAATTGAAAATCAGGATGCAGTACAGTTAATGACTATTGCACTGCATAACTTAATGTAACTGAAAAAAATATACTTAAGAAACTTGGAACAATAAAAAATGTATGCCATTTATTATCTATTCTAATGAATCATGTTGCTATGAGAGTTCTGGAAAGGCATAAACTATCTTCTGATTTAAAAATAAGTCTATTATTATATACAAGGGCTTGTTAGTATTGGCTAGCACAGGATTTCAAATTGCTTTATGAAAGGAAATGTTGAATCTTCTGATATTGTCAGTTACTCTGAAAGGAGGGACGTTGAGAGGCAAGGGGACCATGCCGCTTCCTCATTTGCTAAAGCCTGAAGAGAAAGCCAGCACTTCTCCTTGCCAGTCTTGCACTTTGACAACATGCAATTCTAGCAACTTTTAAGAATTACTTTGTGATATGCCCCACTAGCATTAAAGTCCTGACCTGTGCCACAGGTCCAAGAGGTATAAGTTAGGGCATGGAAACTCACCTCCCAGGTTCATTCATGGCTGACAACTGGTGAAGTAGTTGTGACTCAGCTCCTAAACCACTTGTGACCCTTGCTCTAGAGCAGGTGAAACCTTCCCTGCCTTGTGCTGATAACTCACAGTCCCAGCCCTCTGAAGTGGCCATGCCCTTTTCCCCTTGTAGTGTTGATGGGTAAGGAAGTGAAAGAAATGAAGAGCTGTATAAGTGCATACAAAGGATCATCTTTATCCTGACCTGATTTTCTACAAGATGAAGCTGAAATTCTGCTGCTCTTTCTCAGTTGATGGATTTATGAGTGTTTCCAATCCTCCACATCTGGGTGTGCACCCTGTGTCTTTGCACTATCTCAGGGTGATCTTTCATGGTTGTCTGCTAGCAGCCTTCCTCAGGATTTCTGGACAGCATCGGCTGCAATCAAGCCTCACCACCCTGGGATAGAGGCCAAGCACAGATTCCCCTGATTGCACCTACTGCTCTTTTTAATGCTTTCCTCTTAATTACCCAGATTTCCTACTAAAGTAAGTGGAAGGTGTGAAGGATCAAGCCATCTGTGCTTCAAGCCTTAGAGCTGGAGCCTATGTTAAGAATCATGTGTTTGGCATTTGTGTTCCACTCCAAACAAATAAAAACTGCAGCTTAAATGATGCTGATAAGGTCATCACTGTTCCAGAAGGATTCCTGCAGAGATGGTTCCATTTAGGTGGGTTTCTCACCTGTGGAGACTTAGTATGACTATACTGTAATTAAGAGGACACCTGCCATGTATGAAACATAAAAACCTTCATGAAAAAAATCAACATTCAGGCAGGTGATTTTCCCACTCACTGCATGACTGGCAATAGATATGTTGTTGCCAAGTGTTGCACTGCAGAGTAGGTCTGGGCCAAGTTTTCTTTTTCTACAGATAACTGGAAATTAATAGAAGTTACATTCATAGGACTGCAGATAAAATTAGAGCTTGAGAATACTTCATTTGAATAGATCCAGATCAAGGGCCAAATTCTCAGCTAATTTATATAAGGTTAATTTTGAGATTAGTCTTGACAATGACTGTTCATCTCTATTATCACTTAAACCAAAGTATATAAAGTTATCCTGTTATTAAAAATTGAATCTATGTATCACTGCTCATCTTTGAGTAGCATCACCTCAGACAGGCTTGTCTCACACACAGACTCATGTCATATCCACTTGGTCCCACCTTCACCTTTATTCCATCCTCTCTGATGATTCTGCTGTGTTTAACAAAATATTTCTTTTCATTTATTTTTTTGTTTGTTTTTGTAAATGAAAAGCAAACTCCCAACAAAACAAAACAAAACAACCCATCATCTGGCTTTAGGTAATATCTTGCTTGTTTAAAAAACAGGTATAAAAGAAATCTCAGCATTTTATAATGAAGAGTTTTCCTGTGGTTATTTCAGTCTCATTATATGTGTTCTTATACCTGCCATAATATGGATATGACATATGCATAAATGGAAATAAATTAGGTAGAGCTGTCAGGGCATCCTTTACATCTATAAATTTCTAATCTATTCAAAGACTCTTTCCCATTGGGTTCTTTTCAAGCTTTAACTGCTGCCAAAGAGATGGTGCAGTTTAACTATCACAGATAAATAGAGGAAGTTTTACTGCAAATACCTGGTTTATATTTACATTTCTGTGGGTAGGATTCAGTTCTTTAGACTTAGATCCCTAATGCCATTTTACATTACCTAGGACATGCTGCCTGGCCTCCATTTGTCACTGTAGACATGGTGCATGTTTCCCAGGGGCTCTATTTCGGTTTAGACACCTGAATCCAATGCTTCAGACACAGTACACGGTGAAGTGCTATTCATGCTAGAAACCATGAGGGATGGGCTTTGATGAAGATATGGTATAAAAAAAATAATAAAAGAAGCTTTGTAGGGGCATCTTATGAAATTATTCTGAAATATCAAGGACAAGGAAACCAGTCCTACTGGAACCACACCTGAAACTGTAGAGGTGAGTCAAATTAAGAAATTAGGAGGTTATGAAGATGTCCAGTTAGGAAAATCATCCTGCGTGCTGTTCCCGCCCCTGATTCTGAAGGATTTACTTTCCTGCCATGTGATTGTCCAGTGGTTGACCTCTCAGTCAAACAGGACCGATAGTTTTTTTCTTTTTTCCTACAGGGAGCAGCTTTTTCTAAGGTACCAGGGAGGAGAAAGCAAATTTGATATCACTCAATATAATTTTCATTCTTTGAAATTATAGGCAGTAAAAAATTCTAAATTGATTTAATCCCTGCTCTGGATGTAGCTGTTATTTAATTTAGGAGAAATAAAAGCTCTGATTTAACAGACCAGCTGTGAAACCCAAACTGTTTCATGAACAGTTACGTGTTCTCTGGTGCCTGGACCAAAGCTTTGTCTCTCAGAAAGTACTTTTCAGTACTTGTCATCACAACCAGAACTGCAGACCTTCAAAATCACATTTCCTGGTGTTTGTCATGCTGAGGTGTCATGGAAGAGAACTATGGAATCATGAATAGTTACCAAATGACAGGTCAGGAAATGAATAATAGACAAACATATAAAATATTCTTTTTTTTTTTTTTTCCTTAAACATGGAGCATACTGAGACTGTCATTCAGGTCCGTGTAAGTGAGGGACACTCAGACATACTATTTACTGCTTGTCATTTCTGTCTTTTTCCCCATACTCAAATGATCCTTCTTAAGCATTATGGTTCATATGCCAGTTAGTTCTTATACCTTACTTACCTGTCTTAAAGCAGTGTCAAGTGATGGTATGGATGAATAATGCAACAAACTTAAACCCATGCCCTCTGGCAAAAAAATAACTTTCCAAGGCAAGTAGGATGAATCATAGATAAAAATGTTTAAAATACTTAAAAGTATGCCTGAAACCACCACCCCAGCATAAGCTTCCTTTAGCAAATCAGAACTATGGTAGGATTATGAAAGCTAGGCCATGTGTCTAGATTTTCAAACTCAGTTATTACTGCTATTTGAGTAGATGACATCAAAATGCCTTGTCAAAAAGGTATGGAAGGAAACCAGGGAAAAACTGACATTAACTTAGGTCTTCATGACTGCACCCTTGTTCCAGCATAGAGAGCTAAATAGCATGGAAACTTGGTTTCTAGTGCTCTTTGGCAGTATTTTGATGGCCAAGGGCATTGCCTTAGAATCCTAATGCCCCAATAACCCTCTATTTCATACGCACATTTCTAAATGGGAGTCCTGGTGGCAAGGGATGAATTCTGACACGTATCAGACTTCACCCTGAAAACTGCAAGTGATGAATTATTTTCTTTGATCTTGCCTTGCCTGCCATCCTTGCAACACTGAATAAGCTGGTATGTTGTGATTATCTGTAGAAGCAGAAAAGACTATGTGAGCAGATAGGTCTTTTTGAGCACTATATTCCTGAAGATCAAATACCTTCTTCCCTCTGTACCATTCACACTCCTGCCTTTGGGGGAATGAGGAAAGAAGAGTCAACACAGCATCCACTTTAAGCTAAGCTTAAATCACTATCAAAATATTAAAGTCACAGCAATGTTATACAATCACATCAAGAAAAAAATTGTTCCTACTTCAAAGACTGTCTCATGGGGATGATCAGTTGTAGAATTCTGCCTGGACTGTTTTAAGGGAAAATATCCCTGAAAGAAGGACGAAGCAAGGAGTTAGCTGCAGTAGTAGCTGGCTTTCAGCCCTGTTGCTCTCTAGGGGGTGGAGCAATTGGCAGTGGGGACTGTGGCTTTGCTCTGCTCTTCAGGGACAGTGAGAATGATGTGCCTGAAGAAGCCATAAAAGCTTGTATGTGCACTTCAGAGAGGTCATCTTTTTCACCAGAAAATGTTGACCATGTTGCCTGGTGTCTAGAAGTCATGGAGAAAATATCTTGCTCATTCTGAATATATGAAACATGCACGGTAATGTGCTTATGTCGGGCAGTTCTATGGGTGCTACACAAAAGCTTCCTCTTCCCTTTGCAACCCACATGAAGTATGATACTATTTAGCAAGGGTAAAGGAATCAGAAAATGTTCATCTGAAAATTGTTTGTCTCCTCCCTGCAGGTCAATGCTTAACATGGCTGTACCTGCTTCCACCAGCACATAAGCTGTCTACAAAAGCTGATACCAAAAATACACTGAGTAATTGCATTTGTCTTTCTGTTGTGTACTACAGACAACATACTGAAAACAGATGTAGTTTGGATGCGCTTCTGGTGGTAAGTATGATCTTGGATGTGTGCCAGGCAGTAGTTGTATTATTGGAATTCTTTAGACATGATATGATTTTTGAGAGTCTCAACTTTATGTCAGTGACTGAAGCAACTGAAGCTGTTGTCAGGTCCCTTAGTGTGTCTCTGGCATAGTGAAAGCAAGTAACAGCATGTATTATTGACTCTGAAAGATCACTTGAAAGATCAAGGCTTTCCACCTGTTTTGACAGCCTCTTTGTATCGCTTTGGTGATGGCAGAAAAAAGCACTGATGTAGATGGAGGTTCCAGCAATAAATACCGAATGTGCTTTATACCTTGCCCAGAAGAGGTGAGTTTTAATGTATTTCTTGAAGCATGCGGAAAGCACTTGTACATCACCAGTACCCATCATCATAAAGCTGCAGCTTTAGGCAGTACTTTATTCCTGATGATAATAATTCAAAGTTACAAAGAGGTTTTTTAGACTCTCTGAGAACAGTAGCAAAAGCTCAGCAGGAGCAGGAGCTCTAGATGCCCTAGAGCTTTCTTTTGAGCAGGAAATCAAGAAAGGTGTCATATCCTGAGCTCTTTGCATTTGGTGATTTCGTGACCTTGTGACACAGTCCAAGGGAAGAAATATCCACAGTGTACATCTTCAAGACAGCATTTAAGGAAATACCAGGGATAATTTTTTAACCAATGACCTATCTGGGATGCAAATTCTTCTGATACTTATCAGTGGTAATGCTGTGTCCTGGTGATTCCACAACCATTATTCTCCCTAAGTAAATAGGCATAATTTCTGGAAGTATCTGCAGACAGTGGCTGATTTTCAGAATGGGGTGGACCTTATACCTTCTCTGAAAAGATATACATTTTGATTTGATGGGATTTGCATCAAGGTGAAGTGCAGTGTTTGTGCTGTTGGGTCAGTACTGAAGCAGCACTGTCCACTTTGATGCCCTCCCACTCTGGCCTTTAGGGTTTCAGAACAAATTAATGCATCCAGTCAGCTAGGAGAAATGTTGGTCCAGAGTATTCTGGGAAGATTTCCTCACAGCTGCTCTGCAGCTGATTTCTTGTGAAATTTGCTGAGTCTCTGAACTGTTTAAAGTGCTAAGAAGCCTTAGCAGCTGTGGGACACCCCACCCCTGGAGTTACTGTGCTGGAAGCAATGAGTCCAGTCCATCACTTAATGGACTTCATCTAAGCAGAAGTTGTTCTTTTTCTTGTGTGTGTTTGGGGACAGGAGCTGCTCAGGTTTTATTCTGTCTTTTTTAAAAGTGGGTCAGAGCCAAAAGACTGGGAATCAGACTGCATGTTGTGTGTGTCAGGGTGCATGTGGTTGCATTTGGAACATGTCCTCATTGCATTCACACTCTGAATACTTCCCAGTGTGGTCTTCTTGCTGCCTAGAACCAGCTAGAAGTAATTTTTTTCCTCAAGAACTGGTTTTGTTTATGATACTGAAATTATGTGGAAGGTTACTGAAAATGATTTATTAAATCTCATTGAAGTGGGGCAATTAAGTTTTTCCGTGTCGGTGAGATAATGTGTATACAGTGCAGCCGTGGTTCAGCAGTGGAACACCTCCAAATCTGGAAGCCCAGTTATTGTGTGCTCTCCACTCCCGATTACTGCACTGAAGAAAATGTTAGCATACAAGTAGGATGTACTTCCACACTTTCATAATTTCTCTTTTCAAGGATATTACAGGTGCCTGTTCTGCAGTCCTAGTTCAAAAGCAATGTATGTGCATGGGACATCCAGACAGTGAGAGCTTCCATCTCCTGGCTGTGCTGTAGCAGATGGTTCCTTTGGGATTTTCAACTACAAAATGCAATTGAACACACTGAGATTCCTATCTCATGTTCCCAGCAGATCCACAGGCTAGGGATGAGGAAAGAAGAGATTATTATATGACTTCTTCCTTCACTTGTGGTGATTCGTGAAGTGTCTCCTGGTGTCACAGTTCTAATCTAGGGGTTCCAGACAAAATTATACTGGCCTTTGGACAACATACCCTATGAATGCACATGATTGATAATCTCTAGTGCAATGGCAGTAACTGCCAGCTACTTCTCTGTTTTGGAAACAGCACACGTATAGACAAGGCACAAACGCTTTATTTGGCCACAAAAGCATACAGAAACATGCCCAACATGACAGCAGTGTTTGATGTGTTAAAATAGTCTGCATGAAAAAAAAACCACTTTCCTTCTGTTGAGTAACTTGGCACAGATCCTAGTACCTACTGCATTAGGTCACATCAATGTGTGCTGCATGACGTGATGTGACATGTCTTGAGAGCAACTGACACAGCATTGCTTCTCTCCACCACAGAGGTGCATTGGATGCTTGGGCAGCAACTAGCAGTTATTAAATCCTCTCTGTTATCTGTAGTTAGGCAGGTGACTCATGCTCTGAAGCATTTCCATTTAATAGCAAACTGTTCTCTTTGTATCAGCTTGAGGAAAGGGTTTTCTTACAGGACACTTCCACTGCACTGCATTAGAAACTCACATTGTGCTGTGTGTTGATAGCTGATGCTCAGCAAAGTGCTTCAGAGGCAAAGCAGCAGTGGGTGTGAGAAGCCTGAGCATACTACAGCATGTGCCAGGCCCTTCCCACTGGATTACAGTTATATTCTTCCACAGCAATATTCAAACGGCAAATATAAAACCAGAAGCTTCATGGCTATCTGCAGGTATTGAGCGTTTGCACTAACTTCTAAAACCATAGTGTTAAACCACCGCAGGAAATAAATTCTGTTAAAAACTGCTAAGAGGGCGTCTTTCAAAAATAAAAAGTTTGGAAAACTTTTTGAGATAATGAACTCTACATGATTAACCCAACCACCTTCAAGGTCACCAGCAGTATTATAGCCATACTCCCAATGATTTATATTATTGTGTAGTTTTGTAGTTCAGTAACTTCTAGGTTTTATGGTTTTTGTTAGGTCTTGTTCTTGTCTGATGGTAAGACCTTGCAAGAAATCAAGGGTAAATGTTGTTCAAATAGGTAGCAGAGAAGATTGTACCTGCCCTTATCATTATGAAATTATTTCCAGACTCTATAAAATTTATTATTCTTTAATGATATGAGTGTTGTGGAAAAAGTATCCAAATCCTTTTTCACTTCATTGATGTTAGTGGACTTCAAGTGAAGCTACTAGATTGCAAATGCTGCCAAAGTATTATCTTATTTAAGAACAAAAATGTGCTTTACTTTAGTTATTTTACGAATATCTGTTTTAGGTACAGATGAAGAAAGTATGTGAGGAGTAACAAATGTCAGGTCTGTGGTCTGTCTGTCTTCCATGGTCAAGCTAGTGGCCTCCCCAAACCTGTCTGCTGAATTAAAACCCCTAGTTACTTGGTTCGGACATTGTTATTCCTTTATTTTTTTCAAAAAGCTTGATGTTGTCATCTCAACTCGGTGTCTGCTCAGTGTAGTTGCCTGACAGCTTCAATTGCAAGTCTTTCTTTATATGCTTTCAACTGCTTGAAAGTATATTGGGGAGGAGATGTTACGGCTGCTGCCCATTGTGGCCAGCATTGATAACAGGACAGATATTTTGTGAGGTCACTTTATGAATAACTGCCTCAATAATATTCTGCTATAATGAAGGCTCAGGCAATAAAAGAACAAGAGGAAGCATACTGCACATCATTACAGGAGTCAAATTAAATTCAATGTGGAAAGCACAAACACATCTTATACTGGGCCATGGGATTGCCTATTTCCTCATCGTATTTGACCCTTTGTTAGAAAGGCTCCATTTCTGTGTCCTAACTCCATCACATCTTCTGAGAAAGACCGAATATCTTGCCAGGTGGGTGCAGGCTAGGGGACACAGTTGTGGCTTTGGTAAAAATGGGCTAGATTGGAAAATATTAAAAAAGTTTCTCCTGCTGTTCTCAGACCCCTTGCATGTGCTTCTCTAGGCAGTGTGTATGACTTGTGTGCAGGTCCCTGCTGCCAGTCCTGGTTTTGTGCTCTGGGGGTCATCAGAGGATGCTGGTATTTTCCTATAATCAAGAGCACCAGGTCGGGAGCAGAGTGAGGACCAAGCCAGGAAGCTATTAGAGAGCTAGTGTTAGGCTACTGTAATGGCTATGACTACTGCCTTGCACTGAAGAGTGAATTGGACCATCATAGTAGGAAGCTGGAAGGGGATTGTGGCCAGAGAGGGACAGTGAGCTGAGATGTCTGGCCTGAAGGTTACAGGCTGACAGCTGGGGATGCACATCCTTCTGTGGGTCACTGATAGCCAAGTCAGAGGGTTTAAAAGGAAGATTACTGTGAAGCCTCAGGTGCAGTATTTCCTCTGTTAAATTTGTAAACTGGCCCCTCTTATCTGTGGTAAGTAACTGGATACCCATGATCTGTACTGGAGTCAGAGGGGATGTGTGAGTCCAGACCCCTTTTTTTCTCAGCATGTTTAGAAACAGTTACAATAGGAGCACTTGGGATCAGAGTGGTAGTGCCATGACTAAGTATCTAGCTCTCTGCTCCCCTGACAGGGACTTGCAAATATTTGAGCCATCAGGCAGACAAGTTGCAACAAGAACAAAAAAAGACCCCAGGATACTGAATTGCTCTGAAAGCCTGGGGAGACCTAGTGACTGAATGCGCATGTAAAGCAGGGTAATGCTGCAGTCACCATGGCAGCATCTCAAAATTGTACAGCAATATTTTGAAATGTAATATAAATTTTAATTTTTCAGTCTTAACCCATCAAATCATTTTTACTATAAATATCCACACTATCCAGTCTCTGAAAGAACTAAGGCTGACAGTTATTTTAAGACTGTCCAACCAAAGACCTAAAAATGCAATTTATATTCCCTGTCAAAACACACTCCTTCAATTAGAAGAACAGAAGGATTTTGATTTTAGGCAAGCAAAACCAAGGAAATATAGAGATTATGGGAGGAATGTAATCTGTACGTCCTCATATGTCTGAATTATGGCAGCTTTCATTTGCCCAGCATCTGAAAACACTAGGGTTTTGTAGGCATGTAAACAGGCACGGTTCTTACAATGACTAGCTACACTATAGATCAACTACAGCTATGAAGGAAAGGAAAGAATGTATACAATAGCCTGGGTTAGAGAGAAGCATTAAGTTCCTTCAATAAATTTTCACTCAGAGGCTCTGAGCACTGTTCTTTACAGCCACTGACAAATTTAAATTAGCTTATTTGTCAAAACCAAACAAGACACCATATAAACATCTTCTGAGATGAGCTGAACATGCATTGTAATGAGCTTGCATACCCTCCAAGAATTTCTCTCAGTCCTGCTGTCTCCATTTTGCTGACAGAGGGAGGTGTGCAGTGGACCCACCTAGCCTCCAAGGTGGTGGACTCCAGCCTAAAGCTTTGTAACTGCAGTAGCTTGACTTTCTGTCTGAGCTAGGTACCCATCCAGGCTGGATTAACTGTATTTCCACCTCCAGCTAAGGATGTCTGGCACCAGACTTCAGTGTATATACAAGAGGAAGGAATTAGCATTTTCTGGTCCTTACTTTCTTTGCTGTGTTCTAGAAGCCATTTCTGCGTGAGTTTGTGGGAATGGTCTCTGTGGGTGCCCATGCATATGGATGGAGGAATAGTTACCAGAAAAGAGGCTGAAAAGAGGCTGAAAAGAGGCAAATTCTCACAGAGACGTAACCCATGAAAGCCTCCCCATGAGCCAAGATGCACTATGAGTGTTGAATCCACAAGAACTGTTGAATTCACAAGAAATGATCAATCAGTGCACACGAAGGCTGATTAATCTGTCTGAAGCCTTCAGCACACACCAGTGTCCACCATGGTGTATAACTCAAACCACATCCAAGGAGGCAGCGGCTGCTTTATTCAGACAAAAACTACAGGCTTAAATACACGCCTATAGAAACAAGGGACCCCAAGGACTCTGCTGAACCCACTAGTGTGTCAGTACAAGCCTCCATGTCTGAGGAACGGCTGAGGTTGGCTCCCCAGGTGTTGTTGCTCCAGGCAAGTAACTGCGAGCATGTGTGCACACTCAAGGGAGTAATTGAACGAACTCTGTGACGGTTGTCTGGTCTACATAATAACAGCTGTATTCCATTCAGAGTAACAGCTCAATTGAGAAAAGGTGTTCAGTTGTGATCTGTGTTTCCACCTGACTTTATCCTCTCTCGGGGAAATTCACAGTAATCTTATGGGAGCTGCTGAAAAGTTATCAGTGGAAAACATGCCCTTATTCCTCAATGTGCAAATGTAATTATTATGCAGAGAGCTGTAACTCATTTTGCATTTGTGGTGTCACTCTATATACAGTTGCTATTACATCTTTAATATTTGCTTAATCATAGTAGACCAGATTTTCTAACCCCACTCCCATTTTTGCCCCTGCATGCAGGCCATTTGGATATCTGAGCCCCAGACTACTCATAGATTGGATATTTTGAAGCCCAGATGAGAAAAGTTTTGGACAGATATAAAGTGATGTCCCCTATAAACTCTAGAAGCCCAGTCTTACCTTCTGATGGAAAGCAATGGGCTGAAATCTGTCAGTCAGGCACGACAGCTCTGACCCATGCTAGAATTACTAACTAGAAAAAAAAAAGTTACTTGTGGTCTTGGCATGTTATATATTGCCATCCGTAGTAGCAGATACATCACAGACAGCATTTCTTTACAAAATGAAAGCATTTTATTCTTTTCAATATCCACGGAAACATTCAGGTGTTGCTAGCAGCTTTGCTGCTAATTACACTTACAACCAAAGCAAAATGAAATAAATAAATAGAGCATGAGATAATTACAAGGTGCTGAGGATGTCAGTTAAATAAGTGAATAAGCAATAAACAAATATTTCACACAACTGTTTCTGTGGAAACTGGAGGTTCTGATTATCAAATGGAGATACCAACCTGGTGACTCAGGTTCTGGGCCTGAGCCGAAGATCTGCTGAGTACTCACCACTCCAGTGCACTCACCTTCCCAATGCAGTTGTTTGTAGGATTAAGCTCATTTGTGGTGTGATGCATTTTAATGCTTGCAATAAATCAGAAAGAAGGGTTTGGCAAATGCTTGTCTGTATGAGATATTGGGATTCAGTCCATTAAGTATGAGGCTGCAGCTATCTCTGGATAAAACATGACATCTGAATAAGAGAGAGCAGGAGATTACACAACAGTTTGAGGACAGTGTGGGACTCATTGCCCAAAGTCAGGAATGCAGTGCCAGCTGTGATGCTTGAGATGATCCCCCTTGGTCTCTGAGAGGTCCCATGTTATATCTGCTGGCCCTATGCAGATGCCCTGAATGTGCATGCATAATCGGCATACACTGAGCAAAGCTAAATGCCAGTGGTCATTTTTTGATCAAGTATCTTTCCATTGCACCTACAGTCCTGCTGGTTTGCATACGGTCACTCCTTTGGCCTTGTGTGTCAGTCTCCTTCAGCTCTCAGGTGCTCACTGCAGGTCTGAACAGTGGCTGACATTGCTCCATCATCATCACTCTGGTAGCTTGGAGAGCTCTGGGTGAAACCTGTGTGTTCAAGCTTGGTACAAGAGTAAGAGACTGCTTTGCCTTCACCACCAGCAGTGCAGATGGCAGGAGCATCTCAGCACTCAGAGGTGCCTTTGCCTGCCTTTCATCTATAGCCACATCATGCAGCCTTTGCAGCTGCCACCATCACCCATAAGTCTGATGCTGCTTTGTAAACACAAGGTTTCTTTCCCTTCGAGGCTTGGAGAGGTCTCCCCGAAGTTAGGTTTTTTTCTGTGGTTTTGTCCTTCTCCTTCAGCTGGGGTGAGTGGGCTGCAATGGGAAGAGCCCCCTCCCTCCTTCACCCAGTGCCAGTCCGCACTGTGACGCAGAGCCCCGGTCTGCCCATCTCCAGCCCACCAGCACCACCTCCCCAGGCCCCAGGCAAGGAGGCAGGAGGGCTGAAACACTAGCCTGTGATGGAACGTGAAGGACAGCCTGAAAACGTGGAGGTCACCGACTGAAACATGTGGCCAGCACGAATGATAACTGGCAGCACTGGCTGACAGCTTCTACCTGAGGAGGAGGAAAAAGAAAGCTCATGTTATTGCATTTAAACACGAGCCAAATGCTCGCCCACGGTCATTTTCAGGCAGAAAATTTAGATGTGGTCTTCAGTCTTTTCTATTTGTGCCACAGATGGTGAATACATTATCCAGCTTGTCCCATTTTTTAGCTGTGTCTGGGTATGTTTTCTACAGATATTCCCCCCTTTTGCAGAGGCTCCCAGTGCAGGTGTTTTTCTCCCCAAAACCTGAGCTTTCAGGAGTTACAATCACACACTTAGCGATGGAAGAAGTGAGGCATGTTAGAAAGTGGGAAGGTCACAGTTTCAAAACCAATTCCCTGTCCCTCCTGCTTCTTATAAGCCCTCTATTTCAAATCTTCTTTCTCTTCGGGGGCTGATTCTACTTTGGTATTTGTACAGCATCTGGTATTATCAAATACAGGTGTGGAACACTTGGCATTACCATTGCATAAATGCTTTAAAATACGTTCTTGATCTAGGAAAATGAGATTATTTCTCTTTGTTTATATCCTATCTCTGACTTTTTGGATAATTAAAAAATATATATAGTAGAAACAATGATTAATTAGAAATTTTTTTAATGCATTTCTCTATAAAACCATGAAAAAATATGCAAAGAGCAAAGATGTTTCACAGTTACAGAAATACTTACAATTACATATTTTTTCCTAATCGTCAGGTCAGTCTGGAGCACTAATATGCTCAGCCAGAAAATTCAGTTGATCAAAGCAAACCTTAGCTCCCAGCTTAACATTAAAACCTAAAAAACTGTATGTTGATTTAAAATAAGCAGGCACACCCTAGAGGTAAATACAAAATGTCACAGTTTCATACAGGATTGAATTTAATATGATAATAACATGAAATACAATGCAGAAAAACATAAATATTAAAAAAATCAAAACCCTTTTTAGAAAAGTGCTGCCTGTTCCATGTTTATACATATTTTAGGGAGGGATTTATTGTTCACAAAAGAAAAGCTGTGAAAATATATTCAGGCTTTTAGCTGTTAAAAGCACCATGGAGAATTCAAGGAAGACAAATACGTGCTTTTTTTTGTCAGTGGGGGGTGGGTGGCTTTTCTAATGTATGATTTGGGAGCCTCAGAGAACTGTTTATTTTAGGACAAGTCAAGGACTGAATCAGGGAGAGTAATTTTTTATTTTATTTTACTTCACTTCTCTCTGGACAGATGCCAGGACCTGCAGGACTCCCATTTTCTGGCTGGTGCTGCTCAGTGCTTGCTGCCCCTTGTTGTGTAACGTGGTCTCAGCCCCACAGTATAAGGTGTCACCCGCAACCAGCAGTCAGTGGAGAGCAACCTGTTTCACTGGACCTCCTTAATAATTCATGGTGCTTAAATGCCGAGTCCTCATTTCCAGACACCAGCCATTTCAAGTGACTTCTCTGGCTGTCAGTGTGGGCTGTGGCCCTGAGCACATCCCTCTGCCCTCCCTACAGAGAGAGGAGGTGAGAAGCCAGCGCTCGCTGCAGCACTCTCCATCTCTCCTCATCCCTCCCTCTCACAACCACCCTTGTGCCCCTTGTAAAACCTCTGACACCCCATGTGTGTCCATCTCTGCTGTCTTGCAGGTACAGCCAAGCACCTGTGCTGGCCTGGGGAAGGGTAGCAGCTTCCCACTTGCAGTGATGTGGGCAGCACAAGCAATTCTTCTTGCTTCCAGATCCATATGGTCTTTCCTGGTGTAATCAATCAGTGCCCATTGATCTCAAGTTTCCCACTGACCAAGGGCTTCTGGCTCAGGTGGGTTTTGCATTTTCAGCGTGCATGGTCCCAGACTGGGCTTTGGACTCTGGAAAGAGCTTGGAGAGAATTGGCTGTCTTTGGATTTCCATGTCTCTGGTGGAGATGCAGCGTTTATGCATGAATTTGCACAGGAGGCAAACACAGAGGTCAGACTCTGCCACGTTGAATCATGAGGGCCTCTTAGTTCTGCCTGCCTGCCTGCCTGCTGATCAAGGTTAATAAGAGCTGGCAAGCTCCAGAGGCCCAGTTACCCTGACGGCTTTAAAATCTTTCAAAAGCCGCATTGGCTGTCATGAGTAGAATCAACTGTACTGATCTCACTGGAGTTATGTTTTCTTGCCCCAATTGTCAGTTTATCTATTAAATAGATAAACCTGCTGCTGCAATAAATTATCTTTCTTAGGTCAATATTGATTTAAGCTGAAACTGCAGTGAAATGGGGATTGAAAGCATTTGAATAAATGGACCAATAGAATGTCTACTTGCATTGCAATTTCTATATTGCACCTTCAACATCTGCAGTGCAAAGAAAGTTTTAGAACTGAATGAAATATCATTCTTCTGTGGCTGACACCAGATACCCCTGTGACTTGAGGACTGAAGAGATTAGTTTTCCACTCACACTAGAGATGTTGCAAAAAAATCTATCATTGAGCAGAATTCTTGCTACAGAACACCTTCAGTTTGGTTCAGAGAGGCAACTCTGTTTCACACTCGAGTTGAACTTCTCAAGTCTGCATTGCTGAGCTACAGCCCAAGGCCCATATTCTCACAATGATGAAGGCAGCATTCAGATTCAAGAGCACAGCCTCACAATCATTGCCTATGCCCTACACACTCAAAAGACACAAGCTCCTAATTAGGCTCTTGCTACTGAAGTTCTTGGTGTTTTGCTACTGCCCATGCCTGAAATCTCTTTCTTTTGCATGGCTGGATGTCTCCACACTTATCTCGCATCTGCACTTTGATTAGAAAACAGAATCTCTTCAGCATAATCCTCCATACAGTAACAGTGTTGCTGAGGGAAGAATAGGGAGAGCTCATCCACTTTTTCTAGAGACTGTAAAGATGAATGCAGTATTGACTGCACTTTAAAAGAGCAAGCCCACTGCCTGTTCTGAAGCAAGTCCAAAGTGGGTACTGATTTTTGAATGCTGGGCTTACATAGGCACCAATATGAGGTTACAGAGAAATGCCTGCATTCAGGAGTTAGAACAGGATTTCTGGCACTTCTCAACATTTCTGCCTTAGAGGACTCCCTCCCCAGCCTGCTGTTTGGCAGAAATCCTGTTTGGAGGCGGTTCACACCCCAGCACACCTCAGCAGAGCCCATCTATGTAATGCCAGCCAGGTCCTGCACCCAGAGGATGGGGAAGAAGGCAGCAAAAGTACCATGTGGGAATTCCCCACAGAGTGCCTAAGGGCCAGCGGCCCTCATCCTGACACCGAGGCACGGCAGGAGGATAATCCTATGGGCTGCACGAGGCTACACGGTGTATTTTCACCTGCTGGGCAGAAGGAGCAGCACCGTGATGGCAGCGTGGCAATGCTCCTGCGAGGGGGTTCATGCCTCTGGGTGAGCTACTCAGCATGAACCTGTCCTCTCAGCTTGGACACTGGGCTGTCTTTTGGCTACCAAATGCTGACCTAAAAGAAGGCATATGTAACCCAAAGTATTTAATGGCCAAGCGTTCACAGCCGCTACCATCAGAGCAAAGGCTCTGCGATGATGTTACGTTAACGAGTGTCCATGGGGGAGGGAGCAGAGTACCGCTCTGCACTCAGTGCTAATGCTTTGGGTTAAGCATAATCCGTCTGAAGGTCTTTTCAGTACAGCAGACTTCAGTGGAGGACTAGCTGAGTGTGCTGGTTCAGAGGGCACTAATGCAATTGTGTGATTAATTTTCGTCTGTGCTTCTGTCTGCTTTGAAGGCTGCGTTCGGTGGAGTCAGGCAGTGTGATACGGTCAGTCTCTCCTACAGTGCTCGCTGTCCTCTGACAAAGATGACTGCTGGCCTCTGAGATCTGACTCCTTCCGAGCAAGGATGAGTCACTGCCCCTGGGTAAATAGTGAATGCTATGATGACACTCAAGACTGAAAGACAGTGAGTTGGAACAAACAAGGTAATTTCTTAATAAATATTTATTTCAAGGAAACACTGTGCTTAATCCTTCTTCCACTGATGTTAATGAAAGTTATGCACTGACAAAAGACACTACAGCATTTGTAATGTGTTTTGACATCTGGGGATGAAAGGTTCTAAATAATAGCTAAGGATTATGTATTCCTCAGTGGGAACATGAGCTAGCCCGCTGGATAAATTAATAAATACATTGTTATGTAAGTATGGTAAAATGCTTCTGCTGCTTCATGCTTAAACCTGACATGTTGACAAAAGGAAGCTGAGGATATTTTATTTTATTTTATTTTATTTTATTTTATTTTATTTTATTTTATTTTATTTTATTTTATTTTATTTTTAACTGTATTTTATTTTATATTTTAATTTTATTTTATTTTTTATTTTCATACTTGTAAGGCTTGCTTGAAAAGTCTCCAGCTGCTTTCAGTTTTAAGATGTTAAATCTCCAAACAGAGATAAATATTTCAACACTCTTTCACAGGTAGAGAAACTGAGGTATGAAAAAGATCACTGAGACTTTAATGTCATGGGATCTGTAGGCTCCACCCCTGATGATTGCAAAGATACGGGAAGAGATATTTAATCATTTTCATCATGCAAAAACCTCAGAATGGTCTCACAAAAAGAAAGGCACCTTCCTGGTGTAAAAACGTCAGAAAGTGGATGTTCTTTGGGTTTAGAATTTAATAATGTCCAAGAAAAATATACCATGTACTCATTGTGGTATATTTTTTATTTTACCCTAAGTCTCACCATGGACACTACTAACATGGAAGACCCCAGGAGTCTTTCTCTTCTGTTGGGATACATATTCCTCTCTCTAGGAGTTTCACCATTACTTTCTCAAAGCTTCTTAAAAAGTTTTTCTTATCTCTCCACCCAGCTGACTTTGCCATTGGAGTCACTGCACAGCATTGCTGCCAGGTGCTAAAGCCTGTCCTTGCACTCCAGCCCTAGTGCTACAGCTCTGCTAAGTGCCACTGTAATTAAGCCAAATACCTTCCTTTCTATCTTCTTTCATCTAGATCCCTGAACTTATTTTAGGCATTTGTACAGTGGTCCTCACTGTGGTACTGAAGAATCATGTAAATACCAAGCCTGATCTCAAAACTGAAATGTCTAGCACCTAAAAATGGTATCTAGTGATAACACAAACTTGAAATCTGCTTTCAAGCATTAGACTGTGTGGTACATAAGTGATTGGTGTTTGGTACTAAATGCTAGACAGCTTAGTATGGAGTATTTATAAAAAATTACAAAAGATATCATGGAAGTGATTATGATTTCTAGGTGCAGCTTACATCCTTCCTGCAAAGGAAGCCCATAGGAATGAGCAAGAGTGAAATTAGTTATCACCAACCAATGTGCAGTGCTTCTAACTTAGTCTGATATTTTTTCTGCACCTCCAGCAACTCCACAATTGTTCTTCTGGATCTAGACAAACTAAAGATTAAAATATCACTTTCCAGTGGATGATAATTTCCTTCAGATCTGAAGAGGATTTGGGTGGGTTTTTTAAATTTTTCCTCCAAATTTAGTGATATGTACCTGAATGAATTTAGTACCTTGCCTTCTGTTTCTGGAGCCTTGATCTACAAAGACTACTTTGATATCTATGCGATAAGATGTCAGACTTTTTAAAGACTTTTTTTGTAATGACATTATAGAGATTGGATGTCCTGTCTTCCAGATGTTTGACTGGAAGCTTCTACAAAGAGAAAAACAAGTGATGCAGCATCAAGTCACAGGATAATGTAAATAAGAAAGCAAATAGGCAAGCAAAAAAAAAAAAAAAAAATCAAGGGGATATTTCCTGTCATCCTGCTTTCTGTTCTACCTGAAATTTGTTATTGTTTTCTTGTTGGAATGAGGTTTGGCATGATTGTACTCTCTATCTATACATCTCTTGGTATGCTTTCCAATTTCAGTGACATCTGGCATAGAGGTAATGGTCTGAAGGAGATGATGTTTTCACAGTTCTCATAAACACAGGTAGTTCTGTGCAGGAGGCTGACTCTAAGTGCATTGACTGGGAAGGAGCTGGGGTGGAAATCTCATGCACTATTAGACAGCAGAGGATTCAAGTAATACAGTCTTTTTATATGCTCCAATCATGGATAAAAGTCGAGAATTTATACCTTCTTCTATAAAAACCAGTCACCTCAGAAAAAATTATCCTTGGGAAATCAGGTCTGCCTAGTCCTGGTTGTCAGGGATCTGCTTGTTCCCTGCCTTTTTGAAATATTTTATCCACTTAGATGACTCATGGGGACAAGGACTGCGTCTTAATAAACTGTACCTAGCACAGCAAGTACCAGTCTCAGCTGAGTCAAGGGCTCTTCAATGGCAAAGGCGAATTATGCACTGGTGGAGCCTTCTTGCTACGAAACAATAATACTCAGATCAATCAGGTTGATCACTAATTTTTTTCTTCTCTTAGATACAGATAATGAAGATTCTGCCTTCCATTACTTCTCTGGTATGATTAAGAAGAACTATTTATTACCACAGGAAATGAAAAAGCCAAAGATGAGGCTGAAAGTCATTCCAACAGAGTAGAGATTCTGATTCTTCTTTAAGTCTTTCATACCAGAGACTTACTACACAAAGAAAGGTTGAAGTCAGTGTCATGGGCTGGCAGTTCTAGCTTGCACCACATTGGTTTGGAGGTATAAAAAACAAGGGTGGATGAAACCCAGGCATTTTTCTGTTCTCGCTTTGCAGGAGAGGGGCGTGCATTCCCAAATGCATCTTGTCTTCATCCCACCATTGAGGTCACTGTTGTCAAAAGCTCTTGTTGAGTTTTATGTGCAAGGAGAGTGTCTGGCTGCTGGAGCAGCATCAGCAGCCACCGTCACAGCTGGGGATGCCTCCTGGAGGTCACAGCCTGTGGGTTGCTGCAGACAGCATAGGCCCAGCTGCTGGATTTTTTCTTAGCTTTTAAACAGATATTCTGGTGTGGGGTGTTTCTGGACACAAATACAGTACAGCAGAGAGCAGTGCTTCCCTCCTTATTGCAGAGCAGCTAGCGTGCAGCTTGCTTCCCTGAATCACAATCCCTTTCTTCCTTTCCAAAATAATTGGAGATAGACAGCAATTATTTAAGCAATATGGTTGGTAGTGCTACTGACATTTTCCCAGTCCTGGGAGACAAAACAGGCCTTTTGTCTCCTGCTTAGCCCTGCCAAATGCAACATCTGCCTGTACAAGACCAGTCTCTTGTCACCCCAACCCGTGATGCAGCTCTGCCGTATTACCTCCCTTGCTCTCCATTATTTCCTTCCTCTGCATCTGCCTCTCTCTCACCATCTCCTTTCCCCACACAAGCCCTGGCCAGTCTCTCCACACACCACGCTCCAGATCTCCCCTTCCCACACAGCTCCCATTCAGCCCCTTTTCCACCCGTGCTGGCACTCAGCCTGCCACTGCGCTGACCTTTCAAGTGCATGTAGTGCTGTGTGTGCTGCAAAAACATCCTCCCCTCCACGTGTCAGCACAGCCACAGCCTCTCATAAACTTTTGACCCTAGCTTATCCCTCTGCCATCCCCTGGCAGAAACAATGGCAGGGTTATATGTGTGGGTTTAGTTACCAGGGGTTGAGGACTGCCAGGGAACACAGTGTTGCAGCTCTGATTACACTGACATGGGAGGAAAACACTCTTAAGGCAGCAGCTGCTGTTATCTTGTTTGCATTTGGTTTTTAGGCTGTTTTGCCTCTTCATTGATGTGTGTTTTCTTTTTTATTTTTTTTCTCTTATTTGTCTTTAGGTTGCTGCTCAGGAGCCTGCTGTGAAAGGCTACATCCCTTGTAGTAATACAGCTGCATGAGAAGTCCCTGTTATAGGTGAAGGCAAGGAAGAGCATAGAAACAGAGGGGTGGCTGCAGTCCTTTTGGGAAGGTGGGGAAGAAGCAGAAGCTGCAAGTCTATGTGCCTGAACTGGAGACAATAAAGAAATGACACCTTCCCTGATTCTAGGCAGCAGAAGAAAAATCCCTCCCCAGATGAAAGCTGCACAGGATACTGTCCATTGCTTTTTCCTACTAGTAAATAAATAAAAGTAACTTTCCAATGAGCTCTAGTGTAACCTTCAGTGCTCTGAGCAGTTCTTTGCTTTTCCTGTTTTCAGCACATCATTCTCCACTGCAGTTGTGCTCCAAAGAGTTTATAAACTTCAAAGCCTTGCTTAGAAAACATTTTCAAAAGCATTATGCTTTCACATAATTTATTCGTAATACAGTAGTTTTCAGCTCCTACCACTTTATTATATCAGCCTCAACTTTCCTTCTCAATTCCAGCTCTTAACTACGTTCCATCATTTCTTCCACTCTTTTACGAGATCCATGGTTTTTAGGTGAAAAATTGTTGAGGAATGGATGGTGTTCTCTAAAAGATGTTGCACTGGGCATAGCCAAACTGCAGAAGGGTTGGTTAATTGGCAAAAAAGAAATAACATCCTTCTTCCAAAGGAAAATAGATAGTGAAGATATGTTTAGATGCATGAGATAATTGTTAATCTGCAGGACTTCACTGAGAGCATTCAGAAACTGGGTTTCACCGTATGGTTCTTTAGAAGGAAATAAATCCCTCAGTCTGAGATGTTCCTTCTGTATAGAAATGTCGTATCTCACATCTTTGGTGTGAGCTTTGCTCCTTTGGCTCCAGCCTCTGCTGTCTGTGTGGCCAGCCTCACACGTGCCGCAGTGAGGTCTCCATCTTCTGTGAGCTCATGTGCCTGATTTGCCTCTTCCCCAGTCGGATCAGCTGTGCTGGTAGGCAACATCGTGGAGTGGAAGAGAAGCTGCAGCATTGCCTGGCAGGCAGCCTGGCTTGGACAGCCCTGGTCCCAGTATGAGCTAATGTTAAGATCTGGAAAAGATGGGAGATCGATCTCTGTCACTAATGTTGTCCAAGTGATTAGTGTGAGCAAGATGATAAATGAGCATTCAACAAATAAGGGAGCGGTCTGATCGCTAACAGAAAGTATTTTGCTGGTCACTTACACCACAGTGCTCAATTACATGGTCTCTGTTAACAAGAGTTCACCAATCCACCAGCCACATGTCCTAGGGGTCTTGGGAAAGGTGTATTGTTCATGGGGCATATGTATGTATAGATGCACATTATAGATGTATGTATAGTATGTGTGTACTGTAATATAGTTACCTATGATAGTTTTTTTCAGTTCTTTGAAACTGGCAGCCTGTGCATACTCAGGTGTCTTCTTTACCATCCCTTAACTGTTACTTTCCTTATCTACACCTGTCTCATTTAGAAAATAAAACTTGGAGAACTATTTCTCTAGTTAGTTTGGTTTGGTTTCAATCATAAGTGATTTGTTTGAACTGCTCCTCACAACATCTTGACCAAAATCCTGAAGTTTTAATGTGCCCCTTTATCTCTTATCCTTGTTCCTTCTCCCTGTTTAACCAGTGCATTCATGGGCAGGCTGAAGCCCAGATAAGGTGCCTCTCTGCATCAAAGGCCAAATTGATAGTGAGATGGAGGTTGTGGCTTCTTCCTCTCCAGCATATATCCTTCCTGCAAGCATCAGTTTGAAAACATGTTGTCCAACAACAGAAACCTTTTTTAGTTGCTTCTTTCTTGGACCCTGGCACTGTTTCCCTTAAATCCCATTGCTTCTTAGCTGTTGTAGATGCTGCCAGGCAAAATCCAGAGAGACAAACAGGCCCCTTGCACATTTCCCCACCCCACACCCCACACCCCCATTACCTTTGCAGTCACCCAGCACCCCTGAGGCTGCACCAGGCTGCAGAGCCAGGGTGAGTTTTCCACCCACTTCAGAGGGTGCCAAGGGTTGATACCTTGATAACCCTTTTTTGTATCTGTACCTACAGCATTGGTGAGGAAGAAGACCTGACCTCATTGATCCATAGAAATAGAAATGGAAAGATGCAGTGACTCCTGAGGCTAAGTCACCTTTTTCTGAGTGGCCTGGATGGAGAAAAGATAATAGCAACAAGCATGATGCAACATTTGTTCCAGGAATGCCCTTGGTGAGTGCACCTTTGTGAGGAAGGCTAAACCAAAGGAAGGACACACATGCTTCTCCTTACCTAGGTTTAAAGCCTGAGTGGCCATCAGCCTCTTCTGCTCTTGTGCCAGCACAGCAAGACAGAGTGCCCACAAGCCCAATGGGATCTTCGCTTTCCCCTGGGGCTGCCATTTGCCCTCAATGAGAGAACAAGATCAGACTTAATTTGAAACCAAATCCACGGGGCATTTCTTGGTGTTACAGAAAGTTCCAAAATACCTAGAACAACATAGATCCAAACTGCCTTATATTTAAAGTTGCTTGATTTTGGAGGTGAGACTGACTCAACTTTCTGTCCTTGAGTATGCAAAGTCCAACAGCTTCTACCAGCTGGGCTGTGCCTCATGCCTCAGCCTCTGAATGCTTCACTCCAGACATGTATCCCTGCAATTCAGGTTATAGGTAGGACACATTGTTATTTGTTTCTTTTCTACCTGGAAAAAAAAAAATTGTATCATTCAATGTCATCTAAATAAACAGTTACTGTCTTTCTGATGTCATTTTGAAGCACAATTTGATTCTGCAGTCAGCGAAGCACACAGCATTCAAAGTTTAAACTGTCTAGTTAGCTCCGTCCAGACATCATGGCCTTGAAACAAATGGGTTACACCACAGCATAAACTCACTGGGGTGAAATAAAACTAATTCTAGCTACTGGATTTAACAGATTATGTTTACAAAGTAGCTGTTTGATTCTTTTCATTTCCTGTCATATCCTGTTCCATTTAAACTTGATAGCCTATTTTTTGATCAGAATGGGCACCACAACTTTAATGACTGAGACACAGTGTCTCATTATCCTAAAAAAAACCCCAAACAACTAGTTTGCAGCTTATTGTCATCTTTCATAAGACAACCTGCAGACAGAGCATGAAAGTGCAGTCAGGTTCAGGAACCTGATGAGGAATACAGAGAAATGTTAAATAAATTATTACTTATGCATTATTAAAAATAACAGTCACACTTCTATAGCTCCTCTCAGATAATGAACTCAAAGCCATTTATAATTAATTTCACAATTCCATGTAGGTGAAGGAACTATGCCACGTTGTTTTTATGAGCAAAGAGCTGAGACATTGAGAAGTGTAGTGTTTAAAGTCATGTAGACCCCCCTTGAATAGCACCAGGGAGTTTTTCCCAAAGGGTAAGTAAGGTGGGCAGGCATCCTGGTTGGCTCTCCAGGTTTTAAGGTCCTGGAGGTGGAACTGTTTATCTGTTCTGGATTTGACTGGAGTCTGGCCCAATGGGGCCTTCAGATTTGCCCACAGAGGCACTGATCCAACATCCCTAACTCTATGGGATACAGGCTGTTCAACTCATCATCCTGAAACCCGGAGTTGCCAAAAAGATGTCTCACAGTGTAATGCTGTGATAGGGTGCTGAGGGCTCCTGACACTGTTGTTGAAGCCTGCAAATTTGTAATGCTGCACAGAAGAAAAGGCCACAACACGCAAGTGCTGATTTAAACTCATGGATGTGAGAGCTGCAGCTGCTGAGACTGGAAGCTGTTGTGCTGATGGTAGGCAGCAGGGTAGTGCTTGTCCGATCTGCTGACACACAGTGAGGAAGGCATTCACCTGGTGCTCGACCTAATGAGAAAATAAATATCCTACCCCAAATTATTTCCTAACATGGTATATTCTAAAAACAGCCATGACATTTACTGGCATACTGACAACAACATGAATGTTACCCATAACACATTTTATCAGAGCTGAAGTCAACTGTGCAGCCCAGATTACTTCCACTTTTGTAGACTGCATTGCAGAGTGCTGTGGGAAGCAGTATTTCAGGAAATAGCATGGTTAGAGAATCTGAGCCCCATGAACCCAGGAGAGCATGACTTGCCCTCTTCTCCCCTGAACTGCTTGAATCTGCAAATGGCAGATATTTCTTTTTCCTAGCTTTCAGCCTTATTCAATTTCTCATTGGCCATTGAGTCAAATTGCATTATACATGTGGTATCCTATGGCTGTGTTCCTTATCAGGCAATGGCAATCTTTCTGTGAAACAACACATCTAAATATTTCCTTACATTATCATCCTTGCCCCGATGAAGGTATGCTGCACTTGGTACCTTCTGCACCTGCCCACTGCGTCTTACAGAGAGCAGCAGTGAGGTCCTGGAAGCAGAAAATGCTATTTTTGGTTCTGTACTTTACATGTGTATCTTTTTTGCCTCCTCCTAAAATTATGTTTATTATCTAGTCATGTTTCAAAGAGGCAAATAATTTCTGCATTTAAAACACTTCCCCAGAAAGTGGTGGGCTTTCTTGGTAAAGGGACAGGTAGGAAGAACCTGATCCATTTCAAATCTCTGAAAATAAAGATCCTGGAGAACTCTCATTGCTTCCTTCTTGTTTTGCTTTTATTTAAGCCGTTTCAGAGTCTCACTGTGCCTGTGACAGGCAAGAGATGTGTGGAAGTTGCGTCCACCATTGGGCTGTGAAAGACCCAATGAGTGTCAGCAAAGAGGATGATCATAATGAATACTCACCTTCTCCTGGGGCCGGCGGGCTTCCTCCGGGAGGTGAGATCCAGACGGTGAAAACAGATGACTTCCTATTCAGATAGTGGTAGAAAGGCTGTCAGGACTCCAGCTGCTGATGGATGAACTCTGGTTCTCACAAGAGTTTGCGTATTTTGTCACCGTGAATTTTAGCTGCATTAAATATAGTTTCCTTCCTCAACACACCACCCTTTTCATAGAAAATATTTTGTGATCTCTTGTCCTGCAGACTTCTACTGACTTATGGGTTAAATATGCTACAAAAAACGCCCATAAAATGGACTATGTGAAGATTTAATGAATAATGTGATATTCTTAATAGTCCGGTGAATAGCTGACTCTTATCTCTGTGTGTATGTGGAAGAGCATTGAAGACAGGAAATCTGTGATGAGTAATGGCCATATGAATAATTTATTTGACACAAAACTATTTTGTATCTTGACAAAAATCATGTATCCCTGTGAAAGCAGAAGTTCCTGATGCAGCACAGTTCGCCTCTAGGGCAATATGCTTTTTTCTTATCTCCATTTTTCATTTTCTAGTAGCAATCTTATTTACTCTATCAGAATTCATTCTTGATAATCACTTGTCAGGAGTTTTCTAACTCTACCAGCAATTATTTTGCCTATCTGTATTACACATTTCCAGAGTGAACAACAGATTATACATTCCATATTTTCTAAAAAAGATATGACAAGAAAACATTTATGATGGCTGCACTCAAAGAGTTGCGGTTGACGGCTCAATGTCCAAGTGAAGATCAGTGAGGAGTGGCGTTCCTCAGGAGTCAGTATTGGGACTGGTGCTGCTTAACATCTTTGTCATTGACATGGACAGTGGGACTGAGTGCACCCTCAGCAAGTTTGATGACAACACCCAGCTGTGTGGTGCAGTCGACACACTGGAGGGAAGGGATGTGCCATCCAAGGGACCTGGACAGGCTGGAGAGGTGGGCCGGTGCAAACCTCATGAAGTTCAACAAGGCCAAGTGCAAGGTCCTGCACATGGGTCGAGGCAATCCCAAGCACTAATACAGGCTGGGTGGAGTGGATTGAGAGCAGCCCTGTGGAGAAAGACTTGGGGGTATTAGTGGATGGAAAACTGACTACGAGCCTGCAATGTGTGCTCACAGCCCAGAAAGCCAACTGTGTCCTGAGCTGCATCAAGAGAAGTGTGACCAGCAGGTCAAGGGAGGGGATTCTCCCCCTCTACTCCACTCTCATGAGACCCCACCTGGAGTGCTGTGTCCAGCTCTGGGGGCCCAGCATAAGGACAAAGACCTGCTCAAGTAGGTCCAGAGGCCACGAAGATGATCAGGGCACTGGAGCACCTCTCCTATGAGAACAGGCTGAGAGAACTGGGGTTGTTCAGTTTGGAGAAGAGAAGGTTCCAGGGAGACGTTATAGAAGCCTTCCAGTACTTAAAGTGGCCTACAGAAAAGATGGAGAGGGAATCTTTATCAGGGAGTGTAGGGATAGGACAAGGAGTAATGGTTTTAAACTGAGAGTAGGTTTAGATTAGATATAAGGAAGAAATTCCTTACTGTGAGGGTGGTGACCCACTGGAACAGGTTGCCCAGAGAAGTTGTGGCTGCTCTCTTTCTGGAAGTGTTCCAGGCCAGGCTGGATGGGGCTTGGGCAACCTGATCTAGTAGAAGGTGTTGCTGTCCATGGAACTAGGTGGTCTTGAAGGTGCCTTCCAGCCCAAACCATTCTATGAATCCATGATGCTATGCTTTTTTGAATAAACAGAATGGATGTAAGATCTGAACAGCAGAATGATGTGCAGGTTTGGGATTTGATTGCATTTTTACCAAGAGAAAAATTACATTAGGCATAGAAGGGGAAATAATTGTTGAAAATAAGAAAAGGTTACCTAATTTTTTTTTTTGGTAGTTACAAGATGGTATTCCAAAGAGGTATTCTTATACCCATCAGGGAGCCATCCAAGGTTTATGCAGATTTGACATTTTCTTCTTTCTTCTCTATTTGTATCTGGAGCCTAGGGTGAACAGCCTCCTTTTTGTTTGCTCTCTCTAAATATCTTTGTCTGGGCAGCTGTTGATTCAGGGCCTGTGAATAAATAAAATGAAGAGGACCTCCTGCATGATTTAAAAAGAAATGTTATTTTCTGAATCCTGACTTGCCATTTGTGGTGTTAGCATACTTAGACAAACAAACGGCCTTTTCTCCCTTCTGTTTATTCACAAAAGTGAACTTTCCTGACATTAATGGGAGGTGATGGAAGGTGCTGCCTTTGTCCAAGAGGAGGAGAAGCACTATGAGCCCCAAGCACCTGCAGTGCTCAGACTTCCTGCACAGCTTTTATTCTCCCTGTGCTTGTGTTATTGAGGGAAATCAAAGACAAAATCCTTTAAGACTTCAGTTCTGTCACCCCCCCACACACACTGCCTCTCGTCATTGCTTAAGGAGGAATATTCACGCAAAAAAAACAGTGCAACTGAGTGCAAGCATGGAAAAGAGGGTCAGCTGACAGAAAATGCATTAATTTATAATAATAATAGCAGCAATAATCCCGTTAACCTTATTTTACACATATGGAAATGGAGGGATGTAAAAGCACAGTGTGCTGAATCTGGGAGCACCAACTGAAGCTGGGATGTGGGTCATCCCCTTTCTAGGTCTCTCTTCTAATGACTAGACCAAATTGCGTGGTCCCAACATCTGATTGCAACCCAATATTCTTTATTAAGTATGACTGTAACTTGTCAGGAGAGCCCCACACGGCTCTCTGAGGTTCAGGTACCCTCAGACCCTCAGTCATATTTGTGCTGCCTCTTGAGGAGCACCAGGCAGTTTGGATGAACCTTCCTCAACTGGCAGCTCAGCAGCTGCGTTTGAATGATCTAGCTCACCTAAGCCCTTTTTATATCCCATTAACATTCTTGAAGGCTACCACACTAACTGCACCCTGTACCAATGTTTTAGCTCCCATTCCTTTTGGACAGTCCAAACCTAGGGAGGAAGGAGGGGAAAAGGACAAAATTATAGAGACAATATGCCACACTGCTGTGCAATGACAGGAAATGTTGGATAATGAAAGATGCTAGTTATGTTAAAGTTGAAGGTGTTGACAGTATCAGAAAAAGTGCTGAACATCTTCAGTATCTGTTGCTCTCAGCAGGAGCGAGACACTCAGCTTCTCTCAGCTGACACTAAGCATTCACCAGGATCACCCTGATAATGAGCTCAGATGACTCCATGCTCCTTGGTTGGCACAACATAAGGAGACATGAGAACTGTTGAACACTCAGAAGGTGGAATGGACACTGTAGCTTCACCAGACAAGGAAGAATCCTAGGAAACCCTATGTTTTAATTTAAATCATAAATACAAATATGCTCTGTGAAAAACACTACCCCATGACCATAAAAGCTGAACGACACATTGAAGCTCCAGTCTCCAGGGCTCATGTGAGTTGTGGGGGCTCCTTGGCCAGGTGGCTGCTCCATCAGTCCTCCCTCTCTGCCCCATGCCAGGGGATGGCCAGCACAGAAGCTGCTGCTGCTGGGGAAAGGGCTAACTGCAGCAGACAGAAGTGTGTGTGGGAGGAGAGCAAATGTGTAAATCAGAAATCTTCATCATGATAATTTGCTTTCAATAAGCTCTTCAGGGTTTCCTATTCCCCTTTGCTTTTTGCCAGCTATGAGGGATGTGCAGGTGATGTGGGGGGGAGAGTGCTGATTTTTAGGTAGATCTGGAAAGACTATTGTGTTTACTGTGTCCTCATTAATGGTCTTGAGGGGCACAATTCTGACAGATCAAAGTACTTATATAAGTACCACTTCAGTACTATTTAGTACATATTCTTCAATATTTGAAATCAGAAAGGAACTTTCAAGTCCTGTCTTTGATCCAGGAGATACTTGGTGGAATAATGTTATCAGCTGACTTCTGTTCAGGTCTGCCTGCTATTTTACTTTCCTCCAACATTACTGAGAAGTTTAGTCACCACAGTTTCTTCTCCCCTTCCCTGTGCTGACTTTATGCTGAGAACATGGCCTACGTATAACTGCTCAGAGCGTTCTTCATCCCTTTCACACTCCATCCCATTTCCTCCTGTCAGAGGGAACTCAATGCCACATGGCATCCAGCAAGTCTCACTGCTCTAGCAGGAACCCACAGTACCTGTCTCTGTGTCTGCAACTTCTCTTAATCAAAAGAGTATTTGACGGAATATGGAAATTACTCGTGGGGATGACACCTAACATGGTTATCAAGACACTATTTGTGACCTTGGCAGTCTTATGTCCTATTTTCAGTACAACCCTTTCTTCCTTTATTCTCTCAGTCATTTCTGATACTGTTCCTGACCTTTCTCCACCAGCACCTTTGCAGTATGGTGCCAGTTAAGGTCCTTTCTCCCCAACATCGCTTCCTCCATGGTTCTTAGCTGCTCACTGGTGTGACACACTGCCAGCTGGCTTGTGTTCAACTGACTGCTGCCACGCAGCACTACAGAAGCAAAGTTCCTGCTACTGGTGCAGACTGGGTCCAGCACGGCAAGGCCCACGATGGTGGTGTGAGCTCATGCAATAGGAGCATACAATACCCTTGGGCAATGTAAGCTCCCCTGTAGGGTACAGATACACAACCCTGTGCTTGTCCAGGAACCTCTCGTGCCATCCGAAGCTGGTGGGCTGGCCACCAACAGGTCCAGATTTCTGTCTGTGATCTATAGGGTCATTGTTCCATGGAATTTGGTTTCCAATCCAAATAACACTTTGCAGATTTTATCTTACTCTTCCTTGCTCAAGAGATTTATGTCTGAATTACCTTTTTGCCCATAAATGACAGGTATTTAGTCAGAAAGGAATTTGCTTACAATGTATGCTCCTTTACATTACGTCATTGGCTTATGTTGCAGCACAGTAGAGTCCACCAAGATAACATGAGTTACAGGTGCTCACACGACATGAGTCA
Source organism: Athene cunicularia (assembly GCF_003259725.1). Classification (NCBI taxonomy): domain Eukaryota; kingdom Metazoa; phylum Chordata; class Aves; order Strigiformes; family Strigidae; genus Athene; species Athene cunicularia. The sequence continues at coordinate 19,346,783 of NW_020799101.1, forward strand.
TAGACTACCCTAAGACACAACTCTCTCTCCCCTTCAAAATCAAGCATCTGTCATTACTCAGGCCTTGTTTCAAGTTTATTAAAGTTTTGATCTAACAGCAAAGGCCTCTGTTCTAGTGCTGGTGGTTTTATGTTTTTAAAGGCATTGGAGAATCTGAAGCTTCAGTTGAATTAAAACCGCTTTCTGAGATTGCTGAGTATGGCTAACTTTTTCTTGAAAGATGATTCAGGTAGACAGCATGAGAGTTGTCACATAATACCAGGGGTTTAAAAGTTTCTGCACTTTGTAATCGCTTAAAAATGTATCTTTGATAAATATACACATAACTGGTAATAAAGATAGTAAAGATTATCATAGGTGTGGCTGCAAAGCATAAATGATCTCAGTAATTTATAAGTAGTCACATTATGTTTATTTACCAATAATTTTCTATATTTTGCAAATATACATACAGCCCTGCAAAATAGGATCTCCATTCCACCCACCTTTCCCAGTGTTCAGTTAGACTGGGGAACTCTTGGAGAGTTATTTCCTTCACTGTCTACAGCTACTGCCTGATTTGAAGATACAAGCAATTTGTGGATGTCTTGTGTATACGTAGATATGTAGTAACGCTATCCCTGTATTATACTGCAGAGATTTTTGGTATAGGATCTTGGCATGGCTTGTGGTACTCTGCTTATTAGCCTGCCTTCCCAGGGTTTATGTTGAATTTCAAATCTTGCATTTATCCAAGTAGCTACCATTTAATATAGTAATAAATAAATGATTGGTAATGGCGCAGCATTTTAAGCCTGTCCTTAAACATTGCAGGATTGAAAGCAGAAGTCAGAAGATTTTAAAGTTTTTCTACTGGGCCTCCCACATCAGTATCTCTGGAAGAACCAACAATTACATCACTAAAAGCTGGTAGAGATACATGCATCTGGTTTTGTTCTACCAATTGAAAAAAAAATCAGTGACCATATATTTTAGAAGATTGTGGTTTTATCTGAATCTTGGAACTGTTGGCTTATGGTAATTTACAGGAATAAAAATAGTCTAGGATTATGTTCCTAAATTAGTTTTTGTGTGGTATCTCATATACAAATAGATGGGTGTCCCTGATCGAAGGTTTTATGACCTTTGTTAGCGTCTTCTACATATATTGTATGTAAGGATTAATTAACATGTAATAGCTTTAAAGGTTCTTGGCATTATTATAGGATATAGACTTGGCAAAATATGGAACTGATAATAGTATAAAATAATACCAAAGCTAAAATGTAAAATCTTGGCAATTACCTTATGGCTATGTAACAGAATAAGCTGAAAATGAAATGAAATTACTTGGGTGGTCTACTTGCTAGAATCAAGTTTCCTGGCTCTTAATGAGTCCGCCCTTTCCAAAGTGCTGAGCAAGGTTTGCATCCTGCTGTTTCTTCTTGCATCTAATTTCTAATGGCTTTTTCAGCTAAACCTTTATAACCCTTTTTTAAACTACGCATAGGAAAAGAGAAGAAGGCTGTGCACTAAGCAATTGCTGTAACCAAACAACAGAAAGGAGATTAATGAACCAACAGAAAGGCGAAGGTAAATATAGTACTTCTACAGAACATTCAGTTATTCAGCATAATTTAGGGTATGTTTACTTGATAGTTTTGCAATAAAAACTGCTTTCTGTGGTGACTTATCTCACAGATTTAACCTCCTTACAGATGCTTCTCAGCATTTGCAGCTACTGAGCACTCCTAAACTCTGAAAATGTGATTAGGGAAATTAGTAACACGACTATCTTACCAGAACAGAAATTCAAATGCTATTGGAGAGTGACTGGAGATAACAAGTCTGTCTATGACTTGAGTATCAGAGGTTCTTGGCTTTTGCTTCAATTGTCTTCTAAGGCACAAAGAGAAAGTTTTGTTTTTATTTATGGAGAAAGGGGCATTTTGCACTCCACATCCACCATCTGCTCATTTGTTCCCAGTGATGGCTGGGATATCAGCAAAACACTGCGGCCCGCAGAGCTTGGCAGTGCAAAATTACAATGTGTGTACGCACACAGGCATCTGCTGGGAACAGCAGTTTGGAGCAGCCCTAGACCCTAAGTAAATTCCAACAAGCAGAAAAAACCTGTGCAAGCTGCCTCTTGTCCTGGCTCGCTGATGAAAGCTCACCCTTTCTTTGAGCCTGATTCCACTGTGGCTTCATGCCCTACGTTTTGCATTGCTTTGTGCAATATAAAATGTTTCTTGTCTGGAAACAGGCTAAAATGCAATTCTGAGGATTCCACTGGAGTCGGTGAGAAACAGGGTGGGATATCACAAAGTCTTTTACTCAGCTTATTTAGTTTCCTGGTAGGCAGTTGCTTTTCGCCTGCTCTTATCTTGATCAGATTTTTGACCTGCACTTCAGACTGCCCAGTTCTGTCCTTGCAGAAGGAGCACAGCTGATACGGGTCAGTAAATTTTCACAGCAACTTCTTCTTGCTGTTTCGAGTAAAACAGCATGTCCTAGTTTAGACAAGTGGGTTGGTGCAAAGAATTATTATAAGCTCTCTATTTCATGTTCTCTGTGATAGGGAAATGGTGTATTTTGTCAAAAATAACCATCACACGTGCCAGTGACAGAGGCAAAGTAGGTATTGCCTGAAGGAGGCAAAATGGCCACAGTTCTACTCAGCTGTGCCAGATTCTAATGACAGTTCAGCTGCTGGTGCTGGGGTATAACGAGTACCCACTGGTGTGTGTGTGTGTGGGGATGAACGAGCTTGAAATCATCCATCAGAAAGCAGAGAAATATATGGTAGTGAGAGTGTCTAAATACAAAATCTTTCATGGAAGATGCTGTAGCTTTTCTGTACCAAAACTTGCTGCTGCTCTGGCAGGTGACCACTAGTCAAGCACAAACTGGGTTCATTAAAAAGATCTCCTGGCCTGAAATGTTTGGCATATGTCATATCAGAGATCAGACTGAATGATGCAAAAATCTCTCCCTCTAGCCTACAAAGATAGGAAGCAATCAAAGAGAAAAAACACCACCACCAGCAGCAACAACAACAACAAAATGGAATCATTATCCAGTCATACAGTGACCGAACTGGCATCTCATGGCAAACTGCTCCTGTCCCGCCCAGCAATGTCTGAGGATGCTTTTTTCCAGCCAAAAGGACACACAACCCTTAACTGTGAATCTGATTAATTTCAGCCAGTTTTGTGGCTGGTGCTGTGGCTATAACATCTCTTAAAACAATCAAAATCTGTTAATAACCTAACCCTTCATTATCAACTTTTAAATTATTTCATCCATCAGAAAGACCCCAGCAAGAGGGCTGGTGAAAAGACTGGCTAGAATTGGTGGTAACAGCCATAAACTGTACAGACCTTTCCTCCAGTGACATAGAAACTTCAAGACCTCCCAGCAATCTGCTTTGAGCTTCCTTCCAGGCAGCATTGTTGTGGATACCATCTACCCTGGAGATTTTAAAAAAAATGTTTGTGTAATTTTTTTCATTGTCTTTTATTTTCTGCTCCCAAGGGACTTTATAAATGCTGGCTGGGCATAGCTGGAGCTGTGCTACAGGTTAGAGGAAAAATGATTTCTATGGTACAGAAATGCTGCTTGCAATATTAAGGTCACACTGTCCTAACACGATCCTACTGCAGAGATGAATCCACATTCTGATGCACTGTGTTGTGCTGTATCGTCCTCAATCAACTGAAGGTGGTTTGCCCCAGGGCCTGCCAATTCATCTGTTTGTTGCAGCTCACACCAAATTAACATACAACGAACCCAAAAGATTCTTCTATAACAAACAGCCTGCTTATTCATCTGGTTTTTGTATTGTGGTGTTGCTCTCATTACCACATCTGATTTAATTTGTACATGTGCTAGTCATGAAAAAAATAACTGTCCTATCCTTGCTTTGGGGCATGAAAGGTCAATGAAGCAAATAGCTTGCTGTCTTTTGGGGCAATCAAAATACACCATATAAGATAAATTTGGAATGGCTTGCAGAAGTACATTGGGGGAGCTAAAAAGGTTTCAATCCTTATTTAGAACTTCATGTGTTTGTGCGTAGATTTTTTTTAATATAATTAATTTTCACAAGCATCTTGCATAAAGGACTTTTTGCAATACATTAATATTTTCCATTTCAATCTCCACACATCCCCCAATATTAAAAAAAAAATCATGTCAGGTTTATGTTCTAAGGAGTACTTTATACTAAAAAGAAGTTATTCAGATTATAAACTTGAGCTGTGATCACAGTAAGTGGGATCTTATAAGCATCTCTAAGGAACTACTGAGATGCCACACAGGATTAAAAATTGAAGTTGTGTTACTAGTTTCTGTTCCAGTTATTTTAGAAATAATCTTATTTACTATGCAATTTTAAAAATACTTTGAGTTAATAATGATGACATTCAAAAATTCCCAACAGTTGTGTTTAAACTGCTAAAAGACAAACATTTTCTTTTATGGTAGCCTCCGAAGTTTAGCACTGTCAACTGGAAAGATGTAAGTACAGTAGATCAAAGGATGGAACTTCCCTCTAAATTATTCATTTTTACCAGAAAGTAAAATCTTATTTAGGTAAGGAAAATTACCAATAACTAAGGATGTCTCTTAATTAGCTTGTGACAAATTTCAACAATATTAAATCAATGTGGAAAAAATAAAATTTCCATTAAAGATGCTGCATCTATTCAGCCAATAATGCATTTGCATTTTACAAAATGATGTGACACCAGTTAATGATAGTGTTTCTGACTGTCACCTACAGACTGCTCGTGGGGGGAGCCTGTAGGTCCACTTCTCTAAGTTCCCCAGCATCTGCCTTCACCAGCTACAACAGTCATACTAAGATGAGGGTGGTAAAGTAATGAATAATGAAAAGGAAAACATCATATTCATAAACATGTTTAGGGTTGCTTCCTAAACCAAGAATTTAAAGACCTATTTTCAGGATGTGCCATTTCTGAATGCCTTAACATCCTGCATTTCTTAAAGGTCTTTTAAAAAACAAGTTGGAAAATCATGCAAATTTATCCCTTTTAGTTAGAACACAAAGATATATGACAGAGAAAACATCTTTATTTATTGCTATTAATAGTATTCTCATAGTTAGGATGATCCAAATATTTATTTAGCAACAGTGCTTATGTGGTAGCACAGGTAACTACCAATCAATGACTTATTCTTGATTATTAGTACCTAACTCTGCAAGCTTCTAAATATCCTTTTCCCTCACTGAGATCAAGAATAAACTTTCTTCTGGGTAGAGAGGAACACACATATTTATGCTATTTTGTACCATTTCTGTGGAGTCTTTCAAAATATGTTAAGATTGCTGACTCTAATTTTCATGGCAATAGGAATGTGCTTTTAACTTAGATAAACAAATGAAAGAGACCATACAAACTGGAATTTATTTAATTCATACAGTACAACAAAGAATGTAAGAACTGCTTTACATATGTATTTTAGATTTTTTTTAAGGTATTGTAGTTTTACAACTTAACATTCAGTAAAAAAGTACACTATCAAAAGCCGAGTTTGAAGACCAGTAACTTTTACTCTGTGTTACCTAAAAGAGTGTCACACAGGAATATCTAAAACCATTTTTTCTGTAGAAAAGTCTGAAAAAAATCCTTTAAAATGTTCATCACTATTAAATGGAAACTTACTTGCTCATATACCAGACAACTATTTCAAAGCTGTCATACTGGCAGTGTCCTGCCATTCTGCAGTCTCTCATGTATGTAGTTGCAACATGTGTTCTAGCTGCATTTTAGAAAGAGATATGTTTTAAGATGACAGAAACTAATTAGGACTCTTAAACCTTTCCTACTAGTCAAAGTAACACAGGCTCTGCCACAGGAATGCATTAAGTATACTTTATCTACTCTGAGCCAGTATTTTTGAAAAGATGGATGGGACGTTCAGTCTGGTTGTTTTCACATAATAAAAAAATATGCACATCAGAGCATAGCAAAGTGCTGTTTTAACTGTTTGATGAGCTGTTGTGTATCAACGTGGCCTGGAAATGCTTCTTCTGACTTCTGAGCAGCTGTGTAACTCCTCTGAAGATCTCCAACCTGTAAGAAACACACAAACTGTTTGTGTAAATCCAAACACTGCAGTATTTGCATCATTTATTCTGTGCAGTACATTTCTGATCTCACCAATATTTAAACATAGCTGGTCCTGAAGATGAACAAATAAAACAGTCAGTATAGAGGCTTTTGAATTCAGAGTTATGTCCCCCTTACATCAAGGGATGAGAAGAAAAAGACAGAAATGTGATTTTAATGGGAGAGATGCTTCAAGACAGTAACTTTATGTTCCATTCCACCTGACTTCTTGGAGAATGGAAAAGGTACACCATGCCCAGTGCTTAAAGTGAGAAAGAATAAAAAAATGGAAGATTTGTTTTTAAACTCCACAGTAGTGTTGTATATACATGTAAAACACAACCAATCAGGCCTCTGTAAAAGCCACAACCCCATGTGATTTCCTGCTTCCTCACAGCAAGACAGAACAGTGCTGGGGAGCTAATGCTGCTCCCCTGCTTTTAGAAGTATGTTTCCACATTGTTCCCTACCTTGGGAACTTTATTTTTCCCTAAATAGCCATCATTTTTGGAGGAAGGAAGTGTACATAAGGACAGCATCTCAGAAAGTGAGTTCAGCAAAAAAGAACCCAACTGGGAATACATCTAGTAAAAGTGATAGCAGCTGGGTGGAAAGGAAGAAGCTATGGAAAGTGTCAGTAGGAGGCCTCTTGCTTGTGCATCAGTCAACACAGATCTTCAGTGCAGCAAGAATTCTCTGAAGGGGAAAAAAACAGGGTCCTGGCCAGACGAATTATGTTTTGTAAACCATGGCCTTACACTGAATCTAAGGATTGCATTATGACTCTGCACCAACAGCTAGCTGATCTGGCCATCTGTCTTCTCCCATAACCTATGCAGGTTCTTTGTGCAAAAGCTATGTAACAAGACATTTCCAGACTACGATTTACTCCTTACTCGGTAGGTACAGAATGCAATTATTCAAAACCATCTTATGTTTCACAATGGAGAGGATATGCTTACAAATTAATGGGTTGTTCTCTCCTTGACGCATGTACTTTAGTATCTGTAGGAGTTGGGCTGCCCACACAACACAGACTCATAACAGAATCTGGAAGGTGTAGGCACAAGCAAAGAAGCACTTTTTTCTTATGAAAAATGTAAGGACTTGTACAAGTTTCTCCTTATTAACAAGAATGTTGGACACAATGTTAATTAGTGTCTGAGTGTGAAAGAAATATTTACACACAAAATTTAAGGGTTGTAAAGCTGAAGAACAGACTTTCCTTTTGAGACCAGTAAGATCATGGAATGAATAAATGGTATTTTGTCTATAATTACTGATAAATTATATGATACTATTTCACTTCACATCCTGAAAAAAGACAACAACTGTAAAGACTGCAGATGGAATTGTTAATGGATTGTTCATCTTCTGGGCATTTGGAAAATTACAGTTACTTTATAGCTAGTTGGCCTCACTCATTCTCAAAAGCAAACACTTGAATGACTACTTTCACACACAAAGCTTCTGGGTATTAAAGTGAAAATGTTAACTTTACTTTTCCTTGAGTTTATGCACTCTGTATTCTTCTGTCTTACCTATTTGGAATTCTCAGTAACAATAAAAACCCAACCAACTGCCCAATTTTTCTATTGCAAGAATAGGCTAATGCATTACCTTCTCTGAGAGCACTGCAAAATTGAAATGGGGCTCATACATATGAGGTGCTAAAGATGAAGCAGTCAGCAGAAAAGCTCTTGCCTATGTAGACAAAGAAAAAAAACCACAATGAAATCTGTGAGAGAGGGAGGGTAGCAAGAATCTAATGCAATTTTCATCATTCTTAAGAGAAACCATCCTGTGTTTTCTTTACTAGGTCTTTACTAAGAAAGCTATCTTCAACTATGATGAAGTTACACCAATAGTACATTTAGGCATAGTACAGTTTAAGAGCATTGAAATGAATAAGACTCGTGGTTGAGTCATAAAAAACATGTTGGTACTTATTCAATTAAGCAATTCAGTTCTAAACACTGAAGAGAATACGTTAATTTTTTAAAAAGTATTTAAAGTCCTACCCCACTGTATTTATCTCTTGTCTCCGACAGCACTGTCTTAAGCATCCCTGAAAACCTAAATTTTATCATAAAAGTGAAACTTTTCTCAAAAATTTTTAATAAAATTAACTTTTTTTTTTCAGACTAGCAAGATAGTATCATTAAAAACTAATGAAAAATTAAGAATCAGAGTGTGCATTTTCATGCTGTAAATCCAATACAAAATTAAAGTAAATTTAAGCTTTTACTAAAAAATGGAGAACTTCAGGGAAAAAAAACCCCTGATCTTTTATAAACAAAAGTATCTCTAATCTATTTGGGAAGGTAGAGTTAAGAACTTACTAAAGTACCTAAATTGACAATTCTGAGTACATGCAACAGTACTTCTGAAATTGTGAAGTGAAATAAAATAAAATCCAAGATAAAGAAAACATCCTCACTTTATTCTTCTGTGTATAATTTTATTGCCATGATGATCTTGATTTTTAATTATACATGTGATACAAGATGAAAATAGAAAATTTTATGGTAAAAACTAAAAGAGACAGGAAACAACTGATTATAATGGAAAGGCTCTGGCAGCGCTAATTGGCAGCAATCACAACCTCCCCAACTGGACGTAATTTCCACCTGGGAGTTAAATGTCTGCAAATTTACTGATTATGAAACTGAAACTAAATCCAAAGTTTGTCACTGGAACCATCCAGTGCTGGGTTCATGTCCCTGTTTCCACGGTAACTGCTAGGTTATCTGAATAAAGTTTACTTTGAGAAACTGCTCTTAAAAAAGGTATTTACAAGTCTTTAAATAATTTTGTAGCTCTCTGATATATATATATATATATATATATATATATATGAATCCATCAAAATAGTCTTGCTCTTACAAGGATTAAAACAAGCTCATAGTAGTTCAAACTGTCCAACAAATGCAAGTTAATTTGCCCTGCACGTGTGTAAAAAATAAATGCATTTAATCCACTGTGCATGTCAATTATACATCTAAGTGCAATTCAACTTAGTATACTCACATTAAGTAAGACAAACCACCAAGCTTACTGATGCAAGAGTATTTATCTAGAGCCTGATACTTTGGGACAAAACTTCAAAGCAATATCTTTGCTGAAAAAAATCTTTTAAGAGCTGATCTGATTGCTGCTTTCTGTCACGCAACAAAAGTGTATTATCCACATTTATAAACTGAATATATAGTCAAAGTTGTAATTTAAGTGATGATTACAGAGTGATGGGTTTTGTTTTGGATACCAATTGAGACAAAAGATCTCAAAAACTGCAAAGCCACTGTAAACCTTGTTTGTCTTGGATGAACCATTTGGATATACCAAAGAATAAGCAGTTTCATGGGAGATGGCATAACAACGTGGAGGTTACACAAAAACATGCATGAAAGTTATCCATGCTTTCTGCCTGCAATAGTAAGCCAAATGTTCCTATGATGCCTCCACCTCAGAGAAGTAACATTTTCTGAAGTAAAAAAGGGCCAAAGGAAGCATTCTGCTTAGGCTGAGGTGCAACACCAACCTGTTCAATGTGACCTTTACGCATTTCCAGTACGGCCAAGTTGTTGTAAGCTTCCGCATAGTCATTATTGTTGACTAAGGCTAGCTTGAAACACTGGTAAGCCAGATTCACATCTCCTATGCCCTAAAAGTAAGATTGTATTTTAATTTGTTAAAAGATTGGAAACAACATACATCTGTTTTGTTGTCCGGAGTATCTTTTCACCCATATGCACTACCACAGAATACAAATTACAACAAAAACATGCTTATCACAACCATATGTGCTTTCTTCCCGGACCGTCTCATTTGTTCTTATCCTTCCTCCAGACAGATTCGTTTCTCTCCAGCACAAACTTGCATGCTCCAAGTGATAATCATTTAATCTTATTTAACTTTTAGATGACTAAAGTGTCATCTAAAGACTATGCTATCTGCTACCGCCCATAGTAGGATAAGAAAACCAGAGATGTCTCCAGAGGGGAAGTCATCTTGCCTTCTCAATCTCTATGCAGTTTTCAAAAAAAAAAAATAAAAAAAAAAATCCACATATAAACCTAGGTTTCAGAAGATAAAAAAATTAAGAGAGATTAATTTCTTTGTATGAAGCAGCTGACTGCTCTTTAATGCTCCAGGGTCATGACCAACAGTGATAAAGCATCAGGTTAAACATTGTAAGTGACAAATGCAGAAAAATACAGGCACATAAGTTCAAATTTCAATGTTTTAGGTAGCATAAATTAATGTGTTTATCCTAGTTGCAACACAATCATGATGAACAATTGAGTTTCTCTCTGATTTAAGTTAAACCATAATCAGCATTTGAAGACAACTCATATTAGAAAGTTGTCAAAACTAAACTAAACTGCAGGCAACTAAACAGAAATTTCACACAACTTTTGGAAGAACATCTGCAAAAATGGGCAATGAATGCAAATTAATTTAGAAATGGAAAAAAATTATCACACAATTACGCAATATGTTTATAGCAGCCTGTAAGAGAGAGGAACATGCCTTCTCAACTATGACATACGTAATGCTTTAGTGTCTGCTACATGCTGCTGAATACAAATTTTTATGGCAACAGAATGGGTCTGTAACAGTTCAGAGAAAAATATTTTTAATTCAATTCTTTTTTTTCAGATTAGCTTGTTACGGCAGCAAAGTCCTTCAAGGGCTGGTATGTGTTGCAATTTTTTAAGAAAGAAGGTAAGGTAAAAGATCCTGCCTCTCCACCATCTTTAAGCATGACTAAGCCACATTCTATGAAGATGTACAGAATTTTTTTCTTTTGTGTCTTCCTCTCTATTGAAGTGCAAATAAACCTTTAATCTGTACTGCACTTTATCCTGTATACTATCAGGTTTTATATTTCAAAATAGGGCAATGACTCCTAGTTATTCTTTTTTCCAGTTTTTGTAAAATTATACTTATTCAGAAAGGTTGTTAACATTTTTCATACCACAGCCACGTGTCCCAAGTTGTACCACACATCTGCTGTCTCCTCCTCATTTTCAGCCAAAAACAGTGCACGTTCAAACGAAGATAGCGTCATATCATATTGTTGGGCATAGAAGCAACAGAGGCCCAGATTGTTAAAAAGTTGGCAGTTATAAACACCCATCTGCAGGAGGCGTCTAGATTGAAAGAAAAAAATTTTCTTTTTTATTAATTTCAAATAGGAGTTCTATTCTAAATGACAAAGTTCCCTCCTCCTTTCTCCCTATTCTGAGAGGGTACAATAACCAAGTGTTACAGTCTTACACTTAGTAAAAGTTTCAGGAAGGGCAGTGCAAAGCATTTTTGATTAGTAGAATCAAAGCTGTGCAAAACAGTCTTCATGTAAATGATGTAACTTCTGACTGTGACACATGATCTGACTTTACTGTAAGACAGAGTTGTTTGCAGACTTTCTCCATTTCCTCTTCTCTATTCCTCAACCTCAATCAAACTGTTAATTTGTTGCAGTTACTTTTTATAACTCTTCAGACTTCAGATTTTTGCTTGATTCCTGTCCTTCAGCACTGCTCTAATCAGTAATAGTACATCTAGTATGTGAATCTACATTAATTTTACATTTGAAGCTTAACTCAGATTTTTATTCAAACTGATGTTAATGCATCTTTTAGAGTTGAGATGTTTTATAAAAATTCTCTTTATTAATATTTATAGGAAAAACAGATATGCTAAGGCGGCCAGGGAAAAAGAGGGCTGCTGTCTGCAGCATAACTATGACTTTCTGAACCTAAAGCATGAAAGAGCTCAGGTCCAACCAAAATGAGATGGTGTTTCACCAATTAGGCCTAGCATAAAGGACACAGCCAGCATAAAGATGAACCCATAACCAAATTGTATTTGATACAAAAGGGTCAGTACATGGGTGAGCACTGGGGGTACAAACAAGTCAGTCAGATTATACATAATCAGCATCAATCCCACTGACCCCAACAACAACACCACATGACCAACAAGGGGTGGAATAAATGGTGAAATGCAGTCTCCCATAGAAGGGATGGGAGACAACCAAGTCAAATACATAAGACCAAGGAAGCCACACACTGAATCTCCACACAGCCTGCATTTACAAAAGCCAGACCTGACTGGAGCCCAGTCCCAGGGAGGCAGGAGGTCCTTCCCCAACAGGGAACTCTGCACAGGGCATCCACCTCACAGACAGACACTGCCCCTGCCTGCAAGGGGTCCCAGCTGTTATCCCTTAGTGGGACACCTGACCCTTGTTTACTCAATGTGGGACACCTGGGGCTCATTTACCCAATGGCTCTCCATGCAAGGCTGGACCCACCCTGGAGGGAAGCCTAAAGGTAAACTCACCCTCCCTTTGTGAAGGGCTGTGGGAATCACCCATATGTCAGCCTTAATTTGGGGCTTGGGGTTGAAACTCCAGCATTTCAGATGGTAGTGTTTACAGTGACTTACTCTGCTCTTAAACTTAAGAACATGAGTCAGGCTCCTTTGCCCTCTCACTGTAGTGAAATAAAAAGCAAGCAGCATCATTTAACACTATCTTTTTATTGTTTTCAGTATGAGGGAATCCCAGCCTGTATTCAAGTTAGGGATTTTGTGGTAACAACTGCTCATGACTTCAAGTGGAGTTTTTCAAAGAGTACTCATTTTCAAAAAGGTAAATAGAAAGTACATGTGCCTTCCAAATGCAACTGAAGTTGAGAGTAAGGTCCAAGTGTTCTCAAACTGCCTCATGCTGTGAAAGATCACTTCTTGTTTATTAATCAAATACTGTTTTGATAATCTTTGTTGATACTTCTACATATTTCACGTGTAATAATAAGTTTTTAAGAGAGAGATGTAATTATCATTGGCCAAGAAGATATGTAAGTTGGCATACTTACATACACCATTTCATGGTGATACTTGTCCAAATTCTCACTTATCCTCCCACGTCAATCTCCTAATGCTCTTTTTTTGCTATCAGCATTACAAAAAATCAACCCTTTATATTACCCTCCCACGTGTTCAGTTCCCCCTTCCTCCCCATAAGTGTAAGATACCTATAAAACCGCAGAGCTATCTCGGGCTGGTCCGAATAAAAATGGTTACTGCCAATGCATGCGATGGCTTCCACATGAGTATTGTCTTGTTTTAAGACATCTTTATAGTACTCTGCAGCTGAGGAGATATTGTTCATTTCCTACAGAATTGGAAAAAATAGAGATTAATTCTACTCTTTATCAGCAATTGTTATTGTGAAACTTATTAAATGTCAATCTACTGAATGCTTTAACTATGTCCTGTACAGTACTTAACTGAGATTAATTATGTATGCTCTTACAGTTCTCTGATTGTACAATGCAACATCACCAATTGGCATCTTCACAAGCAACACAAGCATCCACATAAAGACTGCATATTAATTTATCAGTGCTAGCTGTACTTGTCATTAACTTTATGCCATAGCTACAAAAAGAGATTTATTTGGGTTTTATTTATTAGAAAAAGAGATTGGTCAGAAGCTTAGCATATGCAATAGGCACTTGCTACTTTTTGCACAATGCCTTGCGATACACAGTGCTGTGCAGTTGATTTCCCAGTATGGTACCATACAGTAGACTTATTTCCCCAGTCAATTATTTTCAGTGCTTTGTAAGTCAACTCATTAATTACTTTGAACACAAATGAGAATATAATTGCATATGAAGAACTATTATGTGGCTTCAAAAATGGGAATCATGGATTTATTACCAAAATTTGTACTAGCTAGGATATGCCAGTTAAGAGAACTACTTTGTATAAAAATATATGCTTGGATGTATGCTACTTTGAAGATGAATTAGCGTGAACTCATTGCTGTAAACATCACACTGTTTCTGAGGAGTGCAAATCACCAGAGGACTCTACCCCACAACTGAAGAAAATAGATTATCAAAACACACTTCTGTGTCAACTCTTCCCATTGTCAAAAGGTAGTGACAGAGAAGAAAAGTTCTGATTAAGATGCCTGATGCATACATTCCACCTGTGAGTCTATGTAATGAGAACAGCCCCGTGCTGTAGTACAAATCTTTGCTAATGAAGCTATAATCCTGCACTCAGGTGTCAGTGCAAAACTGGATCCTGTCAACTATATGATGCTCTTTAATAATTCCTTAAAGGGTTATGCAATGTTATGTATGGTTCTGAAAAATAATACTCATATTAAAAACTGTTTAATAATTCAGAAAGAAAAGCCTCCAAAAATTATGCAGCTGTTTTCTTCCCTGCTGAAGGACAAAAAGGATTTAATATGAAAATGGATTAATGCTTAGGGGTTAGATGAGAATGATGAGAACTGGAAAGAATGCCAAGTATAAATGTTGACCAAAAAAAAAAAAATCATGACTCTGTTTAAAACATTTGTTCTGGAACATCATCATTACAACTTTCAGTAAAAAACAGTATTAAGTCCTCTGTTTGACATGCACATATACACTTTTAAAATACACAATACATGGTTACCAAGCTAAAACAAAACTACTTTACAACTAATCCTACTTAAAATAACATCTACTTCCTAAACTAAGCAACACACTTCAACTGTTCTCACTGGCTTAAGAAACTAATAGTAACATGTAGTGCTAATAAAGAACACAGCTGAGTAGACTATTCTGCCATTTAACCCTGCTAGCAGGCTGTTGGTGACGAGCAGTTTTAATATGAAGAGACACATATAAACTAGACCTAGGTACATGGACAACATCTGGACTACTTGACTTAACATGGACTTGTTTCTGTGTGTCAAGGGTAAACAGGATGTCACTAGTGTGATTAACCATTTAAACAAATAAGCCTGTAAGTCTCCCCTGACATTACTTTGGTATCTTTGTGTAACGTTACCTGTTTTGCATTAGTGATACTGAAAATCAGCATAATTAATTTTTTATGACCTTATAGTTCTATTCAACTATTGGCTCTTTTTCCTTGCTCAGGCAGCTAACCTGGGCCACAATAAGGATTGCATAGTGGTTGCATACCTCGTAGATTCTGGCAATTCCACAAATAAGAGTCACTTCTCCAGGAAATCGATCTAACCCTTGCTTGAAAAGGTTCAAAGCTGTTACAGGCTGATCCAAGCGCAAATACACCTAAGCAAATAAAAAATGTATATAAATGTCAAATGTCTGACTTCTATACTTGTACTGCTGTTTAACAAGGGAGATAAATAAAAGGGAAGACACTTCCCTTTATGCAGTAAACCATTAACCTAGATGGCGAATAACACTGGGAAAATAATGGAGTGAATACTGAATAAATATCTGATAAAACCAAAATAGGCTAATTAAGATAATTAAATTTGCATGCATATCATCTTGACATTATTAATTTATCTGGACATTACTAGTAAACCAAAGAAGTATTTTGTTATGTATTAGCATATCAAAATAATATACTTTGACACTGAGGTGAAGGTATCACCTTGAATATTTTCCTGTTTAATGTATTTTTAAAAAAAATATGTTTAGGCTTGAAAGAAATGGATCTTCAGGTTAATAGTGCTGGAATACCAACATATTTTACTTAGTCAAATAAAACTGCAATGCACAGAGCAGTGACACTTGCAAATTTCCTTACTGCTCTGCCAACCTCCCCTGTTACTAACAATAAAATCCCACAGCAGAAAGGAGGAAGTTTGGTCTCTGTGATTTTGGCTTCTGTACTGATTACAATAACGTGTGATGTGGATAACGTTGTGTGAGAACTGTATAGGGAACATCAACATAGACTGACAGAGAACACCTCTGCAGCGGTCTGAGTGTGTAACTGTAAAGCCCTCCTGTTGTGGGGTATGGTAAATACAGCTACAGTAAAGGAACAAACCCTGCACACCTACTTTGGGAAACTAGACAGCTGGAGTGATTAATCTGTCTCCCACTGAGTGGAAAAGTGCTGTGAGGGCTCCTGAAGGAGAAACATTACATTAAATACTACTAATAGACAAAAAAAGGGAAAGAATATGTGACAGCTATCCTGACACAAATACTTTGTGATGCAATGTAAGAAAACTATCAGTGTTAACTGAACATCTGAGCAACTTCCAAACACATTTTCTGCTTCTAACTCTGAGCTTCATGGACTTTTGAGTGCCAACAACCAAAATACTAATTAAAGCAATAAGTTCTTTATTTGCATCCCTATAGATATATATTGCTGCAGACATCTGCAAAGAGTTCTTTCCTGTGACCATTCAAGTGACATTCTTAACTATCAAAGAGCTGTCGACTGTGAGTGTCTTCCTAGTACAGGGACTATCATTTCAAGTTGATCACTGGCAAAAAGAAAAAAAAAACCAGACTTTTTTTTCCCAGTCATTTTGCTAATGTAAATTATTTCCTGTATTAATCTAGAAAGCTAACTCCTCTTTGTGAAAAGCAGTACAAAAGCAAAGGGTTTGGGTTTTTGGGGAGCGTGGTACTTGGTAGACTAAGACTGCACTGATGACACCACCAATGAATATGCTTTAAATCAACAATTTATTCCTAATGCACTCTATCTGGAAATGTTCCTGTATCTAAAACAGGCTTCAAGTCATTTGCTATAGTTTCTGATTAATTTTATGTCTGCATTAAATTTTAAACAATTGTCTCTGTTGTGACTTTCATGCTCCTTGTTTTCTTCTAGCAACAATTTTCTGTAACTAACTACTCTGTAATGAGTTTCAGTGGAAAATACACAGATGAAAGAATACATGATAGTTGGGTATAACTCCTCAGTTAAGAAGAACCTTGGCTGGTTGTTTTACTCCTAAGTATCAGCTATGTGAGTGACTTGTAAATTTATCCTAAATATGTGTAGTAAGGTAGTGCACACTGCCATGACTACAAATAATTTCATATTTTCTTTGTTTGAACAGAGAGAAAATTTTAATTAGCTGGTTTTTTTTTTTTGCTTTGCTTGCTTGTTTTTTGACCTGATCTAGCTATCAATATGAAGCACAGCTATCTTCATATTCTTAGGGCTAAAAGTGTAAAAAACAGAGGACAGGAAACTCCACTAGATCTACTCCTTTTTTATGTTTTTATGTTTCTTTCTTTATGAAGTATGTTTTCTGAGCATTATGACTCAAGTCTGCTCTATTGCTTCCCCTGGAGGTTCACTCCAAAGATGCACTTGCTACAGATCCTCTGTGCAACTATTACACTAAGGCAATACAGCCACAGTAGTCTACTATGCAATTCCCATATCCAGTGGCGTATCACACTGCCAAACATCTCTGCAGACTGTAAAGCTGTTGTCAAGATGAGTGGCAAAAGAAATTGAAAGATAGGTGGGACAACTTCCACCTACTCATAGCGGCTCGGGGGAGACCTGCTCTTTAAGAGTACTACAGGCATAATCATTAAGTTTTAGATGCTAAATGAAGAACAGTTCCATTTTCTTTTTGGTATCTCTCTTATCTCTGGTTAAAATATCCCATTTCCAGTTCTTCTGGGTCATGAAATACTTTTGTAACTTCTCAGCCCTGACTTCTTTAAAGACTCTTTAGTTTTTTTAGTTTTGTTTTAGTCTTTCATCTTTTCAAAAATTACATTTCAAGGGAGAATCAGCTTTCTGGAAAATATTTTTAAAAACCCAGATAGCTGTTGTAATAATGAATATAAACAGAAAACTGATTGGTACTGTAGTATTGGTCTGTTTGCACAGAACTTGATGCAATCCTATTATTTTTTTAATGGCTGCTTAACTCAAGTCTTATCTTTTCAGTACTGTCAGATTGAGCCATATCTCAGTGCCCTACTCTTCTGCCCGTCCACCCACAGTCACTAAATCATGTTGAGCGATGCTTTATACTTGAGCAAGCTGGTCTACGGAGTGGGAGGTGGAAGTTCAAATGCAGCTCCTACTTGAGCTAGTAATGATGGGGGGGGGGGG
>NW_020799101.1:19364849-19397704 GCF_003259725.1 Athene cunicularia
AAGAGACAGGTGCATCTCCCATAACAAATCACTGTTTGTTAATCCAATTACTCTGCCAATTTAATCACTCTGTAGCTCATGTGTTTTGCAGAATGACTCCTGGTGGTGACAGAAATCTAAAATTACAAAGCTCAATTGAATCAACTAACTCCAAGTGCTGTATTGAAAACATCTCCAGATAGCAATGATGATCACTTAAATACAAAACATAAATTGATCAAGAAATGTAAAGATAAAGCAAGTATCATAATATGAATATCTGAATTATCCACTAGTAGTGATGATTTTTTTGGATAGTCCGTGACAGCTGGCTTAAAGGGAGCTGATAAAAAGCAACTGATTTAATCTCTTTCTAGGACAAGAGGAAGAAAAATGCAGTTCTAGTTTCTTGTTTTTCAGAGGGTACCTTTTTCTTGAATGTCTTGGAAAATGTTTAGAATTTGATGTGTACCCTGGTAAACAAGTAATTCTGAGGCTTAGCTGTGCCACTTGTTTTTTTAAAGCTTTTAATGCCTTTTTTTGATGGAACAGCTCTGTTTCAAAGGTCTCCGATTGCTTCCTTTAAGCTCACTTTGTTTTGATTTTGCTTGTGAAGCTAGGATTTTGAGCTTCACTCTTCACTTACTAACTTACTGCATTAGTTTCCTAGGAGACAATATATTTGTTTTTCATACTAAAGCTCCAATAATTCTTTAGCTATATAATCCTCACTGGAGTTTAGACCAAAGAATACAGTAACGTAGGAATTTTAGGGGTTTTTGGTGTGTGTGAAATCTGGAAGCTCCAAAGTCTTAAATTTCAACTGTTTGCACATCCTGCCTCAGGTCTATATGGAGATCACACACTATTAAACTTAATGGTGTCTCAAATTCAATACTCAGCTATTCTGCTGTATGGACTTCTCAGGAATAGTCTGGAATTTCACTCCATTCTTAAACAAGATAATCTATTACTTACTTTTGCCAAATACAAGACTGTATCAACCATGTCCTGTTGCTTGAGAGCTGACTTAAACTGTTTTTCGGCTTCACGGTATAATCCTAACCTAAAGAGACAATAGATAGATAGAGAAGGTATTTGTTTGTTCGTTTGTTGTTTCTTTAAAAAAAAAAATTAAAAAATGAAGCAGTGCACACTAAACCAAGCATGAACTGCTAAAAAGCATACTTTAAGGTCCTATATTTGTGTTAACAAAACCCATGATGTTAAATATACTAAGGTTACAGACAGCCATTCAAAATGCAGAAAAAGGCAAATTCATTGTTTGGACCCCTTTTGTGCATGCAGCCTTCTGGTGCTAACTGAATAATCATGTACTCATTTTCATAGGATTCCTTCCCACTCTTTGTACAGAATAGACAGTAGAAAATGAGCAATTAAAGTCATGCCTCAGCCTCTAGCCACATGGTTTTGGAGCAGAATTTCCTCATTCATGGCAAAGTTTAGGGATCATCTTAATCATCTATAAAACACTTTCTCCTGGCCTCATATGGGAAACGGTGAAACTTCTGTTGCTGATATTAAAAGACTTTAACTGTGTGTTGAAAACATGCTGTACTATAAATGGCACCACAGCTTAAGACCATCCAAGCAGATCACTTGGGAGAAGGCAGTATATGGCACATGAACCTCACAGAAGTCTATTTCATCTCAAAAACGTTTTGTAGTATTACTGTATTTTGTAGTAATCTATAAATGCTATATAGACTACAAAATTAAGAGGATTGTACCATTTCAACAACAGCAAAAAGGTACACCTTCTCATATGCAAATCGCCTTTTCTTTCCTTTAGCCAAACAGCACATATACTTGGTGAAGAAACACAAAACACAGCCAGAACAAGCCCACCAAAACAACAAAACACAGCCAATGTAATACTGGATCCTGGAAGTTCATGTGCCTGCTTGGATGCTTTAGTCTCTGTAACACTTTTTATAAAAATCCTGAAAAAGATTAATTTACCTATAAGCGCAGGTATTGGATTTGCACGGTAAGGTTTTCATTGCAGGGGAGGCTACAGGGGTGGCTTCTGTGAGAAGCTGCTAGAACCTTCCCCTGTGTCTGACAGAGCTGATGTCAGCCGGCTCCAAGATGGACCCATCACTGGCCAAGGCTGAGACCAGCAGCAACAGTGGGTAGCGCCTCTGGGATAACATGTCTAGGAAGGGGGGAAAAACCCAAACTGTGCAACTACCACCAAAGAGAAGAGTGAGAATATGTGAGAGAAACCACTCTGCAAACACCGAGGTCAGTGAAGGAGGAAGAGGAGGAGGTGCTCCAGGTGTCAGAGCAGAGATTCCCCTGCAGCCCATGGTGCAGCCCATGGTGAGGCAGCTGTGGCCCCGCAGCCCGTGGAGGTCCACCGGGGAGCAGATCTCCACCTGCAGCCCGGGGAGGACCCCACAATGGAGCAGGGGGATGCCCGAAGGAGGGCAGCATGGGAAGCCCACGTTGGAGCAGGCTCCTGGCAGGACCTGTGGACCCATGGAGAGAGGAGCCCATGCTGGAGCAGGTTTGCTGGCAGGAGCTGTGACCCCGTGGGGGACCCACAGTGGCGCCATCTGTTCCTGAAGGGCTGCACCTCATGGAAGCGACCCACACTGGAGCAGTCTGTGAAGAACTGCAGCCCGTGGGAAGGACTCATGTTGGAGAAGTTTGTGAAGAACTGTCTCCTGTGCAAGGAACCCCATGCTGGAGCAGGGGAAGAGTGTGAGGAGTCCTCCCTCTGAGGAGGAAGAAGCAGCAGAAAAAATGGGTGATGAATTGACCGTAATCACCACTCCCCAACCCCCTGCACTGCAGGGGGGAAGGAGATAAAGAAATCAGGAGCATAGGAAGAAGGGAGAAGTGGGGGAAGATGTTTTAAGAATTGGTTTTATTTCTCATTATGCTACTTTGATTTGACTGGTAATAAATGAAACTAATTTTTCCCCAAGTTAAGTCTGTTTTGCCCATGACAGTAACTGCTGAGTGATCTCTCTGTGCTTATCTCAACCCATGAGCCTTTTGTTTTATTTTCTCTCCCCTGTCCAGCTGAGGAGGGGAGTGATAGGGCAGCTTTGGTGGGCACTTGGCATCCAGCCAGGGGATGCCAGGGTCAACCCATCACAGATCAAAATAAAATAATCAGTCTACTCTTCTAAAGAATATCAAACAAAGCTTAAGGGTAGTGAAGAATTTAATTAGTTTGGGCATCTAAGAAGAAGAAATAGTTTCAAGCCAAGATACAACATGGCGTTTTAAAGGGCTAACTGCTTCATAATACCAGCCTGTTCATACAAGAATTGCTTATAGAATTGTGAAGACTGCAGATAATGCTTCAGTCTTTTAACAACCAGTACAGTATTAATATGTTTTACATTAATGAGACAAACACACTGTAAAGAATGAAAGGGGGAGCTGCCTCAGTACTTGTTGTATCAGGAGGAGTTTCAGCTGATTTGATAAAACTGGCTGTTCAATCATAGCTAGACCCTCAGCAACCACTCTAAACTGCTTGCAAGAAGCTCTCCTCCCCACTACTGCCATGAGAGGCATATCGCTGCATAGTGTCAGGGTACTTCTAAGTTATTTGCATGATATGCTCAGGTACAGGGTGCCAGCCCTCAGGCCTTGGCATCTTTGGAACTGATACTTCTTAGGCAATGTACCTCTGGCAGAAACGGTCTAACATGAATATTTCATTATGTATTATTTCATCAATCTGAAGCCCTCACTGACAGTTAAATTTCTCAAGCTAATATCGTAATATTGATTTTGTGTGGTCTGTTTTAACAGTGGTTCTTTGCATTTATTTACTGACTTTTCAATGACTTTAAAACATTACAAAGGTGAAGATGCAACTAATTCAGTTACTTAAAGGTACTCAATGTTGATGTCTTTACCTCAAGTACTTGAATCTCCTTGTATATTAAAGGAGTTTTAACTGTAAAGACAGCACTCCAACTAAATACTTACTTAACTATTTCTCAGTGTTCAGCATTGTGCAATACACCCAGCAGTTCAGGTCTTACACTCATACTCACTGATCACAGAAGAAATGAACAATGGCTCACCTATAGTAGCACTTCCCAATTTGGACTTTCCACCACCAGTCTTTGAATTGTGCATGCTCAGTGGCAAGGGCTGCCAAATCTAGAGCCTTTGAAAACAAACCCATCATCTTAACATTAATGCCTTCAATGTTTACACAAAGAAAAAGAACACAAAGTGAACAATGTAAAGATTTTTGTAAAGAGAAAATTTTGAACTTGGTCCTGGTAAACTTCAGTGGGGGCACTGTTTTATGTTTACTATTTTTATAGCTTAGTGTATAAAGTAGCTGAAAGGACATTTTTTCTCTATAACAACATGTAATCGAAATAACTTCTAGTAATTCAAAGAGAAAATATAAAATAATTTGATCAGACTCCTGAAGTGCTGCTTCAAAATATATAGAATACTTGTGTAAGATGACACACTTTTTTTCAAGTTTCCTATCCTTGTTCACTAGAAGTTGTTGAAAGCAAGTAAAAAGATACTAAAATAAAGAAATCAGTTCAGTCAGTTTGAAATACTGCAGAAATTGTAATCTCATTGATAATATGAGGCTGCCTCCACTTCTGGAAACTCTCAGATGTATACAGTAAGAAATACCTCTTTCTTTAAAAAGTCTATGATGTAAATAATTATTTTACAACAGATAGGAAAAATAGATAAATATTCTAAGAAATAGCTCTTGAACAGGGTGGAAATCTAAACCTTTTATCTGGTGTATTGGAAAAGTGGTATGCTAATCAATGTGCTACCATCAGCCACCACAGACAGAATTTATGGCTTTTCATGTTTTAGCTATTAATTCACCATTTCTGTTAAAACAAACAGATACGTGTTCTGCACTAAAACCTACCGAAGAAGCAATTCTCAGTGTTGCTTTTTTTTCAAATTCCATTTTGTCCCAGAACATATCAAAGGCATGCTATTTTTGTTCCTTATATTTCAGGGATATAATCAGAAATAGTCTAAAAAGCTTTAACACAGTATTTTTATAACAAAGCACTGACCCTTTGGGGTTTTTTTGCAAACCACAGAAATCCGAAACTAGCTACTAAGAACTTATGGAAAAGTTCTATGCACCAGACACTCAGTAGCAGAGGAACCAATAATCTGCAGGAAAAAAAATAAATTCTGAATACCTGAAATACTAGAATGAGCCTAATTTAGTGACATCTACTTCTGGATTTGATTCATGTTTTTCCTGCTAGCAAAATGAGGCTGCAAGTAATCACGGGTGTGGATTTGACATAGCACAGGAAAGTCAGTGGAGCTATTGAGAACTTGTCTAAGTTGCTCTCTTTTGGCTCTGTGAGAAAGAGTAATTTCTGTAGCAGTTCAGGCTCAGGAGTTGGTTGCATTGATGCTGACCTCTAAGAGAAAGGGACAGTTGTCATTCCCTGCCTCTGTGACAGGAGAGGGAAAACTGAGGAAAGCTTACAACTCTGAAGTCACTATTTCTTCCACTTAGGTGGAATCCTTGAAGACCTCAGATGACAGCTCTTATCTTGGTTGACCTTTGTTTCTTAATGGCTTTTCAAACTGCACAACAGGGCCTCTGGACCTACAGCTCTAAACGAAGACGCTTACTTCAAGACAGAAATTATCAGTTGCCCTTCCCAATATTTTATTTAATCTCTAGGTATATAAGCAATTTTGTCCCAGTACTGGGAAAATCTGGGAAAGTAGTTGATGTTAAAACATGTACTTTTGTTGAGTTTACAAATGTATAAACATATGTGTCAAATACCACACCTGCTTCTAATGCAGTGTGAGCAGCTGCTTAAAAGTAAGGAGCATACTGTAATTAACGTGCTTTGAAAAGCTTTCCGTAGAGTGCTCTGATGACAAACATTCAAGGAGAAGGACTGAATTTCAAAACCCAATCCCTTCTGTAGCTACACATTCAGCTTTCTTTCTGGCACCCTAATTATTTCTGATAACTATTTTATGCAAGACTAACAATTCTGGCTGCTATTGGAAAGTGGGAACTAAGACCACTTCAGGCTTAGCAGACACTTAACATCAGCAGTTTATCTGTCAGTGCAGATCCTGAACTGCTACTGGGATCTTATTACTAACATCAAGAAACAAAGCATGACTTAATTTTGAAGTTAGTTTCTGAAATTAAGCCCTGTTTTTATACCTTTCTATCAAGGAAAGGAATAGGAAAATCCTGTTTCTGATACTTCATAAGCGATTACAAAAACATTAATCCAAAAATTCTACAAATGTTACCAATATTTCTAAACAGTGTTTGCCTGAAAAGGCTTTGTGCATATCAGTGTCAGCTTTTTGTATGCTAGTAGTCAGACTTTCTATTACTATTACAAAATCTGTTAATAATACGGCCTTTGAAATGTTAGTAAATGGGTTAAAATAGACTCTTAAAAGTCAAAGCCTGCACCTTGCCATGTCAATACCACCTGCTAGCATATTTCAAGTTCAGTTTGCTGCAAACCTTTTTTTTTTTTTTTTAAAAATTGCACAGTTCAAGTACAAATCAATGTTTCATCTGCACAGCATGTTAATTTAAAACCAATCTATAATAGCTGTAGTGAGTGTTACACCTATCCTGCACTCCTGTGCATTGCTCAATGTTGGTGCAGTTGTATTAATAGCTAGAAAGGAAAAATAGCATGGATTATGGATTGGCAGATACCGGTATGTCCTTTTAAGGATTTTTGCTTCTAATGTACATTAGAAAAAAACCCATACTGATTGTCCCAAAAGTTTTAATAAACTTTAAGGTATAACTCATCGTCTGGAAATGCTGGTTAGCTGAAATTTTGCTCTACAGAGCACTCAACATAGTACGCATACTTACTCATGTATGCAGGAGTTCATTTCAATAACAGTCTCAGTCCTGGGAAATCTTCCAGAACAAATTTATTTTACTCTCAGTCCTTATATTTGTGCAAATAAAAATAATAAAAGCCCCTAACAGTGGGTTTTCTGGGGTGTTTTTTTTTGTTGTGGTTTGTTGGTTTGTTTTGGTTTTGTTTTGTTTTTTTTTAAAAAAGCTTTTCTAAAAGCTTTTCTTAAAGAATGAATCAGATCTGGTTTTAAATTAAGAATGCAGATTCTTTAATTGTAACTGTATTTAGCATGATTCTGAGATTAATTTTTTTTAGCATTACTTTCCTTAGCTAAACTGTATTATAACTAAGACTTCCAAATTGCCTACCAGATTTAACTCAGTACAAAACAGTTTGTGTTAATTTACTATTGTTTTGCAAAATTATATTGGTAAATGTACATTTCTTTGAGACTTACTAATTTCATACATACTATTGTATGCACCAAGAAATTGGATAGATGGAAACAATAGCAAGTGTCTGCTGCTTCCTTCACATGCTGTTGAATGGCAGTAATTCTTCAAGCAGCATGCAGGATAGCTGAGTAAGATAGCTGAGTAAATGACATTAGCCATAGTCATTTTAACGTAATTTCTTTTGGTGAATGTCTTTGGATTTCTACAGTTTTTAAATCTAACATAATTCCATTATAAATAGATTTCTATGAGAGAGTATAAACAGAGTATTAGGAAGAACTAAGTATCAGAAGTCATGACTTCTGGCCCCAAGTATATATTGTGCACTCATATTTTTTTGCGTCAGGACAAAGTGTCTTCTCATCATTATCCACCTGTGAATAATGGCAGTGTAAGATGTCATAGTCTACTGATGAAAAAATTATTTATGGACAAGTCTTTTAAACTGCCCTGCTCTTACAGCATTTAACTCATAAAACGGCTTTTAGAAATAGCTCAAGGGGTACAGAATCTGTTATTAAGTATACGTGTTCAAAAGGAAACAAATCAAGAACAATACTGAATAGGGTAATAGTAATTTCTTCAGAGAAGTGTTGAATTTTTCATTAAATAAGATTGAAGACTTTTGAACACATTTTCAAGCGATGAAAAAGCTCAGTGCTTCTCTCTTCTTCTTGCATCCCTGTGTTTCTGACAACTGATAGATTACAGATGTATTTACTTTTAATTTGAACTCAGTTACTAGCATTATTTGTCCAGTCAAATACACACTGATCAATGGTATTTCTCAACTGAAATTAGTGAGGCTTTTTTTTTTTCTTTCTATATACTGGCTGAATACTAAACAGAAGATAAATAATAAAATTGCCTTTGCTTCTTAAATAATAATGCAGCTGAGAACAGTACAGACTGTTCTAGATCACAGTGACAAAGGAAGGATATTGCCACTGCTACTTTTGTGTTTTATTTGCAAAACTGCAGGAACTGGTCCTCCAATTCTATCCATGCAGAAAGTCCACAAATAGAGGCTTTTCAGACTATATAGTCACAAACTTAAGCCAATTTGCCAGGCTTCCAAGCCTTTCATGCTCTTTCATCCCATCTCATGCAGAAAAGTGTTTTGTTTTGTTTTTTATTTCAAGAATGTGCAACATCACACAGTAGCAGATAATACAAAGATGCATGAGATGTCAGAGAATATTCTAATGGATGATCACGCAAGATGCAGATCAATTTTTAAATAGTTAACATATATGCTGTTTCTCTGCTGAATCCTAAGTGACTGAATTCTTATCAGGAAGAATCAAGACAATGAATCAGTGAAATGCCATTGGTAGAAGAGGTGAATAAACAATGACGCAGCAGAAGTTAAAGTATTTCTTTTTTGTTCAAGAAAAATTAATGCAGATGAGGTTCAAAAGGAAGGGAGGATGGTTTGAAGAACAGAATTATATTGAAAATGGTGTAGAAAGTGCAGAAGAATGAAAGGAAATAAGAGAAAGCAAAATGAACAGTTAAAAAGAACAGTTAAAAAGATATACACATTATGTTATAAAGGCACCTTGTATTGTGAAGTGTGACAAATTTTTTTCCTACAAGATGCTATCATTAACCAAATATGTTGATCTCCCTCTCATTACATAATAAACAGTAGTGACTAAGCTGACACTTCTTTGCTTATGGCTATTTATTCAAATGTCTACAGTGCCTAAAAAAACATAGGCAAAACTTTTCCTGCAAGACAGTGATTTGGGATTCTCAGCAAGGATTTAAAAATACATGTAGTACAGTGTAAAACATCTTACAATTTTTTTTCTGAAAAGCTTGGAAAATTCCTTGCATTATATGAAATTATCTGTCTAGCCTAGAGATCTTACATGTCCTTAAACTGTAGGTCACAGGCACACGTGGCATCTTATCAAGTGACTTTCATTCTTAGTGAAGCCAGTTCTCAGGAACAAGCAACAGAAATTTTAATTAGTAGCATAAAGCCCAGGTACTTTCTTCATATTCAGTATCAGAACATGTAAACATTAACTGATATTTCTCTCTGACATTTCTGACACTTGCACTTACTGTTTCAACCATATTTTGGATTAACAGTGCACTGCAATTCAATCCTCTTAAAAGAATGCTATGCAATAAATTGAGTGTACAACTATAATCATTTGATACTAGATTAAAAAGCTTCACACAGCAGTAAATTTGGCAATGGTTCTGATCTATGTCAACAACAATTTTTTTTTTTGTGTGTTATTGATTAACCGGAGAGTTTAACTTCAGATCTAATCACACAGCAATTATTAGTAATGCAGAAAATTCAGTAACTGTTTAGTCAGCTATGCATTATTTACAAAAACAGTTCTTTCAAACAAACTTCAAGCAGAAATTTTGATTCTATTTCAAATGAGTACATATATCTAACACAGTAATGAAATATTTTGACAATTTATTAATTGAAAAAATTAATTATTTCCCTGGGTGAACTGCCAAAAAAAGTTCTGCAACCTTTATCTGTTTCTTCATGTTTAAACATTATGTATCCAAAGCTGATCTTACCCATTCAGTGTAGTAGTAACATATGAAGAATCACAGAAGAAAAACTTTGGATAGGGTAAGGGGGCACTGTATAATTAGGAAAACTTTTGGATAATAAAAGTTATAGACAATCATATCGACAATACAATCTTTCTCTTGAGGCCACAAAACACCTCAGCCCTACAGAATTAAATTTCTAGAAAAAGTGTCCAAAGTCCTATTGATATTTTATTTTTCTGCAGTTTCACCAAATACCTTTCCTTTCTATTAATCCAAATGCATAAACAATCATCTCAGTAATTTAAAATGTCAAATGATGTTCAATTCAATCAATAACTATTTTGTCAGATATTTTCACCTTTTTCTGTTAATGGACAGTCTTCCATAACTCATTGCTTACTTATCATTATGAAATCATTAAATATCAGGTTGATAGATGAGGGAACTAGTTTTAAGAATTAGAATGTTTTACTTCTCCAAAAAGAGAGCAGTCTATACGTTGGTTATTTGCAAGTTAACATCCCTGATTATCAACCCTGTAAGAAAGGATTTATCTCAAATGACTTTTAATGCTTCACTTCTGTACTCAGGTGTGTTGTACTACCTGGATCCTTAGTTCAGCAAAGTATCAACAGAAATAACTGAATGATAATTAATAAAAACTGAAAGTTAAACGTATTAATTACTCACATTTTTTACGTCATTTTCGTGGTGAAAAATATAGTCAAACAATGCCTGTCAGAGGAATATTTAAAGTATTGTCATATTTGAAGATAAAAATGGATAATATCATATTAGAGGAATACAGAATCTTGATTATGTTAGGCAGAAATTAATTGTGAAAGCAATCATATTCATACATCACAGTTGCTGACATTTACATTTAATTAAAGACTTGAATAGACAAAAACTATAGGTGTGCTACACTGTCATTACAGGAAAGCATTTTAATTCTTAAATTCGTTGCAGCTTTTATTTGAAAGTGAATATAGATTTATTTGAAAACCTGGTACCATCTTCATGTCTTTTTAACTGTAAAATCAACAAGTGATCTAATAAATACTTTTTGCCATGTATAGTTATGTGCTTATGTAGTGCAAAATCTACTTAAATCAAACAGGTTTATTAAGAATATAAACAGCAAATTTTGCCTTAGGGAAAAATAAATTCTAAACCTTACAGAATTTTTGAGATCTGTAAAAGAAAAACTTCTTTATTTGTAAATGATAAATGCTAACAATACTGAGCTTCTAGAACTCAAACACATCATCATAGTATCGAAGCTTGAAGAAGTTGTATGCATCAGCTGTGCTGTGGTAACTGCTCATAAGCCCACAACAATTGCACGGGAATGTAACTGCCTCTTTGTTTACTCTTGTATAAAGCTAAGCAAGTCATACTACCTTGTAGCTGTTCTGCACTAGAACACAGAAGAGTATATAACAGGTAACGGGGGTGACATTTTAAGTGAATAAAATGATATTGAAAGATACTAGGTAACTAAATGGAGACTTGTAGCCTCTCCTCCCAGACATGTAGTATGGTTGCTAGTAACACAAGGTTCAGCTGAGTTGAACCTTTTTTTCTGCACCCAAATCCCAGGTCTTAATTGCATTGAAAGAACAGAATGATTTTCTGAATTATCATTATTTGTTATAAAAAATAAAAATAAAATATTGCCCTATGAGGAAAGATATAAAAGAACAAGACAGCAGTCTTCTAAGGGCTTCCATGACTCTTCTGCTAGCTTTTCTTAGATAAAATACTTTAAAATATTTACCTTAAGGAAACTACAGAATTACTAATGAATTGTCATGTCTGGTGAGGAAAGTAAACAACCACCTACTTTTCTTCTACTTTTGGTCAGAAAAGACTCTGAACAGATGATTAAAAGACATTAAAGAATTATACATAAAACCACATTTATAGGGAGAATAGAATAGGTGGATAACAAAAGAATAGAAAATAAAGTAGTGGGACATTTCATCCTCTTGTTCAATAACAGGGAAGCATTCAGTAAAAGTGAGTAAATATAAAGTGATAAAAAAAAAATGTTCTCTTGCATGGCTGACACAAGGAATTTACTGCTGTTATCTACAGGCCCTGACCTTCAAAGGAATTTAAATAACTGAACATTCCCTTGGATAAAAATATCTAGAGTTATCTTAAGAATTCTATTAAAAATCCAGAAGATAAAAGAGATAAAACTTCCTGTTTCATACCATAAACCGGTTGCTCACTGAGATTTACCAGAGGCTCTCTCTGGTGACAGCTGATACCTCACATGTCTACCGGGGGGTTTCCTGCTATAGTCCTTAACATGAGTGATGCTAGTCAGAGGTAAGCCACATTCCTGAAGTCATGCAATGAAAAGATAGATAATCTAACTTAAAAAAAAGATGTGTTGACTATACTTT
The DNA here is from genome assembly GCF_003259725.1 of Athene cunicularia. Taxonomy (NCBI): domain Eukaryota; kingdom Metazoa; phylum Chordata; class Aves; order Strigiformes; family Strigidae; genus Athene; species Athene cunicularia. Next base: position 19,377,111 of record NW_020799101.1, read on the forward strand.
GCAAACACATAAGGAAGAAGTACACAGGAGGAGTATGTGAGTATACAGGCTAAACATGTGAATTTAATAGTTGCAAGATTTATCATCTTCTTGCACCTGGAAGAGGTAAAAGCTCAGAGTTTTAAAAATTTCATCAGTGATTCTTAACACAGAGTGCAGTCTGAAATCTCACCTCCTGCTTTGGCTTTAGCCTTAATGCTGTCCTTGTTTTAAAAAAGTTATAAATCCATGTAGCTCCAAATTTAAACTTAGATCTTACATTCTGTGTGAAATGTTAATGTCAGAATGTATTAGCTTCATAATACTGACAAGTACACTTGCTGCCTGTGTATGTTTCTATGACTGCTGCTTTACATTTTTTGGCTTAAGCCTCTTCTTACATGAAAGTGAAGGAAGGCAGAGCTATCTCACTGTCCCAAACAATGCTAATTAAAAAATATGTTCTCATTCCTGAGAGCTGTTGTTGAGAATAAATATTTCATCTGAAAGCTAACCTAATGACTTAAATAGTATATAGAGTTACTAAACACAACTACAAGCTAGCTGTCTTCAAGCAGAAGAACTAAGCCTAGTTTCTTATGAATGCATCCTGTGTTTCCTAATCCTTACCCGGTTTCCTACGTTGTCCCTGTTGTACAGACTTTGATAGATTTAAAATAATATGTATGCTGGCTGATTGCTGGCAAGGACATAATTGGACTGATAAAGAACTGACTCGTAACTGCTCTCAGATGATAGTTTGGAAGTCTTGCATTATCTCTCCAGACTAGAATTTACTATATTTGATATTTATTCTTCTGCCTAGCTTGGTTAAGAGGCCAAGGGACAGAGTTGTAAGGAGAGGGTGAAGAACATAGTGCAATCACACAAAATTTATTTCCTTTGAAAACCACATTGAAAAGCAATCAGTCTAGATCAGGTTTTGAAAAGCAAAGGAATTTCCAATTGTTTATGAAAAATTATTAACTGTACTTTTGGACTGCAGGAGCTAATTTCCACCAGCAGATTATTAGGTACTGCTAGTCTTCTAACAGTGTTCACTATGTTTCTCAAAGTAGAGTGAATACATATGTGTTCTTTCAACTCTAGGCTGCTAGCCAAATACAGCTCCTGAGAGTGTCTGATAGTCATTTGATACCTGGTGCAAAATGAGTTGTTGGTCTCAGCCCAACAGTTGTTTTTTGTGAACAAAGTATGCACAGAAAACATCTTCATCTATTCAACTAACTGGCTGTGTTGAAGAAAGATCCAACTGGAAGGCCATAGAGTGATAAATCATTACACAACTTTTAGGTCCTTTCCACTCAGAGCTGAAACCTGTAAATTGGGTAGATAAGCTGAATACACCTGTTCTATTGGCAGATAGTATGTTTCAGTGGTTGTCAATCATACGATCTTAATGGAATATGAAGAAAAATTCTGACAAAAAAGATTAAATCTTTTAATATAAAACGTGTTAACTCATGCCATAAAATCAAAGGGGAAAATACAAACCATTTGAACATCTTTTAGGACAGGATTGCCATCTATTCGTACACAGAACCACATTTCCAGACACTAAGAAGTATTCTGTTGGGTTTTGCCTCCTGGCTTTTTTTTTTTTTAGTTGCCCTTCACCAACCTATATGCACAGTTCAAAGTTATTTACCAATGGACTATTTTATTCTATGCAAACATTTTTCCTAGGTTATACTTTTAACACAGTCTCTTCAGAAATATTTTCAATTTCAAGTCTAGTAACTGACCACTGTCAAAAGTTAAGTAACACACTTTGTTTCTGAACTTTAAATCTACAACACAGCTCATCACTGTTTGTATCCCCAATCCTATGTACAGTTACATTAGAATGATCCCAGAAAACAAGAAAAAGATATCACAATATTAACCAAAATAGTTACATACCTTTGCCAGTTTGGGTTTTTGAGCATATTTTGCTAAATTCAGTCGAGACAGATTTATGAAAGGGCCATCTGGATTTGTTAGCATTGAAGCCTGAAGGGGAAAATGAAGGTTTTAATGGGAAGATCCCCTACACTTTTCCTAAAAATGTTCAAAATATTAGTAGTATACAAAAAAACAACCCAAACAAAGCATTTACAGATGTATTGCTCTACTGTGCAGTATAGACTCCTCTTACTGAATGTCATCTTTTCTGAAATCCAGAAATTTGTCCTACTCCCATACAGTTCCTGAAAGAGATGGAATGAATTACCTCCTGGTACTACCTTTTTCTTCCCTCTCTCCACTATTTCCATAATGCGCCTACACATGTATCTTGGACTAACTTTTAGATGGACTGAAGATAGTTGGGATACATAATAGAAAAGTCTTCAAGAAAGATTTAGGAAGATCAGTTCATACCTGCGATAGAGAGAAGATATCACATTTTGCCATTAATGTGATATTAATCTGTATTACATATTTGTGCCAGTCGCAGTTTATTAATTTTGCCAATATGACAGGATAAAACTAGTATAATTTTCACACTGACATTAGTAATTGTTTTGTAATAAATTGAAAAATTTGGAGAAGGTTTTTACCATACTTATGGTGAAATTTTATCATAGTATTTTTCATGGCCTCAGTGAATAAAAAAAGAGTTGCAGAGAACTTGTGAATTTGGAGTTTATATGAATTTTTGTGAACTTGTGAATTTATGTATATTTTTTAAATAAACAGATTAGCAAACTAACAAAAAGTAATATTTTCAAACTCTACTTTGAAAACAGTTTAAATAAAAAATTAAAAATGCTCACCTCCTTCAAATTTGAGTTTAGATGCAGCTTTTAAGTCAACTACAATGTCACTGTACCAGACACTATGACCAAGAAAGCCATCGTTCTGAGAAGAGTCAAACAACTTACCGTTCCTAGCCTGACATATCTCCCAGAAGCACTAGTAATTGGACGAGCTGTGAGAGCTGTTCGAGGTGTTTTTATAGCCTGTTCCACAGTACTTGGCCGTCCACTTTGTGTGCTGGGTCTCACAAATCCTGTAATAGGCCTTCCTGATTGAGTTACTGGCCTGAGGATGTTAAGCACATTATCCTTATGTTGAGTGGTATTTATCGATATAGAATTTAAACACTTTTATCTGCAACATTTCATTTTCAGAAGTTAAATTTAGGATTTACTCATTTGAAACTAGTCACATTAAAAAAAAATAATCACATACCTAACAGCTGGGCTGGGACCTCCACCTTGGCTGGTTCCAGGGAGTTTCAAAGATGTTCCTGGTCCTACAAAATAAAGAGTATTTCTCACTTCACATTGTGATACTACACCCTTGTCCAGAGGACTTCAAAAAATGATTGTGTCTTACAATAAACTGTAAATTTCTTTGTTCAAAGTAAGAGGGCATAGCACTAGGCAAAGAAGACAAAAACCAAAAACTGCACTGTACTACTGATAAATTGTCAGACTGTTGCAAGGAACTTGCCACAATGAATACGGTTTTCTCACTTTTACTCTTCCCATTTGCTCCCCCAACCCACCTGGAGGGAGTGAGCGAGCAGCTGTGTGAGGCTTAGCTGCCTAAAGGGGTTAGCCCACAACAATTCTCAAGAACATCTTAGGAGCAATAGAGTTGAAGTAAGAAAGGTTATTGGAACAATGAGATCATGCTAATTTGAAATGGTATCATTTCTATCTGGGACTAAAATAGCATCGAGGCTACAGGTCAGATGGAGAATGGTCTCTCATGTCACTGGACTCCCACCCACAATTTAGGGCACATTAAAGGTCTATCTCACCCATATCCAAAGGTCATCAATGAAAATACTAAATTGCCTTGAGCCCAGGTGAACAGCTGACAGGTCACCCTTTTCACATATTGCTGTTTTGATAGTGGATCATTAACAATTACTAGTTCCTGCATGTAGATTTTCCATCACCTTCACTGACACTTGATTATAGTCACTTTTTTTTAACCTCCTAAGTGAATGTCTAAGAGATGGTTTTAAAAACTTAGTTAAAAGCAAGATATGACATCTATACCTTCTGGTCTGTTCACTGCTTGTTACCACATACAGAAAGAAATGAGATTTAAACTGACACAGCCAGTTCTTGACAAATTACTGTTACTCATCTACTTACTTTCTAGATACTTATGAACTGCTTTTATTTCAAAAGTTTCCAAGAACTGAAGTTAAACTGATAGGTAGCTAGTTTCCTTCCCTCTTTTTTCTCTGCAAGATAAACTCCAAATTTGCCCTTTTTCAGTCTTCTCTCTCTCCTGCCCTCAAGCTGTAATCACCTCTGACATACTACCAGCCCATTGTTTAATCAAGTTTAGAAGATTTGTTCAAATCAATAACTTCTAACTCAATCTAAACGCCTTCTAGCTTTTTTAATCCATGCTTATACCAAGCATCTCTGTCTTCAATACTGTAGAAGCCATCCTGTCTACAGCTGTATTTAAAGTAAAAGGAAACAAAAAAGGTATGAACCACTATCACCTTGGTAAAACCCAACAAATACGTAATGTTAAAATAAGAACCAAAACTTGGACTTCTTTCTCTTCTGGCTGGCTGCACTTAGGATCTCTGTTGCTTACTTGCTCTTTATAGTCCTGTAAATCTTGACTTTTTTACTCCACAAGAGAGAAAGTGTTCAGTCACCCAGCAGAGTTTCTAACATGATAACTAGGGCACACTTCTAAGAAATGGGAGAAATTTGCTTTCAGCTTTTCAGGCTAGCCGACAATGAACTAGTTTTCTACTTTCTGAACCTGTTTTTAACTATCACAATAATATAAAAAAGGTAGGAGCATTACAATCCCTTTTCTTCTTATTTTTTTTAATAACTATGTTTTTTTTGTGCTTTTGGTGTACTGGAAAGATGCCTAGAGGATTTAGTTCCCTTGATCTCACCCCAGGCAACTCAGTCCTTACACTGAGAATTCCAACTGAACTAGCTATGAAAGGATATCAAGAGGCCACAGCAGTGCATATGGTCACTAACAGTGACAGAATTTGAAAGTGTAATTTCAACACTTAGTGATGACTGCAGTTGACTCCTTTAACTCACTAGTTAATGAAATAGCTGTGATTATCCATAATGCCAATTAATATGAGCTTCTGAAAAATATGTTGTCAAGGTAACACTTTTAAACAAGATTACAACCTTAGCTGATAAAATTAATAGTGTTAAGAGTCCAAAGGTAACATACTGGGAATTTTCTGTAAAATGATGCTATCTAACATTTTTATTAATAAACAAGACTGATGGAAAATTAACACAGCAAAATTATAAAAATTTAAAAAGTGGTGGAAGACAGATTTCATTATATATGTGTGAAGAGGAACCACAGAAAAGTAGTTGTTTCCAATGGTCCCTATACAATTTCATAATTATTTAATAATGCAAGACAAAGAGCAAAATCATTATTAAGATAGTTTAACCTGGAAATTAAGATAAGGACAGATGCAAAATTGAAATGGACATGTAACTGATGAAAAAGGATTTGAACTGCTGAGCAAGCAAAGTGCAAACAATACTAGTTATAATAAGGAAAGTATGACTACACATTTTAAAGTTTGTAAGCTATAATTACAGTGGGGGAGGATATCCTGGAAGATTTGCCATAGTAAAAGACTCTTAGTCAAGACCAAGTATGGCTAACACACTTTAACAGCAAAACAAAAAGCCCACATTGAACAAGCATCCATATTTATTAAATCGTGTAAAATTGGAAGTGATCACAGAATCACAGAGTAGTTTAGGTTGGAAGGGATCTCTGGAGTTCATCTAGTCCAACCAGGCTCAAGCAGGGCCACCTAAAGCCACTTGCCCAGGGCCTTGTCTAGACAGTTTCCGAGTATCTCCAAGAAAGGAGACTCCACACCCTATCAGGGCAACCTGTACCCATGCTCAGTCACCCTCACAGTAAAAATGTTTTTCCTGATGTTCACACATCATGTTTCTTGATGCCTCCTGTGTTTCAGCTCGTGCCCATTGCCTCTGGTCCTGTCACTGGGCACCACTGCAAAGACTGTCTCCATCCTCTTTGTACTTTCCCTAGTGTTACCTGTGCTTACCTTTTATATAAAAGTGGAACAGAAAAAGACTTCAGACGTCTAAAGAAAGTAAAATCAAGCTGTAAAGAAAAATGTATTTTCAATGTTTCAGTGGACTGTTGTCTGGTTTAGTGAGTACAACTGAAAAAGCATGCAGATTAATTGGAAAGGATTAAGAAAGAGTTTCAAGACTCAACTCAAAAATTAAAAGATATACGTCAGTGAGAAGATTGTTTAGCTTATCAAAGGTCACTGGATAACTTAATGACAGTTTTAACTATTTACTCTGGAAATATATCTTTGGAAAGAAAGACCATATCAGGCAACAATGTACACAAAGAAGCAACAGCTGGATCTACAGTTGTTAATTCACACTAAAGATATGGCATACACTGGTAAAAACTAGCAAATTTAATAATTTACTAAAGACTGCAGGGGGGTCTTTCTCTCTGGAAAGTTCTTATACTTTCTGAAAAAATATACACTAGCTCAGGCATATCTGGTGGATTTGAAACACAAATAACAAAGTCTTATCTCAGTGATTCAGGCTACACTATCATAACGATTTTCTTTGGCTTTGAAATCTGTGTCGCACTATCCAGAAAGTCATCATTTTTCAGTTTAAATATAGTAAGAATGTATTTTTCCAGAATGCCTTATTTCTCAATAATACTCATCAAATTATTTTTCTTGGCAGATGGTCTCTACCACAAGGGGCATAAAATCAAATCAAAGTCTAAATTATATTATTATGCTGTTTTAAGACAGATACATGTAATTAGATTATCATAATGCATAAACACAACTCAAGTACTGCTTGGCTGTTTATATGTGATCAAGCATGTAAATGCATTTTAAAAAATGTAATCAGATAGATATGCAATTGCCTACTCCTATTCAGATGAAAAAAGCTTTTAATGCTTCAGATATTAGTTCTGGTCTATGTTCAGTTCTTCCCTTGAATTCCTTGACATGGTAGGTGGTTGAGAGCCACATCTAATAAGGTGCATAAAAATTGCTATGTGGACTGTACTAAAGAAACAGAGAGAAAGAGAAATAATGCAAAAAGTAGTGGAAGACTACTAATTACTGCCCCCTTAGAAGGGAACTGAGGAAGCTGAAAAGAACTGCATACAAGAAACAATTACAGGGCTGAAGAACTGTCCTGGGAAGGAAGAGATGAAAAAGTAAAGAAAAGCAGAAGAGAGAAGATCAATTCAGAAAATGTTTGAGGAAATTATACAAAAAGGTGATGTCAAATTTGGCCAGACTGTTGCTGACAGTACAGGCTTATTGGATGAGATTGACAGTACATTAGGGGCATATACTTTTTGCTAGTTTCCCACAGTACCTAAAGAAGCCAGAAAGGGGTAAAAGAAATCAATGCACTGATGGAAAAGAGCTAGAGAGTACAGAGATGTAGAGGAAAAGCTGACAAACCACTACTTGTCTGAAGCCCTATCTGACACGTCTAAGCTCTACATCAAGATCATGTGATGTATCTCAACATTGCCATAAAACCATAACACAATCTAAAACTCTTCTTGTAGCAACAGCTAAAAGTTGTATCAGGTCACCTCAGTACATACTATTTTAATGCTAGATGACAATCCTGAAAAAAAGAGCTTTTGTTGCTTCAATGTATTTAAGTGAAAGTCATTCTTACGTGCGACTTGAGCAATGGCATTTTCGTCTAGCATCATCTCTGCAATTCCCTCTTCATCCATATCAATTTCATCCACGTACACCATTTCTGTCAAAGCTCGTGTTTTCAGGCTCCAGGCAGCCTGAACAAGGATAAAGTAAAAAGTAAAATGTCTTAAAGACACCAAGTAAATAATCTATATCAACAATTTTGCCCCTTTAAAAATTATTATTCTCTTCACAGTTTTAATAGGCTTGAATAAGGTATTGACTTAAACGGCTGGCTATATCCATCAGCTGCCTGATGGAGGTGGAAAGAGAACTGAGACTTTAGACAACCCATTTGGAGTGGAACAGCTATAGTCACTCAAATTGAAGGATGGAATTTCACACCTCATGAAAAGCTATGAGTAATTTAGGTCACAGGCAACTCTCTGAAGATCTTGTGCTTTTGAAGAAATCCCCAGGTAGCAGTGCCATTCAAAACCCACTCCTGACAGAAACCTTATTTAAACTGGAATGGGAGAGGAAGGCAAGTAAACCATTGTAATGTAAAGTAATGCCCTCCCAGGCATCTGTACAGAAAGAAGGGAAATCCTTTAACTAGCAGTTAAAGATACAGTATATTATTATCCACAAGCAATAGTCTTTAGAAAGATAATCTAAAACTCCTTCATTTAAAGCATCAGCTGTAAAAAATGTGTAAATGTCTAGCTCAAGCATCACAGATTGTGAGCTCACTGGAATACTTGTTAGTGAACTGAACTGACAAATTACAACATTATATATTTTAGAGGATTATATGAGCAGTGTAGAAAGGCAAGCATAATTCTAGTCTCTGTGACAAACTTTGTGTAGACTACAGAGGGACCAAATCAATGGGGAAAAGAAAAACGTGTGGCAGCCATACAGAAGTACCAATGAAATAAGCCCAGATTCAACCACTCCTATAACTTAATATGCCTGTAATGTACTCATAGAGCTGGCATAATAAAGGGAGCCACAAGACCAATTCCTGATCTTCATTCAGATATTGAACAGATCATCATAAATTTTCCAGAGTAAAAATCACCGTCAAAACAATTAGATTTGTTTCTTTTCTGACAGGGGGTCCAGCAGTCTGCTGGGAAAACATGTTTAATATTTGCTAAGAAGACATTTCAAAACAGAAACAGAATGATCCTATCTTAATAGAATTAAAGGTCAAACACATGGAAACATTTTCTTTAAATAAGAGGTAGGGCAAGATCTGGAACTCAGGCTTATTTAATAATTTAAGTAATCATTTAATTGGACACTTCTCATCATTATGTCTCAGACCATCCCTTCCTCTGCACTTCCTTCATATTTCTATGCAACTTTACAACTATCATAAAGAAAGTATATCTAAAAATGTTGAAATATTTATCTCTCCTTTTTAAAAGTGCTTTCTTCCAAGCAAAAGCAAAGGAGGGATTTAGCCAGCCAGTTCAACCACAATTAGAAACCTTTGTTTAAATATGAAGAGAGGAACAGGGCAGGATGATTTGAATCTAGGCCAGACAGACATAATCCAGATCTGCTTTATTATCTTTTAGTTTCTTCTTATGTAGTAGGGTGACAACCTTTAATTAGCATTGAGATTTGCAGTTATGTTCAACACCCTTAACTGTTTTCATTATTCTATAGAAGTACTTAGTTGGTAGAATTTTTAACACCTTGACAGTACTCAGCTTTTTCAAACACTTATATGTCTGAAGTCAACATAATCATGTCTATATTGGGAATATGCTGAAATTAGAGCTCTCAGCATAGTCAAACACAGGCTATCTTCCCAGTAGAGATAAGAAAAACTGCCCATAGTCTTTCTCTTGGAGTTGAAAGTAGCAACTTCTCTACGCTAATTGCTAAAACTGGGGCCAGTTCTTAACATAGACCTATCATTGTGATTTTTCCAATAACAAACATGAAATAATGTGCTTTTAAAACTAACATCTCTTTGTCATTATTGGACAAGTATCTGTCAAAAAACAGATTCCTTAGACTGCTCTTCCAGTCTTAAACTCCTAGGTTTCACAGCCAACAAAAACTTCAAATATTGCACATTATTCCTTAATTAAACACCAGTCTGTAGATTATTGTCTGCAGCAATGTTTGCTACAGGACTTCTGATCAAAACAGCAAGAGAGAGAAAAATGTCAAATTTGTTACTTAAACTACAGAAAGATGACCTTTACCTTGGGAGACAAGTAGACTTCAAAATTCCTAACTACTAATTATAAGGCCCGTATGAAACAAAAGTATAATTTCACTGAATGCACACAGTTATGCTGAATATCTGAAAAATCAAGGCATGGGAAAAGAAATTAGAAATCTATACTGACACACAAATAGAAAGGGAGATGTAAGTAAATGATCTTTTTTTCAAAATAATTAAATGAAATTTCTGACACCCTTTTTATTTATTAAAAATTTGCTACTTGTTAATAAAAAGTCACATAGGACTTTTTAAGAACTATGGCATATGGCTATTACCTTGCTTTTTAAAAGAAAACCTGAGATGTACATTTCTCTGTTAAAACGTACTCTCCCCAACATATTTTGATTTTTTTTTTGTTCATAAAGATGTCTTTTACCACATAGGATGTACAACTCATGCGAGGTTCAAACATTTTCTTAACAGCTCAGTAATTTCAATTTTTGCTGACTTTCTGTAAAGAATTTGTACCAGTAGTCCTGGTATTTCCTATAGCTACTTTATCTTTGTACAAAGCCTACTTTCTGTGTTGCCATTTTTAGCTATCCAGAAAAATTTTAATATTTCCGTTCATAAGAAAGTACACAGTTTTAGTAATTTACTATAGTACAATGCACATTTTTTTTTCCTCGTTAAAAACCTGTAAGGTTAATCTGAAACTAATTCAGAAAAACTTGAGCTGAAGAACTTCAATTAAAATGAATAAGAGCACCACAAAACTGGAAGAACCACACTGCCAACTGTGAAGGGAAGGCTCACTTATAATCACAAAAAGCCATAAAAATGAATGCATACATTTCTGAGTAACCTCATAACAATATTATTTATACCTCAATTTAGCACAAATTTGTCCACTCAAACTGTTGCCTCAGATTTCATTTATATTATCTGCTCTCTCTTTGTGAGACTGATAATTTTGTTTTGTGACAAGCAACATGTCTGGCATTTATGAAGACAACTTTCATTTTTATGAAATGGACACTTAAACAGTAGGAACAAGAATAGGACAGCTCACTTCAGACTACCCACACATTCACAACATAGTAACAGACTTAGCTTACTTGACTCATAATCAGAACAGAATTTCACAATAACTAATAGTAATCAGAGGGATGCAATATCTTGAGTACCATAAATACAGAAATGTGATATAGTATTTCTTAAGAAGTCTAAACTCTAAAAGGAAAAGTGGCAAAGTGTTTTTCACTTAGTTCCTGAGAACTGTTTTTTCACTGAATCACGTATCTTCCTCTTGTTCGTAAAAAATCCAAAAACCAAATTAAAAAAAGATAAAATCAAAATCTAGATGTTTTCTGAATCTGCTAACGCACATTTCTAAGAGATTTCATTCTCCAATAATCCTTTCCATTATCATAAATTTTATTCTGTACACAATGAAAACCACAGAATGCAGCAATTACCTTGTGAAGTGTAATCTTTAAAGTCAAGAAGATACCTGGCAGTATTTCACTGAAACCATTTTGTATGCAAACAACTTGCATGACTTCATTGGAATATAATTGGAGACTTGTAAAATATGTTATTGAGTTATATCTGAAGATGCAATTTTACATTGCATTTAATCTCTTCTGACTGTGGGCTGGAGCCAAAAGATGCCAACACCTGCACATTACTATTCTTCCCATTGCTGTCATCTAGTGCTAATGTGGACAGAGTGAAAACTAATCAATTACTCTCTCAGTCTTCCATCGCTTATGCAAAGCATCATCATGCAGGTTCAAGACTACCAGACTGTACACAAGGCAGGCAGTGAGACTGAGCTGTAGGAGCAGGAAGGGCATGGGTAACAGCCCACCATTACACTGCATTAAATAAAACACGAAAGTGAGCCCTAAGAGCATAAACATTGTTCTGTCTGTTCTGGCTTTTCTCTAATCTCATCAGCAGGTGAAGGTCATTCAGTTCAAGACAGACTGAATTTAGCTTTTAGAAGGCACTAAGCTACTGAACTGCTGAATAAACCTATAGGATATATATGGGAAAAATAAACTTCTATCAAATATAAAAGCTGCCTATTTAAAATACCCCTTATCAAATGTACTGCCTTACCAATGATGAAAACTTTATTTATGTCATTAAGGATTTAACAACAAAATAAGCATTATTCAGTGTATCAGAAATTTTTCTTAATGGTTATATCTAATAATTGTATTTATGAAAAGAATTTTACCTGAAACACAGTGTATTCAGAATCAGGCTCCTGAAAAGGGAAGAAATAGAAACTGAGGAATAGTAATGCCAAACAATAAAAAGAACAACAAAAAATGGAATTATACTCTGTGACCAACTCATTTTATACAAACATCTCTTTGACACATATACCCAAATTTCCGTTTTATTACATTATCCCAACTCACACACACTATGGAGCTAATCACACTAAATGTAGATTGGCAATAAATACATTTTTCAGATACCTTTTGCTTTGTTGCTTCTGATGGATCATGCTGGCCAAATCTTAGACAAATATTACAGAACTATTAAATTGAAAAATGGTACATTTAAAAAAATCTAAACAACCACCAACCAAATTTGGAAGATGTAAGCAAATCTCTCAAAAATTAACCACATTATCAGGCCATGGGCTTTAGAATGCCTACGTAATAAAATGTATCTGTGCATTTTTGTTAGCTGCTGATGGTGATCAAAATGGTATCACTGAAGTACATAAAAGAAAATTTCTGCACATATTGGGTTCTTTTTTTGTACTTTTATGATGGAAGTGATGTATTTATTGTATTCTAGACAGTAATGCTGTAGGTAGAATAAACATCAAACTAATGGCTTATTGCACCATCCAGTAAACAAAAGGAAAACTACCAGATGAAGTTTACTACAAACCAAAAGGCAGGAACTTGCATCTGCTTGAAAACTTGACATAAAAGTGAGTAAATACAACAGGAAATGCAGGTTTATCATCATTTATTGGGTAGTTATCTTGTTTATGTAATATTTAAACTATCCTTCATGGCTTCTAGTGCTAACTTCCAGGGACTGGGGATGAATTTTTCCTCTCTAATGTATTACTTAGTTTTAGAAGGAAAGACAAGGAAGGTGAGAGATAAACGTTACTTTCTCTAAATCACTATTAGTCTTTTGTGGGGTCAGATCATTTCTGCTCCTAGAGGCAGTGGAAAATTTTTTATGTATCTGGCTTTGTGTAAGACTGTCACAGTTATGGCCGTTAAGTTAGATTGAATACAGAACTTCAGAGTAATTCAGACTAGAAAAAGGACTTCAGGTTTCTAGTCCAAAGCCCAGCTCAAAGCAAGGTCAGCTATGAGGTCGGTTAAGGTTGCTCAGAGCTTTGACCAGTTGTGTCTTAAAAAATTCCAAGGATGGAGACTACACAATGCCCCTATGCAACCTGTTCCACTGCCTGACTGCCCTTGCAGAGAAATGTTTTTCCTTATATCATGTCACAGCCTTCATTTCAATTTATGTTTGCTGCCTCACTCTATGCACCACTGTGAGGGGACTAGTTCCATCTTCATGGTAACATCCTCATATGTATTAGAAAGCTGCTCTCAGATCACACCAATGACTTCTCCACGCTGAACCACTGCCCAGAGTGCTGTTAGCTTCCTTTGCAGCCAGGGCACACTGCTGACTCATGTTTCACCAAGAGAATGGCAAGATCAAGCTTGCTCTTTTCCTCTGTAGTATGAGACATGGTCTACTTCTTTCAATTTGAGCATTTTTACTCAGTAAATTCCATGATGGCAGGGACCTGGAAGACTGGTGATGACTCGCATCTTCCTTCTGTAGCGTACGGGAATTTCTGTGGCCTTTTAAGGGTCGTATTTGGAATCACAAACTTGTTCACTGGTGTTAGAATGCATAACACAGTTTATAAATTGAGCATTCTATGTAACTAAATGTTAATTGAGGGATTAATCTCAGCTGTCTGTGATGCAGCTGTGCTTGACTAAGGCACTAAAACTGCCTTTATACTTTAGATGTATGATTAAATGAACTCCAAGTTCTTTTATTGTTTTATTTATAGTATTCCTCTTCTAAAAAATAAACTGTTTCAACCTTCCAAGTAATAAAGAAAGGGAAATTGAGATATTTCAGCTTGTATTTCATTCATCTCACTGTGTCCGAGTGCTACACATGTGGTGTTGTAGAAAACGGTTTAAGAGCAGTAGTTATCTTCCATACCACATGCGCTATAGTAACTAATGAGGACAAGGTTACAAATATTACATCAACACTAACTTGAAAATGCCTTGATGTTACAGATGTGTAGCTTACGTTAGGCACTGTTCATTAGTTTAAAAAATAAGTTAAAAATAAAACAAATTTGCTTATGTGGAGACATTCATATTAGTAAAAAATTCAGAAAAGTAGAGTTGAACTTACTAAAACATTGCTCTGGCATAATAGTACGTGATAGCACGCATTGTTGATACATCATAATATAATGTTCCAGTTTCTGACCAGAAGTAACTTAAGATTTTAAATAACCCTCAAGCAGGTGATTAGAACCTTCCTCCCATTAAACACGTCTGGAACCACAAAAATTAACATTAAAATATAATGTATTTTAACATGGGTGGATCCAACAGTTGCTACTCATGCAAGTAAGCCACTGGAACTGGATTCAGAATAAAGATATCTTTGAGAGGATTAAAAGTGTTGCCCTGTGAGCTTGTATCTCAAAATAAAAGGTCAAATTTATTCTTCATTTACACATATAAGGCTCATTTGAAATTAGTAAGATTGTAAAAACAATGAAGGAAGGATTTAAACGAAATATCTAAATCCACCAAGGGCATTTTATAATTCAAGTTAATGTGTAAAAATCAGTTCATTTGAAGACCAAAAATACTTAGAAAAATTAAGTCTTCTGATGTTTATAGACTAGAAGAGGGGACGAAATAAGGCTACATACATTATATTTTAATAAAGCTTCATACTACAAATAATTTCAGGCAAGTATGATTTTATACATGACATGCAGAATATTAAAATTAGTATATTCTGAAAATGCTCTTCAAATGATTAAGAGCAGAAAACACAGAAAAAACATTACCCAGGAACAATGACTTCACTGTATGTATCACTAATTTTTACATATAAACTTAACAATTACAGTCTCTTGAACCAGTAACTGATTTCAGTTGAAGATGCTTTCTCAAGTTTCATGTACATAAACATGTCAACGATAACTTAATTATGACCTTATAAAAACTAGTATGCAATTAATAGTAGCTGAAAGTTCATCATGGGAGAAGGACGAACAAACAAAAGCAAATCCTCATAGTAGACCATTAATCAAGTTAAAGGCAGGACATCCACTGTATTTCTATTAATTACATTAGGGATTTTTTTTTTAAATTATTGTTAAACGACAGCAGGCCTCATACATCAGTGCTGGTTATTGCCTTGAATCTGACATATGGAAAACAAAGAAGAGTAATCAGATTAGGTAACTAATCAGGATGATCAGCCCAAACAGCCTTGGATTGTATTTCCTCTAGGTCATGCTATTACTATAAACATAGAAGACAGTGTCTGTTTGCTTATGTCGTGGTTTAACCCCAGCCAGCAACTAAGCACCACACAGCCACTCACCCACCCTTCCTCCCTCCCAGTGGGATGGGGAGAAGAATCAAAAAAAAGGTAAAAGTCGCCAGTTGAGATAAGAACAGTTTAATAACTAAAATAAAATAATAAAAATAAAAAGTTAAAATTATAATAATTGTAATGGAAAGGAATATAATAAGAGAGAGAAATAAACCCCAAGAAGAGCCAAGTGATGCGCAATGCAATTGCTCAGCACCCGCTGACTGATGCCTAAGCAGTGATCCACTCCCAAGCCAACTCCCCCCAGTTTATACACTGAGCATAACGTCCTATGGTATGGAATATTCCTTTAGCTAGTTCAGGTCAGCTGTCCTGGCCATGCCCTCTCCCAGCTTCTTGTGCACCTCCTCATTGGCAGAGCATGGGAAACTGAAAAATCCTTGACTTAGGATAAGATCTACTTAGCAACAACTAAAACATCAGTGTGTTATCAACATTATTCTCACACTAAATCCAAAACACAGCACTGTAACAGCTACTAGGAAGAATAACTCTACCCCAGCTGAAACCAGGACAGCTTACAATAGGAAATAATTAAACTGAATATCAGTGCTCATGTGTTTGTAAGCCCAAATGCTAGTCATAGTAAATATAGATCTTATCTATCTCAAGATAAAATTTTCAGCATAGAATTAAATTCCAACAATTTTATATTCCTAATTCTTAAATGAAGAAATGGACAGGATATTTTATAGAAAAAATATTTCAGTCTTCCATAAAATCTAACTCAGTAACAGCTAACTACTCTTCTATAAAAATATTCAGCATATTTTATTCATTAAGAACTCTTCAGGAAAACATAATTTATTTTAAAATGTTTTGATTTCACTGACAAGTTCTTTAAGAATTCAAGCTTATAATGGCATAGCATTTAATACTGCTACATAAGAAAATTCCTGATTAATGCACAGTTAGCTAAAAGGTCAACGTGATACCTTAAAAACCTCCTAGGGCTTACGACATCTGGTGACAGAGTTCAAAGAGAGTTCTACACTAATTAAGATAGCTTCTAAACATATGTACATGTAACTATGGATTGGATCATCAGTAAACTTATTTCTGAGACCTTCAAATCACCTTTTCCCATGTTCTTAAAGGAAAACTTCTTAAACATCATTATACTTGTAATGAAAACATATTCTCAATACTAAGCTAGATGTACAGGGAGTGGTAAATTAAGAGAAATATCAAGATGTACTGGTCAAGAAAATTTCTAATTACAGTTGCAAGTATGACTGGAAAAAACACCTACTTCTAAGGCTACTGCAGAAAGACAATTTCAGCTCCCCATAGTTCTGTGACAGTGTTGTGGATGCAACGGAGCAGGAGTGGTGCTATCAGTTAGCAGACCAAGTGACAGATGGGAAAAATGGACAGGCTTTCACACAGGAAAGGTCGTCTCTTTCAGGCATGAAAACGCTCTCAGATTGTGCACTGTTAGTCTCTTCCTTTACTTATTGTTACATTACATGTCTTAGAAATGAGAAGGCTAGTCATCTGAGCATGAAAAAGTTCTGACCTGTAACAGTCACAGCTTAACTCAACCATTCCTGAGCACCTCTTTAAAGGATACTGTCTCCTGTGGCTTGGTTTGT
This sequence comes from Athene cunicularia, assembly GCF_003259725.1. Taxonomy (NCBI): domain Eukaryota; kingdom Metazoa; phylum Chordata; class Aves; order Strigiformes; family Strigidae; genus Athene; species Athene cunicularia. Next base: position 19,394,215 of record NW_020799101.1, read on the forward strand.
ATCATATCCTAACACCTGCTGCTCAAAGAACTGAATCCCTGAACAGTGACTGAGGCTACTGTTCTTGTAAGATCTTTCTTTCCCTGGTTGAAGAGGTTGGAAGGCACATGCTTCACAGAATATGGGACAAGAGGATGAGAACAGATGGCATGGTGATTACAGCAGTTGAGTATTCCCTTGTGCTGCACGGCAGCTCACTTAATCCAAACTTTCCGTAAATTGTCATTTGTCTGTTTGCTTTCCTGGTGTCCAACGTGACCCACCTTGGGCCTGATTTGCAGGTGTCCCCGATTAGGGTTTGAACATTAGTTTAAGAATTGCTATGTGCTTTTTAAACATAATAAGCCACACATATTGGGTCAGGTACCAAAAATGATACATACTTAAATTTAGATGTAATTCACACAGATGGAAGACAGCACCATTTTCTGGTAGGTGGCTGAAGAAGACAGAATTAAAGTTCGATCAAAATCAAAATATTGATTTTATTAACACACCACCGTCAAAACACAGACTTCAGAAATCAACAGCCAATCTACCTGAAAATGGTTTTGAGTCCTTAATTAACGCAAAAAAAAAAAGATCACTTTAGATCACTTTAGATCCCTACAGCAACTTAACTGATATGCTACCATTAGAATAATTACAGAATAATGTAAAATAGTATTAGACTAAGCAAGTCAGGATCATTAAGTAATGTATGTCACTTATTTGAGTTCTAATTACCTCAGTGTTCAGCCTTGGAGATTAGTATCATTCAAAGTTTTTATAAAAATAACAGTTCTATTAAATGCAAAGCATCCATCTTGCAATACATAAACCTGATTTTCTTTTTCACTCTGTTGTATTAAGTAAGTTCAAAATAGTTTGTAAGGTTTCAACTACATACAGAACACGTTCCTGAGGCATGTTACTTTTTCCTCTACTCTGCATGAAGTCTAGCAGGGCAAATGTGACATATTGGTACCTGAAAACAAGTGCTTTCTAACACAAGCAAGTTTTAGAAAGTAATGAGCTGGAAGTGCAACAACATGGCTATGGAAAAGACCTGCAAGGATTTACAAATGAGAAGCAGAATAATAAAATACAGACTTACGTGGACAGATAACCAGCAAAGATTTTGTGTTGATTACAATAAAAATTGTATTTGTAAAACATCATGAGCACAGTTGACTGAAGAGAAATGCCATTTCATGTTAAATCTGCAATGAACGTCAAAGCTATATTCTAACTAGATAATTAGAAAATGTTTTACTTGAAGAGATTTCAGGTGTAAGATGTTGTATGCTAAGTTGGTTTGAGTTTGCCTCAAATTGTACTATTGAAAGTTATTTAACCAGTATTCTGATTTCTCCAACCTGCTGTACCAAAATAAACAGGTGGTATAAATAACACCAGATCTTTCGTCAGGTGCTGTCTGGACTAACGTTGTGGAATGATGGAAGAGTGAGCTGTAGAGCCATTATATTACACCATGAAGTACGGTATACTTCATGATCCTTCTGAAGAAACATGATGAATTGCCACTTAATAACTACCCCTCCATTTATTTATTTATTTTTAAAGTTTCTAAACTGTTACTCCACTTAAACAAAGAACTTAGAGTAAAATCCACTTGCTGGTGTCTGCAAACTTGTGATGTGCTTTACCTGAACACTGTTCTATGAAATCTCTTTTCAGAAAAAGACTGACACATAATTCCATGCACTTTTAAAATGTTAAAGATGAAGACCACTATTTTCCAAGCTAAAGTAGATATATTTTTAAATACTTTTAAAAGTTATTAATTCCTGTTTAAAAAAAGCTTTTAATGAAGATTCCTCAAGAAGATGAGGCAAGAAGCAAACTAACCATATTTTAATTTTGCCTCTACAGAAAGCAAAGACATTTCTCTTCTTTTTAAACTTTCAGGTAGCTCTGAAATATGCTGCTGCTGGAGTACCTTTTTCCCCCAAACCTGTGAACAGGAATATAGTTCTGAAATAAACAGACTGAAGTTATAAAGTCCAGTCCTTTGCAGGCAACCATGACCTAGAAGTCTTTTCAAAACACTAATGAAACTTGATCTTGTAATTCAGAGACTTCATATAGGACCTCCTCTAAGAGCTTGTGATTTGATGTAGTGTAGACATGATTTATATCCCCATCTTCCCACTGTTTCTCAAAGCATAATTATCTTAAATGTTTTCACCCTTTAATTCTTACAGAAGATGAAGCTTATAGGCTGGTGTGATCATTTCAAAGATTAAATTAAGTGATCGCTTGTCCCAGCTTTATATAGTATTTGAAAAAACTCTTACATTGTTGGTATGTAAGGTCTTGCTTCTCTAAGAAGAATGTGTAACTTTATACAAGATGACTAATTTATACACTTAAATGTTTGCAGCACGTGTGATCAATATTTAGAAGAAAAAAGGAAAACTAAGTGGGATGTACATCCTCTTATTGTTGTTTTATTGTCCTCCTAAACATTTTTCCCAGCCTTGTACACCTTCTATTCCTTATCCCACTTCTGTCTGTTGCAGATGTCTTCACCAAGTTCCCCAGTGCTACCAGAAACAGCCTAGCTGAAGTATGGACTTGCCAGGTGTAACAAAACAACTTTATACTGGAGTTTCAACACACAATAGAAATGCAGTTGTCTTTTGATTTCCATGTTGAGATCACAGATTGGAAAACATTTTACTAACTAAAACATTTATAAATGAGTAGTAACAGAAACACTAAGATCTTTATGACTTTATTTACTGTTATCTCTACTGTCTCAAGAGTTTCTATCACAAATCAAGTGCTGTATGTCCATATTGAAACACTGCATGTATTGAGACCCAGTAATGTAAATAGACATAAATGATGTTGTTTCCAAGACTAATTTCTGAAGGATTTGCACAGAACTAATGCTCAATCCCATTTAGTGTTCAGGATTCATTTTCTGGGAATGTCTTCTCTGTTAAAAAAATTTCTGCTCATGGCTTCTTGTTGGTGCCTTACAGTATATAACATAAACAAGAGAATCTTTTAAATATCTATCCTAAACCAGTTTAAACAATTACTGTGCTTTACATTTACACAGTCATGTGATTGTGCAGCTTTCTTTAAAGACTTTTCCTTTGTGATTAAAAGAGCTGCCTTCAAGATTCTTAAAATATGTGGCTATACGATACTTTGAAAGACTGATTTACTGTAAAGTATTTATGATGAAGATAAAGCCCATTCAATGACTGTTTTCCAAATATGGCAGTAAAAATCTTTACGTGCATACAAATGTTAATCCAGAAACTACGTTCTCAAATCCTTCCTTCTTACAGAAGGGTGAGAAAATACATAGATACTGAACAACAGATGCCTAAGACTTTGCAGCTGGGAAAAAAAGCTAGAGAGGAATGGGAACGCCTTCTGTCCCGTGGTAATACTCGTACGTAAGCTGAGCTAAAATAGGTGTCTCTTAACCTTATGAGGTTTAGTCCATACAACTGTGATATCTGAATCA
>NW_020799101.1:19397754-19414117 GCF_003259725.1 Athene cunicularia
CCTCCCCCTCCTCCTGCTCCTCCCGGCGGAGCACGGCGCGGCCGGGCCCAGATCCCGGGGCGCCTCGGGAGCTGCGGCCCCGCTCTTGGAGCGAGCCTCTTCCCGCAGGGGCCTGTCGCAGGCTGATCCACCGATGGCCGAAAGCAGAGTTCGATCTGTAGTATTGAGAACGGCAGATTTAAAATAATCCCATAATTTTAAACTGTGTCCTGTTACTGGCTGGCCTGTTATCAAGAGCCATTTCGAACTGGGACATGTGCCTAAACAAGAAGGATACAGTCCATTAATCCTTATTTGCGTAAAATGTCCTTTAGAGCCATGGGAGTCCTGATGGAGAAAAGTACAGATTGCAGTGAACAGCGCTGGTCTCAGTCTTGCAGAATCTGCTCGTTCCTTTAGTTCATTAGTTCTTGCAGACAAATAACAAGACAGATATTTGGAGATGGAAGAAGCTGAAGTACAACTACTTTTACTTTGTATGTATTGTAAGATGCTGATTGCAATCATCAGCCCAAGTAAAAGGAGGGGGAAAAAAAAAATCTGTAGGATTGCTTGGAGAAGTAAGTGAGTTTGTGATGGGACAACCCCTGATGGATGAGCACTAACATGATAGCTAAAATCATGTCATGGGTATTTTAGCAGATCAGTCTGATTTTATTGTTTCTTTCTCGCTGAAACGGTTTGTCCAAGAACAGATGTTATCCAAGTGGATATCCAGGCCAATAAGATCAATTTCAGGTGGAAGGATTCCAAAACAGAGATGGAAGTGCCAGTCCCAGGACTGTGGTTTATTCTAATACAAGAGTAAGTGGTTTGAGTGGAAGTAGCAGCTATAGAGAGTTGGGTTTTGGCTGTTCCATGGAGTGTGCACAGGGAAACACTGATTTGAGTGAAATCTCTTCTGGGACCCATGCCATCCCCAGTTAAGAAGTTTGGAAAGGAAATAGTACAATAGTTTATGTCCCTTCTCTCTTTTAAGTCATTGTGGGAGTTGGTATGAGCTGTATTCCCACAAAATGTGTAGGAGACTTGTACAAGGAGACTCCTGTATGCCTCAGGTTGGTCAGAAGAGTGAACAGTATTTCTTGTTGCTCTGTCAGACCAACTGCTGTGATACTGCTATTCAATTGTAGTACTGTGTCTGAGCAACTACTGAGCTGTAAGATATCTCATTTTGTTTACAAATTCTTTTAAATGGCAAATCCTTCAGCATGTGTTTTATGGTCAGGCTTAGCACAATGAGCAGAATGTGCTCTTCAGAGAGATTGTGAACATTGGTCACAAACTACAGATTTGTTAAAAATACTAAGATGTTCCTCTACTTCTGTGTACATTTAGGAAATGTTTTTTTAAATGCTTGCTATGACCATGTTAGGTAATTCAGCATGTCTAGGCTGCTACTTTTTTTATAGAACATAATGTCGATGGCACTTTCAGTTTGTAGAGACGCATTTTGAGGTCTGTACGTTAGTTCTAAAGTTGTTAGATTAAAATGCCAAACTGCTATTAGTTGGTTTACCGGAGACAATGCCAGAATGTTTTATACTTGCTGTTTTAAAAAGCAGATTTCTTTTGTGAACGGTCCACCACATCAGTTAAACACAACATTTATCTGCACAGGAAAACAGAGGAGACCAATAGCTCAGAGTTAAAGGGCTACATGGAACTTTTTCTTTGTGAACATCTATTTTAAACCTCAATATCTTAATGGCTACTTCTGGACTACGAAGTAAATTAAATGTCTAAAGATGCTGAGAATGTTTGATTATAACAGTCTTCTTAATGATTTCCATTTTGAGCTAGTGGATCAAGATGAAATACAATGAAGTGGTGATTGTGGCAGACGCAACAGAGTAAGGTTTCCTAGTACTGTGTCAACCTGGGGGCTGTGCATTCACGTGAGCAAATAGTGGATGGGTCATAGACACTATTGACTACTCCGTGCACTAGCTCACCTGACTGTCTTTGGCTTGACAAGGAAATGGTGTCTTGTGTTTTCTACAGAAAAGAATGGATCTTCAGGGTGATTTGGCTTTCAAGTATAATAGAAAGCAGTGGAGACCAGAAAGAGGCATGAAGCCGTATGCTTTATATGGGGGATGAACTTTATGTTCTTGTGATGAAAGCTGATGACTTTTCAGAAGAAAAAAGTGAGATGAGGCTGTGTGACTGGAAACTTATGGGAATAAATTGTGAGTCATGTAAACTGCCATTATTTGGTCACTGGTCATGGGAGGATGCCCCTGAAAGCAAGAAAACCAGTAAGCATCTTAAATATCTCTCTTGGGAGGAGAGATAGAAAATGAATGTTTTTCAGGTAAAAGAATTACTGTATATTTAATCAGTAATACATATATTTCTGGACTTCAGCTGTAGTTTTATAGCACCAAGATTCTATCTATAACAAGGAAGGTCACAGTCTTCTAAAGTTATCTTGTCAGATGCTGCTATATGGTTTTTCAGAAAAAAAAGGGGGGAGATAGTCCCAGAGCAATTTTTATTTGAACTCTGTTAGGAAAGGTATTCATCGCACTTAGTGATCAAACTGATCCTATGGTAGCAATTAGATCAAGATGGATCTTCTGCTTTTCTACAATTATAAGATTTTACAGTGTTGAGAATGACAGGAAAATTGTTTTTCCTTCTTTTCAAACTGTAATTGCAAGGGGTTTTTGCTCTGTTTGGCTGCAGGTATCAGAAGGCATTTTTATCAGTTTCTGCATGTAGTAGGCATCTAAGTCAAATGCATGAAGCCAGAAAGAGTTGTTCTGGCAAACCTAATTCATCTACCCATGGCAATGTGAACACTCAGACCTAAAATCATAAAGCAGAAAACTGTGCGTCAGATCAGAGTTCAAAGAAAGATTAAGCTATGTAATAATTTGTCAGCAATACTTATATGAGGAAGAGCCTTTGATTATTTCCTTTATACAGCTACAAATGTAAAGCAAATGTGATTCTGGAAATTTAGCTTTTATCAAACCATTTACTTTCATGGCCTACCTGCCAGCATGTAGAATAGAAACACACTGTCAGTCTTCTCCTGCTTCCAGATCACATCACAGTTTTGTTAGTGTTCCAGAAGCTACACATGGTGCATTGAACATTTCACTGATAAGCGCTCTAGATAAAGTTTGTAAAAGGGGAAGAAAAAGTGAAGATGGACAGAGAAAGGTGTGTCCACCCAAGTCAGCAGTTACAGTACATGTAAGTCCCTGCTCATGTGTTGCCTCTCTGCACTATTGAGAGGATGAATATAGACCTGACAATATGTATGTTCATCCTCCATAAAGTCTTACAGAATGTCAGTTCTCTAAACTGGCACTGTCTTATACTCAGAAATAGCTGTCTAAAAAGTATGTCCTGACCCTGGAGGAACATTGCAAAAATGACTTAATCCAATATTGACAGATTTCTGTATGAGTAGAGCACTTCAACATAAAATTGCATATGATTAAACCTGTCCTACCTTTAATGTAAGGCCAGTCCCCTGGTGCAGATGCTATTTGCATGCGTGGAGTCCACTCCTACCTCTGTAGCAGGCATAAAAATGCATTCTATCTGTCATAGCCTGCTGCTGCTACTAAGTGAGGCCAAATCCCCTAGTGTGCTGCTGGTGTGCTTTCTTGGCACACTTTTATCCTGGTCTGTCCCTGGTATTGGCACAGAGATCCTCCCATACATATCGTCTTTGAAGACTTTTCCACTGATAATGGTGGCTTTCACTTCCTGCATAGAGGAGTGGTCTGAGGTTTTTAATATAGGGACTCTCATTTACTTTGGTTTTTGAAATCCCCAAATTTGAACCTTTTAACCAGTCTAATACTTCCTCTAAATAATAATCTCTGGGGGTAGCCATATTTCACTTCTCTAAGATATTAAAATCCTGGAATAAGACACAAAGTCGCTGTCTGTGCACTTTGTAGAGTCCTGTATGTGTAACTGTATGAAAGCTAAACAGCCAGGAATTGGCTTCAGGGCCTGTGACCAGACTACCTTCAGGGAAGGAAAAAGAAGTAATCCATTGCAGCTGAAGTTAGGTGACATGTAAAACTGGAAGAAGTTTCATACCTGTTTAGCTGAGCAACTCATGCTATCCATCTGCCTAAAGTATTTATTTGCCAAATAAATCTGTATCTGAATCCTTACTTCTGGCATGTGTAGAGGCACTCTTGCACACTTGTGTAATTCTCAAGTAGCATAGAAGCCAGATGGGTAGTCCAGCCAAGTATTTATGCTTGCTACCCGCTTTCTGAAATGCCGATAACAGGATTTTGGAAGCCAGTACAGGGCAACTAATATATTAAGGAATATGTCAAATAAGACTACATAGGAAAACTACTTGTAGGAATACATAAGTCCTTGAAGATGTGTGTAAACTCTCTGGCTGACTTGGGTTATAAATAAATCCTGATCATAGGTTTAGGACTAACTGTAGGGCTGGTTGGTAGTGCTGATTAATTATCCTATGGCATATGAGAAAAAGAGAGGGAATTGGATTGACAGAGGAGGTAAACCAGGAGCTGATGAACAGAGACACTATAGCCTGGTCTGTCCTTTCCTGGACTCTGAGTTGCAGTCCTTCCAGACTAATACTGAGAGGAGTAATGGGAAGAGACTACAGAGGAATTTTCATATTGTTTTGCTGATTGAGGATGCCAATTAAACTCAGACACCAGGGTGAAAAGAGTAGGCTTATTTTACTGTTAATAATTAATGTATATAACCAAGTAATAAAAAAAAAAAAAGCAATGAGAAAAATACAGAGTAGTACACAACTAATACTACATACAGTTAATTATAGAAAATAAGAATAAGCAAGGTAATTTGCCTAATCATTGCTACATGACAGGGAGAATAGTGTTTAAGAAAGATACATCGCCACTTGCATATGTTACCATCATCCAGATCCGCAGACGCTGGGGAGCCCCGGTTACAGCGAGGGTTTGGAGAACCTTTCCCTGCAAGTGGGAAGTCCTACACGATGCATCTATCCATAGGTGAGGGATCCAAAGTCACTGCAGGCGGGTCCAGCCTTATATACCAAAATCAGCGAGTCAGAATGACCGGCACTTTTCCTTGAGTGGAAACATCTGATTTCATTCTCCTGTTGGATTCCACCCAAAGCCTAGCCAGGGCTCAGGGGGAAGAACCAAGGGAGATTCTAACAAGGTCAAACACTTGGGTTCTCAGCCTTGAACAAGGCTAAACAAGGGAAGTTGGAGACATGTTCTCACAACATTTCATCCTCAGTACTGCTTACATTTTGCCTAAGCTACATCTTTCACTAGTGAGCATACATATTTCATTAATGATCAGATACTAGTAATAAACACTAATGGTAATACAGATTTTACTAATTAACTGATACTAATAGTGAATAATGTTTGGTTGTGAGGTTCATCTAGAGGTCAACTTTGTTTTGGGGCCTATTATTCAGGCCCTAGCACTACACATATCCTTTTTTCTATGTTCCTGCTAATTAACAGCAACGTTAGCTTTTACAGTAGGCCATCCACATGGGCAAAAATGCACTTTAGTTAGCCTCATGTCATTTTGCACAGGTCAAGCACAGACTTGTAGTCTTTTCCATGCCACCTTCTGAGAAGCATATATTAATATAGAATATTTCATGTCCGGCTACATAATTAGGGTGTTTTAAAGTCCTGTTGTAAGGTCTCTACAGTAGAGGAAAACAATATGTAGGTTACTTTTTGCTCTATTTCCTTAATGCCCTGCTGCTGGCCTCCTGGCCTTTAAAGACCTCTGCTCTTTTTAGTTTTCTTGAAGTCAGGTGAGAAGTATTCCTTTTACACACATATGCCTGGTTCAGAGCTGCTGTGTTTGCTCTGGTGATGTGGCCTTCCTGAATGCTAATGAGTCCAATCTGTCTGTGAGCTATCTAGTACCAGAGTCTATTGAAAATGCTGATGCTTATCCCAAAAAAGGGTACCGTATGCATTTGGCTGATGCCAACAGTAAAAGGAAAAAGCCCAGCAACTGCCTTTCTGCAAAGCCGAGGTATAAATAAAAGAGCAAGTACACAAGGCCAGTAACAAAACTGATCATGTGCTGGCCTAGAATGCAATCTCCTGCTCCTGCCACTGCCTCTGGGCAGTTGCCAGTACTGATCTGTGTGAACATGAGAAAGGAGCTTGCTCCTCTCATTTTGCACAGACAAATTCCTGTCTAGTGCATAGCTCTGCAGTGTACCACATACCCCATTTTTCTAAAGCCATTCTCTATCTCGAAGTTGGGCTGGGTGAGTCTGAGCCAAAGGTCAGTGGAAACTTAACTGCAAAAGTTTTCTACATCAAAGCTTTTTGCTGTCAGGGCTTCATGTGGTTGCAACTTTGTATGCTGATCCTTTGTACATGCCTTTCTATGCATGAAGTGAGCCACTGGTGACTTGCGAGGTAATCACAGTCATTTAAGACATATATGCTAGATCTAAAAAGAATTCAATCAACTGGGCAGCAAATAAGTGTTCTGTGTCCCCTGTACATAGTCATGCTACACAACTGGTCTGTAAATAAAATGACTCTGACATCAAATTGTCTTTGTCATTAAGCTGAGAGAAGCCTGGAGAACCTGTTTGGCTTCTCAGGAGTTTTGTCACATGGGCTGCAGTACATGAAATAACTCTCATTTGCACTCAAATGGATGCCATTTGTTGTTGAGGATGCACAGTCACAGATTTGGAGACTGAACATGCTGGCCCTCCTCCACAACAGTATCTTTCAGACTCTGGCTTTAGCGTCTGCAAATTATTAAGGAGTGATTTTCAGCTCTGGATTTCCTTTGTGATGTCACTTATTCAAATATATATCCAACATCCCATCTGAGAGCTGGAAGTTTTATTCATCACAAGATAGCTATTTGGTTGCTTATGGGAAATTAGTGGTTGGTTTCAATGAAATTAGTTGTGCTTAAATCTTCATGTTATACTTCAGGTATTATCGCTTCTGGCATACTTGTGTATAGTGTGTGGAAAATTAATATTTTGAATGTGTGTGGAAACTGCTTAGTTTCTTTCCCATAGCTCAGGGCTAAGACACTGAGTAGCTTGCTAGAGCTATGTGCTTCTTTCACCCACTCTCCCCCAAAATGAGGAAAACTAATTCTATGGAAAGTTGGACAAAATAAATTTTGGGAATTATACCTCAGATGTACCTGATTTGTGAGAGAAGAACAGATTATATATTTCATTTTTAACAATGATAGAAAAAAAAAAAATTAGCAACAGTGACATCCTGGAAGAGATTATTTAGGTGGAAGATGGGTTTCACTGTGTGAAATGTTACAAGTGGTGTTTATGTATGATATTATGAAAGGTGGAAGTTGCGTGGCTTGAGTGCAATATATGATAGTCTGCATTCTTTTTCAAAAGTTTTATAGTCTGGGGGTTAGTCACTTCCATTACTTTAAGTAGTAAAGTGCTTAATTTGGTCATAATACTCAAATGTCCTTCAACTATAATGAATCCCTCCATGTTCATTGTGCCAGTGCTATCTTGGGACAGTGATAGGTATGTGATATAACTCCATAAATCACCAGGGTTAATTAAAGAAGTCATGTGCCTGTCTTGGATAACTATGCACAGTTGTTGTGTTAGAAGTGACCTGACCTTAGTATGTTTTGAGAGACTATTCTCAGCTGCTGTGAAAGGACAGGAAATTCAGTGATGCTGCTTTATTTACAGCTGGAGTATTGTGATGATATCACTGTCTCACAGGTAATTTCAACAGTGCCTTCATTGATTTGAACTAAGAACAGAAAATTCAGGGATCAGAAGTAAGGGACAGTTGTAATTCCTCTCTGTCTATGGTTTATTCTTCATTTGAAAACTAGATGTTCCTGAGACAAGCTACAATAAGAACTCTTACTATAATTATTTCTAAATGAAAATATCAGGGAGCTCTATTGAATATCAGGAATCCATTATGCATCTTTATTCATAGAACACATGGGTTTGTATAATTGCTTTTTATAAAACATAGAGTTTGTTGACATCTATATCTGTATATTGGATTTCAGTTCTATTTCAATTAATTGTTAAGTTACTTGTCAAGATTAAGTGTTGCTTGGAGATTTAAATCTGCTTCTGATTTTCACCTATTTTAATATAGTTTTTTTCTTCCTACTGATAAGGGTGTTTTAAACTGAACTGAATATTGACTCTGAAAGGATAGATATATTTCATATTTTTCTCCTTTACATACTCCTCAGAATAAACTATTGGTATGCCTAAAATGCTTTGCATTTTCCAAATGTTCTTGTGACTTCTGCATCAGTTTCTTAATATTTAAAGTATAAGATACATGAATTAGCTTCTTACAAAGTGCATATGGAAGAGAGTAGGACAGGACCCACTGATATCTAAGACTCCTTTCATTTTAAAAACGTAGACACTATAGACTGACTTTGCCTTTCTCTGCGAGTCTCCCATGGGGATCTTCTGTGTGACAAGCAATCATACTTGTTTCTTGAACTAGGAATGCTAATTCTCAGGCCTTATCTCTCATCACGAACTCACATCCTTATCATAAAGCCAGGAATAGAACCTAAAAATACTTCCTAAAATTCTGTTGGTATCTTCAAATCTCTTAGGCAACTCTGTGGAGAAACATCCTGTATCCCTCAGAAGCTAAGTCATTGAGATGCAGGTTGTTGCTTCTGTCATTTGCTCATCTCTTTTAAGGTGTAAGAATACAGAAGAAAGATATAATTCACTTCTCAATACAATTAACAAGGGCTTGAAAATGAACATTGATGTTACCACACATCTACGTGCAGATTGCCTTGGCTAGGGACATCTGATTTGCCTTTGAACAAATGTTGGCATTGTGAAAGATGACATGCATAAAGGGTTCATTCTGATGATTCAGGTACAGTTGATATTGGGAAAACTGAGAGCAACAGAGTGTAGAGAAACTTTTGTGTGCTTTGAATGAACCCAAATAGGATTATAGATCAGGCCATGACAAGTGCCTGCTTTTTGGGAAGGCATGTAGTTGTGGCAGAAGAGCACAAAGAGGAATTTCCTTCTTTACTTGTTATTTCAGCAAGGACCTTGCCATCTGAAGTTGAGCTCACATAATATTTGCTTGCAGAACCCATATCTTACTGACTGTAGAAAATTAGGAGAGGTCATGCAAATGAAATTGCATTAAGAGCAGAGTTTTGTGCTGAGGCTTAGATTCAGCATCAGGGAAGGTAATTTATAGTAACAGCTGCAGGTTTCATTCTGTGACCAGCCAAGACAACAATATGCATCAACAGCAACTATTGCTATCATAAATAAGAATACTGCTGCTTCTTGCTGATCATACATGATATTGTAACCATGGTTACTGTGGTGTAGCTGAAAAGGGATCATCCAGCAGCTGATAACAGAACTTACATGGCAATACTGTTCAGGTCCCAAGCCATTAACCTTCATATGACTTTAGGTCTGCCCTGTTCTATTTATGAATGGACTGAATACAGTCTTTGTGATCAGATCCACACTGCCTTCTCTGTACAGGATGTTTTTCAAGTGAGATTTATCTTTAGTGTTTCATATAAGACACTATGTCTTGTTTGATGCAGATGCTGTGTATGCTGTGCTGAGTATAAACTGGTGTTCATCACACTAGCAGGAATCAGTGCAGCTATAAAAAAACAGTGGCCTATAAAAAAGGCACGTATGTTATTTCCATTTAAAGATAAGTTGCAAAAAATTGCGAAGGAGCCACTGATAACTGGATGTTCAGCTTAAAAAAAAATGGGCTTGACTCTTTCTTTCTTTTCAAGTTTAGAGCACCTAAACTAGCACACTTAATTGCAGTGGATCCTAAATATCAAAGTAGCAACTCTCGTAATAATACTAAGTTAATGTTGTTGTAAATGGGTTTGCTCATGTATGTATACATATATATAAAAGCAGTGGAGAGAGAATACAGATCTCCTAGTACTCGGTCTACTATATTACTTACAAAGCCATTCCAGCATCATCATTTGTTAGCTCCTACAAAAAATTATGTAGGTGCCCTACAAATCTACTTTCTTCCTTTTAGGAGTGTTAGTTTGTTTTGTTATTAATTTATCATTTTTAGAGGGAAAACGTGGGGAAAAGATCTGTTTTCCTCCTGTGAGGAGTGGCTATTTTATAGAGGCTTGTGCATAGTACATTTACAGTAAAAAGCTATGTCATGTAGCAGTCTCTTGCCCGCATTTCTTTACAGTTGGAACCATTTAAATGAAGTATTTACTGTTCTTAAAGTAGGTTTACTTTACTTCAGTTGGTAGACTGGCTTAAGTACAGCATGGCTATAGAGAACCAGCTTACAGAACTGGGTATCTAAATCAGAGAAATGATTTAAGTTGGAAGGGCTTTTTGGAGGCTGTCTAATTCAACGTCCTGCTCAAAACAGGGTTAACTTCAAAGTTGGATGAGGTTGCTCAGGGCCTTGTCCTGCGGAGATTAGAGAATCTCTGAGGATGGGAAATCCACTGCCTCTTCAAGCCATCTATTCCAGCCCTTACCTGTTCCAGTGCTTAGTCAAATCTGATAATATGGAGTCATACAATGAAATGAATTAATTTAAGGTTTGCATTCCACTGCTGCATTAATGCCACTATGCTATTTTTTAAGTTTCTCAGCATTATGAGAGTTGATACTGTTACTTTTTAATGTTTAAATATTTTATTTCCTTCAGTTCTCATGAATATTTATATTATCCCTGGTAAATGATGTCATATTTGGTAAACCTGCATTATTGTATGTTGATTCTATGTAGTGACATGGCTAAGTTCTTTCATGATTCCTTTTGACAGCTAAGCTTTTTGAGAGCTTTTGCAAAGTCAGTACTGCGCATTATATTTTGAAAACCTTGTCAACTACTATGTAGAAAGATGTCATCTTGGCCTGATAATTTTTAATGTATTCATTACCATCAGCCATCTGAAATTTTAATTCATGCCCCAAAAATTATCAATAACATGCTTTTGAGTGGATCATCCTACACTATCCTAGTTTTAAAGAAAGAATTGAAAACAGGTAGAAAAACTATCACTGCATGCAAACAGGGTGTTGCTTCACGTTGTTTTTGATCATATCATAAGATGGAGCCAGAGGTAGCTGTCATTTAAGTAGAATTTAAAATTAATTGCATTCTATATTTAGTTTAGTCAACAGTTGAAATCTATGGATTTTGAGAATTCAGAATCAGATTAGTCATAAGTCTACTGATAGAAAATGCATTGGGATTTAATCAGCCTCTCTTTATGTGCCTCATTTAAGCCTGTTTAGGTTGTCATGTTGTATCAAGTGCTGGTGGTTGATACAAGCTCTTCAAATCACCTAGATGAATGACTTCAGTACACATATAATTGTGCATAAAATGCAAGCTGAAAAAAGTTATTTAGATCCAAGTGTGTGTGTGGTGCCTAGAGCCATATTGTGTAAACACAGTGTCGTTGAAACTGAGTGGTCCATTGCGTGGCTTCTAAATGCATTCTGGTGTCAGATAGTTAGCTGTCTGAAACATAGTAGTTTTTTCATTGTTTATAGACTAAAAAGAATTTTTTTAGTGAACTGTTCCCATGTGCTAATACAGATTTTAGAGCTAATTTTTAAAGTTTGTGATAGACATTTTAAGAAAGAATAAAAATGGTAGAGCCTAACCTTTGAAACTAATATTAAATATCATTTTACTACAGCAACTTCAAATCTGGAATGAAGTGTAGAGGCTCTTTCTCATTTATTTGGAAAAAAAACATATGCTGTGATGGAAATTCGTAGACTGAGATTTTTTCCGTGGAAATCATGGTAGAAACCCTTCTCTCAGTTTCAAAAGAGAGAGGATTGTAATTTTGGATTACAGGAGACACCCTAGAACAAGATCTTTTGGTAAAAACGTCACAGCTAAGGAATCTAGTATATAGTTTTCAGTAATTGTGTTCCATCTGCAGTTTCAGCTGGTATTGTTTACTGATGTACTTGCAGCGCTTCCTGTCCTAAACAGATTTATTTCTGCTTTAGAATGTCCAGAAGAAATTGTTGCTTTCTGTACTAATGATGAATGAATTTAATTTCAATAATGTTTGTATCTTGTCCATCCCTTTAGCAGCCCTGTTAGGAAACCATTATGTGAAGACATTTCTAAATCAAATTTCCATGAATAAACATATCACAGCCCTAGTTGCTGTCTGCATTGTGAAAATTACATGTTCATTGTCTTTTAAATAGGGTGCCCATTTCTTCCAGTGCCCAGAATTAACGTTTACCAAATAGATACAATTCCTATGATTATCAAGGTGTAATTTATCTTGCAGAAGCAAGACAAATTAATGTCTGTGATATTTAAATTCATACACATATAATTGTTCTATTTTCATTTCAACCATTGTATCTAGTTTATCAATATGTACCAAAATAAAATACATGTGTTCATAGTTACCAAGTTTATAATAGAACTTGCTTGTAAAACAGCTGCAGTGCTGGATGATGCTTCAACATAGGACATAATTTTAAAGAGCAATTGTATTTTTCTCTTCAGAGAATGTCAGCTACAACCTTTTGAAATTGTCAGAATTTTTGGAGGTACTCCAATGTATAATGTACTCATGTCTTATTGCTCTTCAGCTCATCATTTTCCATCACCTTGTTATAATGATATCTCCTTCTGTGACCATACTCTGTACCTGCTCCCATCTTGTATTTCCCAGAGTCTTCTGTGTTGAGAGATGTGAAGAAATCAGTAACTTTTTCTGTGCCATTTTCTTAACCTTAATTTGTTCCTTTGCTTCTTGATAATGTACTAGACCTACTGATTATTTTGAAGGCTTCTTATTTCTAATGTTACTTTAAAAAACCCCAAACTCTGTTGTAAATTTAATAATATATCATATTCCTTTCAATTTTCTTAATATCTTGTATCTTATTTGTTGGCTGATATGGTATAAAATATCTTGTTAAATTTTCTGAAGGAGAATTAACTCAAACAGTGTTTGAGTTAGTTTGCGGTGCTGTCTTTTTTCTTTGACTTCTTACTTTTATCCAATAGTAAACAGGCCTTTGCGATCATCAGTGGTATTAAAGGGTAGCGGGTAGTTCTCATTACTTTCTCTCTTAAATAGGTTTCTTAGTTTTGCAAAATAATATTTGCAGACATTGTGTTCCCATAATAGACTGAGACCTTTTTATCCTCAAGGATGTTGAAAATGATGTTGTCACTGTTGCTTATCTGTTTCATATTCTATAATTACTACTGGAACCAGCTACTCTGTATTACTTAGGACTTAGTGGAGAATAATCCCTCATCTTGTGTGCTCTGGAATTAGCTGTTCCAAGAGCATTTGTTTAAGAAATCACTTTCTTTAAGCCTTGTTCCATTTAGTAGAACATGAGATACGTTGTAAATATATTTACAATATGCTAGGAAGTATGTCTTCTTACAAGTATGTGTTGTGAGACATTGAAGCCACATATTTGATTTTATTTAGAGAAGTGATGTACTTGTGTCACTGTATACTAATGAAATACGATTTGCAGTGATGTAGCTGACATCATAGGAAAGATTTAAAACCCATCATAGGCAGCTGAGGCAAAACAGCCAAACACCGTGTTTCACTTGTAAAGTACCTTACTGGAAGCACATAAAATGACCTCTTTGGCTAAGAGCCCGTCCATTTCCCAGTGTAAGCACAGGTCTCGCAGGACATGCCCGCCTGCCGGGCCTCCTGGCCCGCCCGCCGCGATCAGCACCGCGGACAGCGCCGGGCTCAGTTCCTATGTCCGCCCAGAAAAAGAGCGGAGAGGGACTGGTGTCAGTCTAGCGTACATGTGCACCGTATGTCGCGCCGGCGATGTCCCGCGGCCCGGCGGTTCCTGAAGCAATGGCTGCCCGGTGCCAGCGATACTGGGTGGAGACGTCCAGGCTGGTAGAGGCCAAAGGAACTGCGTGTGTCAGAGCTGCGTGGGAACACCAGACAGAGCAAGGGGAAAGGAAGAAGTTGTGATACTACACCGCTTCCTATTCCTGGCAAAACGAGATGCTGAGTGTGTGAAATTTCATTTCGCGCCCCTTACGCATAGGCATAAGGATAGCAAACTACAGCAATGAATTGTCTTCCTCCTGAAATTTTTGCTCTGCCATTCTCTCATCTTAGAGATGGTGGTCAATTCAGGAACAATCAAAAGGAAATACTGGCAGTTTGTGTGATGTGTGACATGCTGCTGTTCCCACCCTCCTTGCATTGCATATACATAGTTTTTCTGACTATAGTTTTGGGCTCTCCTGTTCATTACATCATTATATCCTGCATCTTCCAGTTACAGCCAATTTCATTACATATTAAAGTTTCTTCCTGACTGCTGTTTTCTCCAGTTTTAGTAATGGTTTTGGAACATGTGGCTGAAAACAGCCTATTAATTTTCACCAACCAAATTCTCTCTTGGTCTAATTTTTGAGTCGCAAATAAGACCACAAGATTAAAATTTTAGCTTAAAATTTTTAGAAGTTAATACCACACATTAGTATTGATCTCAAAAGGTCCAGAACTTCACTTTTAAGTAGTAACACAACAAAAGTATATATAGAGTAGAAGAAAGCAGAGACACCATAATTATATATTTTTGTACATTCATGTTTAAATATGCAATAAATGTGCAGTAGAAAAAGCTAATATATTCTTAATTTATACCACAAAAATACTCCCACTTTCAAATGAGCTTTTACAACAGAAGTCAAATATGTATCAGCCTATGTCTGCTGATAATTAATCCAATTAACATTTAAAAGCACGAAACATGTTGTTTCAGTCATACATTCAGTATTTTTTGAACCTACTTTCTCATAAACTTCAGTTTATGAAGGGAGCAGTCTTGAATTTGTAATCTTATTTTTAGCCTCGATATATTTGTAACTTTATGGAACTGCACAAAATCTTACTAGCAGTTTGATTAAATGTATATCAACATTGAAAACATTCTGTGGAATTCAAGAGGAAGCAATGCAGAAATGCAGGGGATTTTTGTTTTTCAAGAGGAAGCCAGTGTTCATTTCATATTATTTCCAGAATGAGACTATGCATCATTGTTATAGACTTTTCTGTAATCACGTTTCCCATTAAAAGAGCTGGGACAGCAACACAGAACAACCATGCAGAGTTAACATCAGATTAGAAAGAATAATACATTCTGTACTTATAGATGACCTAATTGGGAATTTTCCAGCCTGTTTCCTTGAGGGACTCCTGAGAAACTGCGGCTACCGAAGTTCCAAGGTGCTCTGGCTGTTTAGGAAGCAAATAGAAGGGAAAGACTGCTTTTGATTTTTGTGGAAGTAACATTTGCTTTACCTGTTGGTCAATATATATGACATTTTGATCTGATTAGGGATAAAACAATTTTTTTAAAAAAATTAAATTTTTAATGGAAAGGGAAGTTTCCTTGGCTGTATATTTTAGTAAATATTCAGGCTGCATGAATCTGTCTGCAGACTTCTGTTATGTGCCTTGTCTTGTTTTTAATAAACATGTGGAACTGAAAGCTGCGTCTGATTCTGGTGTCATAAAAATCCTTATTGTCAAAAATACCATCTCTCGGTGTTCTAGACTGTGAAAATATGTTAATATAAAGCTAATTGACTAGAATGCTTAAATGCATGTTTTTATGAAAAAATTCTTTTTCTGAAACAATGAATGGAACAATATTGAGGTTACTCAAGAAAGATTTAAGAGGAAAAACTCCCACTAATTAAAACATAGAGTAGCATGAAAGAGTAGAAGAGAAAGAGAAGTTAAAGAAATGGACATTTAAAAAATAAGTCCTGTCAAAATACATAGACTCGAGGTGCCAAATCTGAGCTGGAAGTAATAGAAAAATTATTTCGTTTATTTTCATTTGTCAAAGCAGGAGCTTTTAGAATAAGTGTACAAGTTTATGGTGCAAAACTGTTCGCATGCTCATGTAACGCACATTTATTTAGCCAGCTAGGTCCTGTATAGTGTGACAAAGCTGGGGAGCATGTTCTGACCAAAATTTTGGATGGGGCGGAGGGGTTCCTCTGCACTGCAGCTTCACGCAGCACGGAGAAGTCACTTCCCCATCTGCGAGATAGGAAAATGGTGACTTCCCCGTGTAAAACGCTTGGAGATCCAAGGCTGAAAAGTTATGTCATGGGGAAATTAATGCAGGGATGGGGAAGTGACTTTTGTGTGGTATATGAGGCAGGCGGCGGAGTTAAAGGGTTAAGTATTAGTCATTAAAAATTACAGCTGACATTTTTTTCGTGGAAGAAGCGGAGTCGCCGTGCCGCCGGGGAGAGCGGGGCGGGGGGTGGTCCCCACACGGCTGAGGAGGGGCCAGCCCCAGCGG
>NW_020799101.1:19414167-19559869 GCF_003259725.1 Athene cunicularia
GCGCTGGGGGGCTCCGGGGAGCGGATGGAAACGCAGCGAGCACGGTCAGCGCTTCCTCGCCCCCTCCGCACCACCCCACCTCACCTTCCCCCCCCGGGCTTCGTCGTGGGTAGAAACTGCCTGGAAATGGCCTTTGGCTGCCGGGTTTAACGGGCCGCGTCGTGTCCCCCTCCCTTCCTGCCCTGCCACCCGTTCGTGGTGCCGAAACTTGTACGGGCGCGTGTGCGCCGGGAGGGCCCGGCCCGGCAGGCTGAGGGTCGCTGCGCGGTCCCCGGCCGCCCCCCAATGTCCCAGGGCCGGCGGGAGGGGAAGGAGTAACTCGGGTGTGCCCTGAAATACTCGGGCTGTGGAGGAGGGTAATCTGCAGCAGGCAGACCTCTGGCTCACGTGGAAAAGGCAACGATTACGTGGGGAATGAGGGGCCTGCCTGTAACTCATGCAACTTTTAGGGTTCAGCCCTTCTTGCAACATCGAGGCTTCTCCAATAGCTCACTTTTTGTAAAAACATTTAACTTGGCAGTGACTGTTACAAGGTGCTAAAGTCCATAAAGACAGTAATTACAAAGTGACGTTGTAGAAGAAATGTGCTGGTCTTATTTTCTAAATGTATTTTCACTCTGAGGATGCTTTTATAAGCTGTGAAATCAATGAGAGATCTGAGGAATGTGAAGGGCAGATGTGAGCCTGAGTCATCAATCCTTTCCCTTTCAGTAGGTGTCATTGCGGATGGATTCTAAATTCTGATTTCCTTTGCTCTTCCCTGTTGGGGTAAGAGCTAGCAGTAGACAATTTCGTAGGTAATTTACAGCACAGAATTTGTTTTTATGATGATTAGTGCTCCAAGACATACCTTCTGTGTGTGTTACTCCTACGAGTAACAGGTATTGCCAGCGGACAGTAGATTAGATGCTATCTTTCGTTTAAGCTTTTAGACACACTAGAAAACTTGGCCTTAACGGCCACTTTTTTTCCTTTGTTTAAATCTTCTTCTTGAAGAAATTTTTGGTTTTGTTTAGTTTTGAAGTCTGGCTGTGAGCATCCCCTAGAAGGGTGTCACGTCTAGAGTACATTTCTCCTTGGTGCTAAAAATGCAAAGAAAAAAGTAATCAATGTACCTTTATAGACCATTGTACTAGGGATGTTGAATCAGAAGTTTGAATCACTGGTGTTTGCATCATTTAATGCTTTAACATTCTCATTTTAATCCAGGAAAAAGTGATTCTTAAGAACTGTTAGCCATCTCTGACGTCAGGTGTTGTGGGAAATCCAGCTCTGCAGCTTCCCATTGTGCTCAGGAAGCTGTGGCTGATTACTTGTTCTAATCTAACATCCAAGGTTGCCGTAGTGTAATATCACACATTTAATACCATGTATTCATGAGTGCTTCTGAATGATGCTGTTCGTTTCAGTAGGACTTCTTATAGTATAACAATTATGTGGTTTGAGCTGGGGAAGTTGTTTATGTTTTCCTGTGGTAACAGTTTTTTGCTCATGCTCTCTCAGTTTTGGTACAATGTGCTACATTTGGCCAAAATGTGACAGAACTCATTATTCAGAATAGTACTAAAACAAAAAATATCTGTCAAAAATCAGCAAACCAGAGAAAAAGAATATAATGACTGCATCTGATTTGTATGGGCATGTACTTTGATTTTTATGGTACCATGACCTGGCATACTGGATTTTCTCCTGCTTTGAATTGTACTGATGTTGAGAGAATATATTCTAAGTATGTTAAAGCATTATTGTTGTACACAGTTGGAATTTTGCATGCTTCTTAAAGCTATACAGAAATGTTAGTATGCTTAAAGAAGAATGCTCAATTTAAAAACAGCATGGCTGTTTCTAATAGTAAGATTAGACTTGCAGTGATTAGTGTTTCACTTGCTGCTCTTTCTAAAAGCAACATGATACCATTTAATTGTCATCTTCCTACACTTTTCCTGACTAAACTTGGGTACCTAGATGTGTTGAGTCTCAATATTTAAGGCAGTCATAGTGGGAAGGTCAAATATATAAAAATGGGTTTTTAAAATACCAGAAAACAGGTGCAGAAATGGGATTATGTAATATAGTAATCAGCATTACTAAATTTTCTTTCTGAAGATAGCAAACTCAACTGCTGTATTGCAAAAAAATCATGTTTTGTGTTTTAATAGGCTCAGCAAGCACTGTCCAAATGCTGAAGCATTTGTGATGTTTTAGTGAAGGCAATGGGAGGATTGAGTGTCTTTTTACAAGTGTGTCTGAAAATCTAATGTATTCAAAGGATCAAACTTCCATGAGCACAGCTCCATAGCTACAAAGACTAAGCAGTATATATTGCATGCCACACGGTGATATTATTAGTACTCTTCATTATGAGAACTTCTATATCATTAGCATGCTTTGGATGACATTCTAATTTTAAACATCAGTCAGGAAGAGAAGAATTGCTGTTCTTAAATCAGAGACCAGTTCTTTATCTTTAGTAACAGAGAACAATATTAGATTAATGGACAGCTAGAGGATATTTTCCTTTGGAAAATTTCTTTCTAGCACTAGCAGTTAGTTTGTCTTCTGCTATGAAATTTTACCTCCTTTTGTTAAACAAAAGCTTATAAATTTACTGTAAGATTTTTTTATATGATTAGATGTTTTAACATAATTTATTTCCAGTATAAATATCTAATCTCAATCTTGGTGACAGTGTCCCCCCCCCTTCCCCCACCTCAGTTAACAGCGTACTGAAAGCATGACATCTCTCACTGTTTTGTCCCTCAGTTCTATTGAACAGTCTTTTGGAATAGAAGAGGGTAATGAGAATCACTTGAGGCCTCTTCTATTAGTCTGGTTTTTGAATTGAACAATCTCAGTCATTCAGCTCCAATCTGTCTCTAAAAAGGACTGCTTTTGCTTTCCAGTGAGCTTTTGTTTTTTATCTTCTAGTTTTTATTTCTTCTGGCTATTCTGGAGGATAGAGAGTATTATGTTTTCAATCTTATTTATCTCCCATTTCTTATGCATCTGCACATTTTTATTGCTGAGGTCCTAGGTGTGTGAGGACACTCATGGAACATGTCATTTAGATGCAGAAGTGCTTTGGAAATTTATATCTTTTGGGAATGCTGATAACGAGGTTTTTTTCTTGTGTTTTTAGGAGTAAATAGAGAGGAAAATCTTGTACATGAAGTCTCAGGCTTTGATACAGCTATCCTTTGCCAGCAGCATAACTTGGATGTCTGCTGTGTTTGCAGAGGATCTTCCTATCCAGCCTGGGCTGTGTATATGTAGGAGACACTAATTTTGAATAAACGTGAATTACTCCTGCCAAGTTAGTGATTTAAATGGTGTGTTCTGTAGGATTTCATAAATCACCAAACTAGCTTGTGAGGGGTAGATCATTTTGCTTTACAGTAGAGAAGAAAGAGACAATATCTTGGTGTGTTCAAGTTAGATCTCTCCTTTGTTTTCTCTTTATAATTTTAATGGTTTAGAGGAGCATGGGTTATTTAATGTAGACTGTCCTTGCCTTGTCTGATAGACCTTAGGGGGATCATATTTAATCCTGATCTGTATAAAGACTTCAGAAGATGCCCCCTCAGAGTATTAACTTGTCATACTGGAAACTGACGCTCACGTTGAGGCTCTTTATTTATCTGGGCTAGATAAAGCATGGTTATGTACTTCACTTTCTTTGATAGAAGGTAAGAAAATTGGAAACCCTAAACTCATCGCCTATTTAAATAGCTGTCTGCTAGAAAAAGCTGATGTTTCCAGGACTGTTGTTTATGCTGACATGCTCCAAAGAGATACTTAATATAATTTTTCCTTTTGAGGTATTTCTTCTTTTTTTTTTTTCTTCCCTTAATGATAGCCCTGTGACCATCATTTTTTGTGAGCTTTAGAGTACTGGAATTTTACTGGGAATTAACTTTTCACCTGGCATTGATGATGCTATTGAAAAGCAAAACTTAAGATCAAACCAGTGTATCTTTTTGAGATCGTTAGTAGACTTGGCAAAAAGTGCATATTTTACTTTTCCTGATGTCTGTTCTTCCGTTTAGACTTTAGCATTCATTTGAAGTCTGTCCTTCTGCACTGATATCTCTATGGTGGTGCAAAACAACGACACAACCATGTGGGTCAAAGAAAGCAGAGGAACTATGTTTCTCTGTCAAAGGGAGACAAATTAGGAAGAGTTGTTAAGCCCCTCCTACTTTTTAGTACCCATCATGTGAGTTAGCTGGCAAATAATAGTGCTGTTGTATATTCTTCCTAGAACTTTATCACCAGTAACCTGTGACTTCTTAAGACATCTGTGATACATTTATGTTTTGTTGCTAAAGGTAGTAGCCAACGCATCTTATGCTAGAAAAAACACTTGAATTTCTGTTGCTAATTCCATCTCTAGCTCTGCTGT
This sequence comes from Athene cunicularia, assembly GCF_003259725.1. NCBI lineage: Eukaryota > Metazoa > Chordata > Aves > Strigiformes > Strigidae > Athene > Athene cunicularia. The sequence continues at coordinate 19,418,570 of NW_020799101.1, forward strand.
AGAGCAACCATAGGCTTTGTCTGATGAGTTCCTTTGCCCACTTGCCTAGAAATCTGTGTATTTTTCAGTGTCTTGGGCTAAGTTGGGGGAAAGGAATCATGTATTGCCTGCCCTAGGACTCATGCAGAGTTCTGTTTTTAGAGCAAATTTAATTTAAAAAAGTATTTAGAAAACATTAAAATTCTTTACTGTTAGGAGTTCTAGTACCAGAAACTAACAGATCTCCTTCTACAAAGGCAGAGGAGAAAGAAACTGGTGCTTACTTCAGTTTAGTTGAAAACATCTGGTTCTTTCCTGCTTCATGCCCCTCTGTATCCAAGACTGTAGAAAGATAAATTGCATATTTCAGAAAGCAGAGGTATATGCAAGACAGGTAGAAAGAATGAAAAAACATTTCTCTGTATTCTGACAGAGATAGGGTTTGGCTCTTTTCAGCCAAATAGTTTAGTTGTCTAAATCACAGCTTTTGTTAAGTCAGTTTTTCTTACTTGTTGCTATGAACTCTGTAGGAATCATCTTGGACTTTGTTTCCCAAGGAACAAAAAGAGGCAGCCAAAACTCTGGCCACTCTGAACTGCAGTCTTTCTGGACACTTTATTTAAAACTGTAATCTCTTTATATTTCAGAATTTGGCTCAGTCTACAAGAGATTGTCCTGCCTGAGATTCTGTGATCTTGCTCCTGTATTCCAAGGCAAAATAAACTGTTTCTTTCTAGTGTCAACATTTCTGAGGTCGTAGTGAAAATCAAAATCACTAAAATCATGTCTGTTCCCTGATGTTCATGCTGTCCACAAACCCTGCGTAAAGGAGGTTTTTCTGCCTGTTGTATCCTCAGCATTAGTCTAACCGTCAGCATCTAAGAAATTGTTGGACTCTGTTAGCTGCTTTCTAAGACTGCTACTAGATAATGCTGTCTAGGAGGCATGTCCAGGCTTCCTCTGTGTGTCTGTCAGATGTGGTTTGCAAGCAGAAGTTCTAGCGGTGCAGTGATTAGTCACATCCTAGTTCTGAATGACGACTCTGGTCTTTTCCTCATCCTCTCTTCCTGATAACTTTGCATTGTTGTGACTTGGATAAGTAGCAGTTGGAATTTTTCTGTAAAGATGCTGTGTATTTCTTCCACCTCATTGTTCACTTTTCATTAGATCTATGTCACAAGAAAACCTTCTGAAAGAATAGAATATCTTTCCTCAGAAAAAGAGGCAAACAGAAGATTTCACAAGAATGTTGAAGGAAATTGTTTTATTTCCTTCTTTTCTGTTCCTTCAGTAGACTGACACTCCAAGATCCATCCTAGTTCTCAAAAATCTCAACAAATAATTCAAATATTTAAAAGTTAGGGTATCTGCTGTCAGGTTTGTTGTTGTCGTCTTGTCTGGTATAAATGGTCTATGTTTCTGACCTAACCCCAAATGAGAATCAAGCACAAATGTTAAGCAACAGATATTATGTACAGCTACAAAATTTTGTCAGATGTAATTTTATCAATTGATTTGGCAGCAGATCTATGAATTTTTACCAGGAATTCCATGATTAGTTGTGTATTTTGGATTCCAGGGAATATAACTGAATGAATAACAGAGTTGGCACATGAGGAGTCTTAATTATCCATTACATGTGCAACTTCTTCCATCTAATGTGATAGATTAAAAACGAGCTTCAGCACATTCTAATAAGGAATTCTTCGTATGCCCTCGAATTTGGTGTAGTCCAGATATTTTTTTTTTTTAGAAAAGAACTCTGTTATTGTTAGAAATGTAATCTCCCAAATTATTTCCACAATCATAGCCTATGAAGAAGTCCAGTCATCCCCCTTCAGATCCTCTAATAACTTTACTGGAGGAAAACAGGAGTGAAATCGATCTTACAGTTACGCCTCGAGTGTAAAATTGGTTATGTGTAGAAATACTCGGAATGTCGCTTGTGTAATATTTAGGAAACCTACAAGGTGCATACATTCTGGATTATTATTATTATGGGTAGTTCTGGGAAACCAGTCTTTGTTCTTAAGTCCCAAAGAAAGTCTTTGGTAGGAATCCTTCCCCTCTACTCAGCACTGGTGAGGCCACTCCTGGAGTACTGTGTCCAGTTCTGGCCTCTGCAGTGCAGGAGACATATGGTGCTACTAGAGAAAGTCCAGTGAAGATGATTAAGGAACTGGACCATCTCTCCTGAGGAAAGGCTGGGAGAGCTGGGACCATTTAGCCTAGGGAAGAAAAGGCTCAGAGGGGATCTCATCAATTTATATAAATACCTGAAGAGAAAGTGTAAAGAAGATCAAGTTTGGCTCTTTTCAGTGGTGCCCAGTGACAGGCCAAGTGACTTTCCAACCAAAAATAATAATTGAAGTCCCAAGCTAAACAGTTGGGTCCTTCCAGAATTGGAAGTTCAGTTCCAAAGCTTCATGATTTTGACTACTAACATCCATTTATGATGTTCTTCTGACATGCAAATTCAAATAAAAATAATTTTGTATAAGTCTGTACTTAAGGAAATTATTTTTGAAATCATTTTTTCTTGAAGAAAATGAGACTTTGAGAATAAATTTTGGGTTTTTGATGTGCAATGGAATGTTTACTGTGAAACCTAATAGCTTTAATAGTTTGTTTTCTGGTAAGAACAGCAGGCTTTGGAGTGTGTGCTGGTGTGTCCCTGCTGAAACATGACAACTGGGATCATTCTCCATTTGCACTTGATGAAGAAACAGTGTTCTTGCTTCAAAGGATGAAAGCAGTGTAATGCAGAAGTCATGTAATGTGTTCCCTTCCAAGAGGTTTATTATAGCAACCCAAATCACTTGAATAGATTAATTCACCAAGCTTATGTACTCTTTGTGAAGAAGGCATTTTCCTTTTCTGAATACAATATTTAAGGGACTGATTGTTCTGTTTTTTCCAGGAGGTTTAGATTTGCAACTTAAAAAATCAGGCCTTTTCCTTAGGTTATTTGTAGGCTTATATGGTGCCATGTTTGTTTTGTTTATACTAAAGATAAATCCATCTACTCTCACTTTGTCATCTTCAGGTGTTCTTTAAGGGCAAAATCAGAATATTTCCCTCCATTAAAGAACTCATAACTTAATAGGACCTAAATTACGTTATAATTAACCGAATCAGTCCTCCTTTGAGCCTCTGGCTCAAGTATCTTTTTGACTGTCTATTTGCTAAAATGGTATTTCTTCCAGCAGAAGTAATTGCTAGGACAAGGAGTGAGATTACTCTGCTGACCACATCATTTTATGCCACTGTTCACAAGGACAAAGTCCCAGTTAAGCTCTGTCCAGTTTTTCATACTAAGTGATTTAAAATTGTCAAATGTGCAAAAGTCTGGAGGGAAGATTTGTGTTCATATCTTAAACAGATCAGAGGGAGAGATGAGAGAGAATAATCTTCTTTTTCCTTGAGGAAAAAACAAGTTCTCTGTGTAGTCAGTTCTAGAACACGCATTTGGGAACATGTGTTGTACCAGTCTGGAAGATGTTCTTTGAGAGATTTATTGTTGAATTTTCATTACAAGTTTGTCTGCTTTACTGAGAGCTTTGTGTGTTGCCATTTTAGAATACCTTTTGCTTGCATTCAATTTGATTAAAATGAAAATATTTTAGGAATACAGAATAAAATATTTCCTGGCTTCAGTTTTGAAATGGGACAAGAGTGTGCCTGTTGTTTAATATGCCTGCATATCATTGAAAGCTTTATTTTTCCTCATTAAAACTGCATGAATAGAAATCCCAAAAATATCCAACCAGAACTGAACATATAAAACATACCAGAAGCTGATTAAAGTAGATCGACACAGCAAGGAGCTAGAGGCTTATGAGCTTGCCTTCATGCATCGTGCTTTTCATAGCCAGCAGTCACATCACCTTCTGATGAGTCTGTCAGCACTCACAGGCAGGGTCAGATCAGGTCAATACTTAAATAAGAAAACATCTTGATGCTGTACAAAATGCTTTTCTTGATTTGGTAGTTGTCGCATTAGTTCTGAGAAAGAGAGCCAACATGAGCTCTAGGACGATGTCAGAGAAGAACAGGAAATATAACTGAAGGCTTAGTCATCTTTGATAATTAAAAATTTTTAAGTATTTTCTACAGAATTTTGAGGTCTTCCCTAATCTTTTAATTTTTCCAAAGTGCAATCAAAGCAACTGTGAAGGGTTTATATGAAGTCAAATGTTTGTGGTTTTTTAAATGTAAAATTTAAAGTTTCAGTTAAGACCTAAAATATACTTCAGGTTTAAAAATTAATTATTTAAGACTTGATTTTCCTCCCCCCCGTGTGTTTTAGATTGAATAGTATGCTGGTTTTGTCTGACATATAAAAAATTGAGTTTATATTTTACTGTAGTTATTAACACAAGCGCTGTAGGCTTTTTAAAAAGCACCCCTGGCTTGAAACAATACCTGAAATAATTAAAAACCTCCCTCAAACAACAAAAATTACAAAAAGTTATTTCTAGTTTTGTCATCTACAGTTTTGGAGTTTTAAAGTTGTAAGCTGATGCTGACATAAAGCTAAAAAAGCTGGAGAATTTAGTTTTACATTTTGTAATATTTCAAGGTTTTTTTTTACTTAGAAAAAATTCAAAATATTATTGTACCACTTCTGGAGTTACATTTGTGATTTGGGATGGCACTTCTCTGTCTAGCATCAGGGACTTCAAAAGAAAAAAATATTACTCATAAAAGTGGCAAATCTGTCTAATCTGGACTGATGAGGATCAGTCATATGCTTAATTTAAAATTTAGATTTAAGATATACCTAGAATCATAATGCTTTTATAATATTAATAAGGAAATAGGTTTATTCACAATATATTTATTTGACTTGGAATAATGTGTTGCTTTTGGTATTTTGACATGGTAGACAAAGTTACTGAGCACTTGAAATAATTTGAAAAGCGAAATAAAGTTAAAATATTCCTTGAATTTATGTGGCAGAGTGTGGAAGCTCACCTTGCCATTCTAATAATTCAGTTGAATGTTTAACCTAGATGCGGTTGAATGTTTTCTTCAAAATACATATAGTCAAGATTTTCTACACAGTGAGATTCTGGTGTGAGTGCCATCTGGTGTAGTATGAATTTCCCCAGGTGCATCAATGAAGCACATTACAGAATGTTATAGATCCATATGAAATTACTTTCATTAGGGCACAGATTGCTCTCATTACTCCAGTGGCTACAAAAGACTTTCATTTCTACAAGGAATAACCAATGTCATTATTTGTATTGCTGTTGTAGCTTTTACAATCAGAATGCAGTTCTTGATTTGTACAAAAAAGGTCAGAATCAGCCAAGATTGCCTTAACTCTTGGTAGCAAAAGATAGGATTGAATTTTTAAGATGCACTTATGATATCTATCAGTTATATATTGCAAAAGATAGAAACCATGAAGAATTCCAGTGTGTGCACCATCTGATAACAAATCTATGGAACATTTTTGATGTTGATCACCTTTCATTTCAAGTTTTTGTTTTTCAGCTTCAGTTTTGATCATGAAAGCAACAAAAGTGGTGTCAGCATTACTCAGAAAGTGGACAGACTTTGATATTTGTTAGTATAGCTGATAGCTGCGTTGAGGGAGACATCTGGGAGACATCTTCATCAGCCTGTGAATGTGAAGAAAATCTTTTGAAGGCCCTGTCCTGACATACCTGTTATTTTGGTGATACATGAAATATTCCACTATTACGCTTCATTTAAAGCAAGAAGTCTTTGTGTGTCCATTTCTGTTAGAAAAACAGTTTTTCTCATTGTTTTACCTAGCTGCTAGAGCATACCTGTATTATTAAATCTCTATAGAAATATTACATCTCTTCTTCAGAATAACTTTCCTCGGCCTAGCTGAAAAAGACTTTAACTGGGAATCCTCATTACTTTTGAGTGACTTCCTGGTAGACTTCTCTTTAATAGGATCTGTAAGATGGTGCCTAATGCTTATCCTTCAGTGAAAACCCTGGATATTCAGATACTACTTCAGCAGATAGAGTGGACAATCTTTACAACTGCTTTTTAAAGTTTTCTAATGTCACTGCTTGATCTTCCAAGCTTTTTCAGGGGAGTTTTCTTTATAGGGCCTATTGCTTTGGCCTGTAGACAGGGTGGATCAAGACCTGTATCTATATGCCCAGATGAGTCTGATTCTTTTGCTTTAAAAACAGGCATCACTTACTCTCATTTTAGCAAAAAAAAATTCCTTTATTTTTATCTCCCATCCTAATAGCAGTGTCCAACTTCTTATTGCTTAAATATTCATGGGATCATCTTTGAGAAATATTTTTTGTGGCTTAATTCTTTGGCAGTGTCTTGGTATTGTTTGTCTGTGGATTAGCATTGTTTTGCATCAGAGTGATGTTCTCATGCTGAGAAACAGTGGATTCATACAACGGGAGTAGTAACTCTTCCTGAGCTATGAATTGAAATGTCTCTTTCTCTGAGCTGAGGTAAGCCAGTTTGCTCACAGGAATTTTTTTACTTTATACTGTCCAAATATAAACAGAACTACTAGGTTTTAAGATGTGGAAATTTAAGTATCTTAAGCATATACCTTAGATTACTTCCAAGAGATTTCTCTGTGTTTGATTTGGCTAACAAACTGCTGGGATGTGTATTCGGTCTCAGAACTGGGACCCAATTTTCAGAAAATCCTCACCTGTGCATCCTTTTAGAACCTAATCAGGGCACAGTGGGGTAGGATTTGTGGCTGGCACAGGAGGACACCTGAGCAGACCCTGGCATTCTGTTTAGATTTGAACTTTCCTCTTCACAAGGATTGGTGTGATTTACAGTGGATGTTTCTTGGGGGTTTGAATTCAAGAGTTGAGAGAAGTGTGTCCAGAGTTTGGAGAGAATAATGTCATTTTTAACAAAGTGATCAGATTTGTAGGTACCACAGGTGGTACTTCCACTGATGGTTTAGCCAGATTGGTGACAGATCACATGCAGGGAAATTTTTCGTTTGCCTTTTACATTGTGTTGACTATAGGATGTATTACAGTTTAAACTTCCTTTGGCTTATACAAGTTATAGTGATTAGATATTTGACATCAAATTTTATGTAAATAAAATGCTTGATTCAGGTGAAGAATTCAACTTGAACAGAAGAGAAACCAAACTGAGACAAAGAACCAGATAATAATAAAGCAAATGTCTCCAAGCTGAAAATGTTTATAAAGTGCTTATAGTTATAGCAAAATCATTGTGTTCTCACCTCTAGCTCACACTTTTCACTCCTGATCATGTATTGTATTTTTTTCTTGACCAGAATTGGAGAATGAAATTTGTAGATAAGAGAGAATTTTATAACAGTTTTCTAAAAACTAGATGGAAAAAAATTGTTTTACTGCTTTGCTTCTTTCTAGTTATGTGGTGCACTTCTTGTGACTAAATCTAGTTGTATATAATGTTAAAAAGAAGAGTAAGCCTTCAATTTTCTGAATTATAGGGTAACTTACTATAATAATAAAGCTGCTGAAAATGTCACACTGTGATATAGGTGCATGCAAATATTATATATAAATACAATTGGGAAAAAAACCCATAACGTACCTAAGAGTAGAAGTCACTTAAAAATATTTTTGTATTTTAGTCATTTAAGGTGAGTGGTGGTGAGATGTCTCCATTTTATTATCAAGACAGCATGCATGCAGAATGAGTGGATTAATTCTGTGTTTTGTGTAGCTGACAACAGTTACAAACCTTCTCCTGACTTTTAGAATTGTGTTAATCCTCGTTCCCTGTTTATAATCCCTCTACAAGAGCAAGCAAGGTGAATGATGCTTTATCTTAGATCAAGACAAGAATCTGACAGCATTTGGAAATTGCCTGAGGGTTTATTGTCGTGAGTGTGACATTTTAAGCTAAATTAGTCTTCCAGAGTGCCTAGGGAGATAACAGGAAAATTTGAAGAACTGGTAAATGTTTGGTTTGGTGGTTTTTAGATCGAGGTTACACTTCAGAAAATATTTGCATTTCTTAGTTACAGGTTCCTTTAGTTACTGCTTTGTCAACTGCCATTTCTTTTACCGTAGAAATTAATACCATAAAAATGAATAGCATTTGGAACATTCTTCAGTAATAAATGAATTTATAAATAATTGTGATTTTTATCTTTTGCAGGTTACAGCAAATGCTTGTGATAACGAGTATACATTACATTGTTGGGAATAATGAACTGGATCATTATTCTTGAAATAAACATAATTTTAGAACACAAGAGCTGTATCTTATTGAAGTGTTGCTCATGAATGCTCTTTATCCATTTTCTCTTTTTGGTGTTTTTTAGTAATTAAGTTTGTGAGCCCACATGTGCAACAGCTTTCATTGCCCACCTAATACACATTGACCCTGGAGTCCGTATAGTATTACTGCATTTTCCAATGCTTCTTTCCTGGTTTTATGCTTTGGTACATGTGGGGTTTTTGTTGGTTTTAGCTGACAATCTTCCATGGAAATACTTCTGTTCTGTGGCCTCCATCACATTTTTATAGTTTTTCTAAACAATGGTTCAGCTGTTGTCCCAGCTTTAAGTTATGTCCTGGCTCATTTCACCTTTCTGGGCGTGAAGTTAGATGCTGGGATGGTAAATTTGAGACAAGTGTTACAGATGTTCTTGGCTTTCCTTTTCTGTAGGAAGACACATCTGGCTAACACCTGCAGAACATATGTATGCCTGGTGTTCTCAAGAGCTCGGAAAGAAATCTAGTTGATCAGCAGTCTCCAGGGTTGGCAAGATAAAGATTGTCTTAGTGCTTTCTTCTGCTTTAAACCTGCTTTGGTTGTTAATGTAATACAGTCCATTGAAGCACAGAATATTGTGCTTATCTCAGCTTATTTTGTTAGCAGCTTTGCCACTGCCTTCTTCCCACCATTCCTTATTTTAAGTCAACTGCTAATTTTATCAGTGTGACCTTTCTGTATAAAAGAAGAACCTTTCAAAAGTTGTCACTAATTATTCTGTGACTCCACTCTTGAATATTCAGATAAGTTTTTCATAATATATCCCATGGGAGAGAAGACTGAATTGCTGTTTAATATACTTATTCAGATATATGAAAGAAAAATATATAAGCTGTGATTTTTTTTTTTTTTAATGTAATACTAGAAGATCTAGGATTAATCACAAAAATAACAGAGGGAAGATTAATCTAGTTAAAACTGTTGCCAGTCTCTTATGGAGAAGCAGCAAACAGTGATGAGTGGATGAAGGGCTGATTGAAGGGTTTTACCATGACAGAGAAAGATTTAGAAATGAGAAAATTTTGTACCTCAAGCAAGTTAACAAGCATCCAAAATAATCCTTTCCTGGAAAGAAATTTTTAAAACTTTCCTGGCTACAAGATTTGGAGCAAATGCTTCTTTGACCTTAAATTGTTTATTCTATATATCTTGAATTCAGTAAACAGTGCAGTGAGTTTTTGTGCACTGAAATGAGAATGAGAGTGATTATAACAGTGATAATTTTTGTCATTCAGTTTCCCTTTCTAGCCTGTATTTCATTGCAAACTTTATTTGAAATTAAATCTGTTCTCATTTTATAAGCATACTTGTCTCAGTGTCCACGTAATTAAGTGGCTACAGCATGATGGTCTTTACTTAAGCTAAATAAGCAGTTTCTTAGCTTGTAAACTGGTTAGAGTGGGAAATCAGTATTTCCACTTTAATTTGAGGCTGCCTCAGTTTTTTAGTCTGTGATCATTTTGTATACTTTTCAACACTTGTATCCACGAGTGAAGAACTGGTTTCTAACTTAGTACGTGACGGATCCTAACCAAATCCTTTAATAGTGCTTGTTGATCTGTTAAGGGATCTTTTTTGAGCCATCATATGTAGTAATCCAAAACTGCTGAGTCCTGGACTGCCTCTCTCAAGTTATTGACAGCTTGCAGTACCTCTTCTTTCTGCAGATCTTGCTCTTCTGGGTTTTTTTCCTCCCTTTGACCCCCCTCCTTTTTTTTTTTTTTTTTTGGTATTGCTGTTACTGGAGGGGGTGTTATGTTTGACAGTTTAATAATTGTTGAAAGAATGAGTCTTAAGTTCTTGCATTGTCCCATGAGGAAAGAAGGAATTTAGATTTTTTTTTTTTTTTTTAGATGGTATTCTGGTCCTTGGTTACCTTCAGGCTTTAGTTAATGTCACATTATTGTACCACCAGTTATAAGTGGAATTGCTTCTTTCATATGAATAGCTAGTAGAAGATAATAGGACATAGCCCTAGCAAATTTATCTCCAAATCATTCTGGAGTATATGATTTTTCTGACTTTTCTGTGAGAAGAGGTTTTTTTTTAGCAGCATGCAAGTAATTTTGCTGCCTTCTTTTTCAAGGAGCATGTTAGAAAAGAAACGTTTCTCAGGTTGTGAAAACGTGTTCATGAAAGTGTCAATATCACATGGAATTGGAAAAAAAAACTAGCACCCCCTGGTCAGTCAAAAACTGAGTTCTCCTATTGGCACTGGCAAAATCATTCATATTGAAAAGAAGGGGAATGTCTTTATTTTTAATCTCTTTTCTAGAGATGGTAATTTTTTTACGAGAAAGCTTAAACCAATCCCTACCTCAGCAGTGGAGGACGTGGCTGTGGAAGGCAAAAATGGACATCTGCATAAAGTGGCCTGTAGTTCCCAGAATCTTTTCCCTCAGTTTTCATCCTTGAAGAGTTGGGAACTTTGCATCAGTGTTACTGTACTCATTCTCTAACTCTTTCCTTCATTTTGAAGTTCATCTGGTCTTTTTATTTTTTTTCCCCCCCTCCTGCTGATTTTTTTTGGTCAGATGGGAGCCCAGAGCAATTTTTAGGATTCTCTAGGTTGCTTATAAACATTTCTTGTTAGTCTAAAAACATTTGGATCCAAGAGGGGAGAATATGGAATGATAATGAGATAAACTGCAGCTGGGAATAATCTATGTTCATCCTCCCTGTCTCCAATTCAGATTATTTTACTTTGAAGTTGGATGCTTATACAATTTAAGGAATCTTCAGAGAGCTATATTTGACGTTATTGGTGCTATGACAGTAGCTGTATGGAAGACCCAGTAGTGATGCTCTATGATGACTACTGCTTTGTTTTGTCTATGGGAAGTGAGCATGCTCTGACTTACCTGTCTAAATTTTGATGAGAGATGTTTGCTTGTTACAGCTCTTTCTTCTTTAACAACTTAAATAGTATGACAGAAGTGGTTTGTAGTTTCTCCTGTCATTCTTTCTGGGAAAATACAGGTACATGGCAGCAAATAAGAAAATATCCACAACTATATGTAAATTGTCTGTAAACATACAATGAAAATATTTTTCTGTATTTACTCATAGAAACAATTTCACACTTGAATTAACACTTAATGAATAGATATCTGAGATGCTGTTATTTTACTGCAGTATTTCTTCATGCATTTTTACTGGTGCCCTAGTTTTATGAAGCTCAGGAGTAGTCACATGAACATGTTCTTGGATTTTCATCCAATATTGTTGCTAAGGAAACATCATCTTTAATACTGTGTCCTTGTCTGCAGCTTGTCTGTATTAATCAATGCCTGTTAATTCTCAGCACAAACCAAGTAAAAATGAAAATATAGTAATTGCTTTTATAATAGTTTGTTGTAGACTAATTCCTTCAGGATCCCACACCATTACAAATCTCACACAAATGGAGGGTCATCTCCATGTCTCTGCTTTCATCCCAGAGGAAGTATGGACATTTTTTTAACATTTTTTTAGTTTGTAGGCTGCACTTAATATTTAGTATCGTTAATCTAACATAGGTGTTGTACAGTGCATGGATCTTGTCAGAGTGGTGGAAATGCTTACATGCTGCTCTGAAGGGGAGAAAAAACCTTTTCTGTATGAAATATGAAAGAGGAGCTTGAATGTGCTAAATTGAGAAACATACCTCTTTCATTATACTGTTGAAATTGTAATACTGTATTTCAGCCTTCTTTGAATATCTATCTAGGAAAAGACCTGCCAGTCAGAGATATCAATGGAAGTCTCAGTTCTTTACAGATCCAGCTGTTTGGTTTTGTTACAATAGTGACAAACAGATTCAGATTTTTTTAATTTTCTACTTCTGAACTCTTCTGAGAAGTATAAAATTTTACAGCCAATTTCAAAATTAATTTGACTTAGCAGTTTGTTAGCCAAATTCCTGCTTGTTTCAGGGTCCCATTTGCCTTTTGGACATTTTCCTTCCAAAGACACTGCGTAATGTCTAAAATCTCTTCTTGAAAAGCTTAGGTCAGGAAGGCTGGAGGCAAGCAAAAAGGCCTGAAGAACTTGTCTCATTAGGAATATTTATTTCTTTTTTTGGACAAGCAGTGATATCTCATTCATCAGCTTAGTCATCCTTCAAGGAAGAGGAGAGAAATCAGGCAGAAGTTTACAGTCTAGCTGTGTGGGCTAGATGCAAGCACAGTTTCAGCAGTCAAACCTGGATAGGTCATCTCAACTTTAATTACCAGGGCTGTAAAAGAAACATGAGTTCTTTCCTTCAGAGTGCAGAGCTTCTCATTCCACTAAGCAATCTCCTTCTCCCTAGGAGAAAAAATGCAAGAAAATCTGTGTGAGGGAGTTAGTGTACTTAAGTCCACGTCACCAACAGATTTGGAAGCTGTCTGAAGAGTAGAGTCACACTTGTGCTTTTCTGCCTGCCCTCAGGGACTGACTAGATGGGTAGTAAGCAGCTACTTCAGATACCATCCCAATAGTTGTACACCTCTTTAGAGGTGTCTTGGAGATCTTAGCGGTATCCAGAGACAGCTCATACTTGTTTGATTCTGTTAACTGCGTCATGCCCATGAGTCAACATAGTCCCCGTACAGCAAATGTTTATGGTTATCCATTCCAGTTACATTTTTGTCTTTCTGCACTAAGAAGCTATTTACAATGGATTGCTCAGGACTGTTTTAGTAATGAAAGTTCATGAATATGTGAGTTGTATGAATGCTTTTACCCTATTAGACCAAGATACTGTACTCTTGCATTGATTGTTATGCCTGTAGGGATTGCTTATCCACTCAGAGTCAAATGAAATAAATGAAAAGGGCCTCCATATTGCTTAAAACTGGAGTCAAATCCTTGAGTTCTGATCAGGACTCAAAATTTCAGACCTGGAATTCAGTGTGGTGCCCCATGGGTGTAGTAATAGCCAAAACGTCAATATTAAGGAAAAGCATCTTCATATCATTCATGGTTCATATGAAAATCATGTAAGTAAGTGTGGCAGTTTGGCTTTTTTAGTGTTAGTCATAGAAATAGAAGACCCTTGACTCTTTCCATGCTTCCCATTTCCATGTGTCCTGATAGCCAGTCAGATAAAAATACTTGTAAGAGGTACTTTAACCTATCCTTTACTTCTTGGTGTGAAAGAAATTATGAGAGAAGGTGTTTTCAGGTGAGTATTTCTTCAGTCACTGCCAACAGCTCTGCTGTTCAGTATCCCTGAAATCCCTGCATATTGGCATTCTTTTAAAAAAAGCTTGCTGTTTTAAAATATTTACTGTATATTTATTTTCTTCTACTTCCAGTGACTGTCTCTAAAGATTGTTCGTGATTTACTGTAGAGACAGAAATGATAGGGGAAGGACATCAGTAACTCTATGGTGTTGTCTGTTGTGATTAAAATACTGGCTTTGGATCTTAATTTGTGCTGCATTATCCCATATGAAGGTAGAATTTCAGCTCAGTTGCTTAAGACCGTATTTTATATCATGATACAGAAAGAATTAATACTGTGATACTGCTATTAGTTATTATTTGCCATTTATTAATTAGAAGGAGATGAAATGTTCTCTGTATTCACCTAATACACTTTGAGTAGAATGAGTTGCCATGCTTGGGATAGGACAGCGTTTTCCTGGGCTTTGGTAGTGCCTTTACCGCTGCCCCTTCCATCTCCAATGAGTTGTGTTTGTCGCTTCTGGTCTTTAGTTAAAACATGCTAAGCTAATTTTTGGTTGATGGAAAGTGTTTTGTAAGGTGTGGCGTAGGGTGCTTTTGCATGTGTGTGTGTGTTCAGGGTGGTGCCTGAGTGTTTTGCAAACTTGGGGCTGTGGGGTGGTTTTCACTTTCCTGAAACTGCACAATGCAGTAATAGCAGAACTAAGTACAGGATTGAAGAGCTCATGAATCAGACTGCTGTGGTTTTACTCTTTTTTTTAGCTTCAGTTTCTTCTTTTTACTTCATTTCTCTTGAATTTCTTTACGGTCCATGTGGTCTTACCTCTCTGTGGTGTCACCGTAAAAATTAGATCATGCTGAATGCAGCATTTTCTCCACCAGATGCTTTTCATTTTTCCCCATGCATATGCCATCTGCCTGTGTGTGCTCTGGGAGATGTGCAGGTGTTGGTCAGGATTGGGTAGCAGAACTGAAATGAAATGTAGTAAGTTTTGTCTACCAGCTCCTTTCTGCATTGTTTTTTAATTATGAAGTTGCTCTGTCAAATAAAGAAGGAAGGAAAGAAACAGAGAAGTAATTATGGGATGAAGAGAAGCAGAGTGGGGAAATACTGGTTGCTTAGTCGTGGTGCTGAGGATAACATGGAGTAGCAAAGAAGAGGAATTCCTGTAGAAAGGTTGGAAGGTCCAGAGTCATCTTGCCTTTGTAAGTTTGAAGTTAAAGATTCCTGTCAGAGTTGTGAATGTGGAATTTGTCAAGCAGTATCAACCAACTGAAATGCTGTATTAAAAATACAAAAAATAGAAAAATGTATTGTGTAGTGTACATGGTTTTCTTCTTTTTGTATGTAGAAAATATACATCTTTTGAGTTAGATCTTTTTTTATGGTCACTTCCTGATTAGCTTTACCCTGAATATTTCTTCTATGTTTCTAGACACCTCTTGTCTCCACGCTTTGAACTTCATTTATCAAAATCTATGTTCATGTTTAAGATCATCTTACCATTGCAAAGTGCTAAACCTTTCTCCTTTCCAAGTGAGACTGAGAAGATAAATGCATGTAGTGTACTTTGTTAGTGGTTCTTTCCACCAGTCTCAAGATCATTACTCTATGATTACTTAGGGGAGGAGATTTTTTAGCAAAATTAAATAGCCAACTTTTGAAATTTTATCTTCCTGACTTACATGTGGTAATTCTCATATAATTTTGGACTGCTGTACCTAGTCCATGTAGAATATTAAGTAGCTTGTTTGGGTTTCTGTTAGAATATCTTCTTACTTTTCTGTATTATGAAATATGAATCTTCAAATCTCATGTCCTCCCTTGCAGCTTGATTGCATGAACAAACAAAAAAAAAAATAGCTTGCTGACTGGCATGCTTTCTAGCTTGGTTCCAGATTTAACAAAACAGTTCTGATGATCCACCGTGGACTTTGAAAGTCTCAGAAATACAAACTAAGAAGATTCTCCACAATGTTAGAAATGTGAAAAGTTAGTAATTATTCAAAATCAACTATTCCCACTTGTTCTATATTAAAATTAACACATTTAAGATAATTTTCATCTCACTTCAGTTTAGTTATCTGAATTCTAGTCCTAACATCTACTCTCAGCTAGTCATGCTTTGGCTTGCTGTATGATCAGTGGAGAGATAGCTTCAGAAGTCTATTCAATCCTCTCATAAAAAAGGATGCCAGATAATATGTGGAATGAAGTACTTCTGGAGATGCATATCTCTCTGCATTGATGATAGATGTGTAGATAGCTAAACACTAACTTTTGCTGTCTGTCCTTTGGGTTTTTAAATGTCTAGAAATAGAAAAAAAAAGGAAATTTTTTTTAAGTGTGTGAAAATCTGGTCTATTTAATACACTCTGTATTTTGGAGCAGAGGATTAATGGCCATTCTGCAGTTGGCTTAACTGGAGAAGGCTTGAATGTTCACATCCAAGAAAGGTGGTGGCATATACTGTATTATAGGAATTTTACAGTAACTGTGGAGTCTGTGATACAAAATGACTTGTTAATATCTACTATCAATGGGAAAATATTGTAAAATAATTTTTAAGGAAAAATATTAATGCAACCTACTAGGCAAAAGTAAAAAGTTTCATGCAAAAATATTTTTATATCTTTTTCTTTGGCAGCCTTGCTTTGCATCCTGAACGTGTGTTGGTGGCAACAGGTCAAGTTGGAAAAGAACCGTACATCTGTGTGTGGGACTCGTACACTGTGCAAACTGTATCTGTTCTGAAAGATGTTCACACACATGGTATAGCTTGCTTGGCTTTTGATTTAGATGGTCAGGTATGTGATTAGTATTCTTTTTTCAAACAAATAAATTGTTTATCTGTCAGAAATCTTATGTAGCTTTTTTTTTTTAAGGAAGTATTTAGGTTTTATCTGTTTATTCTCAAGTTGAGGCAAAAAGTTGGCAGTAGTAGTGACTGACAAATATTCACATTTGTCAAGAAAAGCATAACTTCAAAAAAGTTTTGCGTGAAGATGAGGTGATAGGCAGGTTCTTGTAGTCTGTAGGCCACAATTCAGGGTTACACCAAATGTTTGGAGATAGTGGATCTCTCTTGTGTGTCTTGTGCAAAAAGTGATGGCAGTCCTGTTGTGTTACTACTCATCTTGGACTCCATATGTCTTCAGGCAGTAAACCCTTCTCTGTCATGCATTGCATGCATTGATGGCTCTCCATGTTTGATTGTTCAGACTTGTATCTGGGATCTAAGTGTCAGGAAAAAAGTTTTTTTGGATTATATTTTGTTACGCTAAAACATTATCTGAGTAGTAAATTGGTTCTGAGTCGCTACCTGTACGGGAGATAATTTTTACCAGACACTTGCTCCTGTGAGTAAAGAGGCTTTCTTGATTGATGTATTGGAAAATACACATTAGGTAGCAGCTGAGGAGGTATTAGCCATGAAAGTCCTTTCTGCAGTTGTGCTCTCCTGGTTTTATGCAGCACTTGTTTCCCTCCTACTTAGCCTTGCAATGTGATACTCAGATTTAGCTACATTCTCAGTTCCTTTCACTTGCTAAAAAGGTCAGCATCTGTTATTTACATCCTCACTTGAGAAAGCAGTAGTATTGCAGAGACCAGTTGCTGTCCTTATTAAGACAATATCAAGTGGAGCTCTACTGAACACAACTAGAGGAGAGCCTAGCTATAACTTGTTTCTGTTAAAACATGCTGTAATTGTTGTAGGGAGGTTTTTCATTTGTTGGAATGACCTACAGATTTTATCATTTAGGTTTCTCGGTGTTTAGGGAGTCAACTTTCAGTCACCTTCTTTCTTAGAACATAATTTTTGCTTGCCATTGCTATGTTTTCTCTATGCTTTTGTCTGTGTAACTTGTCATGTCACTTCCTCACTTGAACACCCTTAATAATTTAAGGTCAGAACGTATCTAATTAGGATTGAAGTCCCCTCATTCTTTTTTAGAATGCTGTTATGCATTCTCTGTGTGTATTGGAGGAAGTTGAATGTAGATCTGTGACTTGTTCTGGGAGTACCCGGTACTGATTCTTGCGTTTAAAGCCATAAATAGTCAGAATTTAGGCTGTCCACTTTTCTCAGCATTTCCATATGATCACCATTTTCATTGCATGTGTTAGAAATCTGAGGTTGCAAAGGAAAGCTGGTTATAGGTTTTTGAAGATCTGCATCTCCAGAGTTGTCTCTATATGGAGATACAATAAAACACAAATCCAGTTCAGAAAGATCTGCAAAATATGTTTACATCTTGCCTATCCCTATAAATCCAAATTTGTCACAGTCCTTGACCAGGTTCTTTTAGATTGTTTAATATTTGATATTAAACATACTTACTTGATATATTTGGCATTATACGGGATTTTGATTTAGTAGAGTGATACAGCAATATACTGAAATCACAGCACAAGAAATTGCAGTATACAGGTGAATCACAATAAAAATGTGGTTCCTGTTACTGGTGTCTATATGATCACTGTCATGATGCTGGCCATCTCCAGTCGCTGAGAAGGAATATGTGGATTGAAGTGAGGTCAAGCCCATTGCCATCTTCAAAGTTGCTTTATGATACATTCTTCCCTGAGCTCAGTTTTTGCTCTTCTCTGAGCTCTGCTCCACTGTGGGGGTGTGCTGGTTGGTAACAAGATTTTCTGGTTCTTGGGAGAACTGAGAACATAATTTAATCTCCCTTTTTGAGAAGTCAGTGTATTAGGTTATGTCTGGAGTGGCATCACCCCAAATTTTTGTGGTGGGTATGCAGTAATTTTAAAACTAGTCTGCATTTACGCCTCTCATTCTGCAGTAGAACTGGAATTGAACTGCATGGAAGTGTAGCTGGAATTAAAACTGATGTTCCTTCCAAGAATGTTTGCAAAGATGGAATCGAAAGATTGAACTTTGCGGTGTCTGAAAAATTGAAGTTGGCATAAATAAATATGAGGCATGGATAGCAATTTTATTTAACTTGTTTATTTTTCTTCTCATACTCTTGGATCTTTTCAGACAGTAAAGAAATTATGTTATTTGGAGTAGGTTTCTGTCTTTGGGAAAAAATTTACTTAAGTTTGAGGTTTGCGTTTGCTTTTACAAACTCAAACTCATTTTACAAATTGAAACTAAATTTGTCTTTAATGTATGTAAGTATTAACTGCTGAACAGTGGAAAAAAGTTTGTCCTAAAGATTTGCAAAGCTTTCATTTCTCAAAATGTTACAATTTGTGCATAAACTGAACAAAATTACTTAATTTTCTTTAAAAACAAAACTTGAAATCACTCAGCTTCTTTTTAATCTGACTTTTAATACTGTTAGTCTTTCTGTTGAGAATTTCTATAGGGAAAATAACATTTTGACTGGTTAAGAGATGCATTAAAAGTGGACTCTTGGCTAATACAATCAATGATTTGTGTCCAGAAATCTGTGCAAAATATCTTCACAGTTGAAGATAAGACAGGCTGCAGAGCATAGGAAGATCTCAAACATTTGTTTTCTCCTTATTTTCTCAGAACAATCTTTTAGTCCTTACTAGTTTTACAGCTTAACTGGCTTCAGACTCTTTCTTAATATTAAAGACATCACGAAATTTTTATGTTTGGGGTCTTGCTGGATTTTGGTTTGAGGAAGGATTCAGAAAGGAAGTGTTACTCATACATGTTTTGAAGAATTAAGCAAAAGAAGCTTTTAACTGTTTTTTATATTTTGTTTGTTTCCAGTAAGATTGCAGATTTTTTAAAAATCTCTTGAACTTGTAAATATTTAAATTCTGCAAGTTATATGTAAGTAAAGGTAAACAGATGTAGTCTTATTACCATCAGTGAGATTATTCCTTTCTGCAAATGTTTACTGACTGCTGCTAGCCATGTGTGATATATGTAATTATATATATTAAACATCATAAATCAGAAATATGTTGTTATCTGAGAAGATCTTGCTTCAGTTATGACATCATGCTCATAAAGAAGAGATGCATCTATGGAAGCTTTAGCATAAGATGTATCTTTAGTTTTCTTCTATATCAAAATTTAGCTATAACTTCTAACTCAAATATGTTATGAATGTGTTACCATTCAAAATTACAACTCTAGCTTTCATTAATATATTGAGATATTTTTATTTATTTATCTAATTTGGACATTTTTAGCGTTTGGTCTCAGTTGGTTTGGATTCGAAAAACACAGTTTGTGTATGGGACTGGAGAAAAGGAAAATTGTTATCAATGGCTCCTGGTCATACAGACAGAGTAAGTATAACTACAGAATTTGAGTGTCAACGTGGTTTTAGTTTGTTAAACCATGTCTGTGTATAAATACTAGAGCTATGTCTGAACACTTTATGTTTTAGAAATTGAATTTGCATGGTTTGGATATGTATTAATATGTGAAGATACATAAGATATGTGCATTTATTTCTAAAATGAAATGTGTAACTCACCATTTATTTGTGTATGGTTTGTTGAGACTGTAAGCATGTGGGGGAAGTACAAAATTAATGCACTTCCTAGACACTAATCCCCATATGGGAAATCAAAATACAAATAATTGCTTAAATTTTTCTAGTCTGTAAATGAACCTTAATGTTGTTTTATCATGTGTTGTAATTAGGAAAAAAACCAAACAACTAATACGAGCTATACATTACAATGTCAGTATTGAATGAGGGGATTAAAAAAGTCGTTCCAATAGTTCCATTAAAAGGACTGTCTGTTAATTTGTACCAGTTTTTATGATTTTAACTGTCCCGTGATAGAAGGGCCATCTCTGCTGACATCCTTGGGTCTTTTTATGCAGATATTTGATATTTCTTGGGATCTGTACCAGCCAAACAAGCTCGTCAGCTGTGGCGTAAAACACATCAAGGTAATGGAATAAATGTTAATTAATAAAATTTTAAAGCTGCAGTAGCTTATAAAAGATATAAAAATCAAACCTGAAAGGAATATGTAATTATAATATGGAAGGTCCTCTGTAAGAACAATACTACTTCTTAGGAATTGTAGTCATGGATCCCACTTGACTACACTACATACTTGACAAGATACGTATAGTGGAAGACAGACCATCTCTGCTAAAAGGAGTTCATGCCCTGACAGAAGGAATGCAGGAGGAATGAACTAGTTGTCAGTAGCATTGTATGTAATGATCATAATATAATTTAAAACTCAGTTGTCTAAAACATGCTGTTTGAAATCCCAAGAAGCATAAGAGAGGGTGCATACATTTGAGTTGAGTCCAGGTACTCCGGCATCTGATTATTGAATTTAATGAACTTAATGAATTCTTGAATTAAGGGACTGTTACACTGTGGAGGTGACATGAGTTGAAAAACCATTTTTTACAGTTTGAGAGAGTATGGGAATACAATGGAAATAGAAAGGAAGATGATTGATCTTTCTTTTAATTCTTTTTCTTGATGTTATTCTTACCTGTGTCATTTTGAGCACTCTGTACCTGTTACAGGATTCATAATTTCGACAGTTCATGTCTTTTTCAAGGAGAGTTTTGATGAAACTTTTCAGGTTTGTTTGATCCATGTACCAACTGCTGTGCAGAAGCAGCTTCTTATTCAGGTTTAACTCTGTCATCAGGATTATCAGTGCTTGACTGCCATCAGATACATTTCCTGCAGTCACTGCCTTCTCACATGCACTGTCTTATGTGTTACCACATAAAAGCAGTAGATGGCAGCTTGAAAGTTCTGTATTGCTCTTGTGCATAGGTTCCAATGGTGGGAAAAAATGTGTGGTGCTTTATACAATGAACTTTTAGATCAATATGGATTAATGGTTTTTTGAAAAAAAATATTCAATGTGTTGGCTAGATTGCATACGTCTTTGATTTATCATAGTGTTTAGCATCTCATTTACCAATTTCCATGAGCTTGATTAATAACAATCTTTTTTTTTCCTAATTCAAGATCTAAAAGGACTGTTATACTAATAGTGAGCTAGTATTTGCCATCAGTGATTTAGTATATTTAAGATGGCTTTATGATATCAAAACATACCTATCTAGATAAGCAAAAGTTTATTTGAGCAACTTTTAAGGCTCTATAAAGCTTTTTTAAATAAAAAGAGCATTTTAAAAATAATTGATGTTTCATTTGAGAAAACATTAATCAAATAACTGAATCCTAGAGATTTACAGGCATTTGGATGAGGTAAAAGATTTTTGTTGATGTGTATTTTTCTTAAGCCATCCTTCCTTTTTGTTCTTTCAGATATCAATAATTACATTCATGTTTGTAATATGTTACTTCCATATTGGAGCTAGGTGTTTGGTTTATGCAGTGATTGTGCAGTTACTTCTCAAGCAACAAAATAATCTAGGATGTGTACTTTGGTTGAAGAAATACTAGTTAAAGTACAGGGATTTGTCTAATCAGTATGTGGTTATTTCTTAGTTACAGTATGGCTGGTACAAAAATCTTCATTGTAACTGCTTACGTTATCCTGTATTAATTGAAGTCTTGGCTCAGAATTTTAAACAGGTTATTGGTAACAGATTTGCTGTGAAATGCAGTTTCATAAACGTGTATACAGGGAACGTGGTAGACAATGTAAGAGTAACCTGTTAGCAATAACGAAATAAATACTTTCACATTTTGCACTGGATTACTCCAGCAGCTTTTTGACTTTCCAGTGCACATCTACATGTTTGGACAGCAGGATTTGAAGGGAATATGCAAGTGCTTCTTGTCTGCAGAGATCTCAGAAACTAGGGTGTAGCTGGAAGTTTGATTGTCAAGTATCACTGACAAATGACCCTGCATGTCTTTAGTTTAGGAATCATTAGTACATGTTGGATCACCTAGGAGGAAATTCACTCTCATGTGGTTGCTGTGATCACATGCCAATGATCTATTAGAAAGTTCTCAGAAGTGCCTGCCATAGATTGCTGCTTTACATGATCAGTTGTTCTGATGAGAAGTGGTAAGTCTGTAATAAAATAATCTGCTTTCAAACAGAGCAAATGGCAGCCTTATCAGAATTTACATGCTTAGATTTCATCTTTAAATGCCTACAGTAATGTAAAGTACAAATGCAGCATTTGCAAAATGGAGGTCTTACATCAAAGAAAGATCAGATGATTCTATTATGAAATGCTTTTCAAAAATTTCAGTCATTCATAAATGACTGAAAATAAAACCGACTCACAAGTTGTAATTTGAAAGAATTTCAGTTTGTTTCAATACTGATACCCTGAAACTCTTTCCCGACTAGTCTGCTATGCTGATTTTATGGAAGGATAAAGTTGGTTAATAACAAAAAGTTGTTAACGAACTGTAGAACTAAGGCAGGGAAAATGATGATGTCTTTTGGAGGCAAGGTACTTCTTTCAGATGTACATATTAAATTATAGTATATTAGTGAAATATTCAGCTTTCTGAATCACTTTATGTTGCAGTTCTGGAGCTTGTGTGGCAATTCATTGACACCAAAACGTGGTGTTTTTGGCAAAACTGGTGATCTCCAAACTATATTGTGCCTAGCCTGTGCAAGGGATGAAGTGACATACTCTGGTGCATTGAATGGAGATATATATGTATGGAAAGGAATCAACCTTGTACGGACAATACAGGGAGCACATGCTGTAAGTATATCTCTTCAATATAAAATGTTAAATAGATTTCTGGAGAGCTGGAAAGGACAGTGCAAGATCACCTGGTCTGTGCTCCTAAATAATTTCAGTGATAGAGACTCAGTATGTCTAATTTGATTTATTTATTTATTTATTTATTTTTTTCCCTCCTCTTTCTTTCTGTTGCTTAGGATCACTGTTATGGTAGAAAGTGAATGCTAGATTGAGAAATACATTTAGGTGTCTATTTATGTACTGTCTTCCATTATCATTGATGGGGGACTTAGTAATCAGTAGATCCTGGAATGCATTTACGTTTACCCTGAAGTAGACATGCATTACTCTGTTCAATTACCCATGCATGCTTATGTACAGTGACATTTTATATACCGGAGTTGAGTATATAGCTGCTTCCCCCAAGGAATGGAGAACTGGTTTATCTGACTTTGTTTTGTGGATGTCTGATTAATCCCAAAACATATCAGAAGGCCTGGACTCCTATATTTAGGCAATTGTTGTTGAAACAAAGAAACAGGTCTGGAGAGAGGCTGTTTGTCTCCATTCACAAGCCCTGTGCAACCTGCTGTTATCTGACCCTGCTTCGAGCAGGAGTTTGGACTAGAAGCTCTCCAGAGTTTTCCCCCAACATCAGCTATTCTATCATTCCACGAATTGAGTCCTGCTGGCTGGTTGTCTGATAGATCGCTAGAGTCCATTGATTCTATGAACTGTAATGTATGCCCAAACACCTAGCTCATTTGTAGGCACACATGTTTAGCCATTTTAGCTTGACTCAATCACTCTTCCTTGTCCTGTGTTGCTGCTTTTTACTGTATTCATTCTTCTATTTAGAAAAGTATACAGCTTTGAAAAGTGAAGTCATACCAGTGAAAGTTTATACATTTTTTCAAAAGTGCTTGATAAGCTTTTCTTTTAATCAAAATGTTTGATGTGACTATGAAGTGATTGTATCTTTGCTATTTAAGTTTTCATTGTGTTTTCCATATTCTTTCAAAACATATGATTTTGTGATTAAAGTATGCAGCAAAAAAACACTTAGTGGTTTGCAATCTAATTTGTGAGTGCCAGACTATGAGAGTCTTCGTTTCCTCTCATGGTAGTAAGTCATATATAGTAATATAATGCAAGATTCAGCTTCTGAATTGTCCAAGTATCGCTGTAAAAAGAAAACCAATCAGTTTCTGGTTGTTTTAACCTATGAGGCATGAAACTGCTAAGGTAACTTTATGAAGCTGTATTGTTTATTTGCTGTTCAAAGTTTGACTTTTTGTTTCAGAAAGCACTGTACTTTCTAGATAATATTTGAGGTTCCCTTATTAACAATTTAAAATAGAGTGAAAATGTAAGCTTATGAGTTCCTATAATGCAGTTTTGAAATTCTAGGTAAAAATCAATAATGGTTAATTATTTGTTCTTGTAAGAATGTATTTGTTTTAACTGGCAGTATCAGACTGATGTATGTAACTGAAGTATTATAATCACTCTTTGTATTTCGATCAGGTAGAATGGAGAGGACAACAAGACGATGAATGATATGTATGTCAGAGAGGTTGCAGTCAGTCTGTAGTGAGGAGATTGTTCATTTACTCATAATTTAGAAATGTACCTTTAGGATGGTTGCAGCTTGTTGAATTAACTAGTAATTGAAAAGCGATTGGACCACTTATTCAGACAGCTCTATAATGACATTGTATCCGACTGTGAACAAAACTAAAGTTACGAAGAACTTAAGTGTGAGAAACATTCTAGACTATATTTTGCATCTGAGATTTTTTTATATATCTATAAATGTATGTATGTTAAAAAAATGAAAAATATATACACACACACACATATATGCATACTCTCCTGTATGCATATATAGAAATATTAAATGTATTTAAGAAGGCCCAAATTATAAACCAAGAGGAACGAGGGGATATTTTAACCTTCAGATATTTACTGGTTCTTATTCTATACCTTCATATCTGGTTTTAGCATTCATATTTAGTGTTCTATTCTATATTGTCCTAGACATGGACATTTACTTTCTGATGTTGAGGTTAGTGAAATGAAATTTTAAAAATGCTTGTATTGTATATGCAGACCTGGACTCCCAGAGGAAGAAGTGTGCGTCTCCTATCCAAAACTGATCAGGGAAATGCTTTCCCATCTCTCTGGTGTTGTTGAAGATACCCATCCTGTATATTCACATATTTGCTACTTGGAGTATTTAGAATAGGAACAGTTTATTCCTCAGAATAATGCAGTGCTTTTCAGCAGTTTCAGTATGAAATGACCCAGCTGATAAACATAGGATGATGAGAGCTTGTTACTCCGTTACCTTATGTGCTGTGTCAGTTCTCTGTTGACCACAAGATCAAATTTGAAGTGCTCTGCTCCTTATCTTCAGTAGCGTCAGTGGATGGAGCTCAAGTGACCTTGGAGTAGGTCTCATCTAGCTTTCTATTTTTGGCTCTGTCCTTTAGGCTCAATGGAATTGTACTTTGCAGTATTGAAAATTAAATAGGGGTGCTAGTCCATGGCTTTGGAATTAATTTTCACAAGAGATTAGAGTCATTACAAATCTTGCCAATTTCAGGAAAAAAAACCCACAGTAAAATCTCCCCTGGAAGCTTACTTTCCAACAAAATGAAACCCTGGTTTTCAATAAAATATTACCTTAAAGGATAATATTGTCAGATTGTTGTAAGCACAAAATATAGAAGCTTAGAATGAGAGTGCCTCTTCAGCCATACTAAACTATTACCATCATATTTTACAGTTATTTTATACTTAATTTTATAAATCATGTCATTCTTACTCATTCTTTTAAAAGAAAATGCAAGTGTAAATGGTAACATTTGTGATGTGCATATGTTGTTAAAAGCACAGTGTACACATAATAGAGAATCAATACAAATTTCTGTTCAGTATGCTAAGTGTTGGAATTGTCATCCCTTCATGCCTGTTTATCATCCCACATCATTACTCCTCAACAAACTTGAATTAAACTGAAAATTTATTCAAAGAAAACATGTCTCATTTTTATGAAGTACCATGTATTCTTTGCTTGCAGCATAAACATTCCTGAGATGCAGGAAAACATTTTCTAAAGCACGTTAGTGATGTGGGGATGTAGACCATCCAGCTGGCAATGGTCTGTGCTAATATAGAAAACAGGTTCTTTTGAAAATTTGGCTATTTTTTGTTACAGTTACTCTAGCTTAAGAGACATTTTTTACTTTGAGTAGTTTAGTGTGAAAAATAAATCATGTTGTCCCAGGATAAGCAATCAAGGGAACAGACAGCGACTTTAACACTAGCAAGCAAAATATGAATTCACAGCTAAGCCATATTATCTGTCTTCTGTCACAGCAATGCTAAGAACTGTAGACGGAGGAAAGAAGAATTTCTGGTTGATTGCTATCTGAGTTTGAATAGAAACAAAAAGTTGAAAGCAGATAGGTTGGGGTGACTAGAATTAGTTGAAAGAGAACTGGAGAGTTCACTTAATGTAGAAGTAGGAATGAAAAGTAGGAAAAGATGGAAACAAGTAGCAGTTAAGAGTAAAGGCACAGAGTTCATGTGCAGGGAGCACTGGATAGCAACGGGAAACTCAAATTCTAGTTTTGCTGATCTCCTAAATGATAATATTAATAATAAAGTTTTAAAAGGAAGATAGGAAACATAGCAATATGAAAGCATATGTAAGTTCATTGGCACTGGTCATACTTCAGGAAGTTATTTGTAGGCAGTGCATCTGATTCTGAAAAATTAACATATACCTCGACTAAAAAATAAATCTTTTATTAGATGTCTCATTTTTGTACCAGTGCAAAGAACAGACTATAGATTCTTCTGTATATTTTATCATCTTATGTGTTCCATTTCAAGGTAGGCCATGATATATACAGAGTGTTACTCCGGTATTAAAGCAAATTAGTATTCTTATTTAAAAACACTGTACATTTTAAAGATTCTTTTGTGCTATGCCTTTGCCTTGCATAGAAAATGTACATAAGATGCTTTCTCAGCATCTGAATAATTTATTTTGAGATAGTCTTTCAGAGGCACACATTAAAGTTGTGTGGATTGATGTCAGAAACTGAGGTTAAATAACAGGCTCGAGGTTAAATAACAGGTACTCTGTTAAAACTATTGCACACCTATGTCACTTGGCTGCACACTAATTAAATATAGATGGAAACAATATAATGAACTTAAATGAATGGTTTTAAGCTGATATCATGTTACTAACTCATTAAGTCACGCTGTATTTTTCTCCTACTGCTTAGACTAGTCACGGATTTGAAAGGTAACCGTCCACTTATTTCAGCCAATGTGAGATGTATAGGCAACTATTTTAAATTTTTATAGCAATATGCCCATTTTTTAACTGCTTTGTTAAATAGGAAGATTAAATTTCACAGTAGTGGTTCTACACTGTAGACTTACTGACACCAACGTTAAATGTGTGCAATCCATTTCCTTGCAATGTGGTATATATTGGGAGAGACAGTATCTTAGAATAAGTGCCCAATATATGTGTTGCATTACATGTTAGCATCTATGTGCTGAACTGTATCTAGGAGTAAAAAGGAGGCACTGGCATTCTTACTGAACTAATATAATGTCTCTGTTATTCATACTGCTCAGTAGTAATCAGTTGCTTCTGAAGTTTCCATATGATCTTTCAAGCTTGATCCTAATTATAACTAACTGCAGTCATATGCTTTAGGAATTGCATACTCAGAGTTAATGTGGTGGATTTTCTATAAACGACTGCATTTAGATAAATTAACACTTGATCTTTGCCTGTTTGCGGTGAGATAGGTCTGGCACCAACATAAAGCTTCTTGGAAGCTTCTTGGATACAAGCAGGAGCAAAATATTAATGCAGTACAGACCATCTTTGTTAAGTTCTTGTACTTCTACAGCTTTCAAGTATCATTTCTAATAAATCTGGATATTTATTAATTTTTTTGCTCTCAT
This sequence comes from Athene cunicularia, assembly GCF_003259725.1. NCBI lineage: Eukaryota > Metazoa > Chordata > Aves > Strigiformes > Strigidae > Athene > Athene cunicularia. The sequence continues at coordinate 19,446,538 of NW_020799101.1, forward strand.
TCAATTTTTTTTTTTTAATTTGAGGAAACACATATGTGACACCAGCTAGTAATATAGGGAAAATAGGAAATATTCTGCATTCTGAGAAAACTGATCAATTTGAGATGTTATTTCCAGAATTTTCCCATTCATTAGGAAGTGTAATGAAAAATTTGTAACAGAATAATGCAGTCCGTATGTCAAACTTTATAACTTTTAAGATGGACGATTTTGATCTATGCCTTTTATTTTGATTCAGGAGCATAATCAATCTTTGTTGATCACATTATTTAGTTGGATTAAACAAAGTCAATGCAATTGTTTGCCTCTCATTGCTGCTAGAAGGCTTTTGACCATTAAGAATCAAATTATGTTAATGACAATTTCAGGCTGAAGGATTAAGAGAGCATGAAGACTCTGAAGCTGATTTGCATTAACAATCTTCACAGTTTCTAAAAGGAAAGATTTAGTGGAAGAATTACGGCTGGCCAAGCTACCAGCTTGAAGAATGTGTCTTTTCCCCATTAAGTGTGAGCCTAACAATTAAATGAAGAGTAGCTAAGCTCAGCTTCTTCTATTAAGTACTTATGGTCCCCATTAATAAGGGACTTTTTTTTAGTCTTCATCTAATTCTTCTATTCCAGTGGCACATAGACTGAAACAAGAATGTCCTATTGCATTTCAAGAGATTGAACAAGCACATCTGCCAAATCTCCTTGACAACCAGTATGTCCTTTTCAAGATAAGGATATTCTGTGAAATGGAAAACAGATTAATCCTGGATCCACTTGATCGTATCTTCAGAACATTCAGCCAGCTACCCACATCACCAAATGTCTGATTCTTTTTTTAGTACTGACTAATTAAATCATGGATTTCAGAGGGAGTTAATTAGAGAAAAGAGAATAATTCTGTTATCAAGGTTGCATTCTAAAAGGGGCTTTAAAAGATTTAAATATGCTGGAACTTGGGCAGAATTTAGTATATGGTACAAAATGAGCCAGAATTCCTCTAACCTTTTAATTACTTGATGCTAAAAGGTTGTTGCAGTAAAAGAGACAGACACACAGAGAAACAAATACAGGTTGGGTTATATTTTCAAAAATTGCTAGGCTTCTAAAAAACCAGAGGATTTTCAGGATGTTAGAGATAATGGGAGTTAGCCTTCTAATCTGCTTATGACTTCAAAATTCCACTAAATTTCTGTTTAGGCATGTACTACTCTCTTAAAAGTCTATACCCTGAGGATGGACATGGCACATGAGAAAAATTTTCTGTCACTCTAGTCTTTCAGTTTTGATTGTAATTTGGCATTCTAGTAAAAATATGCTTTGTTGTGAAAGCTGAGAGATTTATTTTTTCTCAACTTGAAGAAGGATATCCTTGTTACCCAATGCTGTGGAAGCAAACGCAGTCCTAATTTCAGTATGATCAGTCCATTATGATATTTTCTTTATTTATAATTTAAGAAATAAAGCCAGCTTGGTATGAGAGAGTAGTCATGAGTACTTGGGAATTCTCACAAGCCACGACATTGGATGCTAATTTCTTCAGTAAATGTACAGCTTTATTTTCCCCCAAAAGCCAATCTCTCCTTTGCAAATTGGTTTCACTTTGGGGGTTAATGTGTTTCATTATTGCAAAAAATCCCGACCCCCCCAACCAAACAATCTATTGGAACTTTACTTCTTTACGAAACAGAAATTTCATAACAATATTAGAGAAGATATAGGTATGTTATTGGCTGTTCTACCTTCTTTTGGACAGGAGTTAGAGGCAGATTTTCCCTTCCATCGTTTTTAATTCTCTCCTGTTTTCTTTTGTCATGGCTGAATATTAAATACTTTCAATAAATGTAGAACACTTTTTTTTTTTTTCCAGCTTCTCATAGATATTAGCCAGAGTTGTCCTTTCAGTAGCTTTGGTAACTGGAAAGTGTGAGCTACTTCTGAAAATACAACTAGTGAGTTGTGTGGGTACTTTTTTTTTTTTTTTAAAAAAGAAGTGAAAAGTGTGTATGCTATTAAGATAATGTATCATGTTTACATCAAATATAGTGCCTATGTGAATACAGTATCTTTATTTTAATAATAGATATATCATCCTTGCCTCTTCATTATCCAGAATAAAACATGTATCAAGTAAATTAAAATGTGTTTTGTTTCCTGATGTCTACCTTTAAAATAAGAGCTAATATGATGCATTTTTAAATTGTGTAAAGTGATCACTTTTTTGTTATATTTTGCTTCTAAACTTAAGTTTTAAATCAATCTTCCTTGGCTTAACCTGTAAAAATTCCCGGATGTTTTTTACCTGATTGCATAGAAGCTAAGTAAAAGCAACAAAGGCCCTGAACCAAACCCAGTGGAGACCAGTGGAAATCTTCCTCCTGACATTTGTGAAAGTTGGACCAGTCCCTAAAGCAAGAGGATACAAAACTACTCTTTCTAGGGATAAGAAGCAGCATCACTGTGATCAGCATCATCAGGATGAAAGCAGTATTACAACAATTTCTTTATCTAACTTTTTGCCACTGGATGTGAATTCTGCTCTTTTTGTTTGTTTCTATTTCTGACTCTTCTGTATTTAAAGCCTGCATTAGTTGCTTGTGTTCATACTGTTTTCAACAGTATAACAGATACTAAGACAGGAAGACAGTCAATATCAGCATGAACAAGAGTTCCACCTTCCATATTGGTATCTCAAATCTATGTATATTGTTAAAAATAATTTTTTTCTCTCTTTAGGCAGGAATTTTCAGCATGAATGCATGTGAAGAGGGGTTTGCTACTGGTGGCAGGGATGGCTGTGTTCGCTTGTGGGACTTAAATTTTAAACCAATTACTGTGATTGATCTCAGGGAAACAGACCAGGGATATAAAGGTAAAAAGAAGTTTTCACTTTTCACATACCAATAATGTAGGAAATTTACCAGTGTTGTGAACAAGAAAAGATTTTAAAAAGTTGTTTCATGTTTGTACTGTGAACTATTTGCTAGAAAAGAAATTTGATTCTGTCCGCTAGTATGAAGGCCATGTAGTCCTTCAAAGTTACTGTAAAACTTACTATGAAGTTGTCGACTCAATTTAAATTTTTTGGTTTTTAAACCAATAATATGAACATCTTTTCTATAGCACAGCAGTTTTTAACAAGGAACAGTAACTGAGAGAACTTAGAAGAGACAGCACGATCTAACATGTAAAACAGTGGAGTACAGAAATTGTATTTGCTAGTTATCCAAATTTTCATAAAAACTATTTGAAGTAATCTACAGTTCCGTAGTACTTAGAACGCTGCTTACATACACCTATGACTTCAGTTACAGCTTGTATCATGCTAAAATTTTAGATCTAGTGGTCTATAGCGTGTTTTGTCAGTGTTCTCGATGTTGATGCTGTGGTGATCAAAGAAAAGAATACAAACGTATGCTGAAGCATTAATGTAACTTACAATATTGCTCTTTGCCCCCAGTCACTTTGTTGTTTTCTAATACCTTGCCAGGAATTTGACAGTGTGGTAGAATATCTAATGGCAATCAGATATTGAGGGTCAATAAGTGATTACAAGTTAAATCTTTGTATTCTCTAATTGACTTGTCATTCCCACCAAGATTGAGAACTATTGCAACAAGATGGAATACCCTATTAAAATACCCATTTTAAAAACCCTGTGGTACAGTGACTCTGTTTTAAATCTAAGTTTACTCAGCTGCCGTTTCTCATCTGTTTCATGTAGTTGAAAGCTGTGTTTCATTCAGTTTCATTCTTTCAAGCTTGTTCCCCTCTCCAGATTGTCTCCTTTACTTTTAATGGAACAGACTCTTGCCATGAACTCTTTTGGTTCTTGTTGATGACTTAGGTGAACTCCATCCTCATATTTTTGACTTGTCAAATGCCCATGACAGAGCTAATAGCTTTCTAAAAATCCTCTCTTTAACAATTTCAGTTTCCTGAATCTCTTCCCTTCGATCTTTTTTTCTTATTGTATCCTTTTGAGAATTGCCTTTATGACTTGTCCTTCCACTCCTTTTCTTAATTGCATTTTCTACTGCTCCTATACCTCAGCTCTTGGAAATTTTAACTGTGAACATGAACTCAAGTTCTTTATCCCTGGGAATGGCTCACAGAACAGTTACTTGACTGTAGATATATCTCCAAGTAGTCAAATTGTTTTTCAAAATATCTCCCTCCACCATAAGAAGTTCCAAATTACTAAACCAGATATTTTAGTCATCCTGCATCAAAGATTCTGGCTGGTTGTTTATTTTTTAATCACTATAGACAGTATAGCTGTATAATGTATAGATTATAAGGCTAGATTGTAAGGTGGTTATATTCAGCAGTGCAGCACAATAGGAACAAATCTGAAATGCAGAACAGTTGGTGTGGAGGATTAGAGTAGCGCAACACATACACATTCTGAGGTGTGTTTGAGGGGCATTAGCTCTAGTCTTGTTCAGGGGACTGAACATTGCATTGCAGTTTGAGTTTTCAGTTCTGTTTCATATGGGGGGAGTCTTATTTGTGCATTTGAAAGCTGTCTTGTAATGCAAAGCATGACAAATAGGCACGATCAGGAGCTTTGCTTTGAAAGCTAGCTGTGTCAGAATTAAAACATCAGTGCAGATGCACCAGACTTGGCCTGCTAACCCACCCATTCACTGTTTTTCAGTCTTGCATTTTTTTTCCAATGTAAATCTAATAACATAAGGCTCTTTTCCCTCTACATAGTTAAAAATATTTTTCAGAAGCACATCGACTCTTGCCATTACAATATTCCTTTCTTTCATCTTACAGATATAATTTTAATATTAATATATGAATATAACATACTAATCCGGAGTAGTTTTTCAAAGATCATTCTTCAGCTACTCTCCACAGGAGTCAGTGTTTAAGCAAAGTGAATTAAGTTAGACATTACTACCATCTAGTTATCTACACCTGAAATTGGCGAAATTGAGTTGCACTGTCAGAATGTAATAAATACAGCCTTTTTAAAGAGGTGAATATTCTACAATTGGGCACCAAATACTGGGTTCTCAGTGTACAACTGTCCTAACTTCTGTGTTATTCCCAACCTGATCTACAAGTGCAGTCCTTAAGTGCTCACCTCCACTGTAAGGCTGGAAATTAATTCAGTTGTTGAAAATGCTTGTTAAATTCCATCATAAACCCTTTTCATCTCTCTATATGTTGTTTCAGTTTGATTTATTTTTATTTTCTATTTAGTGAGAAAAATAATTTGAGATACTGTTAAGATGTTACAAAGATATGCTTTAGGGGGAGCACCTCAGAAACAATCTGGGGAGAATTGGGCTCTTTAACTGTCTTGCATATAATGCATGTTCCACTGATGCTTCTGTCATGTAATTTAGCTTTGTCTAGCTAGTATTAAAGTCTATGGTTTGATCAGAAATTATAATTTATATTGTCTGCTACCTTCAAATTGAAAGACATTAAATGCGTAATTTCAGATGCAAACACCTTCCTCTTCCTCTGTCAGAAATCTTGTAATACGAGAGTTGACTATGTGTCCTTTATTAAAATAAGGCTCATATTTTAGTTTAGAATTTTTGCAATGCTAAGTTTGAGGTTAATGTTCCAAGAGCAGTATGTGTTGTATGGAATAGATAAGTGGAGTAAATGGAGGAATAAGAGAAGGTATATGGACACTTTTTGACATTTTCTTGCTTTTATGTTTTGTCATGTGCTGTGTTACCTTTGTTGCACAAATTCTCAGGATGTATCTCTCAGTAACAATCTCTTCTACAGGTCTGTCTGTAAGAAGTGTTTGCTGGAGAGGAGACCATATACTCGTCGGGACACAAGATAGTGAAATATTTGAAATTGTGGTGCATGAGCGTAATAAGCCTTTCCTGATAATGCAGGGGCACTGTGAAGGAGAGCTGTGGGCTTTGGCTGTCCATCCTACAAAACCGCTAGCAATGACTGGAAGTGATGATCGATCAGTCAGGTTGAATCATTTGTTTGTTTAACTGTGTGCAGTTTTATGTGAACAGCTCATTCTGTAGATAACCTAATTGAAATACATTTTAAAGGTATTAAAATGTGGCATTGAAGTTCTTCTGAACCAGTTATGCATCAAATTAGGGCTCTCCAGTAATAATAGTGGAAATGCATATTTCACAAAAATGAAATGTACAGAATTTGAACAAATGTCATTTAGCGTAACATTAAGCACTCATACACAAGTATCCTGTAAGTGTTTCCTTTTCAACAGTTAAGTTAGGCATTCACAGGTTGCAATGAAAAAAATTGTAAAAACCCTTATAATTTTCACACTTACCATACTCACTTTCTCACATGCTGCGAATTAACTTTTAACTCATGAGTTTCATCTAACTTAATGCGTGCATAGGAAATAGAATCTGTATTCTGGGAAAACCCAGTAAATTACTCCCTTTTACAAGTTCATCCTTTTTTTGTGAAAAAAAGTATTTTCTGTTCTTTCGTAGAAATTAAGTGGGTTGGCATTTTTGTTAAATATCTTAAGTGTAATGTTAATCAATTATGAATACAGAAATAATGCTCTAGAATTCCAGATATATGTTGTAAATTATGTTTTTTACATTTATGTTGTAGTAAAAACTTACATGATATAATACTATCTAGTTATAGCTAAGAAGTTATGGGTAATGACTTGTTAATAAGAAAGAATATGTTTACTGAGCAAAGTCTTTAATTGTTCATTACTGTTCTTGGCTAAAATGATGAGCAAAATAGTGGAATTTTCAGAGTGGTCTAAAATTATATATTGCAATATGTCATTCTCTTTATATTCATAAAGTCAAACAAAATTAATCTCTTCCTGCATTTTCTCATTAGATATTTTCTTGCTCTTTTAAATAAATAAATATTCTTTGCTGTATGCAAAATTCAGACTTTTTCTTAGATTTTCCTTATGGAAGATAATTTTAAAATAGCACACTATTGTGTCCAGCATTTTTCAGAAATTGCAGGTTTCATGCTATCTCTGACATAGCTACAAACCACTCCTCACGTTTGCAATTATTACTTTATTTTAGAATTTGGAGTTTAATAGACCATGCTCTGATTGCCCGGTGTAACATGGAGGAACCGATTCGCTGTGCCGCGGTTAGTACTGATGGAATCCATCTCGCTCTTGGAATGAAGGATGGCTCTTTCACTGTGCTTCGAGTTAGGTATGTTACAAAACTGAAAAATAGATACCTTATTAACTCTTTCAAGCATGTTATCTAATTGCTTTTATAAATTGTACGTATATTGACACTGTAGTGACCATACATGAGAAGATCACTTACATTTCTGTTCTAAATTATTAATCTTGAGGGTGCTGAGATTTTTTTAAATATGTGTGCTACATGTGTTCATGTTGTGTTGCTACAGAACATTTGAAAAAATATATTGGTCTATTTGCAAAGAATGGCAGTGTTCTAGGAAGCGTTTTACTTCAGGTTTTAGCTTTATTAATTATTCTTGTATTACCAAGACATAAATTTTCCTTACTTCCTAAATTGCTTCAATGTGTTGAAACGCTGCTGTCAGCAGTGCTGCCTTTGTTGCTGTGATGTTTTAAAGGGAAAATGAGATCTATGTCTCATGTCAGTAAGTTTTCTTCCCTGAGTAAATAAAGATCTGGTAATCTTCTTGATTAATATTTTTTTGTGTACCCAGCTTGAACAGTTCATTTTGTTTGCTTTCCCTCAGCCTGGTGCAGCAACTCTTTGTGTCACTGTTCCCTTCTCTTTTTTTTTTTTTTTTTTGGCCATGAAGCCCTACCCAGCTCTAAAAATAGCAGTATTGTGTTTCCATATGTGATGGTGAAGTTCGTTTCATCATTTCAGTTTTGTCCATGTTTTTAAAACTGGGAACTTGACAGTATGATAAGGCTTTTCTATACTTATGACATGCTTTCTTTCATACTACAGAGATATGACTGAGGTTGTTCATATCAAAGACAGGAAAGAAGCTATTCATGAGCTGAAATATTCACCGGATGGGAATTTCCTAGCTGTTGGTTCCAATGATAGCTCTGTGGATATATATGGTGTTGTTCAGCGATACAAGAAAGTTGGGGAATGTATTGGATCTTTAAGTTTCATCACCCATATGGATTGGTCTTCAGACAGTAAATACTTACAGACCAATGATGGCAATGGGAAGAGACTTTTTTACAGAATGCCAAGTAAGATTCTAAGTCGCCTTTATGATATTTGTTACGTATTACTGGAAGAATGTATCGTAGTTTTGTAAATACAGACCCTGGTTCAAAGCACTGGGTTACAGAGAAATTTTTTCCAAGTTCGTATAAGTATTTACTATATTTGAATAAGTACATGATTTTCCAGCAGTGTTACTTACTTTTATTCTTAATATGTTTACTCTTCTTTATAATGCATCTTTTCATGGTAGCTGGCTTATAATTTATTTTATTTCTCTAAAATTTTGCCCCACTTTTTGAGAAAAATTCAATTTTGCAATAGCTTACTATCATAGCTTTGTACTTACTGAGCTTGGACATTAAATGGATTATCATTGCTTGAGCTGTATGTTTTTTAAAATGTGTGGAAAAATCAGTATGTTGTGTCTTGTAAGAGTCATCTTATTTTCTAGAACTATGCAGCAGAACTGAAGAATTTAACTTAAAAGAGCTTTTACACTGATAAATTTGAAATAGATAGAAACAGTTGGAGTGCAGATGAATTGGAACTAATGGGATTAGGTAACTGCAGAGAAAGTAAGAGTGCCTGATTAAAGGATGCCAGAATTTCAGGAATTACTGGAAACCAAAGAAATATCGAAGCTGTGATACATATATCATTGAATCATGAAACTTTCAAAATGAATAAAAATACCAAAATGAAATTTAGCTGGGCATTCTACTGATAACACAAGTTCAAATGTGTCTTTTGTCTTTTATGGCAGGTGACTATTAAAGAAAATTAGTATGTTACATAATAGTAAAATACAGTTTTCAGATTCAGAGTTTGTGACAACCTCTGTATTGTAAATATTTTCAAGACAACACTGTCTTGAAAACGTGACTGAACTTTTCTAGAATTGAAACAGTTTTCATCAAGACAATTCCCTCCGCAGAGGACATATGCAGATAGCATGTATTTCTTATAGCTTCAAATTTAAGTAGTCCTGATTACAGTCAAGGGCAGTGTTTGTCATGAGGTTTGACTTGTTTCTCCTCTATGTGTACCCTCTTTACACAATATAATTCTATATTTTTCCCACTCATCGTATTTGTAGTAGCTATTATCATCACCACTTACTATATTGTCCCTACATTTGTTATACAATATTTATACTTTGCACTATACATTATTCACAGTTCCATGGAGTTTTTTTTGAATTTCATTTCATAGAATGAATCTAATTCATTCTATGCACAAGTTTGATCTTGTGCACTAAATGAGACAGAAGATAACATAAGAAAAGATAGAATTTAATTAGACTGTAACAAATACACACAGACAGGAGGAGCAGTCTGAAGTTCCATAGGCAGATTTCACCCTGGAGTTTCTTGATATATTAGAATGTGAAAGGTAGTTTATGAAGAAAATTTAGCAAAGTTAGTGTAATTATAGGAACTTCTTGAATATTTCAAAATAATTATCAGAATTGTGTAATACTTGAAATTCCACTATAAATGAGTAAGGAACTTACAGTTGCCTAATACAAGATCTGTAGGACTTAGTCATGGATATAACCAGTATTTTGTAGTCATTTTTTTAATGTGGATTAGCGATTGAAAGAGATTACAAGGTAATCCTTGTCAAATGGTGTAGTTCATCAGCACTGAAGGATCTCCCAACAGGACACTTGAGTTCCTTTTTTTTTTTTTTTTTTTTTTTTTTTAATTAAGCCTTTCTGATTTATTTGCCTTTTTGCTTTATCTTTCTCGATGGCTGCTCTTTGCTCTGTTTATTCCAGTCCACTTGAGTTCTCCCTTGACTATCCTTCTGTTGAAAACTTACCTCCTTACAGTAGCTGAGGCTGGTCCCCCCCCTACATCCTGTCCCATCCCATCCCCTCCCACTAGCCAGAATCCTATCAACAATAAGACAGGAAAAAAACCCAGCCTGCTTGCTTTCAGTTTTGTTACCACTGTAGACTGAGAGGTGAATTGTTGGCAGTGTCCTGCCCAGGTTCTGCAGTTGCACACTCAGTCTGACTCACAACTTTTACATTCACTTGTGTTGTTCTTGTATTGCTCCTGCACTTTGCTTCTGGCTGTTTTTGAAGATGCAGTATTTATTAAACGGTCCTTTGGTTTGACTCGGTACTTAAGCTCTTACATGAAACTTCGTGGGACTGGGACAATCTTATTACAGATAGACCTGATAAGAAATAATTTAACAAAGATCTAAGCATAAAATGTTGGTATTTTAAGTAATTGACAGTGGCCAAATCTAAATGAGTTCCTCAGTTTTTGCTCTAAATAATCCAGGTTTGTAGAATAGTTCAGCAACAGAATTTTTCCGAACTTTATCTTAGAATGGCTACATGTATTTTTTGATAAACATTTAAAAATAACACAGCCTCAAGCAAATATCAAGAAATAATAAAACCTGTAAAGTACCAAACCAGTGATCTGTTACGTAGTCTTGAGAAGCCTTACTGCTGATACTGTTGGTCATAATAGAGAACATTAGATCAGGACAGTTGTAGAAATCAGTTTTTAATTCCATCTCACTTGGATTTAATTTCTGGAGAATTTTAAAAAACCTTACATTCTTTAAAATTGCATAACTAAATATTGAAAAATAGCTCTTTATTTTTGTTCTTAGGTGGAAAAGAAGTAACAAACAAGGAGGAATTAAAAGGCGTTCAATGGGCATCATGGACATGTGTCTCTGGCCTTGAAGTTAATGGCATCTGGCCTAAATATTCAGATATAAATGATATAAATTCAGTGGATGCAAATTTTATCGGGCAAGTTATGGTTACAGCTGATGATTATGGAATAGTAAAGCTCTTTCGATACCCATGTCTAAGAAAAGGTAGTATCTTTAAGTTCAATTGTAAATGTGTATTTTGGAATTTTGGTTATTCAAGAAAAAGGTTTTAGAAAACGGGTTTTGAAAATTATATGAATGGGCAATATTTATTCTTAGAAGTTTAGTTTGAGCTCAGAGGTAGAAAACAATAACAAGCTGGTGTATTGACAACTGTATTAGTATTTTATTTGCATTATGAATAGGGAAGCCAAAGGTTTTACACATACTTTATTTTGTGGAATAGTTATCTTTTTTTTTTTTTTAATAGAATTTTTTGAGGTGATGCAATATCTTCCCTTTTATGAGATACATATCTTCAAGTATCTCACCTTGGTCTTCAAGTAGTTTTCTTCTTTCCTCTGGATCTGTGATGGAGATTTGGACTATGAGTTAGAAAAAATGACTTTACTAAATGATTAAAGGCAATAAATAAGTGAACAGCAAATTGGTCCTTTAGTCAGAGTGTGCCACTCTATGTTACTTGAAGGTTAAAAACTTTTCCAACACATTTTTCCTCAAAATTTTACTAGCAATAAGGACAAATCTTGTGTGAAATTTTAAAAACTTGAAACCTAAATCCAAGGTATATAATTTTCAACTTTACCATTCAGGACTGAGTGAACAGGGAGAGATGTTTAGCTTTTTAGATGAGGAAGGCTTTATTTTTTCAGAGATGTGTGAAGAACTCCATTATGGACATCTTTCAAGTTGAATAGATTATCAATAGCAAAGATCTCTGTCTTAAAGCTGATAACATGGTGATGATCAGAGGAAGCCTATGAAATGTTCCTTAGCTTTTAAACCTAAAAAGTTTGCTTGGGGACTAGCTTAAATCTCTAAGTTTTGAAAGGGGAAACAAAAAGTTGCACTGTTGCATAATTGCAGTTTGCAGCATTACATGTTTAACACTGGCTACAGTGTCATGATCTTTGTGATGGGTCTTAAGTTATTTCTTCAAGCAATATGTGCTTAAAGAAATGATTTTTTTTTTTTTTTTAAATGACTGATATTCTACTATAGGTTTTTCCAACTGTTTTTGTAAAAGGATATTAAAGAACATTTCATTTCAATCTTTCTAGTTTTATTTTTAAAGTGTTAAGGGTTTTATTGATACCTGAGGTAATCCAAAAATATATTATTGAAAACAGTCTTCTGTCCATTTGAAGAAGACTGAAATTGTTCCTTTTTTATACCCTGTTTTGCACTAGAATTATGAAACCAAAGAAAAGGCATAAGAATCTGTGTAATGGAGTGCTGTTAGTAACTACTTCTTAGTAATTGATCCAGTGATTGTGTTGTAATTATGTAGTAGTCAGTGAAAACATTAACTTGATCTAGTTCTACTTCTAGAGGTGTGAGAATATGAATTGCTAGAAGTGCTTAACACTCAAATTGCACGAACAGTGGGAACCAGTGCTGTGAGCATACATAGGGGGGTGTTTTCACAGAGCTAAATATACGTCATTTAACATTTAAATAACTGTATCTTTTAATTGTAGAAATAATAGCCAAAATCTTGGTTTGTAAAAATAAAATAAAAATAATAAATTTAAAAAAAACCCCTTCCTTTATTACATCTCATGCAGCATTATCATATGTCTTATCTCTTTGTGTTTGACTTGTTAAAGGTGGTATATCCTGGAATCCAAATAAAAAAATTTATCTTAAAGACAGACTAAAATTTGGGAATGCTGTAAAACCTAACTGCTATTAATGAAAATATCTTAATTAAACTATTACTTTTTATAAGGGTTCCTTGATACTTTTTCTGAAACTGCTTCTGAAACATTTATTCAACATATACTGAAAGAGATTTTTATTCTTGTCCTAGGAGCAAAGTTTAAAAAATATCTTGGTCATTCTGCTCATGTGACAAATGTCAGATGGTCGCATGATCACCAGTGGGTTGTTTCCATTGGGGGAGCTGATCATTCTGTCTTTCAGTGGAAATTTGTCCCTGACCGGAAGTTGAAGGATTCTCTTCATATAGCACCTCAAGGTAAGTCATTTATTAAAAAAAAACAAAGGCTGGGAGGAGTTGAGGCTGTACGAGGAGTAAAAGTCTTTGGTGCAAGTATAGAAATAAATATTCAGAATTGTCGGTCTGTGCAAAATTGTTCTTTAATGTTGCATAGAGTGAGGGATAAATTAATTAGGATATGAATCCCCTTGTGTTCTAGCTGATCATCAAAGGTTAGAGAGGGTGGGCGTGGATGGTCTTGTCTCTTAATAGATATACCAATTATGGCTGTGACACCAGATGCATGAACAGCCATGTGCTGTAGGTCTGACACTGGATGCATGAACAGCCTGTCTGCTGTAGGTCCAGTCACATTCAAAATAGGCAGTCAGGTTCATGAATAGTACCGTTTGTTCTTATGCAACATATACAGATGCTGTACGATTGTCTACAATAAATGCACTATACTGCAGAATAGCTGTATAGCTCTACAAACAAATCATTTGTCTGTAGATTGCAATAAGCTAAATTTCCCAGATAGGCACTCAGCATAGCTGAGGTCACAAATCTTACCAAAAGGCATCCCTTCTGGGGGCAGGGGGTGAGGAGGACAAACCTGTTGATCTGTCCCTGCAATTTGGTGTCAAGTTCTTGCCCTTCCCCAAGTTACGTATGAAAACTGTGCCATGTGTGTTGGTGGGACTGTGGTCAAGCCACTATTCCTTCAGTAGTTGCACAAAACTTTTCCTGGTATAACCTCTGAGCAGTTGCCCAAAACATTTCTTGTGAAAAGTGGAAGAACAGGATTGCGTGGACTTCACCTTGCTTCATGTTCTTCCCTGGTGCCATGGCAACACAAACCACCGACTCTTCACCCCAGTGCTGCATCTGCTCTGGGTACCATGTGTTCAGCAATACTGGGCTTTGCAATTTTCCACTGTTTTGTGTTTCCAACATTTAAACTTTGCAGCTGCCTGAAGTACCTGATGGAGTTGCTAATACTTGCCTGTACTGTGTATGCTCAGTCTAGCAAGACTGTGAAAAAAAATTCATCATTGTGTGCCCTGTGCAGAGGGAAAATTTAAAAGTTCAGATCATACATACAAATTTATGAATTCTGTACGGACCACCGGTTACTAAATTGACAACAACTGGATGCCCAGATTTCACTGGAATATAAGATGTATATATTTCCCACTGACTGAAAAAGAGGAAATATAATCCCTGTTTTTAAAGAAGAAAGACCAGGGGAACTACACGCCAGTCAGTCTCACCTGTGTGCCCAGCAAGGTCATGGAGTGGATCTTCCTGAAAACTATGCTAGGGCACATGGAAAATAAGGAGTTGACTGGTGACAGCCAACATGGCTTCACTAAGGGCAAATCATGTCTGAGAAATTTGGTGGCCTTCTATGATGGGGTTACAGCATTGGTGGATAAGGGAAGAGCAACTGACATTATCTACCAGGACTTGTGCAAAGCATTTGACACTGTCCCACACGACATCCTTGTCTCTAAGCTGATGACACATGGACTTGATGGATGGACCAATCAGTCCAAGCAGAGAGCAGTGAGGAGTGGCGTTCCTCAGGAGTCAGTATTAGGACTGGTGCTGCTTAACGTCTCTGCAGACGACATGGAAAGTGGAACTGAGTGCACCCTCAGCAAGTCTGATGACAACACCCAGCTGTGTGGTGTGGTTGACACACTGGAGGGAAGGGATGTGCCATCCAAGGGACCTGGACAGGCTGGAGAGGTGGACCTGTGCAAACCTCATGAAGTTCAACAAGGTCAAGTGCAAGGTCCTCCATGGGTCGAGGCAATCCCAAGCACTAATACAGGCTGGGCAACGAGTGGATGGAGAGCAGCCCTGTGGAGAAGGACTTGAGGGTATCAGTAGATGGAAAACTGCCTATGAGCCAGAAATGTGCGCTCACAGCCCAGAAAGCCAACTGTGTCCTGAGCTGCATCAAGAGAAGTGTGGTCAGCAGGTTGAGAGAGATGATTCTCCCCCCTCTTCTGCTCTTGTGAGACCTTGCCTGGAGTACTGTGCCCAGTTCTGGGGCTTCCAGCATAAGAAGTACATGGACCTACTCAAGCAGGTCCCAAGGAGGCCACAAAAATGGTCAGGGGGCTGGAGCACCTCCCCTGTGAGGACAGGCTGAGAGAGTTGGGGTTGTTAAGCCTGAAGAAAAGAAGGCTTTGGGAAGACCTTATAGCAGCCTTCTAGTACTTAGTGGCCTACAGAAAAGCTGGGGAGGGACTCTTTATCAGGGAGTGTAGGGATAGGACAAAGGGTAATGGCTTTAAACTGAAAGAGGGTAGGTTTAGATTAGATATAAGGAAGAAATTCTTGACTGTGAGGATGGTGAAGCACTGGAAGAGGTTGCCCAGAGAAGCTGTGGCTGCCCCCTCCCTGGCAGCGTTCCAGGCCAGGTTGGACGGCGCTTTGAGCAACTTGGTCTAGTGGAAGGTGTCCCTGCTCATGGCAGTGGGGTTGGAACTACATGATCATTAAGGCCCCTTCCAACCCAAACCATTCCATGATTCTATGCAGCAATTTTTCTCATGACTGAGTTTCCCAAAATCAAACAATTGAGTGCCTGACTTGGAAGTTACTAAAGGAATTTAGAGCCCTTCAGGGAAATAAATATATAGACTTAAAATTAAGTATGCTGTTTCACCCCTTAATTGCTGAGATGAGATGAAGCTGTATCACGATGGACCCAGCTAATAGATAAATTAATGATGATTCAGTGCTGGCCTTGTCAGTGCCAAATGCAGAATGAAGCAATAGTTCTCTTCATCTCCTTGATGAAACCTCCAAAAGCCTTGAAGTGGTTTGGTCCCTCATGGTATGAATGAATTTTCAACTAATTATTTCACACGACACAAATTTTTCATTAGCTACTGTTTCACAAGATACATTTTCAATACATTGTTTTGATTAGATTTCTTATTTTTGGCTATCTGACAGTATGTACAACATGTATCTATTCTGTCACACTATTGATAATTGACCTGTTAATGGCTTTTCTAACTCTGTAATCTGCTACCTTCATGGCTAGCAATATTGTTTTTCTCTAGATAATTGATAAAAATGTTAAGTAGTATAGCTCCAAAGATTGCTCTCCATTGCATATTTCTAGAAACTTTTCTTATTGAGTGGTGATTCTCTCTTTACAATTACATTTTGAGATATTTTAAAACTCATTTGTGTTCTAGACTAATTTTGTGTCTGATTTCTTAATGAAAAATTATGGAATATTTAATCAAAGGTTGCAGAAAGATCCAAATATATTACTTATTAGCCAGGACGTTCTTTTCAGTTTCTGTTGGAATGAAATTCTGTGCTACAACATTATCTGGCTTTCCCCAGATGTAAAACAGAAATATTAAATGACTACTCTTTTTCTTCACAGTCGCTGAGAATTTTACCACTTCATTCCTATATCTTATTTTTTCTTTCCTAATCTACCAGAAGAATTGTTCCTTGCATCAACAGCTCACCTAACCATGAGTTTCTCTTTGGAGCCCTTTACTTCTCTTGTTAGTTTTCTGCAAGTCTTAGTTTCTGCTATATATTTATTACTTCATTCTCTTCTTCCTTTCCTCTTAACATTAATTTATGAAATAATTTTAATGAATAAAAACTAACTTGCTCACAAAAATAAACAACATCCAAATATTTACATTTGGCTTATTTCTACTGCATCAGCAGAATTGATCCTGTCAGGCCGTCAATTATTAGTAGTTTCTGTTATAGTTAATATAAGCATTGATTATCAGATCAGACACCTTAAGCAGTTACTTCAAATACTTTCTGGTCTGTAATTTAGGTTGCTTCATTTCCTGTTTGTGTTTTCTTGGTGGCAGAGAGTCTGGTTGATTCTAATAGTGATGAATCAGATTCAGATCAATCTGATGTTCCAGAGCTGGACTCTGAAATTGAACAAGAGACACAGATCACCTATCGTCGACAGGTAAAGATTTTAGTTTTGATGGCAGTTGGAATACTTCTCCGGGTTTAAGTTGGTCTTTTATGAAGACCTGTTGAAATCTGAAAAGTGGGGAGATTGAGTGCTGAGCAGGAACTGAACAAAACCCTTAGAATTGTTATTATCTGATGCATTAAAAATATTAAGATGCAAAAAACATGATTACATGTATTCATAGCATGTTCTATTAGAGTTTTGGTTGTAATGTGAAAACAAGTTATACTATACAATAACCAGCTACAATTATTGGTAATTTTTTTCAGTGATGTCAGTATAACATTTTTGTGGGTGATAACTGTAGCTGAATTCTCAGAAATGTGCTTTTTTTTTGAATCTCTTAATTTATAAGTGTCCTTTTTCTTAAAGGTTTACAAAGAAGATCTACCTCAACTTAAAGAGCAATGCAAAGAAAAAAGGAAAAGTGCAGCTTCAAAGAGACGAGAGCGAGCTCCAGGAAACAGTATAAGATTACATTTTGTTCATGGGTATGAAAACTAGGATTCTTTAAAATATACAAGCAGGCTGTTTGTGTTTTATAGATTGGTGTTTATCATTTAATAATCTGATGAAAGACTTCGAGGTCAGTTGCTTTATGGTTTACTGGTTTTATTTCTATAAAAATAAATTTACACTAAATTAATAGAAAGCTTTGATGCCAAGCTAGACTAATTGTGAACACGAATTCTAAAGTGAATTTTCACTGAAGCTTTAACTGATAGTCATTATTTGAATAGAGGTGACTAAATATAATATTTGGCTATCACCTGTATTTTTCAGGATCTGAAAAGTAATAGTTCTCTTCAGTATATTATTTTGGAAGCTACAACAGAAGCTTGGTGTAGTTGAAGATAACTGGGTTCTGTACTAAGTGGTGTTTCTATTGGTGTTTTATTAAAAAAAAAAAAAAAGTATAAACTGTACCTAATCTGAAAATATTTACATGTTTATCTGTTTAGGAATTAAATTTAATCCTTAATAGGTCCTGTGAGTATGCTAAAATTCAGTTTCATTCTCTTTTTGGTGCTAATTTGAGTAACAAAAAGACTTTCAGATGCATCCTTGAAATCTTACAATTTTGTCTTTAGTATTGGTATTCTCCCATATCTCTTCATAAGTGAAGACTTTTTCATCAGAACAAAGATGTGGTGTTTTAAAGCAAACTGGCAGTATATATTAGTACATTAGAATAATGATCAGAGATACAAATTCCCTTGATACAAAGAAAACCAAAGCCTTTATTAAATTAAGGCTTTGGAAATCAGGTGATACTGTTTTTCTTTTCAAAAGATACCTCTTTGCAGGAACACAGCTTCTTTTTAGAGATAACTAAATGCACAGATAAGTTACTGTCTGTCTTTATAATGACACTTAAACAATTTTAGAAGAGCTGCACATGGAATGCTTAATAAATTAATTTGCTAAGAACAGTTAATCATTCAACTCAGCAATTTTGTCTGTAGAAGACATGGAGTCTGAGGAATAGCTTTGGAAATAATGACAACTGGGAATCTTGGTGCAGAGTTGGGTTTTTATATCTATTTTTGATGCTCCAGAGTTCTCAGTTGAAGATTTTTGTGTCTGTAGAAAATGCATTAAGGTGGGTAGCTGTATGCAGTGTTTTAAAATTTGGTCTAGGAGTCAAACCAAATGATCCTGAAGAAGATGTAGCACAAGTAAGGGCCCTGGATCTTTGGGATTATTGTTATTTCCTTCACAACAGAAGTGAAGCTTGACCAGAATATCCAGGAATGACCAGAAGTAGAATGTCCAGTTGAGTTCTGTCTGGTTACCCAATGGGCATCAAGGAAACTAATGAAGAATCCATGCTGAACAACAGATTTTTCTCAATGTCCAGGCTGTTAACTTTAAAGTGACCCACATCCAAGTGAGTAATAGGCATATTCTCTGATTCAGGAAGTCTGCTTTGCTTCATCTTTCTTTAGCTGCAATGGAAATGTCTTGGATGTTCCTTGAAAGTGTAAAAAGTGGTGCTTTTTTGAACTAGGGGAATAGGAAGCTCTTTTTCCTTTCTTTGTTTTTGAGCACGTTGGTTTTTGTGTTTTGAATTTGTCAATTGCCTTGAAAGATGAACTTTTAAAAATCTCTTCATATCCTGTAAGAAATCTTTTAAATCTCTGATTACTTCCTGTTTTGGAAGGGGATAAAAACAATAATGTTGTTTATGTGAGCCAGCTGCTGACTAGTATGGATAAGAAAGCAAATTCTGTTAACAGGTTAACTTTTTAAATGCATCTTTCTCTAAGAGATATGATGCAATCATGATCAGAAACATGTTATTGAAGTTGTGTGTACTAGTTTGGCCTCGTTTTGACTATTCCTGTATTTTCTTTCTGCCATGTCTTTGACAGTGGTGGTGGTTCAGAAATAAAAAGACTACATCTTTTGAGATATTCAGAGGACCTCCTTTCTCAGACTCAATGCTTATAATACCTTTTGCTGGCAGGGAATAAGGATGCAAATATAATACTTAGGTCCTGTATTCTCTCAAAGCTATGCTGCTGATCTCTCAAGAATTATCTTTTTTTTTTTTTTTTTTTTTGTTTGAGTTTCAGATATTCACTGAACTGACCTTATCATAAGATGAAATTGGTTACACTTTCAAGATGACATGGGATTTCTCATGCTCTGAAATGAGTCTTATGACACCTTGTATGGATTCCTACCAGAGGGCTATAAATACCTGCAAATAACATCTGAAGGGAGTAGACTATGAGGGAGTCCTGTTGAGAAAACACTACTGCCATGCAAAAGTCTTTGTTTGTTTGTTTGTTGGGTTTTTTGACATATCTCTACCTCCATGCTAAAGACTCTGACCTCAACCATGTTTATTTTGACATTTGGTTCTTCTGAGGATAGAGTTTTCACTACATTTGGAAATTTCACACATATACATTGAGGAGCAACATGAAATTATGAAACTCTTACAGCATTAGACAAACTATAGACATTGACTCTTTTTCCAGAGAGGACACTACTTGTGAAGTTGCCCCTTAGTTGGCTATACAGGTGTAACTTTCAACTGTGGGTGGGATCCAGCTTCAGGTTAAAGAATTTACAATTGTCTGCCTAAAAATAGGTGGTTTTATTTGTGTATCTAAACTTCCATCACAGTCAGTGGAGATGCAGGTGGTAGTCAGTGAAGCATAAGGAGGGATTACGCTTGAGTAAAATTAAATGCTGACTGGTTGATGAGCTGAGTAGCCCTGCAGGTTCCATTGACTAGAACACTGCTGATTAAAATGTAGGTGTTAGTATATCTAACACACATGGGAACACCTACATTTATGCTCTTCATGACCTTGGTAATGGCAGAACGTTTTTTCTACATAGCATTGAGGAAGCTATCTTTTCTTCTGAAAGTTACTGTCATATTAACTTGAATCTGTCTTGGATTAACAGTTTGATTAGCTGTTGTTGGAGACCACTTGAAAACATAAAGTGCTGCAGAATGCAGTATTAATTTTATTGTGCCTTGTTATATATTACTCAGTAGCTATGATGCAGAGCTTGCTTTCATTATTATTTTTTCTGGTTGCTAATCAAGATGCCCTGTAAATTATTTCTGTGGCTTGTTTTCTGCATGCAAAGAATTGTTTCTCTTCATGCTTTTTCTGAGATTAGCTAATGATCTCAGTTTAAATTGTTTTAGTAATATGGAGATGTAGGTATTTTGGAACTGTGCAGCATATTATTGGGAGTTATCTTCTATACTGAAACACGTTTCTTTTCATCTCTGTTTGGACTGCTTGGCCCATCACTTTATCCTTCCAGAGAGAAGTACCTATATAGTCAGGGAGTTAGTAGACTGGCACATGCAAAAACCAGATGCGTTTAACTGGGTTACAGAATGTCTTTGTTTGCACTGCTTGATATTTTGGCAAAATAGTTTTTATTTTAATTGTAAACAACTGATTGTATACCTATATTTTTTTATAAATGGAGAACGTGAACTAAAGTCCAAACTTCCGATCAGAAAAAGTTACAGATATGAGTAATAAGAACTATTTTCCTGCATCCTAGATACATTTTGGATGTTTTGGGTAGTCGTCTGAATATATGACATTAACTCACTCAGTTTCACTATGCTTAACTTAGGGTATATAGGCAATTGTTATGACAAAAACTGGGAAAATTCTGAATTTCTGGATTGCAGGTAGGAGGATCTGAGACCCTTTTTGCTGTTTTTACTTTTATATGATAGATGACTGCTAAACTTGTAAGAAATTGCTCAGTGTCCAGTATTTCTAAACTTTTTTTTTTTTTTGGTGTACACATTTTCATAGCTGCTTTTTAAAATATTCAGGGTGCGTATTCAGCATTTTTCAAAGTATTCTGTGCTTGAAAAGAAAATCCAGTATTTTTAAGGGCACAGTGCAGAGTGAAGCAGAGGAAAATGATGTCTGAGCAACGATAGGTCCAGATACCTTCTTTGGCACTGTGCCTGCCTTTGTACTCCTTCCCCCTTACTGAATGTTGTCATGTCCTTAAACTGTTGATGTTGCATGCTGTGATAGGGTATTTTTGTTCTCTGTCTTTATAGTTACTATAGGTTATTGTGTATTATGTCCCTCTAAAAACTAGTGGCTGGACATCAAAGAAGGGTGCAGCCAGGCAGGGCAAGCAGGCAGCACTTTGGGTGCTTCAAATCATCCACACATGTTGCTGCTGGGGGAAGTTGTTGGTGAAGGATATGGTGGAAGGAAAGTGAAGCATGACTGAAGAGTGTGCACCTGTATTGTGAGTCTAAATTGTTGGTGACTTTGAAAAAAGCAGGGAGCAAACATATATCTGAGCCTCAGATCCAATGGGTTGAGGTTTTTCTAGAGACCTTCAGGAGACTCTGAACATGTGTTGGACTGGAACCAAACCTGAAGTTAAGAACCTGCCTATGAGAAC
Organism: Athene cunicularia; assembly: GCF_003259725.1. NCBI lineage: Eukaryota > Metazoa > Chordata > Aves > Strigiformes > Strigidae > Athene > Athene cunicularia. The sequence continues at coordinate 19,468,402 of NW_020799101.1, forward strand.
CAATCTAAACAGTGGGTTGGAGGGACGCTTATTTAAAAGCTTTTATTTCTGTGCTATCACAGTTTTTGCTAGTTTGAGGAGTTCACTTTGCTTGTTTGTGATCTAATGAGACCCAGCCTTAGACTTTACAGCATTGTAGACAATGCAAAACTGGGAGGAGTGTCTGGTACACCACATGGCTGTGCTGCCATCAAGAGCGACCTGGACAGGATAGAGAACTGGGCAGAGAGGTGTCTCATGAACTTCATAAAGGTGGAATGCAGTGTTCTGCATCTGGGGAGGAATGGACCTGGACCATCTTCTGATCTGTTTAAGAATGTTGTGGGACAATTTTCACAATTTTTCTCTAATCACTTATGATCTAAGTACTATTGCATGTAGTGTAGGTGGACCAACAGAAATAGTGTGTTCAAACCTGCTACAGATAGTGTTTTCCAGTAATATATATGTCTAGTATTTTTGAACATGGATCCATGGCTGGAGTTTTCAGAATAATATTCATGAAGCTGAAGTTGGTCAGCTGCCTTAAAGAATCATTACTTGACCAGTGAATGTGGTTGCACTGTGTGTACAAGGAAAGCTATATATAATTCTGTGACAGACTTTTCTACCTGGACCGTGTATTTTCTGTGTCACTTAAACATTTTAAGTGTCTCATATGCATTAATTGTCTTAATGCTATACCATTCATTTTGCATATGGTATATGTACAGATGCATCTTTGTCTTATGTGATAGTTTAAAAGCCTGCACTGTTGCAAAGAGATCCTCCATTTGTTTTCTTCTTAAAAATAATGTGTTCTGATGATACATGCTTTTAATTAAGCAAAGAAATTAATATAATGAGAAGTATAACATAGGCATTAGACATTTCTATTAGTTTGCAGTTGCTGATGGTGAAAGCTTAGTTATTTTGTTTGCCAAGAATAACTTGCTGATCATCTTCAGGGCTTTTTTATCAACTAGGTAGAGCCTTATGATCCCCAAATAAAGATAATTCATCAAAAGGCCAGTTCAAACACATTCAAGTGTCATTCCCTTCCTGTGAATTTAACTGTATATTCAGAAATATAACCAGATTTTGCCTTCATCTTTGTAAAATAATTTTTAAAATTGATTTACTGAAGATCTGTAAGAACAAAAGAAGGAACAGAAAGAGGTTAGTTGGGGAATTAATAGTATAGAAACAAGAGTGTCAGGAGTATATGGAGTATTGTTTATGTCAGAAGAAAGGAAGGAATGACTTTAAGTTACACATCTTTAAATGTTATTTCCATTGACTGCCAAGGATAGCATTGTTAAAAACCCACTGATTTAAAACTTGCTTGTTTGTTTAATGTTTTTTAGGTTTCTGAGCCCCTTAAATTAGTTCTGAAAGTAGGACCCCTAGCCTTTTTGAAAATGCCACCTTTGGTTTTTTTAGGGTACTGAATCTTAATCACACCTAGGAAGAAATGTGTATACTGTGATCGTGCATACAGACCTCAGTTGGGAATTGGCCTACTCATGCCAGTTGCTGTATCAAGCACAGAAAGGACACAGGTTTTCCTTCAAAAAAGAAACTGATTTGGAAGAAGATCTATGCATTTGTTTTCTGTTAGCAAGTTTCCAGAAACTTTCAGTTTTATGATATCTGTGTTGTCCACATTCTTGTGTAAACTTTTGCTGCCTGATTTTTGAGCAGTAAGGGATAGAAAATGTCCCAAGTATTAGTTTTGGCTGTTTCATTTACTTACATGTTGCATGCCAGAATTCTCAATGTGGTCTGAAAAAGTTACTAGCTGTTACTTCCTCTTCTAAACTAGTTATGGAAAATAATTATTAAATAGCACCCCCTTTCAAACTAATAATGATTTAGTATTGATGTCTGAATAGTAACGTAAACTGATAAATTGGTGTTCCTTAGGAAAATCTGTTAATCTTAAACCCCCAAAACAGTAATTGGTAAGTAATCTGAGTGCAAAATGCATCTTGCAGAATGTTATCTCGGAGTTTCTCTATATATGCTTATGACCTTGATGAACAAACTTTTTTGTCTTTAATTAGTTACAGAGGTTACGACTGTCGAAGCAATTTATTTTACACTCAGACGGGTGAAATAGTATACCATGTTGCAGCAGTGGGAGTGGTGTACAATCGACAGCAGAACACACAGCGCTTTTATCTAGGTCATGATGATGACATTCTTTGCCTTGCTATTCATCCCTTAAAGGACTATGTGGCAACAGGCCAGGTAGGATGTGTGTTTATCTGCAATATGAATCTGAAGTTGTTACTACTGAATTTAGAAAAGCCTGTTTTGGAGGAAGAAAGTCCAGTCTACACTTATTCAGGTGAAGGACTGCATTTCTGTTGCAGATGGAATAATGTTAAAAAAGTAACAAAAGTGTTTTTTCCAGTTGTTTATATTAATTCTGATCAGTCTTTAGTTGATAGTTCTTTTAAACTTCTTTTTTATTTAAGAATAGATTGATATTTTTTATTCAGCATTACATTGCTTCTTCATGATAACAAGTGGAGGAAATGTGCTATTAAAATACATTTTTTTTAATGTCTCAGTTGTGAATTTAGCTATGTTATTACATTCTGGCATTTCAGTTGCATGCATTATGGTTTTGGTTATCATCTATAGACAAACTATTTACTGTTTGTACATGCAGCACAGGTATGTGTGTTGCTGAAGTATTTAGAGTAGTTCATCTGATCTTTTGCTAATTTTAGGTAAATTTTTTCACTCATCTTTTTGAACAAACATCTCTTCCAATAAATGTCCATATACCAGGACTTGAAGGTTTGATTGATGTTTCAGGGTTTTTTAAATTATTGTCATAATCATTATTATTAGTGTATAATAAATTGGAGAACATGTGAGCTAAAATTTTTGGTAAAATAAACTTCTGTTTATAATGCCCTTAATTTGTGTAAAAATGTTTGAGATTAACATACATTTGGAGGTCAGTTTAGTGATTAAAGCCCTAAATGTGAGAACTGATTCTATTTAATTTTGGAGTTGTAAAGACTATGAATAATAATGTGCCTGGATTTACTATATTTTAAAATACCTTATGCTGTCAACAGAATGATTCACTCAATTATATACTGTTTTATATATACGCATTATATACTATTGTATATTACATTACCTGTAGAAATTTGGTAATGCAGTAATCAAATTCCCCATGCAACAGTGTCTCAGAAAGGTTTGCAAATATCACATCTTAAGTTTGTGGTGAATCCAGAAATAGAACCTTGTTTTCTTAAGTCCTGCCCTCAGTCTTAAGCACAGAAAAGTGTTCTTATGGTTTTGGAGCCTTTTTTTGTGTACTTGAAGTGCAAAACCAGTCTTGTAAATACTGACTAGTAATGCTTGTACATAGTTGAAAATAAATTATATTCCATTTCTTACCAAGTTCTAGTTAATGTAGTTAAGCTACATTAGTGCCATTCTAGTGAAGATTGCTTCACAGGTATCAGTGCATCAGAATCTGACTTGTAGGCACTTGTAATGACACCAGAAAGCAACAGAAGTCACCTTGATCTCTCAAACATAGAGTAGGTTACATACTAGCAATAAGAATAACCTTTTATTTTTGGATAGGGAATGATTGGTAGAGAAATGATGGAATAAATATGCCACATTGCAATCAGTGAAGGGCTTTCCCTGCCCCTGCGCCAAGACGACTCTAGTTAATTGTGACGGATGTGCCTGGGTTCTTTGGAGGGAAGAGCAAGCTAGCTGGGGAGTGGTTTCTGTAAAGCAGGAGAAAAAATAATATACTGCTAGCCAGACAGAAGCAATACTTGAAGAATTTTACAAAAGTATTTGTAAATATTATACTTTTAAACGGTATGAAGTAATTGAGAAATGGGAAAAAAATATGGTTATAAATATGTATACTTTCAGGTTGGTCGAGATTCCTCAATACACATTTGGGATACAGAAACAATAAAACCGCTCTCAGTATTAAAGGGCTATCACCAGTATGGTGTTTGTGCTGTTGATTTTTCAGGTAATAAGTCTTTATTTATTGTTCTGTAATTTCAGTTTTCTCTACCAAATACAAGCTAATCAATTCTGATGAGCAATTGGGAATTCCTTTACACTGAAGATTTCGCATTAAAAATACTCTCTAGTGATCAATGACAAATGAGAGAGGCTGTCTTAAGGTGATCATTTATTAAAAAGAGCTCCTGTAGAATCTTGCATGTCAGGAAATGCAAGGTTCTGTGCCCTTCGAGCTTAAGTGATCCCTTTGGACTTTCTTCTGGTTGTGTGAGGAAGGTGCACAGATATTGACTGTTGTGTCTGCATTGTAACTGTAACCAAATTTTTTTTTTGAGCAAATAGATGAGGCATGCTTTGTTTGTGGGGTTTTTTTTGGTTTTTTTTGTTTTTTTTTAATAAATTAAATCCTGCAAGACAACTAAGTAGCACACTGACAGATTCAGAAGGTCCAGTTACAGAGTTCTGGGCAGAAACCCAGTCTCTCTCTTCACCTTATACTAACATAGGAGACTGTCAGATAAATCTTTTGAGATTTTTGCACCCCATTCCTGTACCAGTGTTAAATTTCCTCTTCTCCACTGGCTTCTATTCATTCTTTAATGGTTTGGCTTTACTAGATAGGATCTCTAACCTCACAGTGAAGATGGATGATCACAAAGATGAGTGGTTTGGGGTCTTTGATGCTTCTTACCTTTCTTTGGTTCTCCTTTTTTAAGATGTGAATCTCAACTCCCAAATTCTTGCACGGATACATAGCAATTTCAAAGGATACATGTCAAAGTCATTGATCATGAATGAGTACAAATAACATCTTTCTTGGAGGTTAATGTGGGATATGTGTTGGAGCTTCTTGAAGACTTCACACTGTTACAAAATTTAAGGATATTTTATAAACTTTATGGTATTGCTTCAATGCTTTCCTGTTTAGAAATGAACGGGGATTTTCAGAGTGAACAGAAAAATCTCACAGTGCAACCTGTGATGAATGTTTTAGTGCAACTGTGTCAGCAACTAGCTGAACAAAGGATTTGATAAAAATACAGAGGATCTAAGTGCAATTTTTAGACAGGTTAACTTAGTCCTAAACTCCATCCAACTGACCACTCAAGTGTAAAGGCAGAGACAGACTTGCCTCTAAATATACGTCATATGATTATTTACCTGTTTGTACATGGTTCTTATATTTGTGAGGTTATAATATTCTTTAACGGTTTCTTCCTATTGCAACATAATGTTACATATCTACTCTCTAAATCATAAATTTATTTTTCTAGCGGATGGGAAAAGATTGGCTTCTGTTGGCATAGATGACAATCACACCATTGTACTCTGGGACTGGAAGAAAGGAGAAAAGCTTTCAGCAGTAAGGTGTGACTTTAACTTTGTTTTAAAATTTGTATCTACCTTTACTCTCAAATGACAGCAAGCAAAATATATTCATTAAATTCTGTGATAAATTAGCAGTTTCTATCCTTTAAGTGATACAGGTGGTAACATTTAGCACAGCGTTAAAGCTTTCTTTGAAAGATAAAATTGAAGCTCTGATAGTCAGCAAGTTATTACAGCGACAGCTCAACTGTTGAGGAAAGAAGACATAGAAGACAAAGTTTATGTTTATTTGATGTGTTCTGAAATAATTTCTTTAAAACTAATTCTGTTGGCCCTCTCAGAGATGGTGATACATGCTTTGCTTTTCAGATCTTTTTCATCAGAGGTCAAGTCTTCTTGGGACAGCAGTTTGCAGTTGTTTTGCTCAGTTCCCATTTCTTCAAGGTTCTTTCCTTTTCCTTTCTGCGTCCTGAGCAGCCTGATCTAACTTTGAAATTACCTTTGCTTTGAACAGAAGGTTGAACTAAATAACTTGTCATGGGTTGAGTTTAGAGAGCAACTGAGCATCACGCAGCCGCTCACTTACCCCTTCCCCCTCCAGACACAAACCTAGCTCAATAGACTCAAAAGGTTAAAGATTATGGCAGGTTTTTTTGACTCTGCATAGATTATTTCACATATGTTTATTAAATAGAGTTTTAATCTACACAATAGAATTTCTAATGTTGCATAATGTTTTTGAAACCTTTGACTTTGTTGTTTCTAAGGATCTATTGCTTTAAATAGAGCAGTAATGTGAGCATGTTTTTCCCCACTCTGGATTCAGTATGTATACTCTAACTATTGTGCTGTGTAGGTTTGAAAGGGATTTATTGTTCTCTGCAGATGTAATTTTAAAAGTATCAACTTCAATTTTATCCAGTAAGTTCATTATTGCTCTTCAATGATGTTTACTTTCTTTTCTTTTTAAACACATTTTGAGTTGCTTAACCACTGAGGAATGAAAATGCTGTATAGATGATTTTAGATAAAGAAGAGTACTCCCTTCCTAGTCATTCATTAGAAGCCCAGTTAGCTTGGCTTCTCTGGAGGTACTGGTTTGGGCCTTTCATTTGTCTGCCTTTCCTGTGATACTTTTTTTTTCAGCTTTTTTTTTTTTTTCCTAATTGCCCTACTCTCTGAACCCACTGCTTAGTTTTCTTTTTTAATCAAACTTTAACCAGTTTATGCTGGATTTAGTTTCTGGATTCTTTTTTTCACTAACTAGTCAGAGGAATTTAATAGGATTTTTGAGAGCAGCCTCTATACTTTGAATATCGAAGTGTGAGTTTGGAAAGAAACTGGTTCATGCTTCTTGCTACTGGTTCATTTAGTCATCTGAAAATGACAGAAGGTGAAATTATTATTGCCACTCTTGAACAGAGAGCAAAAATTAGGGATTAGAAGATCTTTTGCATTTTAAAGAAAAAAAACAACCTGCTATCAAGCATTTATTTCCTTGCATAGATAGCAAACAGTTGAAAGCTGTTTTTCAAATTATAGGACTGAAGCAAGGCATTGGTTTTATAGAAGCATAGTAAGAAATCTAAAATGCACAACAGGATTTTATATTTTTAGACACAACTGAAATTTCCATTTAAAATTTGATATAACAACATATGTTTTTTTCTAGCAAGAAAAATGGAAATATCAAATAAAAGTGGATGAGAATGCATTTTATTTTCAAAATGAGAAATTTTTAAAGACGATTTACAAGTTTACACCTTTAAGTTTTATTATGAGCTGTCAAAGGTCTAAATACCATATGCCTGAACTTCATGCAAATATATAATATATTCTTCTGCACAGAAAATGCCACCTAGTGGATTTCTGAAGTAGCATAATTACTTCCCTGCTTTGGAAACTAAAGGGTAATGAAAATGTAATAGGATTCAATATGTTTGTTCTCTGGCTTTCTTCCTCCTCATAATAAACTATTGTTAATAATTTGGAAATAAATGTTAGCAAGATAGAAAAGCAAAAATAACAAAAACCCACCAAATGAAAACCTATTTTAAAATATGAATACTTATATTTTTATTTAAAATATTTTGCTTTGCATTTCAGGGGAAGCAAAGATAAGATTTTTGTTGTTAAGATTAATCCTTATATGCCAGATAAACTGATTACAGTTGGAATTAAACACATGAAATTCTGGCGTAGAGCAGGTAAGGAAACTTCAGAATTAAACCATTTTCTGTTATTTAAAGTATAAATATTGCATCTGTTATAGTATTTTTCATGCATCAAAGGCAGATGTTTTCTCTGTATATCTAAGTTAGCTTTGCCTTGGAAATAACATTAATTGGCATTATGGCAGTAGCGGGAATTCTTTTTTAAGGTCAATTTGCCATGGAGCTAGAGATGTACAAGTAGAAAGGACCTTGGATTTCCTACTGTCTGTTTTTTATATCTCATAATAATACAGCACATCTGAAAATGTTACACAGCTGCTCTAAAATCATGGAACAGTTTTTGGAAGAAGGACCTCTAGAACATGTATGTTATCAAGAGGCACAAATATAAATAAACAAGGTGTTAAAAATCCACATACAAAAATTCAGATAAAGTATTTGAAGGGAATATGTGTCAGTTAAGACCTGTTTAGATACTTTTGTTGAACTTGACGATTAAAAACCAAGTTAGAGCAGCTTGCTTTATCTGCTGGAAAAATTTTAGAGTGAAAAATCCATTCCCTGATATTAATGTGAACTTTGTTGTTTCAGACCTCAAAACATATATAAAGACATATGTGCTACAGAAGACTAGCTTGTCTGCTAAGAATTTTCTAATTATTCATGCAGAATTAATGCACACCAACTCACATGAGTCCTTGGTAAAGATTAATTTTGGAGAGAAAAGTCTGTGATGAGAAAGTGACACTAGTTTTCTCAGTTCTGGCTCCAACAGAAATTAATTAAGATTGCCTGAGAGCAAGCTGTTGAAGTATATATAAATTATTAATTTTAACAGTTGTGCTTCCTACCCATAGAAATAACAAAGTGTGTTAGAATATTTACTGGATGAATTAGTATAATTTCTTTAGAAGAAACCTTAACTGTGATAAAAGCCTGGAGATGGTGATTCTAAATAAAGAAATTAAATTGTTTAAAATGCCTCTTTTCTCTCTGGCATTGCTCAGCAGCAGGAATCAAATTTCGCTAATGCTATAGCCCATCTGTGCGGAACTGCAACGGCACACTGGCAAGGCGGTCACTGTGAAACACACAGTGTTAATGTCAGGAGTAGAGTATCAGTGCACCTTAACAAATGGCCCATCTCTGAAATCTGCACTAGAGCAGATGCATTTGATGGGAAAAATGACACCAGAGTATGTGCTTTGGTCTAAATTTCATCAGTGCCAAGTGATGGCAGAGAGGTGCAGAGACCTTGCTTCTGTAAGTATGAGAACAGTATCAAGTGTCAGATCCTGAGGGGCTTCTGTGTTATACCACATGAAGTTTGTTTGAGGATTGTGAACATATAAAGCTGACTTTCCAGCCAGAAGTTACTAGGCGTTATAACTGTCAAATGATTTTTTTTTTATACAGTATTTAAAGGAATTTTAAAATGTATGTAGCTGTAATGTTTCTATTGTCCAGAGACCAGTATGGCAAACTTCTAAAATAAAATGAGATATCTCACTGAAAACATGTAGTGAAAAGGATGGGATGTCAAGATTTAAACGTTTATTTTCTTTCAAGTTAATTTTATTAGGAATTCCTATGAACTGTGTGGTAGTTACTAAAGGTTTTTTTTGTTTAGATGCAGGTTTACAAATGCACTTTGTCTGTGTCGGTATATGTACCTATTCAAATCTATATTCAAGTAGTAAGTTAAAAGTAAGATTTTTTTTTTTTCTTGGAAGATGCCAAATAGTAGAAAAAGCTTTGTTTTGTAAGAACTCTTCTCAGACTCACGTTTTTTGGAGAGCACAGGTGAAACAGAAGAAAATGGCTTGTTCTGGGTAGGATTGTATAGTTTTTGGAAAATAATTCTAAGCAAACATCTGATGACTTGTTTTTGGTTTGAACCAGGCGGAGGACTAATTGGGAGAAAGGGCTGCATAGGTGCTTTGGGAAGAACCGATACAATGATGTGTGCGGTATATGGCTGGACTGAAGAGATGGCATTCTCTGGAACTTCCACGGGGGATGTGTGTATTTGGAGAGATGTATTTCTCATAAACACTGTCAAAGCACATGATGGTCCTGTGTTCAGCATGCACGCATTGGAAAAAGTAAATAAATTGCTCCTTGTTTTTTGATGTCTGGACAAAAAAGTCTATGACATTAGTCCTTTCCCAAATTCAGGAATCCGTAGCTTTATATCCATTACAGAGAAGCCTTGTGAGGTCCAGATTCAAGATAGTGTTCTGTGCATGTCTCTAATCCTTGTTATGTAGCATGCTGCTTCTCAAACCTTTGTGGTCCAGTGACATCTTATTCAGCAATTTTAATAACCTCTTACTAAAGAAATATGACTTATGATAAGTAAAAGTACTTTTTGATTTAAGCATCCATAAGTTTGATGGAATATGAGAGCTTGTGAGAGGGGAAGAAAATCATACTTTCCTATTTTGTGCTGTAATTACTGCCTACAAGTAGAAGCATTCAATCTGTAGATCACTAAGTACTGTCTCCTGATTCTTTTGACTCAGGAAAGCCTTTAAGCATGTGCTTAAATGTGAATAGGTGTTCCAGTTAGATTACTTGTATGTGTCAAGTTATGTATATGTTTGTGTTTTGCTAGATCAGACCAAGTTATTCCACCTTCTAATGTTTGAGTATAGCAGCTTTGGACAAAACATGTGTTACTCATATTGAAAAAACTAAGTGCTCTGAAGGAAAGTACTTACTATTTCAATATGAAGTATACCTGTTGCTTCATTAAATAGCTGTAAATAATTTTTGAAGACAGAATGGCAGAAATATGCATATATTTGACCAATTTAAGCACTAATCAAATTTTTGTGAGTGGTACTGAGTTTGGCTTGGAGTAATGAGGTGAAATGCCAAATGGATATTGAGGCTAAATATCAAGAAGAATGTTTCATTATGCCAGTTAAATTATTTTTCTAGTGTGGTAGAAACTTAGTGGTTAGAACTTCTAAATCCAGACTGTGTACATGGGCTATACAGAACTCTGCTGCCTTCATCAGAAGGAGAATTCAATCACTTTGTTGCTCTGGACTTTTGAATCTTTAAAATCTGTACTTATGTGCATTAGTGTTGTATATAACTCATTCTCAGTATTAGCAAAAATAACTGAAAAATTAAGGAAATAAAATAATTTATTATAGCTTGTGATTATTTTTATTAATATATTTTTTTTTTCCTAGGGATTTGTCACTGGAGGGAAGGATGGGGTGGTCGCTCTCTGGGACGATACCTTTGAACGTTGTCTCAAAACCTATGCCATCAAAAGGGCTGCTTTGGCCCCTGGGTCTAAAGGTAACAGAGACCTCTACCTATTTATTATTCTATTTAAGATACCTCATTTAGAAAACTTTCTGTGTAATTGCCTTCCCCAGTAGGAGGAAATCCACATTTGACAAAACGGAATACTACAAATTATTTTTTTCAAGCTTTACTGATTCTAAATAAGTAATTGTACTCCTGGGAGGGGAACTGTGTGTTGTAGTGTCTGTTTGCACACTTGGTGGCTGCAGATCGTATTATTTACCTTAGTATCTGCCTGAGTGAATTGATTTAACCTTGAGGCTCTTAATACCTAGGTGATTCTTTTTTTTTAAAGTGGCAGCCAAAAAGCCTATTAAATTTCTAATCATGAAATATCTTGTCTGATCCTTTTTGTTTTGGAGGAAGAATGAAATTCAGAATTGTGGTTAGTTATGTAAGGTATTAGTACATTTTCTGACTTCATTTTCTGTAAAAGCATAAGTCTTTTGAAATTAGTTAAGAACATTTTAATTCCTATTATTCCTATTTGTCCCATTTCATCTTGATCTTCGTGATGATTTATGGTTTTCCCTATTTGACATTCTGAATAGCCTTTTCTCTTTTCTCCTCCTCCCTCCCCGCCTTAAAATTACATCTGCTGTGTTCTAATGTACATGGTTTGGTTTTCAAAAGTCCTGAATGGAAACACCCATTAACTAAAACATTCTACTGCAGTGTCTCATTCTCATATCTGTTTAATAAAAAGTTAGATTTGAAGGTACCATAAATGCTAGCAATATAGTTGGTACTTCATATGCCCTTTTTTCACTAATATTGGCAGTGAGTCAGGCTGATTAAACTTCAGAAATACATAGTTGAGAAGAAAGATTAGTGTCAGTTGGGTAGTTGCTAAAGACTCCCAAATGAATTCAAACGTGTTAGTTCCATGCAGGAATATGTTTTTACTTGTTTACTACTGAGTATCTTTTTTCTCCAGTGAGAATGTAATATGCATGCATGTGAAAAATACCCTTTAAGGCATACTTGACACTCTTCTGTCTTCTTGCATTTTAACGTTCTAGGTCTCCTCTTAGAAGATAATCCTTCTATACGTGCCATATCTTTAGGACATGGTCATATTTTAGTGGGCACAAAGAATGGTGAAATATTGGAAGTGGATAAAAGTGGACCAGTAACTCTGCTGGTTCAGGTACATTTTTAAATATCAGTCAAATATTCCATGCCACAAACACTGTTTTATTTTTCAAGTAAAGACTGTTGTGAAATAACAAACATTTTAATTATTAGTGAAGTTAGTGAGTTACTGTCACTTCATAGACTTTTAGTGCTAGACTAGATCATTATGACTCTTCAATGAACAAAACCAATTACATAATTTCATGTACTAATTTGTTCAACAAGTTCATCCTTTCAAACAGACCAAGATCATATTTCTGTTTAAAAAGAAAAAAAGGAAAATGGTGTGTCAAACAATGGATCCTCTACTAAATTCCTTACTTTTTCTGAGTACCAATTACTGTTACTATTTTAAAAAATTGTTTCCTTGAGGTTTATTTTTAGTTTTGCTTTGTAATTATGTAAAAAACATTTCAGTTTTCTTTGCTGTACTAAAGAGACTGCATTTCTTAAGTCTGACTACAAAACAGATTTTTTACATTGTATCATCATACGATTTTCTTTCATACTTAATAAAAAATCCGTGGATCTTTAATTCACACATCTGAGTGGCCAATGCAATATGTAAAGAACTAGATTTTTTAAAATAATATATTAGAATCTAAGGTAAAGAAAAATCTATATCATAAAATCATAGAATAGTTTGAAAGGGACCTTTAAAAGACCACCCTGCAATGAGCAGGGACATCAACTAGATCAGGTTGCTCAGAGCCCCATTGAACCTGACCTTGAATGTTTCCAGGTATGAGGCATCTACCACCTCTGTGGGCAACCTGTTCCAGTGTTTCACCACCCTCCTTTTAGAAGATGTCTTCCCCATATCTAGTCTAAATCTACCCTCTTTTAGTTTCAAGCCATTACCCCTTGTCTTGCTGCAACAGGCCCTGCTAAAAGTCTGTCCCCATCTTTCTTATAAGACCTTTTTAAGTACTGGAAGGCTGCAATAAGGTCTCCTTGGAGCCTTCTCTTCTCCAGGCTGAACAACCCCAACTCTCTCAGCCTGTCCTCAAAAGGGAGGTAGGTGCTCCAGCCCCCTGATCGTCTTTGTGACCTCCTCTGGACTTACGACACCGGGTCCGTGTCCTGCTTATGCTGGGGCCCTAGCGCTGGGCACAGCACTGCAGGTGGGGTCTCATGAGAGCAGAGTAGAGAGGGAGTATCATCTCTCTTGACCTACTGGCCACACTTCTGATGCAGTCCAGGATACAGTTGACTTTTTCAGCTACAAGCACACGTTATTGGCTCATGTCCAGCTTTTCATCCACCAGTACCCCCAGGTCTTTCTCCACAGGGCTGCTCTCAATCCCTTCATTGCCCCAGCCTGTATTGATTGCCCTGACCCATGTGCAGGACCTTGCACTTGGCCTTGTTGAACCTCATGAGGCTTGCATGGGCTCACTTCTCAGACTTGTCCAGGTCCTTCTGGATGGCATCCTGTCCCTCAGGTGTATTAACTGTACTACTCAGCTTGGTGTCATCTGCAAAATTCCTGACGGTGCAGTAGGTCCCACTGTCCATATCATTGACATAGATGTGTATGAGGACTGTTTCTCAGGGAGAATTTTTCTCCAGTACTAATTACTACTATAATTTTTTTTTTTCACTTTTACTGTAAGTAGCAGGGTGAGATTTTTTTCAGGTGTTCTAAGTTTCTATTCAGATATTTCTTATTATCCTCTAAAGATATATAGATATGTATGTTCTCTCTTATTTGTTGGGTTTTTTTTTAACTTCCTTTAATGTATTATTTCATATTTCAGTTTAAAATACAAAGTCATCTGATTCATTGTGTTTTTTCAGGGTCACATGGAGGGGGAAGTTTGGGGTCTAGCTACTCATCCTCATTTACCTATTTGTGCCACTGTAAGTGATGACAAAACCTTAAGAATATGGGATTTATCTCCTAGCCATTGTATGTTAGCTGTTCGCAAATTGAAGAAGGGTAAGATGCTTAGTATGAAAAAATATTCAACCGAATTCAGTTGACATTTACTATCATTATGAATCTTCCAAAAACTAGACTGAATAAATTCATTTGCTCAAATTAGTTTATCAATGCTATGTTCACGAATTACGTAGCACTTAAGCTAATGAATCTGTATGAAAGATTTCTGTGTAATACTGTTCTTAAATATGTTACAGTTGCAAATAATCTTAAGTCAGTGAATTTAAAATAAGAGTTGAGCCATGTTGCTTATAGTATTGCACACTTTTTTGAACAGTGGAGAACTTCAAACGTAGAAACTTTTGGAAGAAATTTTAGAAATAACTTTTAATTTCTTTTCTCTGTGAATGTTCAAAGAATCTGGAATTTCACAGAAAGAGAACAGTCATTGTATTCTTAATCATTGTATATGGTATAACTAAATTCTATTTTGTCAGATGGAAAGTCTGTTTTAAGTGACATTATACAAGGAGACTTTTTTTAGGATTAGACCAGACTGGCCGTAACAAGCTTTCAATGATATATATGTATTGCTAGATAAAGGAATACAACAGGTGTTCAGTAAAGCGTTTTGATCCAAACCTTAATGGAAGCTTAGTTGAAGATGGTTTGGGTTGATAGAGTAAGTGTAAAGAAGAGTTATGAGCTGGCACAAGCAGGGATTAAACAAGAATGTTTCAAGTTGGTGAAGTTTGCATAAGTCTTAAGGCTGGTATTTCTTAATATTTTTAAGTGTAATTTTGGCAGAAAAATAAGGGCTGTGATGGCTAATTTGCTGATGAGATTTTAAGATGCTTTGGCAGTCTTAAACACCTATGTGTACTGTGCAGAAAGAGATGGGTACTTCTGCAGGCTGCAGTAATGGAAATGAGAAAATATTTGGTAATTAAAAAAGGCAAGACTCAATGACTGTAAGAAAAAATGTCTGTGTAGCTGAGGAGTAACTGAGAAGCCGAAGGCTCAGGATGTTCTAGGTGATTGCAGGATGACAATTACATGTGATAGTGAGGTATTTTTCTCAGGATTTATTGAAGTATTCATGTAATTTACAAGAGACTTATCAGAATATTTTTGATGTACACCTCTCATCTGTGTTCAGATGAATGAAATTAAACTGAAAGTTGAATATAGAGAAAGAGGATCTGCAGGATAAAGAATGAGAAGCTTTGTGGTGGAGTCAGCTAAGTAGAGGATTACTGTCTACAAGTTATTCAGAGGAGCAAATAGTAGGGAAAAATATTTACACTAACTGGAAATTCTGTCATGGAAACAAAGCTATATAAGCTGACCATAAATAAATTTAGATTGAAAATTAAACTGTTTTTCAAATGAAATTTGATTAAAAGGATTATATAGCATACTGACCATGATACCAAATGACAGGATTCTGAGTCCAGAAGGTCTTTTCCAGCATGTCCTTACTAGATCAAATGGTACTAAAAATGAGAGCAAATTAAAAATAGACAATAGTTATTAATCTGTATTACTAATGCAGAACATATGTCAATTAATATGGGAATAAACATAATCTAAGATTCTGGGATTGTGTACTTGTCAGTTTGCCAGTGGCTTCTGTGTGCTATCACAGGATGCAGACCTTGGAAATTGGAAGCATCTAAAAAATTTAATTAGACTATTATACTGCAAGAACAGCTTTCTTTTACTACTGGAAAAATAATTCTAAAAGAGGGATTGTGCACTGTAAATGTACCTGAATGCATTTCTGTACTCTTCATAGGAGGTAGATGTTGCTGCTTTTCTCCTGATGGAAAAGCATTAGCCGTTGGTCTCAACGATGGAAGTTTTTTGATAGTTAATGCAGATACCCTGGAAGATCTAGTCTCTTTCCAGCACAGGAAAGATGTTATTTCAGAGATCCGATTTTCTCCCGGTAAGTGATTTAAAGATTTTCATGTCAAGCTTTTTCAAGCAGGCTTTATAACCTTTTAAAGATAAAAAAAGTAGAGATTTGTAGTACTCTTCTACATGTAACATAAGTCAGCAAGACTGATACTAATATTTTGACAAATATTGGGTGAGAAGTCCTGTGTTGCTCATTTAAGTATGAGATTATGGGAATAGGTTTGCTTGTAGTAACTTCCTGAATGCAACAGTCCATTTTAAATGGTGAACCTCTGGCAGCCTTCCAACGTCCCTAGGGTTCCACTTTGAGCTGCCTGTTTCACTCTTCACTGGAGTTACTGTAAGATAATGAGAATGCTTGAAACTGATACGTCAGAAAGTCCTGACATCTTCTTTTTTCTTCTTTTTCCCCCTACAGTGCTTAGCACTTCCAGTGAGGCTAGGTTTTTGTTGTGGGGTGTGGTTTTGGTTGGGTTTTTTTTGGTAACAGTACAGTTCCTATTTAGGAACTCAGATGTATGGCCTGAAGTAATAGTACTACTTCAGTGAAAATAATTTTATGTTGTGAGAAATTTGATGCAAATTACTGATACCAGTTCTCATGGAATATTACTTTCTGGTTACCTAAGCCTTACCACTCTCTGAGGGAAAATAATATTTAAAATGTCATCAAATAGTTTTTATTGTTTGAAGATGTAATTATGTAATGGCTCTATATTTCATACTGATTTTGATTACGCAATACGAACATTAGTCTTTCTATATAAATTAGGAAATTCATTTCACAGAAATCTGGGTTGCATGTAGCTAAATTCCAGAATGTACTTATGTTTAATATACAGAGCGCTACAATTTTTGAAAATGTTTTGTATTTTTACTCATGTATTTCAGGGGCTGGAAAGTACTTAGCTGTGGCATCCTGTGACAACTTTGTAGATATCTACAATGTAATGAGCAGTAAACGAGTAGGAATCTGCAAGGGAGCCTCCAGCTATATCACACACATGGACTGGGACATAAGAGGTAGGTATCATTCTAAAAATCTACTGGAAGATTGATTACATTATAGACTACATATGAATCTATGGTATCACTGACAGTTTTGTTTCTTTAGTTTTTGAATATGCTCACACAATCTGAATAAATATAAACCTATAAACCCATGAATTTTACTACTATTTATATAATGAGAAGTGGTGCAATCTGAAGTAAAATAAATTGTCTCTGTGGATTGGTTTGTTTGGGGCTTTTTTACATCTTCTGTGTTTATTGTTTGACTTCCTGAATAATGTACTGCATAGTGCAGTTGCATCTGTAGCTCAGGAATATGTCAAAAATAGCAAAAAGACTGGATTTGCTGTCTTCTCATGTCTTAATACATGATTAATTTAAATACTAACTGTTGTGGTTTAAACCTGGCAGTGAAAAACCACACAGCAGCTCGCTTACCCTCCCCCAGCCTGAGGGATGGGAAAGAGAATTGGAGAGGTAGAGGTATGGAGACTTATAGTTTGAGATAAAAATAATCTAATAATTGAAATAATGTAAAATTAAAATAATAACGATAATAGAATGTACAAATAAGTGATGTGCAGTGCTGTAGCTCACCACCCACAAACTGATGCCCAGCCCCTTTCTGACTAGTGATTTCAGGGGAGAGAAACCCCCAAAAGTGCAATCCTGGAAGAGAGAGCAAGAGCTTCCCACCCAACCCTCTTCTATATACTGAGCATGATGCTGTATGATATAGAATATTCCATTGGCCAGTTTAGGTTTGGTGCTCTGGCTGTGCTCCCTCCTGGCTTTTTGTCCACCTGCACACTGGTAGGACATGGGAAGTTGGAATGTCCTTAATTTCCCAGCAACTACAAACATCAGTGTATTATCAACATTCTTCTCATATCAAATCCCATACCGAATCCAAAACACAGCACTATTATAACTACTATGAAGAAAAATTAGCTCAATACCAGCCAAAACACTAACTTTAGTCCTGTTTCATATAAAACCAAGGCAGTGCAGTTGTGCAGTCTATTAGTTCCTGCTCTTATTCCTCTACATAATCACTTTTGAAGCAGTCCAATTTAATTTGAGAGTGTTGCAAGTTAGCTTCCTCTGAGAATTTTGAAAACAGGAAGAGGACAGAAACATTAGTGAGAATTTCCCTCAGAAAAGAAGTAGTATAAAGGCAAGCAGAGTCACCTGCTTGGAAGCAGCTATTGGCCAGGGAGCATATGGGCTTCTCAGTCCCAAGAACACATGCATACTGGTCAGCCAGTTGTCACAAATAGGCTCTGAATTAGACCCAGTACATTTTGTCTACCATCTGATGGGACAACCTTAAACAGAAAAGTGATGCATTATTACAGATTTCAGAGAGGAAGGAGAACTGCGAAATATAAAGGGTTGAAGGACTCGGATCTTCAGAAGCCCATACTTCCAGATCCACTGTTTATGTATGCAGCTTTTTCCAAGGGAAAGTAATTTGTATAACGCTGTTAGCAACAAAAAATTCAAAATAACCTTTTTTCTTTCTTTTTTCCTTTGTAAAATGGAATGTTCTAGTTAATGCTAATTTATAATATGTAATATGTTTTGTAGGGAAGCTCTTGCAAGTCAACACAGGTGCTAAAGAGCAGTTGTTTTTTGAAGCTCCTCGTGGGAAAAAACAGACAATTCCTAGTTTGGAGGTGAGGAAATAGACTTTCTTCTTAACTTGTTTGCACATTAGAGTTATGATACAACGATCTATACCACATAAGAGGGAATGATGTATAAAATTATAATTTACTGGTCTGTTCAAAAAGCTTCTGTTTAGGCATTTGCTGTCCTTTATCCTTTTTTTGCAGCCTGTTCAATTAGATAATGTAATCAGAATGATAAAATATGTAGGGGATGTCACATTTGTCTCCTGTTAAGAAATGGACATTTGACTGCCTGACTTGTGAAAATATCACTGGACCTCTGTATGCCTCTTTTGGTACCTAAACACCTTTGAAAACCTATTGCAGATTACTTAGCCCTAACCTTGCTTTGGAAGACCTCATGTCTACCTTTATATCACAATGCATTATATGTACGCAAGCATAGCATATTGTAGCTATAATATTGATTTGTTTTCTCAGACATAGAGCATTGTCGTAGGACAGAGAGTGAAAATGGACAATTTTCAAATAATATTTTTATGAGATTGAAAGTCAGGGTTGAAAAATGTGATTTGTGTTCTTTGGCCTGGAAAGGCAGGTAAGGTCTAAATTTTAAAAATACTTCAGAGGTTTTGGAACTGGAAGTTAATAGAGGTAAAATTAAGGGTCACAAATGAAATCCTGAATAGTCAGAAAATAAGTGCTTAATATGTTATCTTTTAGATGTGACGTATCTTTCAGTGCAGGGACTTTTTCTTGAAATCAGATATGGAAGAAAGCTGCCTGGGAAGAAGCATGCTGTGTCTCAAACAGGTTGTTTTTGTAGGTAGAAAAGATTGGCTGGGCATCATGGACAAGTGTTTTGGGCTCTTGCTGTGAAGGGATCTGGCCAATAATTGGTGAAGTCACAGATGTAACAGCTTCATGCCTCACTAGTGATAGTAAAGTATTAGCCACAGGAGATGATTTTGGATTTGTGAAACTGTTTCGATACCCTGCAAAAGTAAGTAATTTTCAGCTATTCATGGCAAATATGGATTAATAAAACTACAGTTTTTCAAAACTGTAAAAATTCATTGCTTAGAACAAAATAGTGCTTTTATACTTTTGTCCTTACAATCAAAGAAGGCATTCAATATTACACTGCAATTCCAATGCATTAAACTTTCAGTTTGTAAGGATGACCATTCCAGGTCAAACTAAAGAACCATCTCATGTATTGTCTATCACTGACAGTGGCAAATGCATAGGAAAAACTGTAAGAATGGGAATGGAACAGGCACTGTCTAATAATATATTTGGAATTAATATCGTCAGTGTGGTTTTTATCGGTGTTGGTTTTAATCTGTTAAGCTCTTAGTTTGGAAGACAGCATTTCTCATCTTCATTTCACTCATGATCTTACAGACCTTTATTCTGTCCAATTTCAGTAATTTTTCTCTGATTTGAAGAGCTTTAGTATTATTTAATCATGCATCATCATCCAGAAGCTCATTATATTTTTACTGCTCTTCTAGAACCTTTCTAGATTTCTGTAAATTTATCAGTAAATATGTCTTCATTTCGGAATATTTTGCTATGCTAGGAGTGGTAACAAGGCTCAACTATTGACTCAAAATATTCTATGTGCATTGCTTAAATCTGTTAGATTATTTTCTATCTTAGGAAAAATGATACAGTGTTTATTGCTGGAATCAGTTTATAAACAAATTCTTGCATGCTTTGTATGGAAATATGGTTAACATTTCATGAAGTTGCTTTAGGAGAGGATTGTGACAAATCATGTGATCCATACAAACACAAGACAACTAAAGCGTAAACTGCAAAGAAGTTAAGAATGTATTGTGCACTGGCAACTCATTTCAGTTTTACCCAGCAGACTGGTTAAATTTGATCTGTGACCTTTCTTCTCCCTTAGGGAAAGTTTGGAAAATTTAAGAGGTACGTTGCTCACAGTACCCATGTAACAAATGTCCGTTGGACCTACGATGACAGTTTGTTGGTCACTGTTGGAGGAGCAGACACCTCTTTAATGCTGTGGACTTATGAGATGGAAGGACATCGGGATAGCAGACAGTGTGACAGTGAAGAGTCTGATCTAGATTCTGAAGAAGATGGAGGTCAGTAATAATTTGTAAAACTAGCTGGATTATGCTATTTCAGGAAGACTTTATTAATGGAAACCTAATTTAGAAATAAGTTTTATATAGGATTGTTTTAATCTTATATAGTGAAGATGCTTCAAAAATTTTAAGTAAAACTTCTTTTGTGAGAAAGGATTGATAAACTGGTATGAAGAAAATGATAATGGAGTGTTTGACTTATTGCTTTGAGTCAGGGTATAAATACAAAAAGACTCTTGACATCTTTTAAACAAAAAAACATTAGATGTAACTTCCAAAAATCTCTGTAGAAAAACACATTAATCACAGTTTAGATTTGGTTACTAATTCTAATGGATTTAGGTTGAAATCTGTATAATGTGAGATCATAGCGCAATGTTACAGCATCTGTTTCCATAACATGAAAGTGTAATAGACTGAGGTAGGCTGATGTTCATATATGGAACAATCTATTGTTTCATAGTATCAAGGGTTATAAGGTGTTAATTATATTTTGTAGAATTAACTTCTGTTGGTTTTGCCATACTTAATGTTTTCCCTTTCAGGTTATAATTCCAAGGGTTCATGAGCCTCCAAACTTGTTCTTTCTGCTGCCAAGTGCAATTTTTCCTCCTAATTCCTCAGTCTTCAAGGATTTTTAAACTGTCACTGCTACTCTTTTAAGAGTTCTGAATAATAAATTAACTTCACTTTTAACTAAAATCTGCTAAATAGCCAAAGAGATGCTTTAAGTATTAAAGGCATACTAAACATTCACTGGAGAAGAACTTTTGTGCACTGTCTTTCTGGTTAAAAATATTGAAGACTACATCATCAAAGTAATTTAATTGCCTGCAGGAGGACTTGGTCAAATGTAGCTTTCTGAATCAAAAATTTCAGTCTTCAAGAGCTTTTTGTTCAGCTTCTGCCTGTGACCTGTTACCACATCTTTGACCAGTAACCTTCCCTAGGTGCTGGTGCTTTACGCAGAACCCTCTTAAACTATGTGTTAAAAAATACTCTGAGAGATCTGTTAAGCTTACAAGAAAAGACACTGTCATCTTTTTCCACAAAAGTTTCTCTTCATCATGCCCTATTAATTTTAGTTAGAGTTAAGAACTATTCATGAAGTTGGAATTAGTAGTCTTGATCTTTGGGGGGAAAAAAAAAAAAAAAAAAAAAGAGGGTAATAGCCCTGTCACTGTTTAGATTTTTTCTATGTTTACTATAGTAAACATCATGTTGATGTGCCCGTCCATAAGCATTGCGTAGGAACCCTGGGCAAACCCACAGATTCCATCCTAATGGATGGATCCTGAAATGGAGAACAGCCTGGCACTAAATCTTCCAGAACTTAACAGCTAGTGTCATGTAGCAAGGTCCTTTGTTAGTGATCCTGATAAGGCAAGCCAAGCAGAAATAGGTTAGCTTTGAATGTCCCTTGAATCTTTGTTATTCCACAAAGATACAGTAGAGAATTTTCTTCTTAGAATGTCTTTTATTAATAATGTTCATCATTCCCAGCTGTTTCCTTTCTGTTGTGTATTTATATTACTAATAATACATGATGTTCTTGTAGTCCAGTACGTTGTTGAAATCTGCACAAATTATGATATAATTTTTTTTTCTGGAATCTTATTTTGTTTTGATACTGTTCACTGTGATTTTTGTTAGGTTATGACAGTGATGTGACAAGGGAAAATGAAATTAATTACACCATCAAAGCCTTATCAACAAACATTAGACCAATGTTTGGAATTAAGCCTCATCTGCAACAAAAGGAGCCAAGCTTAGATGAAAGGTAATTGCTAAATTACAATTCTCGCCAAGAAAGCACTCTGAAAAGATAATTAATAGTAAAACATAATTATATTGGAATATGTATATAGAAATTAAAAGGATATATATAAAAAGAGTGGAAGTATTTCTTTAGAGAGAAAAAAGCCCAAACAAGAAAAATTTTGCCAAAGGATTAGGCTGTATCTCCTTTTCAGAGAGCACAAAAGACTACAAATGATGTATGCATATTATGAAGTTTGGGGAGTTTCTCGAGATAGAGTTAGTTACTGGTGTTTCATGATGTGTTCTTTTTAAAACTTAAATAGCAAGTGGTATCTAGTAATGGTATTACAGGCATGAACCTGTACAAATGTTTTATTGAAAGACAGC
Source organism: Athene cunicularia (assembly GCF_003259725.1). NCBI lineage: Eukaryota > Metazoa > Chordata > Aves > Strigiformes > Strigidae > Athene > Athene cunicularia. The sequence goes on from NW_020799101.1 coordinate 19,491,098, forward strand.
TCTCAAATTTTTGTTTTTCCAACAAATTAGTCTAATTCAGCTGTAATTGCTCATTGCATTGTTTCTGTCTCCAGATAATTTCACCTGTCTTTTGAAAAACACTGTCCACAATGGTTCTGCAGTTTCTTGGATAATGAAGTATGACTGCTAGCAGTGTTAGTTATATCGCTTGGTTCGCTATTTTATGCTTTAAATGAGAAGGGGGTGGGGAGAAGAGTAAAATAAGACAGCAGATAAAGTAGATGTGAAATCAGAAGAATTTACAATCACTAGAACATAATCTGTTGTAGAATCTGCAACTGAGCACAGGACCCTGAAAGTTATTGTCAGCAAAATAGATGTGGACAGTGTATGGGAGCGAAAAGGGAAGAGGGATTCCTGACATGATACAGTGGCAACTGAGGAAGGCTATGATTAAAGAGAGGGAAAGTGAGGAAAACCCAGCGCAGTAAATTAGGTGTAAGGATGTAGAGAAATAGCAGATTGGAGACTTCCTGCAGGAATGTGAGGAGTTCTGTAAGGATGAACATGTCTCTTCCTGCAGTGAAGCTGACAGATCTGTGATGCCCTTGTTTAGAAATGCAACCTGACATTTGTGGGAGTTTTGGTGACATCTTCTGTTTTTAAGTTAAGTTGAAGGAGAGAATGGATGCCTACATATAAAGCTGTGGCTTCCTGTCTTGCATTTAAAATGAGAAATGGTGTTTCTGTTTATTAATTAGATGGATTTGATGTGAAAATCAAGAAGAAATAATGTGCATGGTATCAGCCTGTTGGATTTATATTTACTCTGTGATTATTATTTTTATATATGATAGTAAACCTCTTGTATTTCTTTAAATAATTATTTCTGGAAGTTGAGTGAGTTGTGTTTTTCAGTTTCAAATACAATATTAAAGAACATTAATTCTGTAGTAAGGTAATTATGTTCTGATTCATAAAAGTTCATGAAAGAATTCCATTGCCTGCATTGTTTAAAAGTTTGGGGCCCTAAAACTTAAAAGTTTTTGTAAAGAATAAAACGAGAATATGGTTACTGTATGCATTTAAACGTCTCTTCTGCTGAAGATAATATTGTGTAAGATTGGTAAATGTTTAGTGGGTCTACTTTCATAGATACTAATTTTTACTTGATTTTTATTTCCTTTTGCTTCCTATGAAGGCAGGGGGTAGTGAGGTAAGTTCATTTGCACAAAGTCCAGGATCATATGCGTTTTAATAACTTAATCTGCTTGGGAAAATAGTTATACTTTTCAATAGAAGTGAAGGTTTTAACTCTTCACTATTAAATAGTAGTTTGTAGAAAATAGTATCTGGGTAGAAAAAGGATAAGAGACAAAGAAAGAGTAAGTCCAGGTCTCAGTCTGAATAGACATGAGTGGGTGCTAAATAGAGTATTTGGGAGGAGGTGATCAAATCTCATCCTCTTCTCAGTAATTCTAGTGGCTAAGAAACAGCTTGCCGTAAGCAGCTGTGGTCAGAGAGCTCACCTAAATTCTTGTGGACTTCCGTAAGACTATATCACGTTGTTGGTGCAGAGGTCCAACATGGAATAAAAGGTGCAGGGAGCATGTTGCAGAGATGCCTGAAGTGGCTATGTGAGCAGTATCACCATGTCTGTGTTGGAGCTAATAAAGCTTCAGGGACAAGAGGAGCGTTACTGACTTGGCTGCAGCATTTTACCAGTGCACCTGTACTACTTCAGGATCTGAGCTGCTAGGTCCACACAGCATTCATATGACATGCAGAGTTGCTAGCTTAGGTGTCCACGTTAGGTAATGAGGTTTTACACATATTCTATTTAGAATATATGCATACTCAAAAACGTGCTCTCAGATTTGTGGCACAACAGATCCTTAGGCTGTAGGTTACCCTCCAGACTTGCAGACTGAGCTGCCAGGACACTTGGACCTATACTGGTTAAGAAAGGAGACCCCCTCTCATGCCTACCTGGACCCTGTTTCCACAATGAAACTCTGTGGTGACATAATAGAACTGTGTTAATCTCTGTATCCTTCTGTAGATGACTTGACATAATCAAGAAAGCCACTGTCTTCATCTAAATTTTAGATCATATCACTAGTGAACTTTTATCAAATTAATTCTGGTGTTAGGCTTTTAAAAAATTCTGTATCTGTAAAGTCAGTTATACATGCTCTGTAGAACTTATATAGACTTTTCTTCTGTGTTTGTTCATTTACATACTACTGTGGTGGGTTGACTCTGGCTGGTTGCCAGGTGCCCACCAAAGCTGCCCTATCACTCCCCTCCTCAGCTGGACAGGGGAGAGAAAATAAAACAAAAGGCTTGTGGGTCGACATAAAGAGAGGGAGATCACTCAGCAATTAGAGTCATGGGCAAAGCAGGCTCGACTTGGGAAAATTAATAATTTATTACCAATTAAATTAGAGTAGGATAATGAGAAATAAAGACTAAATCTTAAAACAGCTTCACCCCACCCCTCCCTTCTTCCCAGGCTCAGCTGTGCTCTCAATTTCTCTATCTCCTTCTCCCCATCAGTGCAGGGGGTTGGGGAGTGGTGATTACGGTCAATTCATCACCCATTGTTTCTGCTGCTCCTTCCTCCTCAGAGGGAGGACTCCTCACACTCTTCCCCTGCTCCAGCATGGGGTTCCTTGCACAGGAGACAGTTCTTCACAAACTTCTCCAACATGAGTCCTTCCCACGGGCTGCAGTTCTTCACATACTGCTCCAGTGTGGGTCGCTTCCATGAGGTGCAGCCCTTCAGGAACAGATGGCGCCACTGTGGGTCCCCCACGGGGTCACAGCTCCTGCCAGCAAACCTGCTCCAGCATGGGCTCCTCTCTCCATGGGTCCACAGGTCCTGCCAGGAGCCTGCTCCAACGTGGGCTTCCCATGCTGCCCTCCTTCGGGCATCCCCCTGCTCCATTGTGGGGTCCTCCCCGGGCTGCAGGTGGAGATCTGCTCCCCCGTGGACCTCCACGGGCTGCAGGGTCACAGCTGCCTCACCATGGGCTGCACCATGGGCTGCAGGGGAATCTCTGCTCTGGCACCTGGAGCACCTCCTCCTCTTCCTCCTTCACTGACCTCGGTGTTTGCAGAGTGGTTTCTCTTACATATTCTCTCTCTTGTCTTTGACGGCAGTTGTACAGGTGGGGTTTATTTTTCCCCAATTCTTAAATATGTTGTCCCAGAGGCGCTACCCAATGTTGCTGCTGGTCTCAGCCTTGGCCAGTGATGGGTCCGTCTTGGAGCTAGCTGACATCAGCTCTGTCAGACACAGGGGAAGGTTCTAGCAGTTTCTCACAGAAGCCACCCCTGTAGCCCTCCTGCTGTCAAAACCTTTCCATGCAAAACCAATACAACCGCTCAGAGTGTGGGTAGTATATCTGGCATTCCATGTTATATGTAGGCTTGTTATATTGACTGCCAAACATTAGAACAGATATGTTTCTTGTAGTAACACTTTATTAGAATCCTTGTATTCTCAGGATCACAGGTACCTACCAGTGTGGAATGTGCTTCTGAGAATGTCTTTCAAGTAATTTTGACTTTGTGTAAAAAAGAGATTCCTTATCAGAAAGTATCTGAACCTCTTTTACTATTGATTGTAGGAAGAGTTTAATTCTCTATGGGAGAAGATGAGATAAATACTGTAGGTAATTAAACTCTGAGGCTATATGTAAAGACTTTAAAGACCATGCCAAAAATATAGTTACTCTTAAGATTGTTGTACCTGACAGCTGAAGTGGAAGCTTCTTCACTACTAGCTGAGTAGTGAACTTCCCTTTATGTGGAAAGAAGATGGTTTTTAGTAACCAGAGTATTAAATGAGATAAATAGGAAAACACTAAAGGAAGAGGCATACCTGAAATCTCATCTGTTTCCTACTTGTGTCTCACAAAAGCACATCTGTGAGGCCAGGAGTTGTAGTCCAAGACCATGTCATGGATGTAGAGTCAGAAATAGCTCAGTTGGGCACCAAAACTTGATTTACTAAAGTGATTTTGATTCTAATATTATTAGAAAGGTTAAGCTGATCTCACTTTTTATGTTGTAAGTAGTAGGATGACATAGGAAAGCAGAGTTTTAGGCCATTTAGTCTATCAAAAATTCAAATATTTATCACCAGGTGGGTCAAAACAGCATCAAAACTTCTCGCAAAACTCCTTTTTGCTAAAGCTCTGCAGAAAGGAATGAAAGAATCCCTGTGGTCAGAAAGGGAGAATAAGTAAAAGAGGCTGTGAAACACTGCAGTCTGGTAGGTAGGTAGATTCTCTTTGAAGTATGGAACAGGAGATTCTGTGTTTGGTGTAGCGTAACAGTTTTCTTCCAGTGATTGTTAATTCAAAATGTAAATGCAGTTCCCAGAACATGAGTGTGAACAAAGGATTATTTTTGCTCTCCAACAAAGGTAGTGTCCTGTTCTCAGTTTTCTGGTTTTGCTCATAAATTACTTTTTTTTCCTTGCAATAGCAGAAGTTTAAAAATATTTATTTTCTCCTTCACACCATCACAGTTTTACTAGGAGCAGTGGACATTTCTGTGTCTTAATCATTTTTATGACTAACACATTAGTTTGAGATGTGAGTTGCATCAACTCATACTTCTAGGCAGCACTGCCTTTACTTTTTTCCTTCAGAAGAAACATGATTTTCTCCACTTTTTCTGGGACTTTTTTTGGTTACAGTCTTACCTAAGCAATTAAGTATTAAAAAGAAAAAGAGAGAGGTTGTGGGGTTTTTTTAAATTAGAGATGCTAGTGCTGTAGAAGTTGGTATGCTGAATAGAAATATGTGTAAGACTTAGATTTCAGGCACGTTTCTGAAGAATTTATGGATGCTAGAACTCAAGATTTAATTCAGATTCAATTGGTTTAAGGTCTGATTGTGGTGTAGTTTAAGGCCACCTCTACTAATGATATGCCATTCTCAAGGAGTAAAATTAAGATGATACATCATTGACATTGGAATACTTTAAATTCTGTTGAAAACACCAAATGGCATTGGCTTTGAGGGCAGCACCTGTGTCTAATTTTAATTTTATGTAATTTCTGAACAATAATATTAAAATATTTTTATGTGAAGATGTCTGCTGTGTGTCTAATGTGGTTGTGTAATAACTTCATGGATATTCAGCAGCACAAAATAAATTGGAAAACCATTTCTATCCTTTACTAAAAGTGCTTTCCTAGTATATCTTTGTGCTAGGTAAATTGCTCAGAAGATAAATCCATCATGGATGGTTAATTTTGAAAACAGTTTTGGCTCAGCTGTTCCCTGAACTGCAAATCACTGGAGGCTGGGAGAAGAATCTGGAGAATATCATTGCGTTCTTAAACTCCCTTCAGTGTTCACTGTTTTGTCACTGTCAAAGGGGCAATGCTGTGGTTAATGTACCTTAGATAAGAATGGCTGTTCCAGAAGATCTCAGAACTAAACAACCAGGAATTCTGATTTAATTTTTCACCATAAATGTACCACACTAAAGATTTGCAGGCAACTAAACCTCTGAAAGAGTCTGTCTCTCATAGTCATCACTATCCTGTTCTCTTAATACATGCATACCATAAATCATCAGTCCACATGCTGAGATTCTTGTATGGGAAGATCCCAGTGTTTTGTATCTTTCGCAAATTCCTTAAATGTTCTGCATCCACTCCCAGATGCAATTCAAAACCAGACATTGTGGCAAAATTGCTTCCAAGTTTTACTTTTTTTTGGTCTTGAGAATTTTTTTTGTGTATATGTAAGGTCATATGCAAAAATACATAACCTAATAAATAAGGGCTCCAGCCACATTGCCAAAGATGCAGAAGGTGAAGGTGGGGACTGGGAGAAGGGAGAACTGCCCACTATAGGAATTGCACTTGCAAGGGGGTGAGAGAGGGAGAAAGCTACTGAAATGAGTCTTCCTTTATCTGAACCTCATAGTTATCACCTGTAATTGCCACTGAAAGAGAAATTCAGAGATTTTGTACAAGCATCTTCCATGTGTTTTGTATAAATGAACAGAATGCAATTAGATTCTTCTGCTTGCAATTCCAGGGACTTTTAATATGAATGTAGATAACACAAATTCCAAAGTTCTTTTTGTAAAAAAAACCCACCTTTTTCCTCTCCTTTTGCACTGGCAACTTGTGTGATTTGGGAGAGGGGAGAAGCCAGTAATCAAAAATTATAGCAAAGGACTTTATATTAGCAGCTTCTTTGCTCTGTGCGTTCTCCCAGTTTTTGCAGAATAAATTAGATAACAGGAAAGTTTAAATCTTAAGTTAACTTTTTTAACAGCTTTAGAAAGAATGCAGGGCTTTTTGAAGATAACATTTATGTGAATTGGTTTCTGCACAGTGGAATGTACATTAGTGCACGGCATTAAACTTGAGATTGAAAACCCTGAAAGTTCTGGGGATTTTATTCTTCACAAACAAGAATTTAATTATCATTAGTTGCTTCTATTACTATGTCTCTGATCACTAGCAATAGACTAGAACAACATTATGGAAAGGAATGGTCTCCTGTTACCAGTTTGAGGTAATTATTTTTTCCTCCCAAAACAGAGGTAAAACTCATGTCTGAGGAAATCAAAAAGCCAATTACCAAAGTATCAAGGTTTACCAAATAATCTCCAGTTTTGAATGCAAGGAAAAAAAACTATTAGTTTTGCAACTACAATAATCAAATGTGACCAGGAAGTAAAAATCTAGAGGAACAACTGCATGGCCCAGTGACGAGGGTTGGAAGATTTTTATTTGGGTAATGATCTATGTAGAACAACTTTATCAACAGAACCTAAAATGTTATGTGAACGATATGCATTTATCAAAGAGCTCAAGAAAAGAGTAACTGAAACATAGGTATATTGTGGGATAGGTTGAATACGGCTCCAAATAAATCTTGCACATTTCAGTGATGAAGGCAGCGCAGAAGCCTTTTATGAAATCTGCCTTGTACCAGTTAGACATCTGATCGTATCTCCATATATGTCAGTATTTGCCAGCTAATAATTAGATATGTCACATGGGGTCCATGTCGATAATCTTGTTCCATACTTAAATCATGAGATTGAAAAAGTAGATTTGGAGATTAAAGAATTAAAACTACTGATAAAAGCTAAAAATTTTCCTCTGACTATGCAAATATTTGGTTCAGTGGACTCAGGAAAATTGTGAGAGAAAACTGTGCTCTATTCTTGGAGAAGCTGTCATTTCCCCTGCATAACACTTACTCTGAAAAATATCTGAAGATACTTGAATTCTGTAGTCCTTGAAGAATTGCATGTTACTGACTGTAAAACCTGTTCAAGTTTGAATTGTACTGGGAGAAAAGGTTTAGCTCTTTCCAGTATGAAGTAGTGCATCAGTCTTGCATGTCAAAATAAATTTGTAACTAATTAGAAGAGATTCAGTAAAACAGATTGTTTTCATTGGGGGTTGGAATTCATTTGTAAGTTGTTAACAAAGTTTTCTTAATTTTCTGGAGGGTTTTCCCTAACAGATGAGAGTAAAATTATTTTTGCTTCACCTATAAATGAAAAAGACTGATAACTAGTGTCCTCCTTGCTGCAGTGGAATTGCTTGGTAGTTCTTAGAAGCAAATCAAAAGGAAGTGTACCTGCTAATCAGACTAATGAAAAATACCCATGCATAGTACAAATATTAGGAATATCTGTACAACTATCTGTACATGCCCATATATTCTGATGGTTAATAATGATTTTTGGCTAGTCAAATATAGGAGTATTCATCATATGTGTTTGAGAAAACTCATCCAGTGAAACAAATTTGTGAAACTGATGCTGAAATACCTTCGGTCAACATAAATTGAATTAAATAATAATGAAAAACCAGTATATGTCAGCAGTGCTCAGTACTCCACACATTTTGACTAGCTGAGATAATTGTATTTTAGTATAAAAATGTATTTTTATGAATAAACGTTTACATCTATCTTTAATAATAATCTGGCTGTTTATCCATCAGCTCATTTAGTGAAGTTAAACCAGCACAACCTTTCTTTGAGTAATTCAGGTGTTGTGTTTGCCAACTCTTTAAATACTTGATATACTTCAGAGGTTTTTGAGTCTGCTGCTGCTTTCTTTCTCTGTTTACAGTAGGAGGCATTCCCAAGAATTCTATTTTCATGTCAACACGTTTATAATTCCCATTTAAGTGAATGGGAGTTTTCTGTACAAATAATAGATTTACATAACCTGTGAAGTTGTGACTAATCCCCTTGTTGTAAAAGAAGTAAACAAACCAGAAAGTCAGTAATAGTTATTTCTATGAATAATTCACTGACACATAGCTTTCAGCCAAACTTGTATAAGTAAACCTTTTCTCTTTCCCACCTGCTGCTGAAAAGAGGTTCCAGGTAATGCTTTTATTTTACTATCTAGTCCAGATCTTGCTGTCATCTCCCATTTTCCTTACAAAGCCATCTGTCATGTTGGGTGCTGTGCCATGCATCTGTCACTCTTCACAATATTGCTGTATTACAAATGTTAAATTTATATGTATTCATAGTAGTTCTGTTCCATACAATAAGCTAAATATTCATTTATCCACCAATATAAAATTAACTGTATGGACCATTAAACTTGCCTATGTTTTACAAATAGTATTTTTCAATAATATTTATTAAAATATAGATATTAGTACTCTTTCCAGTTCCCAGTGGACAGCTATCCACCTCAAAACTGGATTGTTTTACATTTGATGGGATAGTCTCACCTGACAAGTCAAGGTGTATATTTTGCTAAATTATTTAAGTATTAGATTAACTATATCCACATTAGTGTGTACAAAATGTCACTACTCATAGGACGTGAAAATAATTATGACTAATCATTGTCGAGAAGCAATATTTAAAAACTAGCAGGTTTCATTGTCTTCTAATGGAAATCAGATCTCTAAGGTTTCACAAGTGACTCTGAAAATCTACCAAGTGTAAATGGACGGAACTTCTTCCTTTTAAAATTAATTCTCTACTTCAGGCTTGCTGACACCTTTTTGAGAGGGCAGTGAAAGTCACTTCATGCTGAAGGCTAATGCAAAATCAATTGCTAAGTTCTCTGCAAGTATGAGGTGCAGCTAGGGCGACCCTCACAGGAAGGGACTTTTGTACCGACAGCTGTAATTTGCTGTATGAAATCATGCCCAAAATAACACTTGGATTTTTAAGACCAAAATAAACGTTGTAGTTGACATTATCATAAGTTACCATGGAGCTCAAAGAATTCATGGCAGTTCATATTAACTACAGAAGACTATTCCTTGTTCTGTTAGTAACTTTAGAAATTCAGTATCAGTAATAAAATGAGGGAGTGAAATACAACAGCATAATACAAGATAACATGGGTAGCAGTGTCAGTAATATTGAAACCATATCTCAAACCATAAAAAAGGGATTTCTTTGTTTCAGAAACTACTTAAAAATTCTTGTATTCCATTCTTATGGTCTCATAATAAGAAATATTAAGATACATATATACTGATTCTATATTCATGTTGAAAGTAAAGTGCCAATATTATGGTATTTGTTTCCCCTATGATAGATGGCTGGAACTTTCCACGTGTTCAAACCAACCCCATCCATGTGTGTATTTACCCCAAAATGTTATTCATGCTCTCCTTCCCATCTTTTGCATGCAGTTTTTGAACATGCAGCTAGTTATACATGCAGGTATATGACCACTGTGTGTGTATATATGCCATTAGTCGCTTTCCTGCACTATTAAATAGCAAATGAAAAATATCTGCATCTTTTGCATCTTTAAAAAAAGCAGTTAGAAGATGTGTTCCGGTGTCCTTCAACATTCCTGCTTTTAAATGCAGAAACTGTCATCTTGAAACTTAATTGGGAAAAAACCACATATGTGTTTGTAATTTGCATTCCAGTTCCACTGCTCTGAACCAATATAGTTAGTCTTTCCCAGATGGGTACTTGTATAAATTGTTCAGGTGACCTGTGAGATAATATAGCTGAGTATAAATTGTCAAGTTTTGTTGACTGGAGTACATTCACTTTATTCTTTTGTATCGTAATGTACAAATGTAAATGTATTCTAATGAGTGGCAAAGGATGGTTATCAACCTACATTTCTATCTGTACGGCCTTTAAATATAGATGGTCTTTTCAAAAGATTGTATAATGTGAAATTGTTTTACCTCTTCTCACATTCTATCACAAAGGTTTAGCAGACACCAGATATTATAAAATGCCATATTCTAGTTCCAAGCATCAGAGAACTTTTCACTTCCAGTAGTAACATAAACCTGTGTCAGAACCATGTCCTTTCAGTTTTTACTGATTTCATGAAACTGCAGATATGCTCTCCTGTTCTATTTAGTTTTTATGCTTTTGTGGCTTTAACTCACTTTTTCCTCTGTCTTTCAGGGACATAAATGAAATTTGGGGGGGGGGGAAATGAAAGAAATGAGGCTTGAGTGCTCTGTGGCAAATGTGAGGATAACAAATGGAAGAAGGGCTCTTTATGCTCAGTTTTATCAATTTCTAGGGCAACAGTAGTAAGACTGTTGCTGGATTGTCCATGACAAATCAGAATTTAAAAATCTACAATATTTGGAAGCATTCTGGAGTGAGCAGGAGGTGGATTGGACAGTTTTGCTCAATCTTCCCCTGCCCTTACCTGTAAAGCAGGACTGACCTCCAGGGATGAAGCCTACAGCCCTTGCATGCCGCCTTCACGCTCAGAACCAGGATTATTACTCACTTCTACTCCAGAGCTGTCTGGATAACCTATGGTCATCAAGTTTCCTACTGTTATTCAACTTGTTTTTGGTGGTTTGGTTTTGTTGGTTTGGTTTTTTTTCCCTGGGAAAAACTTGTTGAACCTACTTTTCATTTTCTTTATCTCAAATGTGTAATTACAGGGATTTCCTCTGCTGGTTTAGATGTATCTTTTTTATTTCCTTGAATCTCACCAGACCTAGGCAGTCCTCCCTGTGATTTTTATGTATCGTTGCAACAGCTGTCAAACAGCACTAGTCTCTGGAAACTGATAAATCTGCAACTGTTCCTCCTAAATAATAGTGTTTCTGGGAATGCCTTTTTTTCTGAGAAGTTCTAAATTGAGATGGGCATAAAAGTATTTTTATGAATAGATTGTTAGGAATTGTCTTTAGAGAACTGGACTCAGTTCCCTACTGTTTGGACTTCTTGCTTCAGATCAGGTGCGGCTTTTGATGGTAATGCATAGTAGTCTTCTGTGTTTGATCTGAAATCTTCATTTGCTCTTGTGCTACTTTTAACAGATTTTTTTTTTTTTTAAGAGTGGCACTAGTTACTGATATGCTTCTTAGTCTGTTGTTCACAGTAATAAAGAAATTTATGCAAGATAACTAGATTTAGAATCTGACAATTTTGTTCCTTGTGCTGCCTTCAATATAATCTAAGGAAGCCACATTTAAAGATTCCTCGCTGTCTGAAAACCCTTTTGCTCAGCTGGGAAGGCTCTCTGGAACTGTAAGAGGAGTATATCTTTTTCCACTTCCCTTTCTTTGAGAAGTTTTGGATTTTTTTTCAGCTGGCAATCATGGGTGGTGATACTTCACAGCTGAGTAAGGCAGCATTGTGGCTGTCTTTTCAGTCCTTAATATGTCATTGACAGCTTGATTTCTTTTCCTCCAGAAGCCTTCTTAAATTCTAAACGTGCCAGTAGAAGCAGCATGCACAACAAACGGCATGGCAGTCTCACATTTTTGCAATAGTCTCTACTGTACTTGCTGTTCAATTTTATAGCTCTTGCATGGGATGAGAGAAGAGATAACACGACAGTGGAAAACTAGTGAACCTTGATACTCTTTATAGGCTCCTCTTCCCTGCTGCACACCCCCCACTTTCTGGTTCTTAGGGGAAACTAATGCTTAGGACCACTGAAATCACTGGTATACAATCTTCCAATTTCTATCACTTCAGAGTTGTTCCTGACTTCCATGTTTAAAAAGAGAAAGGTACATGTTGTGTTAGCTCAATTTAAAAAAAAAAGATATAAAAACATTATGTGTTTTTTAAGAAACTGGTTTTGTATAAGTGTTTTTAAGGAACTTATTTTATTTATAAGTGTGTTCCTAGTTACCTAATAAATGAGCAGCAATTATGGAGGTATCAAAGGAATTGAGGAATTTTAATTATAATTCAAAGTGTTAAGCTGTAGGTAGGAAAAAAATTGGTTAGTAGCTTTTGTGTCATTAACCAGTTATGTAAATCAGGTATTAGATATATTTTAATAACTATAATTCTTAGCCATAAATTAACAGGATATGTATAATCACGGGTATGTGCAATTCATTTAAGTTCTTAACCCTGTTCATTCTTCAGAGACTTTTGATTGCACGGACAGAGAACTGGTTATCATTTTGCCATTTAACTTCAGAGGTTGTAAGGACTACAATTTGTTCGGTTTTAAGCAATACTTAGATTCATATGCAAAAAACCTCAACCCAGTCCAAAACCCAAACAAAGCTTTATTTCTTAATATTTTGGGAGGTCAGCGTAACCATTTCAAAAAGGTATCAGAAAAGAAAAAAAAAAAAAAAAGGTTATTTATTAGAGAAGAGGGAATCTTAATGTAAATTTACCTCAGATGTTTCATGAAGCTGTCTGATTTCTACCACCCCACCCCTATGCCCCAGCAAATTTTAGTTGGACCTGTGCTGTATTAGTTTATCTCTTCGTTTACTTGAATGAATAAGGGAAGGTTTTTATTCTCTGTGTCACTGAAGTGCTTTCAGAAAGCCCATTCCCCCATATAGAATCTGTGCCTTTCAGTTTTCATGCATTTCAGTAGTTGGATTTGATTCAATTTGAGTAGCACACAGTGATAAGAAGGCTTCTATGGCACTGGGAGATAGATACCTGCTACCTCTTGATCAGTGTATTTGTAACGGAAATTACTTATTTACTGTGAAGATGGGGAACAAATACGGTCCAAGATTTTTTTTTTTCCCCCCTGTAAAACTTCAGATGACCTCTCTCCATATATATTTAGTATGATAAACACTGTGACCTATTGGGAGTCTTTTCTGATGATAATTTAGAAACTTCCAAATAAAAGTGTAGTTTCTTTATTTTTTTTAAATATAATTTCTTTATTTTTTAAAAACAGAATTTCTTAATTTTTTTAAAATAGAATTTTAGTCATACTTAGTGATACTGTTGTTGTAATGACAGGCTAGATAAGAGGATGCTAGGAGTCAGTGTTGATAGGAGGAAAGAGAAGAAAGGACCTGGAAAATAGCTGGGGAGGCTAGGTATTTCACATTGAGTATAAGACCTGGAAAGAACTGGTTGAGAGACAGTAGTGATTCAAGAGTGGTCATGAAGTTGGGTGTTGGGATTGCTGACAGAAAATAGATGTATTACTTGCTTCCTGTGCTGGCCAACATGCCTGTATAGGTGGTGAGGGCAGCTTAGACTATGCATGGTTTGCTTTTCCTCCCCTTTTACAAAAGTTAGGAGGATACTTTTTTTCACCTTCATAGACTAAGGGACAGTCTGTGAGATAGGTACAGGCTGTAATTGCAAAATAAATTGAAATGTCTTGTTTTTCTGTCTCAAGGTGTATGTGAATTCCTTCTAACTGGAGACCTCAGAGAGGAGAAAAGTCTATAACTGAGGACCTTTGGGAATGAATTATGGGGGTACATTCCTACCAGACATATTTCAAGCAGGATTGAAAGAGTATATTTAAATGCAGCTATCTTTTGATATTTGTCTTTTGAGCATGGAGAACTTTAGTGCATGTCCACATTGGACTACTTTTATGATCTGCATTGCTATATATGGTAGATGTCCTCTAAATTTTGCCTTTAATGCCTGTTTATTTTGTCTGTTTTCCAAGAGTAAGAATTTTAGAGTAGGAAAAAACAACTGTTAGACTACTATTCTTTGTGAAGTTACAAAAGTATTTATCTGTACTTCAATTAGTGTTCTCTGTTTTAATTTGCACTTATTTATGAATGAATTTAAAATATGAACCTTAGTTATTTTCCTTCATGCCTTAAATTTGCTTTTAAACTTCAAATATTATTTTATGCTTTGATAAGAATTTGTTTAATACCATCCATATTCCCTCCCTGTGAAAAGACTCATTGTGTTAACTATCCAGTGTAAGCCATCATTATTTCTTTTTAGATCTGTATTTGGATTTTCTGTCGTAAGGTTTTCTGTTTCATAAAATCTAAATTTGTAATGCTGAATTAAATATTTTGGTTACCTTCCTCTGGCCCTATCTAACACAATAGTGAGTTTTAGTAAACTTGATCGTGTTTGGGTGATCCAGGCATCTGACAGACTTCTCTACCAGACAGAAATTTTTCATCATCTGTTTTATACTTTTTTTTCCCCAGTGGTACTTTACAGTCTTTTAAGTACAGAGGAAGTAATTGAAGCATCTCAGAGCACAGTTTATAGTTGCTTTATAATTTGCATTATAATATGTACAAATCTTCTGATTGGTGGCATGACATAAATCTATAAATCGTACTAAAATTAGGCAAGGAAAATGGAGGAATAAAGTTCAGAAAATAGTATTTTATTTTCATAACTAAATAAATAATTTTTGAATGTAGTTCAAAACATACAGTGTACAAACATATCATAGTCTAGAAAAGACAGTGATTATTTTGCATCAGACTCATTTAAGAGCAGAGAAGGAATTAAAAATACTTCATACTAAAAAGGGAATATGAAAGAGAACTGAGCTGTTGCTTTATGTGTGATAGTAGTTTGTCACACTGCCTAATGGATTAAATCATCTAGATTTCACTGAATCTATATGTAGAATTTATTTTGAAAGTAATTGTTCCTCTTAAGGGTCTGACTTACAGGTTTCTTTTCATGGCCACATATGCTGTATGTGTGTGTATATATATATATAATATAAGCGCCATAACCAGTGGTCCTGAAAATTGCTAGAAATAGTTTCATAATTTTATTAAATAAAACTTACTGGTTTGTATGGTTCTTTGTATATGAACAGTCGAACATAATTTGAAAGATATGTTACAGATATTTATCAAACAATGAAATCTGGGCTATTCAGAACAGTGGAACGTAAGTTATGGCTGATATTCATGCATTTGCATGGTGATGGTTTACTTCCAACTGAGTGTCAATCGGTAACTTGTTTCTGTTGATATGAGTGAATGGGCAGGTGTACTTGGTGTTCTTTACAAGCTATTGCAAAAATAGGAAAAGTTAGGGCCTACTGAAAGCATGTGGGAATAGGAATGATTATCTCTAGTATCTAGATCAGGTAAGATTTTAAAGTATATCCAATAAAAAATGCTGCAGAGAAGATGGAAATGCCTTAAGAACCCAGCATGAAAAAGCTAAGAATGTTGCATCAGTGGTCATTTATTGTAAAACAAGCTTTTGCATTAACTTCATGGATTGTTGAAGAATTGTTGGAAAACCTAACGTGTTAAACAAAGGTAGGATTTTTTTGACAGAGGTGTTTCTTTTAAAGATGAATACAAATAGCAGTTAAACAGGATACAGCTATAAGTTTTCCATATGCAATAGCAGGTTGGAAGGTACTGTGTTAGTATGGAATGGGTGACGGACAGCCTTCTCTTATTCACAGTTCTTTATTTCAGACCCCCAGTTAGTAGGGCATTGCCACAGCCGGAGAAACTTCAGACAAATAATGTTGGGAAGAAAAAGAGACCTATAGAGGTAAGAATGACATTGATGTCCCCTTCCTCTCCTTTTAGGATTTTTTTTTTCCCAGAAATTGACACATTTGTGGACACACTAAATAATTGTTTCATTTTAAATTTATCAAAGATGGAAATGTTAAATAGTGAGTAAATAGCAAAAGAAGGGAGAATTTTTTTTTAAATCCAGAAAAGCCCAATACTACTTTCTTTTTGCAAGCGAAATGGGGCACAACTTAATTCTTAGTATCAATAAAACGTTTTAAATGCAGTGTGTAGAAAACAATATATTCTGTATTGATAACTGGATTGTTAATGGGTGTATTATCACTAATAAAACTAAATATATTTTACTGCAAATTTTTTTAAATTTATTTTAAAACTTTGTTTAAAATTCATCACTGTTAACAGTTTTAAACATAAAATTTATTTATATGCCTGTGTATGAGTATCTCTTTCTGTGTATATGTACCTGTATATATACACATTTAAATATTCTATGGCATACACCAAACAGAGATGATAGCATGACATGACTGTGTACGGCAAGAATGAGCAGTAATAAAAGCTGACAGGGAAGGCAGGATCTCAGCTTCTGTTGGTTTGAGACATTGTTAAAGTCCTTTTCCTTTACTACATAAGGACCTTGAAGATTATAAAGTTCATAATTGCTTTAAGGTTTTGAGTACTGATAGATGTAAATATCTTATTTTAGGACCTCATTTTGGAGCTGGTATTTGGGTACCGAGGCAAGGACTGTAGAAACAATGTGCACTATTTGAATGATGGTGCTGATGTAATATATCATACTGCGTCTATTGGGATCTTGTATAATGTGGCAACAGGTAGGAGAAAACCCGCTTGAGGATAAATGTTTCTTCACACACATGGAATTACAGTTTATGAAGTAATTGGTATGCTTTAAATCTTATAAAAATATGTGGGAAAATTATTATTATTTGTTGTTGAAAATTCAGTCTGTATAGATAATTCATAATAGCTGGTATAAGCAAACTAAATATATTGAAACGTTTCTGGTAACTGAATTTGGAAGGAGGAAAAGATTATTTTGTCATTAGATTTATGAAATTTGTTTGTTAAAATGATCACAGAAACTAAAACAGCTCAACAGTGGGGTCATTGTAGTTGTTCAATGTTTTTTTAAATAAGTTTATTTTTTCTTTGGTTTACTTTTGAGTGCTCTGTATCACATACATTCATTCCCAATAACCAATTCAGTTTAGATAACTTAGACCTTTTAAAGGGTAACATATGCCATTTGTTTCTGGTATATCTAAGCAACTTGATGGAGAAATCTCAAGGGACTAGTTCCAAGTTGTTGAGTGCTATGTGTTAAAAATCAGGATAAAAAATTAGGAGTTTCTGTTTCCTGCTTTTAAGCTTCAAACTGCAACATCACTATAATGTTTTTTCTAACAACTATTACAAATTTTTCAAACATTAACCATGTCTATGTGTGTATAAATATTTTAATTAAAGTTGGACCTTTTTTTTTTAGGCTCTCAGTCTTTTTACCAGGAACACAATGATGATATCTTGTGCCTCACTGTAAATCAGCACCCCAAGTTTACCAACATAGTGGCAACTGGCCAAGTAGGTATGTTTGTATTTTTGTAAAAAGAAATTAACATAAAAGCATGCAATTAGGGCCTTGTGAGTTCATGATAAATCACAAAAATACTTGATTATGCTATCTCCGTTTGTATGAGTGTTACTCAGTTACCTGTCCTCTTTATATGTTTCTTTGGGTGTAATTTAATAAAGTTGAACAAAAAATATCGAGGCATTAAAGAAGATCAAGCTTATATTTTGTTTGGAGTGTTATCAAAAATATATTTTTAAGAAATTTTGAGCCCCATGAAATTAGTCTGGTTTTATTTAATTATCAGCTTGTGTTATCCCTTCCAAAGAAGCTTAATTGAGCTATCTTTCATTTCTATATGTACTAAACATAGAATTCTTAAAATAGATGTCACT
Organism: Athene cunicularia; assembly: GCF_003259725.1. Lineage (NCBI taxonomy): Eukaryota > Metazoa > Chordata > Aves > Strigiformes > Strigidae > Athene > Athene cunicularia. Next base: position 19,508,760 of record NW_020799101.1, read on the forward strand.
TCATGTAGGTTTTATTCCATCAGATTAATAATACCTACTTGGTGTTTTTGTAATACATAGTGGCAATATTCTAGGCAGAACTAAAACCTTAATGGTGTTTCTCTACAGATAAACCTAGATTTAGGGGGAAAATATGTATGTTTCTAGCAACATTAAAATTGATCTATGAACTAACCACGTTAAAAAAAAGAAAAAGACAAAAAACCCACTGTTCATCTGCATAGCTGCACTAATACTGCTGTTTCTAGATTTTGCAGAATAGTGTAATTTTTGTAGTCCTACAACTTAACTCCTGTTTTCATACCTTCAGTTGTTTCTCAGTGGATTCAAAACCACATTGTTTCTCTTAGTGCGTAGAATACAAAAAAACCCCTTAGTTTATTTTAGCCAGAATAGCTGCTTTTTTTTTTCTTTTTTTTTTTTTTTTCCCTCTGCAGCTTTGTATTAGATGTTTCATCTAAATATGGTCATTTTGTCAGTTACCTGCTTCCTTCTGTCTTTTGGCTTTTTAGGTGCATGTCTTACTCAATTTGACTTTTTGATAGTAATAACTACTTAACTTAAAACTCTTCATTTCTTGGTGAGTTTCTTGCCTCACATTGATTTAAAGAAATCATTAATGGGAATTATTTATCAGCCAATGGAAAAAGTTATCAGCCGATTTTTGCCTGTGGTTTGATTGCAAAGAACATTTGCAGGAATTACAGACCTTTTATTGTCTTTAGGAATTTGCTTTTTCAGTGTATTTCTTAATCTGGCCCTTTTTGCCTTTCCATATGTTAGAATATACAGGAAGAATGTAGGCATAATGTGAAAATTTGTTCTTTGGATGGGTTTTCTTCAGTGTTTGTCTTACCCAAGAAGATACTTTTAATACTTTTTTATTTCATAATAATTTCTACATCAACTAGCAGTAAAATAATTTTAACTGCTTTGTAATGTAGATTAAGGCATACAAATCAGGAGCTGATTACACTTAAAAATTAAACTGCAAAACATGTTTTTAAGGAGAGAATTAAATCTGAAAAAATGAGCTGGAAGCAAAGTATCTTCAAACAATACGTATTTTTAGATTTTGAAGAGATGTTAAGGAGTGCGTACTCCATGAAGAACATACTTAACTGCTACTACTTTTCCTACTGATATGACTGGCAAAAACATAACTTTACCATCATGACTTAAATCTTCAAAAGATTTATAGAAACATTATTTCAGGTATTTTTAAACTGTGATGCTGTTGTGCAGAGTCTTGGTAATACTTCCCAGTACCTGAACCTTTATAATCGTGATTTTTTTTTTAATGCTCCTATAGAGTAACATTGGATGTATTTACCATTTGTCAAGATCAGACTCAAGCATTACTTCTTAGCAGAATAGCAATCAGCATTTTTTTTTTCACTTAATTTGTTAAAATATCAGTAACATGTAAAATATGCTTTTTATTTAGTTTGGCAGAGAGAGACCTAACATACACCAAAACTAGATTTTTGTGTTGTAACTCAAAATAGAAATCAAAATATATTAATTCTACGAGTTTTTATTTCTGATGTGACCGCCTTTTATCAGTAACTGTTCATCTTTAACACTAAAAGCAGTATTGGTGCTGCTGCATTGCAAAGAGATGACATCAAGGTGTGTGTGAAGAAATTACACTAAATGTGGCATATATTTTCTTTAGCACTTATCTTATTTCTGGTCTAATTATTTTTCTGCTGCTTTTCCATTACAGGAGACTCAGCAGATATGTCAGGTAAGGGAAATAAAATTTTGACATCTTCAGGTGTAGTTAGCCTATCTAGTAGCCATCTACAGCTTTATAGAGCAATAAGTGACGTGAATTAATTTTTAGTTTATTAAAACCCTGTATCAGTCATATTACTGTCAGCACTGAATATAAACCACAACAGCTCTGAAAATTGTAAATATAGAAACAATTAAAATGTTAGAACACACTTAAAAACTACTTTTGTCATAACATACTCCCTCCTTGCTGCCCAGTGATCAGCGAATTCTAATACATACTGTTACTGATAGTATTCCTGTGTACGCTTGCAGGTTTTATAGACGTGTTGGGGCTGACAATTAACCATCTGTTTTAGACACTCAATTGAGTATAATTTTAAATAAGCATTTCTAAAGTAAATTCCATTGAGGAGGCCTAGGTGACTGAGTGAAAAAAACCCAAACAATCACCTTTCACATTTATGTATGATTGTCATGCAGTTATTACCACTGATCCAAAATGCTTGTTATGATGTCAGTTTAATATTTTTCTGTATCATTTTGGGTCTTTGACAGTTTGACAGTCTTGACTGAGCTATTTTTTATTAATATGTTGTTTTTTCAACTGCAATCTTAAAAATTCATCACCATCATGTGTGAATGAGTTCATTGTGGAGCGGCCATAATTGTCTTGTGACACATCTTCAGACATGCATAAATGTGTGTTCGTGTATACCTAGAAAATACAATAATCTTCATGTGGATCTAAACCTTGTTCTGTGAAGAACAAATGTACAATGGCATTTTTAATGTGTGTTGACTTCTTTTAAATATGCCAAATTGTGCTTGCTCTAAGGATGGGAGGAAGAATATATATAGGTACATTTTCCCACACTTCTAAACTGTATAAAACAAACAGTGATGTTATGGTTGTTTATATGAAAGAACATCCCTACTCCTGCATATAATGCCTGGAGGCTTTCCCTCTCTCACTTGCCTTCTTCCTACTGCAAGTTTAGTTTGAACTTGTGTATATTACTAAATTCTGTTGTCGCTGCCTGAAACCAGCACTGTTACTATTTTCTTCTTCATGGAACCATTAGTCTGGAATCCAAGCTATTGCCTGCCTTCATTAGAAGGTTGCATAGTTTCACTTAAACTTTCTAGATGACTATTTGGCACATGTTTTTACCAACAGCTTTTGCTTTTCTAATTCCAATATCCTGTTGTCCACAGTGATGCAACAGGGTTTCTTGAAGCAGTAATGTTTGTTACAGGCTGGAATGGCAAATTAAGTTTCATAATGACTTGGTATACATTTGCTTCATCTTACTGAAGATATTTTTTGTCCTGCCAGCTGATGGTAGCTTTATCTAACTTCTCCTAGAAGGAGATGACACCTTAGAAAATCTCTCTTGTGAGAGCAGATGTTGAACAGCTGGAGTACTCCACAATCAGGACGCAATGTCAGGACAGAGACTCTCAGAAGAACACCATAAAGTAGAAGGACTTAAGAGTCCAAGTTCTCTGTCCTGCAAATCTTGCTCTGAAAGTTGTTGTCAGTTCTTATTCTTGAAATCCAGGTGGAAGTTTCTGTCTGCCCCTTTTTTTATAGGTTATAGAGCAGATGCATGGGTCAAGGGCAATACTGTAGGGCAATACAGAGAAAAAAAAACACTTCAAAGCCATAATAAAGCTTTCCTTCCCCTCAGCTTCCCATAAGGACAGCAAGGAGTTTTCTGAAAATATTGAGGCATGCAAGTGGTTGCCAACCCTTGTCCTTTCTGTTTTAATGGAATGTCTATACTATGCTGTAGTACCTCTCAAAAGGTGATGATAACATTATGTTGGTGCCATGAGAGGAAATTCAGAAGTGAAAGAGAAGAAATTAGGAAGGTTGTTCTGAAGACTGTTTTGGAACAGCTGTGGAATTGGGCTCAAAAGCTTAGTTTAATGTGCCTAAAATTTTACCTAGGCCCTTGTGCCTACTGTTTCCCATCATATGTGTGCCTTTGAGGGACTAGATTTAGATGGTTAGAAACAAAAGTGTAGAGCTGAACTAGAATTTAGTTTATGTGAATCTGGGTCTATGACAATGACTAGTTACCTCCAGACTCTGCAGTCAGATTTACTAGAGATCAGAAATAAAGAAGTTTGAGAGAGAACCTTACTGTCCTGGAAATGCCCTAAATACTATTCAGAGATTGCAAACTACATGGATTGCAAGATCTTTGGAGAAGGCATGGCATTTGGAAAAAAACTAGCTGTCATCATAATGGAAATAATCACATACATTAGTAGCGTGGAAAGACAGTTCTTACTGCAAAGAATTTGCAGTCTAAACAATGCAAAATAAATTAAACAGTGTTCTTCAGCATCAGTAAGCAAGCTGATTATTTAACTGATGCTCTCCTAAGAGAGCATGCATTTCAGACAGATGGCCACTTTGTAGAAAAGGAGATTTTGGCCTTGCACTGTAAACTAATTTCTCTGTAGCTATCAGTTGTCCAGAAGCCCCATGTAGAAATTACATTCTTGATGATCTACTTAATATTTATGAGCGGTTTTGAGTTTGTATGCTGAGCTAAGTTTTACTAAAAGAAAAAACAGAAGAGAGCTTGCTTTCAGAGATTCTGTTTCAGAAGTCCAGTAACAGATTAAGCAAAGTTTTCATCTCCAGTAGTGTAATGACACCAACTTCTTAGTCCTACTTAATGATTCTGTTTGCCATAAATTGGTTTCCAAGGAAAGGCCAAAATCTTTCTTTTCTTCCTTTTTGTTTTTCCATCTGACCAAAACAATTTTGTTTGTCTTATTAAAAAATATTAACTGCTTCAATAAGCAAATCATTAGATGATTTCAAAACATATACTAATTACATGTTTTTATATTTGTGTAGCTACAGCTCCTTCTATTCACGTGTGGGATGCAATGAACAAACAGACCCTGTCAGTGCTGCGGTGCTATCATTCAAAGGGGGTTTGCTCAGTCAGTTTTAGTGCCACTGGCAAACTGCTGCTCTCCGTAGGGCTGGATCCCGAACACACCATTACCATTTGGAAGTGGCAGGAAGGTAGGAAAGCGATTGGTTTTGTCAAATGTGTTTCCATTGTTGGAGGTTTGTTGGCTTGAGTCAAGAGCAATTGCAACATAAAAATACCAGCAGATCGAAAATTATTGTAATAAATGCTGTGCGCTGAACAAGAACAGGTAAAATAAATGTACTTACCCCTTCTGGTAACTGCTAAATGTATCTCCTGTGGAACTCTTGTGTAAAGATCAAGATAGTTCACTGATTTCCCATTAGAATAATTAAAGAAAATTTTAGTCTTCATTTTTTTTTTTTTCCTCCCTAGTCATTTTTGATGCTTGGTAAAAACTCTATAAAGTCTTTTTTGTTCCCAGAAGTTTTCTATTCTTCTCTCTTCTTATTCTTCTCTAAAGCCTGATTATTGCCTAGGTGGTTGTACTCCCAAAATTATCCCCCCAAAAAATGCAGATTGCAGAAATGTGATGCCAGTACAGCTTCTCTGTGTAGCTATGTAGTTTGTGTTTTAAGATATACTGCATGTTTTCAGATTGGCTTTGATCTGAGTACAGGATTTAGGCTAAAGCGATTTGATCAGCTTCTTTCTTCATCTCCTTTCTGTCTGGCAAAGCCATGCCCAGATTATGAAACAGATTCTTCTAGTCTTAGGGGTTTATGTCCTCTCTCTCTTTGGAGATTTCTGTTGATCAACTAGTGTTTCTCAGAAGTTTAAAAATCAGCTATCAAGTTATTAAAAAGTAATCCTTCACAGCTTGTCTGCTAGATGCCGTGGAGCTGAATGCAATGCCAACTGTGTATTTATACTGTCTTGGGTGGTGTGAAGGATGTGTGGTAAAAGCCCATGCAGCAATTCACTGCTGTTTCAGTCAGAACGTGCCTGTGCTCGCTCTTAAGAGCTGATACAGTCATTCAACATGGCAGCTAAAGATCCAAATGAAGTAATCTTCACATGGGTCAAAATGTCTGATTTTAACACATCTGAAGAGACTAGAAAAGCATTACCTTTGAATCTAAGACCATATGTAACCAAGTCAGTTTCTGCATTTTCTGCAGAAGAAAGAAAGTTTTCTAACTTTAGACAAAATTTGCAGAGAAGTCATTCATGTCTCTTGTAGCTTGTCCAGAGTTTGAGATTTTCAGAGGAGTTGTAGGAATTTAAGATATGGAAACTGACTTGCATCTGAGCTCCTAACTCTTTTATACTCCTGAGGAAATTGAAAATTGTAAGTAGATGGCACCTTCATTAGGTGCTACGCTTTGCTACTGGGTCTTATTAAATTTTTTTTTTTTTTTTTTTTAATCTACATCTTAATTTAGTTTTAATTTAGGAGCAGTTTGTGCTTTTCTTCCTGACCTGTGTGGCCTTGGATGACTCATCGTTCTCCCATAATTTTTATATTTTTTTAAACTACAAATGTATATTTTTCTCAGTGAATTCAAAATGTCTTTTCTTTCTGCTAGGTGCCAAAATTGCCAGCCGAGCTGGTCATAACCAGCGTATATTTGTAGCAGAATTCAGACCAGATTCAGATACTCAGTTTGTTTCTGTGGGAGTAAAGCACGTGAGGTTCTGGACACTGGCTGGAAGAGCTCTTCTCAGTAAAAAAGGGCTGCTGAGCTCCATAGAAGATGCCCGAATGCAAACAATGCTATCTGTAGCTTTTGGAGCGGTACGTACCTTAATAAACTATTTTAGAATACATACAAACAAAAATCTTTTGACTCTTCTTTTATTCAGTTCAATAAGCTTTTCTAACCTGATAATGTCAGTTTTATTAAACTCAGTTTAGTGTTTCTAATACTTGCCTGCCAGTTAGAACTAATACCAGCTTTCTTTAGAACAGAAAAGAAAGAAGATTATGGATTTGTATGTTTTCAAAAGGAACAAACATAGGGGCTTTTGACTGATAATACACTGCTTGGTATTTAATCCAGGTAAAACAAAGCTGACTCTAGACAGCAGGAACCAAACAGTAGAAATGAGACTAATTTTATGCCTGCCTGGGGGTGATTGTTCTATAATCTGTATACATTACTACTTCTGGCTGACATGAGAGCAGCATTGTGCTGGAGCATTTGTTAACCCTGTGACTGTTAAGACAACCACAGTAGAGTTTTGGTTTGCTTTGGGGTGTTTTTTGACAGATGCAGGCCTTGTTACTAAGTTCTATGTCTTTGCCATTTCAGAAGTTGCTCTGTATGAGCAGCACTTATCTCTTCAGCTGGACAGATAGCCAAAGATTTCTTTCATGAAGTGGTGCTTCTCTTTTATTGCGTGTATTACTGTCCTACTTGCTGATCTGCTTGTTGGGTACAGACTGAATTTACACTATTGATTTTGATTTTTGAAACTGTAACTGTCCTGTGTTTTTCACATTTCTTGAGACTCTTTTTTCCAGAGTGGTGTGTCTCTCCGATTAAAGGGAGAGTCTGACAAAGCAACAAGATATCTTCCAAGTGATAACTTAGAGATGCACAGCCCAGGCAATAGTCTGGGGTTTGGGAAATCTCTGTCTGTCCTGGTATGAGGTTGTCTGAGGATGCAAAGCTTGCAGGGGTTTTGTAAAATGCTGTGCAAATGGAATAAAACCAAACCTAGTGTGTTCTGCATACTTCCTGTAGGGAGTAGTTCTGGGAGTGCTGCTCTTCCTTGAGTTTGTCTCAGAAGGAGCTAGGTCAGGTGCTCCTAAACAGGAGTTGGAAACAGCCCTACAGTTATGCTGTGAGCATGATCAGAGGATCTACTCCCAAGTTAATTTCCATTCCTCTTTTATTTATTCATTTATTAGGGCACTTCCCCCCCCCCCCCCCCCCTTAAAAAAAGGATGTAGAACATCAACCCCGTTCAGTCAAGGAAAGTGTTCTTGGCAAATCTGTATGTGCATACCGGTACTCTAAAGTACTACATGGGATACTGAGTTTTAGGATTGTTCTAAGTTACTAAAACAGTTTTGCTCAGCCAGTTTCTGTTGGTTTTAAGTGTACCCTAATAAATTGCCCTTAAATTTGAGAAGTAATTAAATTTATTTTTATTACCTTTCAAAAACAGGAAGCATCATTAAAGAACAGGCAACTTTTAGTTCTAAATCAAACTGTTTTCTTCATAAACTAATGGTTACTGTAATCCAGTGAGTACTTTCACCTAACAACAAAAATGACTGCAAGCATTATGTACATAACAAGGAGGTACAAATAGCCTGTTTTTGTGAAATGTCAAAACTGTACTTGGTTTTCTACTTTTTTACTACAGTTTGCACACCTGATAGGCTGAAAACAGATAACCATATGGTTGAAGCTTAAGTCATTGCATTACTTCTTGCAATGCAGGGCTTATTAGCTACTAGAAAGCATGTTTCTGACAAGAATATAGTAGCTCATTGTTTTGTACAGGTTCTTATTAGCCCTCTACAATTTGCTCTTCTATAGGAGCAAATAAAATCAATCTAGCCTAAATGCAAATGGTGATGATGTTTCTTTCTGAATTTTTTTCTTCCTGCCTTGCTTAGAATCAGATGATAAGTATATTTTTCCCCTTTTCAGAATAACTTGACATTTACAGGTACTATCAGTGGAGATGTTTGTGTTTGGAAAGATCATGTGTTGATACGAATTGTGGCCAAAGCTCACAATGGACCTGTTTTCACAATGTATACCACATTAAGAGATGGTTTGATTGTTACTGGAGGCAAAGAAAGGCCGTGAGTCGTCTTTTTTTTTTTTTTTCTGCATGCACATTATATTGTTTTAAAGTGGTTCATATTCATCCCATCTAACACTAGGCAGTTGAGATGTCAAAGCTAGAAGAGTAGTCATTTCCAGATCCCTGAGTAGGTGGTAGGAAAAAAAGTAGCTGTCACCTCCAAAAGTGCAGTCCACATGAGCTTCAAGTACCTATTTTTGTCATTGATTATAAGAGAAAGCCTAGAGTCGCTAGAATCCAGACCTGGGTACCTTGCTTAAGTACCTAAACTCAAGGGGGATGAATCAGAATCTAAATGCTGTACAAGTAGTTTTTCATAATTTTAACTTCTAGATAAGTCATCTTTCTAAAGCACACGTGTAAGCTTCTTTAGGTGTTTTATGATGACTTTACATTATTTTAGTTAAAAATAATAGGCAAGTGTAAAATAAAGTATGTGACTGTTTTATCAGTTTTATGGCATTCAATTATACTGCATTACATCAGTCAGTTAGTATTTCTCCAAGTACAAATACACAATTATCAAAGAGATGATACTCTGTCCTTAAGATGAAAAGGGCTGAACTATTTTAATAAAAAGTAGCCTTGAAATCACCATATGTTACTAAATGGTTCAGTGGTATTTTTCACAGCCGTAATTATTGTTGAGAGAAGACAAAAACATTTAGTTTGAAGTACAGCTTTAAGCATTAAAAAGTTACCTCAACCTTGGTGAGTTACTTCTTTTTCTGAAGTTGAACTGAGGTTGTTAATCCAAGTAATTTGCACAATTGTGATGAAATAAATGCATGCTAAATATTATAACAACATATTGCACAGCTTCTTCTAAAGGAAGGATCTGTTTAGTTATGGTGGCAGAGGCAAACCTCTCAAATCTAAGGTACAGCAACATCTTTTGTTTCTGGGGTTGTAAAGAAAGTATCTCTTCAAGCATTTTGATTTTTTCTTAGTGCCTTGCTAATGAAAAAAAAAAAAGCTCTGGCTGTAATACAGTCCATATGATAGCATGATAGCACCCCATTTTGCAGGACACAGGCCAACTTAACTACCTTTTCCTTAAATAGTCCTTAAAGATCCTGGTTGATATTCATACCCAGCTGAAAACTTGTTTATTCTTGTGTTTGAAATATTTTCTTATAGTATTTAGAAAACATCACCTTGATTTTATTTGGAGAATGTTCTATCACTTAGCTTCATTATTCTTAATACTAATTATTCTTAACAATATTCTCAATAATATTATTTAGTAATAATATTATTTAATAATAATTAATAATAATAATTATTAAGAATAATATTAATAATAGTAATATTATTCATAATAAATAGTATTTGACCTGGAAGAAATAGTGATAAATAACATTAAGAAACAATAGTTCATCTCCTGTGGGAAAATGAAGTATTGGAAGTATACAAAACAAATTCTACATTTAGGAAAATTGCATGTTTGTTTCTGCCTTGGCATTCTTGATTGCAGTTCACCAGCCTCTTTTGATAAAATCTTTTTGCTGAGTATGATGGCCAATCATATGTCAGAACAGTACTATTGGGAAGCAAAGAATATTGCATTGCAAGGACTAGTGATTTGTAATTCATTACAGTTCTTTCACTAATAATAGTACAAAAGCAGTAATTGTGACTGAGCTCTCTGGAGTTCTTGGTCAGGGTTTGTTTAGTAATCAAAGTTGTAACACTGGCAGCTCAGTACTGTGGAACGTTATATTTTCTGTTGGGGGAGATTCTTTTCCTGTTGAAGACAGAAATGGCACAGCTCAACAGATTTGTAACTTTCATTAAACATTATCTCCTTTTTAGAAACTTTTTTCCTTTTAATGTGTTCTTTACTGAAATACTAGTTCTCTTGAAAGTGGGTGGGAAATACTCAGTGCTTTCATGATTAATACATACTAGTTGGATATCTTGTGCAGTTAACTTTGTGTGATTTTTATCCTGTATCTTTGTCATTTATTTCACAGAAGTGAAAATCTTTTGTCATTTATTTCACAGTAGTAAAATAACATGGCTTTCCCATTTCCCTCAACTACATTTTGATAATTTCTGCCTGTCTTAATAATAAGATGGCAGTTTGTTCACAGACTGTTCACACAGACAGATTCCCTCACAGCTGCAAATTCAGACTAAGCTTAGCACCGACCATCTTTCAGCTTGCCTGCAAAGGAATGTAATGAGGACTTTGAATCAGTATTTCTTGCTTAGCTTGGAGGCTCAGCATATTAACATCACCTGTTCAGTAAAAACAACTGGAATCTTTAATGATTTAAAACATACTAAAATGCCTAGTTTACATTAAGTAATACAGTTCTTTCATACTTTGTCTTTTTTTTGTGCCAGCCGTTATACTCATATATTTCTGATTTCTTCATAGTTCAAAGGAAGGAGGAGCAGTTAAGCTATGGGATCAAGAGCTGAAACGATGTCGTGCCTTCAGACTAGAGACAGGACAAATGACGGACTGTGTTAGATCTGTTTGTAGAGGCAAGGTAAAGAAAGGATCATGTCTTTAAAGGTTATAATTTATGGATTGATCTATAGCATTAAATATATGATACATTGCTTCCTCTTATAATTAGTACTTGTTTAAAGGTTGAGCTAGAAGGTGTCTACAATTGATTTTACAGCAGAAAAAAAAATCAGCTTAAGAAGATCTTAGTCTTACTTAGGATAATATTCTGTATAAATTTTTATTAAAAATTGACTAAGGCTTTATTTTCTATTTCCTTTTCTTTTCCCACTTCACATATCTGGCTTACAAGCAATAACTCAACTAGCATCATGATTTATATACAGCTTCGTACTTTAATAAATTGTAGAGGAGTTTAAAAAATAAATTATCTTTGATTATTTGATTTCAGCAAACCTTCTTGACAGAACTATAGCTGTGGATTATATCTTTATTATTGTTCATCACAAGTAGTTACTGTATTATATAAGATAATTCTTTCACTCTTGTTCAAGGGGAAAATTCTCGTTGGGACAAGAAATGCTGAAATAATCGAAGTTGGAGAGAAAAATGCTGCATGTAACATTCTAATTAATGGTCATATGGATGGACCAATCTGGGGCCTAGCAACACATCCTTCCAGAGACTTTTTCCTTTCTGCTGCAGAAGATGGCACAGTAAGACTCTGGGATATTGCTGAAAAGGTAGGTATTGGGGAATAGTGGTTGTTCAAGGAGAAAAAAAAATAAAAAAAAAAAATCCTAGATTTGTGGTGATGTCGAGGAACCGAAACTTGTTTTTTAATGTAAACTGCGAATAATCCATCTGGTAGAGACAAACTCTTGGCATAAGGTACTTTTGAAATACGAATGGAAACATTTACTTTTCTGGGGTTTTATTTCTTCACAGAAGATGCTGAACAAAGTCAGCTTAGGACACGCGGCTCGTACTGTTTGTTACAGCCCAGAAGGCGATATGGTAGCTATTGGAATGAAAAATGGAGAATTTATTATCTTGCTTGTGACCTCTCTAAAAATTTGGGGAAAAAAAAGGGACAGAAGATCAGCGATTCAAGATATCAGGTCAGAAAATATAATGCCTTTGTCGCAGTATTCTAGAAATCTGTATTATTTTGATTTTTAAAAATACACTTTTACGTTCTGAGGAGCATTGCAATATTTCAGAGCACTGGAATCGATAGGTGAACTGTGGAGTTTGTGTGATTACTCTGATACCAGGAATAAAAAGGAAGGAGGTACATGAAGATAACATACAGCAATCAGTCAAAAAACAGGCAGTACCACAGGGGGAGTGTCAGATGGTATTTCCAAGGATTAGTTAAAATGAAGGGGAAGTAAATGGACAATAGGAAGAGACCATCCTAATCAGGGGGCAGATGAGAAGGTCTGAAAAGGAGCAGGGTGAGATGATGTGTAGGAGGTGAAATGAGATCAGAAGTTTACCGATGAAGACTGCATTGTGAGAGACAATGGAAATGCCTGTCTGACAGTTTGTTCTTTGTTGTGTTTTGTTAGAAAGGAGTTAGCAGAAGTAAAATTTTGCTTCTGTTTCCTGAGTGGAGGACAAGACTATGCCTTCTGTGAGATAAACTGGTCATAATCTACTAAGGGAAGCTTCTGGGGAGAAATAGGATCAAACAGGGACCTTGCAGGAAGGTAGGAAAGCCCTGCTAGGAGTTAGGGCATTGCTGGAATCAAAAAGCTGTCCCAAGGTACGTCTAGAATAGAAAGAAACAAACTTCCCTATTAACACAGAAGGGGCTGTGAGGAATTTGTTCAGCTTGGGAAGCTACTGAGTTTCAAGACTAGAAAGTAAAACTGGAGGAAGGAAACATACAAAGGCATTTGGCAGAGGACAGGTTTGATTTCACATTCTTTTATTCAGTACCTTTCACTTAAAGTCTGGATTTTCTTAATTTACAGCATTTATTTTTTCTAGTTTGTAGCCTTGTATGTATAATATTAGGCAGTCGAAGTCATCAGGGGCATGTCACAAAGTTGTTAGACCGTTGAGATGGTAATGAGATCAAATAATAAAGAGAATTATTCCAGGGATGCTCCCAGTTCACTTATATATGGCAGCTGTACCAAAATTATTGCCACCTTCTACTGCATCCCCGTTCCCTGGAAATTTTGGTTTGAAAGTGACTTAGCAGACAAAATACTCTGCCTCCCTCTCTTTAATTCTTGATGAACTGAAATGAAAGTTTGCCCATGCTACTCAACTATCTCAACTATTAGAATCTATTTTAAGTGCTAACCTGTGTTCATAAAACCCTTTTATCTGTTCAGGTTTAGCCCAGATTCTCGTTACTTAGCAGTCGGTTCCAGTGAGAATGCAGTGGATTTCTATGATCTGACTTTGGGTCCCACACTAAACCGAGTCAGCTATTGCAAAGATATCCCAAGTTTTGTGATCCAGATGGACTTCTCTGCAGATAGCTCTTATCTCCAGGTATCAGTCATTAATTGTTCAAGATACTGAATTGAAAACATACTCTTGACAGATACTCTGCAAGTATTCTCCTTTGACAACTGCTAAATTTTGTAAAGAAATGTTGGAGTAGTAGGTTACTGTCACTAGACTGTTACTTTGTTGTAGTGAGAAGTGGATGACAAAAATAATCACATCAAATAAAAATACTGATATTAAATACAAGAAATAAGCGTAGAAACAAGAAACAGATTTCAGAATCACTCTAATGTGTCTCACTGCCTTTTTACCTCTGTGATGCTGATGGACTATCTTAAAAGAGGACGTACAGCCTACTATTCTGTAACCCCCAGGGACCTGTGAATCCTTCATATCCCTGACCAGAAGGGTAGCAGTATGCATTGTTTCAGTGCTAGCCTTTGTGGAGCAGCACCAAAATCATAGTGTTACAGATCCCAGCCACGGGACTCAAGACGTTTCTTAAAATCAGAATAAAGTAGGAATACTTAGCTTTCTATATTTTTTTCACCTCTTAGAGGAGGAATAAGCTGCTTACATTATCAAATCAACATCTACAGGCTGAGAGGAATACCTGCTTTGTGTCAGTTTTAAAGATGCAATTCTATTTTGCCTTATTTATATACACATATACATATGAACACAATAAATAGAATTAATATGTGCAGAATGTGAGATGTTTGTTATTTTTTATTAATTTGGCATTTCTTGCTTTATGCTTTTATAGATTTTTGTGAATTTTCAGCAAGCTTTATCAACAGCTAAGTTAGTTATAGAGTAAAAGATAACTATCAAGAAAATACTTTTCAAAGCCCTTTAGAATTATAGTTTCACCTTTTCAAACAAGTTCATGTATTCTAAATTCTCTGTGGTCATCTCAAAGGTCTCTACTGGGTCTTACAAAAGGCAAGTCTATGAAGTGCCTTCAGGAAAACAGCTTGTGGACCAAGCTGTGATTGACAGAATAACATGGGCTACTTGGACAAGGTAAATGATTCACACACTTAGACCTCTTAAAACACTTGTAACTTCCAGGAGAAGCACCTACTGTTTAAAAGCATATTTCATCCCTTTATTCAGTCAGGTATTTTCTTTTAATGCACTCATCTGCTCTGGCAATACATCAGGTGAGTACAGTACAGCAAAAGACAGTACATAGCAGATTCCCTCAGTCGAACAAGAGCTGTTTGACCAGTGAGGATGTCTGATAAAAACTGATCTCTAATGTGTGCCCTTCTGTTTGCTGTGTATCTCTAGCTTCCTTTGATGTATCTCTAGCACCCTCAGTAGTTTTTCATTGCACTCTGAAAATTACCTGGAATATTGCACTATTTGCTTCAAAATAGCGATTTGGGGATAAGCGTACGTGGAAAATTAAAACATAGCAAAACATGAAAAGACAATACAAGACTGTGATAGTTCATGTTTTATTTGAAGTATTACACTAATGGTATCTGTATATTAATGTTGCTATTAACATTTACATATTAAAAGGTATGCAGAAATACCTTAAAGTTACTATATTTCATCCAAAATAGTCTTAGAAATTACATTAAGAATGATACTGTACTTTACTTTTATGTTGCATTTAAATAATTTCTTTTACATTCTGTGCATTCTCATTTCCTCTGCCTCAGTTCAGGCTCCTTTGTCTGTTTTCAATGGTTGTCCTTAGCACCCTCTGACAAAAATTGAGAGTAAATACTTGAAAATTTTCCACATGGGAACCACTTTGAACAATAATAATCCTGACTGTTTGATGCAAGACATGACTGAAACTACGAGCTTTTCAGAGGGCTCTGAAAAACACACTTTGCTAGCTTTCTGTTTGGGTAATTGTCTTGGTTTAAGCCCAGCCAGCAACTGAGCCCCACACAGCTGCTTGCTTGCTCCCCCCGGTGAGATGGGAGAGAGAATGGGAAGGGTAAAAGTGAGAAAACTTGTGGGTTGAAGTAAGGACAGTTTAATAAGTAAAGCAAAAGCTATGCATGCAAGCAAAGCAAAACAAGGAATTCGTTCACCACTTCCCATGGGCAGGCAGGTGCTCAGCCATCTCCAGGAAAGCAGGGCTCCATCAGACAAACACCATTACTCTGCACATCCGCCCCCTTCCTCCTTCTTCCCCCAGCTTTGTATGCTGAGCATGTTGTCATACGGTCTGGAATATCCCTTGGGTCAGCTGGGGTCAGCTGTCCTGGCTGTGTCCCCTCCCAACTCCCAGGCTCCTCGCTGGTGGGGGTGAGAAGCAGAAAAGGCCTCGACGCTGTGTCAGCACTGCTCAGCAGTAACTAAAACATCTTTGTGTTATCAGCACTGTTTTCAGCGCAAATCCAAAACAGAGCCCCATGCCAGCTACTATGCAGAAAATTAACCCAGTCAAAACCAGCACATTAATCCATTTTCGTCACCTTTTTGATGTGAAAACAAAAAACCTGTGTTTCCTGACCAAATTCAGTAAGTCTAAAGTAAGTTGTTCCTTTTTGAATGTATTGTGCTGTGCTCTGATTTGGGGGGCAAAAATCACAGAAGATTTCCCAAATAATTCACCTATTAACAAATGATAAAATGCTTGTTTCTTGGAAGTATGCATATAGATTGTCAGCAGAGCTGAATAAAAAGCAACTTTTCACAGGGGTTTGCAAAGGAAATTTCCTCTAAATATCTGGTTTGTAGTCTTAAGATAATCATGTTTTCTGTTTAGGACAATTTATCTCTCACTCTCTGATTATAATGAAGAATCTTCACTGGACTGAAGGAAACTTCTCATCTAATTGATATGAAAATGTTACAGAATCAAAAAAACTTAGTTATAATGAGAATATACAGATTTTATTTTCCAAAAACTGAAACTTCTTCATGTAATGCTTATGCTATGACATTCTATTTTTAATTGCCTTTTTTTTTTTTTTTTTTTTTTTTTTTTGGCAAATACCTCACTGGGCAATAGTAGTAGTATTGATTTCACCTCTGCTTCTTAATGTTGTCATGGGTCACATTATTTTGGGAATTATATCACTGAATCAGTTTCAGGAGCAATTATGGAATGATACAATAATTGATTACAGAGTAAAACCTCTGCAAGACACGTATGTGTAAGATTAAAATGTAAAAATCACATTTTTGTAAAGTCAGTTACAATATGAGAACTGCTTACTATTTCCTTACCGTACTGTTTTTGCTGGAGTTCTCAAAAGAATTTCTTGCTTTTCTGTTTCAGTGTTCTAGGGGATGAAGTAATTGGAATCTGGTCCAGGCACACCGAAAAAGCTGATGTAAACTGTGCCTGTGTCTCTCACTCGGGAATCAATCTTGTAACAGGCGATGATTTTGGCATGGTGAAACTGTTTGACTTTCCATGTCCAGAAAAATTTGTAAGAACTCATTTTTGCATTGTTACAACAAGAAGTACTGTTGATATTGTGGTCTTGTATTGTTTCTCTGGAGGATGTATGATGATTTCCTTCTTTAAATTTGTAGCTTTTTAATGCATCTATGTAACTTCGGTTCTGTAGTCTCATAACCAACCACACTTCTCAAAGTTTTCCTACCATTTTGTGCAATAGCTCTTGCTATTTGCTCTTGTAGATGTTAGTATTGTCTGCCTGTCTGCATTAATAGTGCCTTTATAATGAAGATCTCAAAGCCCTTAGTTTTATTTATCTACATCTTCAGTCTCCATTAGACAGATGAGAAAGACAGCTGGTAATTTTAGTCTCATCTGTGTATTTCCATGAATGAAGAGGTACAGATTTTTTGCTAACTAGCACCGTTAACTTTCAGGATTTGAGACTGCACAGTGTAAACTGCTTACACACTTGTAATGAAAATAATTTTTTCAGTGTTAGATATTTTACACAAAATTCAGAGATTAATCATGTGACAAGATAAATTTCATTTTATTGTGTTAGCTTGAGCATTGTTCCAGTTTGGAGGTGCTGTCTCATCTGGTGACAATGTAATCAGCATTGCAGCTCAATAGTAATTCTCCTTCAGGAGATCTTCCACATTTGAAAATGTATATAACATTCTGAGTTATATAAATAACGCGAAGCAAGAAAAAGGTAGATGAAAACATGCATGCCTTGTTTGATTTAAGAGGACACAATATTTAGACTCTCTCATTTTATTGTTGGTTTGTTGTTTGTTTTTTTTTTTTCCAGGCAAAACACAAACGATTTTTAGGTCACTCTGCCCACTTAACTAATATTCGATTTACGAGTGGAGATAGATACGTGGTCAGTGCTGGAGGGGATGACTGCAGGTACGTATCCTTTCCATTATAGTCAAAAAGTACACAGCAGTGGGCACAGACAGTCCATAACAGTGTAAAGCTCAAGTTCAGTCTTCATCTTTTTATCTGTGTGCTTGATTTTCTGTTTGTATATAAAGAAATGGGTATTTGCCACAGAATCAATAGCCCAGATGTTAATATGAGCAGTTAAGCTCTAGTAAATTAAAATGTTTATGTCTGTATTCAGAGAATCATCCTTTTAACTGTATTAGCCATTTCTTTTTAACAGTATTGTTAAACACATCTTTTATACCTCATATTTAATATCATTTTGTAAACACAGCTTATTTGTTTGGAAATGTGTGCATATGCCTCATTGAGAGAGAAATGGAGACTTTCAAAGAGGACACTGCATGAAGTACCAGGCATGAAATTCCCAGGATTGCAATGTGACATTCTACTCTGCCCTGCATGCATAAGAAGTGGTGCTGATCCAAGACACAGAGCAATCTGTCTCTGAAAGACCAGTATCTAGAGTTTGTCAGAAGTATGTGGATTGTAACAAATATGGTGAGGCCGTTAGATTTACATCAGTATCGGATAATCCGGGTTTGTATTTCACTCACTGCCAGATGTTGAAAATGAAATACGTGGATAAAAGTAAAAAGGGAATTGTTAATCAATGTACAGTTTCACAGTAAGATCCTGGGGCTTTAATCAAGAGATGTTATTTCTGACCTAGTACTGTACATTGATCTATTTTCAGCATGAATGTTTCTTCTTTAAGTTTTGGAATCTGAATATCATAAAAAAAAAAAAAGAGTATTCCATATTTTATTACTGAAAGAAACCATATATTAACTCAAATATATAGTATTTTAATAAATGTTTAATTATGATAATGGAAATGATATTTTTATGACTGGTAAAAAGGAAACATCATCTGGTGAAGCAGAAAATAATAGAGCTGATTCCTTTAGGACTTAAATATTTCTGTGTTTAGAGGCCTGGGTCACAGTCATGTCTGGTGAAAGCCATTGGATATGCATGATCTTCATGGCTAATTTAGTGTTTTTGTTGCACTTAAACATTAAATTAGTTCTGTGAGCAAAAATAGATTTGTTCACTTTGCGAGTGCCTTGCCCACAACCTAAAAGTCTAACTCCAATTTTTGCCTTGTGAATAAAAGTATTCTCAGTGGAAGAGAGATTATTGCTGTGTTGCTTGACTGAGCTGTTAGCCTCTGTGCTGGAAATGTGGACTAGGGTGAGGGGTTTATAGTCTTCATAATCGATAAAGCTTGGGATGTCACCAGTTGCAAAAATAGAATTTCATAGCAATATGAATTGATTTTATTTTCTCAGCATCCTAGGGGAGGGGGTCGGAGAGAATATAAACTGTCCAGACATTGTCTTTTGTACATTTGAACTTTTTAACAGGGTTAGGACTAGCTGAGAGAGGTCTCTACTCTGATTTCTCTCACAATTGTAAAAAATGTCCAATCATATGCTTCTTTAAATGGATCTGCTGTCACCTCTAGCATAAGTGCATTTATTCTATCCTGCAACATAACTGAGACTCTTAAGTTGAAAGAACATTTCAGTGGTAATGAAAACCTGAACAAAGCTGTGTTTTGCTATAAGTGAGGAAGATTTCATCAGCTGTTTGTCTAAATCATGTCATAGAGATACATTACAGACTGAACCTGTTCCTTAATCTGTGCAGTTGATTTTCATGCAACATAGAAGGGAACAGAAGTTGCTAATGATCAGCACTGCTCTCTTAATGACATTCTGCTGTGAACGTAAAACTCTTTCTCTGTGTAAGCCAGCATTGCTTTAACAATGGTGTTTGTTTTGTTCGATCAGTAGGCTTTGATGTTATCCACCTCTTTCTTTCTTTTACATCAGGTAAGAGTAAAAAGAAATAAATGTCATCTCTTCTTGTAAGCATCTTGTGTGCATGGTGGTTATAGGAGGAATGGGTGGGCAAACATATATAGAAGAGAACGGGGAGAAAAGTTAATGAGACAGACTTTCATGCTCTCCAAGGTCCAAAAATGCTTATTATGTGCTATACAAAGCTATAGTTACCCAACAGTCTTAGATAATATATATATCAAGCTCTAACAAATACTTCAAAAAAGTTGTTTATCATGTTTCTTGGCATGAATGGTTCTCAGCAAATTCTTGCCAGTCACGCAGCTGTTATTCTAAGGGAGCAAAAGCTCTGTAGATTTGGTCATGAGTGTACAGGGAGACCTTGCCACTAACATTTTTGACTTTAGGGGAATTGCATATCAGAATCGAGATTAGACCTGATCTGTTCCATAACCTTGTTGCCTGCCTGCCTGTCTGTTTTATATGAAAATGAGTATCTGTCATTTAAATCTTACCTTTGCCAGAGAAGTCAGTTGCAGCAGGCTATTCTGTAGCTGAAATTCTATCCCTTATTAAACATATCTGTGCTGGACATCTTGACTTGAAGTAAGATTTGTCCTGCCTTTATTTTAAAGTTGCCTTTCATCAGCTGAAATTAGGTGGCTGTTAAGAACTCCCTCATAGTCTGTCCTACTCAGACTGCCAGATCAAAGTCCAAATTTTTCCCCTCAAAATCCTTTTCCAGCCTCATGATCTTCTGCAGGCCTTCATCCAATGTGGGTATGTGGGCTATCAAGAGATTTCTTCCTTGGATCCTTGTCACTGGTCATGTCCTCTTCTCTCCTTCCCTCCCCACTCATTAATGCCGTGCCTCTCCACTGATCATTTGTCCATTGATGCTTTTGCCCTGGGGAGTCTCAAATGCCACACCAGCCACGGGGGAGGACCGATGAGAAGGCTGAGGGCCAAGTTGCAGTGGGGCTGCCCTTGGCGGTGCAGGGGTGATAGCTGCAGGGGGAAAGTCTGAGCCTCCACATCTCCCTGCTTCACTCTCTTCCAAACCTCACTGCTACTGCAGAGGGATGGAATGAGAGCTGGAAGCTGAGGAGGAGCTCTTTAAAAACAAAACCACCTGCCTTGTTCCTCCTATTGCAGCCGGTGTTGGTAGCTAGCATTTTCCTGGAAAACTGCTCTGTGGTTCACCAGGTAAAAGGGGGTCAGCCAGTGGGAATGCTCATAAACGTTGAGAAGAAGAGTGAGTAGAGACTGAGTTGCAGCTTTCTTCCCGAGGACAGTTTGGAGCCTATTTTGTAGGACAAACTGTGATTCTCTGCTGAAGAGAAAAGCTGCCTCTAAGCATGGTTAAACATGGCAGCTTTGTGGGTTTTTTGGTCTTTTTGTCTGTGATGGTGCTTGTTACTGTGCCTCATCTGCTGTTTACATCAAATGCTACTGTAGTAACTTGCTAATTGCTGCCACCCGTGCTTGAAGCATGTGTATCCAGGAGCAGACTGCCTGTTTCAGTAGGCAGTGGGAGCTCGCGGCTGGTTGCTCAGCAAAAAGTCAGAGAATGACATAACCCTGTAGGATACGTCAGGGCAGAAGCTGGAATGTGGAGACTGGTGGCAGCCTTTCGTTTGGAAGCGCCAGAGAGCAGAAATAAACTAGAAAACTACAGAACCTATTCAGTAAAGACAAAATGCCGTTTTGCTTAAACTAAATGGGCCCTTGGAAGCTATTTAAGTCTGTTTAGAAAAAAGAGAATGAGAGAAGGAAAATCCAGCTCCTAGGAGCAAGCAAAAATTAAAAATAAACACATTCAGAACTGCAAATTGCCATAGTGCAGGAATTGAAGAATACAGTTGAGATTAGGTCAGGGAGAACAAATTAGCCAAATGCATTAAATCATTTAGACTTGAAATCTTGATTGTTTTATTCTTCAGGAGGTAGTCATCATATATGACTGATTTTGATAACGAAGGTGAGAGATGGTGTAAAACTAAAGATAAAATCATTGCAGAAAATCAGGGCTACTTTGTCACTTGTTGACAGCTGAAGGAAAGCGTGCATTCAGAGTAACTCCTGACTTTGCTCAATATCAGGGTTTCAGTATTAGCAAGATTCATTTCAGAATAACTCTGATCTTCATACAAGTTAGATTAATACTAATCTGGAATTGTACCACCAGAAAGCAGACACATTGCAAACAAGTTATTTCCTGGATCTGGAAACTAAATCAAAATAAAGGACCAATACCAAGAGCAGGAGTTTGATGGCGTTCACAGGTGGCTTACTTTTAAAGCCATGATCCACTGCTCCCAGCTGCTGCCTGCACCTATTTGACTTGTGAGTTTGCCAAGCAGTGTTCTGTCCAGACAAGCCCTGAGCAGCTGCCTGTGCAGCACCTCAACTGCTTCCTGACTTGCACCCAGCAGCGTTCAAGTCTCCACTTGCACATGGATTTCATTCTAGACAGATACACTGGAACCCCTTTATTGGGCTCGCTCTGCATGGTGCAGCAAAGGATCTTGGTTTCAAATGCAATTCTTACATGGACAAGGTGACAGATTTCCCTATTTCATTATCAGTGTCACAGATGTGAGGGGCCTTCATCTTTAAAGATTTTTAAAAAAATCCTATTAGCAAAAGCTATATACAAATGTCATCAGTGTTTTGGACAAAGTGAATCATCCTGTAGACTCTACAGAAAGGGTAGTAAGATTGCAAGTCACAAAATAAAAGGCCACATCGGTTGTTTGAACATCACTAGCTGTATTGCATTTGCATACTCACTTGTTCTCATGGTTTTGTCATGCTGCCACACAATCTGCTCTGCTTACCTACAGTTCATAGCACCATTTGGTTTTCGCTCGTGTTGACAGATATGTGAGCTTGCCATAGCCTGCTGTGTGTTCTCTGTACCAATCACTGTGGTGTGGTTAGACCAAGCCTTTGATTGTCTCCAGCTTTGCTCTTCAGTTAACTTTGACTTCAGACTTAAACTCTGCATATCTCATTTCAGAAAATAAAAATAGTTTTAGGTGTATAATATGCATAAAAGCCACAACAGTTTTTCTTGCCAAAATCATTCATAAGTAACTGAAAACTAGTAGGTGGGTTCGGTGAGTAGTTTTCTCCAGTCTGCTTCATGCTAGAACAGGTAACCACTCACCGTTCCCTTCTCAGATTACCAACAGTATGCCAGTCATAACCTTGATCTACTTTTTTGTTAACTGTTAAACCAGCAATCCACCCAATTCACTTTTTCTGTGGGGAAAAAAAAAAAAAAAAAAAAAAAAAGGCATGGAATATATGTTCTCTTTCTCCCGCTAGTGTAAAACCAAACAAAAGTGTAAGGTCTGAGCATGGTGGCAGTAGGCAATTCTTGTAATTTCCACTTCTTTTTGCAATTATGGAACATAGGATAGAATAAAACCAATAAATATAAACTTGGAGAAAAGGAAGGAAAACAAAGGAAAATAGAGGAAGGAATGCTCAAATAGGCAAAGACAGGACCAAAGAACCAAAACAGGATGGGGAGGGTGGGATGTAGGGAGTCATGTCACTTTCTAGCAAACATCTTTTTTCAAATGGGAAGTATTCAGTGGCTGGTTGTGGAGTTTAAGGACCAGAGAGCACCAGAGTGCTCAAGGAAAGGCTGCAGGCAGCTTTGTTTGCTCTGTTTTGGGGAAGATGCAGCTGCTCCCTATTGTTGCTCTTTCCACTCCCGTTCCTACAGGACAGCTGTTTAGTGCTGAGTTAAAGCGGCTAACACCGATGAACCACTGTTGCAGTGTATGTATGTTGGTAACAAAGAAAATACTGTAAATATAAAAATGCTATGTAGTACTGTGAGCTCAGGTAAAAGAGTTTAAGGATGTATTTTAAGACGCTACTCGTCTTTTCCACATAAACCAAACACGAATTGTTTTACTAGGCCTCTTCTGATTTATCCATATTTTAGTTTCCTGTGCAACTGGGCTTAAGTGCAGTGTTCAAACAAAAAATACGAAACCAAAGAAATGCTATGCTTTAGAAAACTCTTCATAACCAAGTTGTATCAATTACCGCCTATTTATTTTCTATTGATACATTATTCACCAGTTCTTGGTTCTGTTCTCAGACATGCACAACATTTAAGATGACAGCCATTAAAGCTACAGCCTGTGTATGTTCTTCAAATCATATGTGAGCTGAATTTTCCTTTGGTGGTTCCTTGCCTCGGTGGTTAGGCCTGCAGACAGAGGTATAGCAAGTCAGGGATGCTGAGTGTAATGTAGGCCTATGAATATGAGTAGAAATAAAATGGTTAAAAGTTCTTGATTTTATCCCATAATAAACAATCACAAAACAAGGAAATAATTGACTTAAGGTAAACTTTATGTAAAAAAAAAAAAAAATAATCCAAACTCATTACAGGTGCTGTTTAGACAACTGAACTGGACTTCTTTACCTGTAGCAACTCTTTGGAAGAAGCATAAAATCTGTGCAGAAATAGCTGGACTGGTGCTTTTCCATCCATTAAAAGGACTGCCTCACGTGTCCCGAACTCAGCTTGTATGTTCCTGTCTCTCAGTCTGTCTGGGTTTCTCTTCCAAAAGCCAAAATATGAGTTTCCTGAGTTTCTGTTGATTGTTGTGGGATAATGTCAAGACCCTACAAAGTGATTTTGCCCTTAGTAGTGCATATCTTGCTCAGTTTGGGCACAGACGTCATGTAAGAGCTTGTTTAAAACCAAAAAAACCCAACCCCAAACCAAAACAAACCTCAATCCTTTTTTTAGTGGTATCCCGAAAATTATTGTCATGTTCATTCCAGTGATGTAGAGATGTCTGATTCACACCATTCTACATTCTTAAAAGAACCACCTAGTTGGACCCATTTCACTATTAAGTGCACCCAACATAACAGGTGTTTTAAACTAGAGGATTAACATCATTTGTGCTTCACCAGTTTTTCAGAAGATTAATTCTTTTTTCACAGGGGACAAATGCTGCTATCCAGTATGTAACTGCAGCTCTCATAAAGCTAGTGCCAGCTTCAGCTGCTCTTGGGGGAGCTGAGGCAGGAGATGAGTGCTTAAGGAAAAAAATGTAGATTGTTGAAATAAGTATTGCATTGGTGGGTTTGAAAAGGGGAGGTAGGAGGGGTATTTTAGTTTCTGTCCTCTGCAGGATTATAAGCCTTTGGGGGTGGAGGGGTGTTTCATGTAATATCCTCCAATTATTCATCTGTTAGCTCTTGCCAGTACTATTCTTACCTCTCTCCCTGCCCCCAGGAGCCCTTAAAGTGACTCCCCCCCCTCCCAACCCCCAAGTAAATTTTTTTTTCAAATAGAGTGGCTGTGAGAGGTCAGCCAGCTTTAACCACAGCTTCACTGTTACTGTGGTGATTTGCAATACAAAGCATTATATTGCTGAAAATGAATTTTCTGTTAACTTAGTTGCAAATTCTTGAGATTTGGGAGTGGGGGGGATCTTTCATGCTCAGATGAAAAATAGGGTATTTATTCTTCCCAAGAAGCAAAGCAGTTTAATACCTTTTTCTAGCACCTTACTTCAAGTCTGAGTATGTGATGTCCAGCTATGGAGCTGTAAATGGTACTTCTGTAACTCCATGATTTTTTCAAACACCAGTCACACCCAGGACATGTTCTATACTGTACTCTTTGGGAATTTAATAAATATACTTTCTAAAGAAACTCCAAGCATGAACACAGGCACAAATTGCATGAAAAAAAAAATAGTTTTCTGTACTTCTGTGAAACGTTGGTGCTGTTGGGTAGTACTTTCCACATTTCTGGTCTGTTTTCCTTTACGTGCTATTACTTACCATTGTGTTGTGGTTTTAGGTGCAAAATGGCTCCTTTTTCTTTTTAAAGCAGTATCTGGTTATTTATGCTTTTTAGTTCAGTTACAGGTATAGAGCATATTATATTAAGTAATGGAAAAGCTGCACTACTAATTTGTAAAGAAAGTTAATGCATTTTTAATGTAGCTTTCAAATAAGAATATACTCCAGACCACAAGGATCACTTAAAATAATGTAACAAAGTAAATGCATTAGACCCATTCCCTTTAAAAAATACACTTTAGCTTTGTGACTTGGTCTGTTCACTTTATTTTTAGCAGAGAAAAAGCAGCAGCTTGCCTTATGCTAAACATTGTACAGTAGGTTGTAAAACATTGAAAATGTTGAAATTGAGCAATGGAGGTAGTATTAGTTTTCTGCTGCACTTACAAATTATTTCCTCATCCCACACTGAAAAGGAAAATGGCGTCATGGTGGCAGCTATTTCTGAAAGGGACAGCTACTGAAGGCATAGGAAAATTCTATAGAAAAATAGTGTAATTTGAAGTATTTCATCTGGAAATCTATTTCACCATTGCTCCATATAACGCAAGAGCCTATCCTCTCCTCCTCCACTCCCCTGTCAGGTCACCTTAGGAAAATATTTTACTGTAGTTCTTTAAGCTTAAAAGCCAGTTGTCTGTTTAGATTTGTTGTGTTTCATTATGGAGTGTGTCAGATAATCTATGCCTCTTGCTTTAACAAAAAATAAAAAAAGAAAAAAGGTATTTTAAACTAGTCCAAAGGTATGGTCATGTATTACTGTAATAAGGACATGGTTTTAAGTGTAGTCCCATTTTGGTTTCCATCACGAACATTTAATCCCTGTAACAATGTTGTATGTTTATTGAAAGTATATATATATATATATAAATATTAAATGTCAGAATTTTGCATTAATTAAGATTTTTTTAAATTTGAATATGAACTTTGAGTACTTTATTTCACAAAAAAAAAGAAAAATAATTTCCTGGAGTGTTGAGTTTCAGAATTCAAGATTATATTTGTCAAATTTAAGTTTAAAAGATGTAGCTGACATTGTTTTCTGATATTAAATGTAAATATTTGTAAAAAGAAATTCTTTTGTATATTTTTGTGAAAAATGTAGTTCCCCAGAAGATACAAAAGTTTTAATAAAAAAGTGCATTTATGTTACTGGTCAGTGCTTTTCATTATTATACTACCACTTAAATGTATTTATGCAAAAAAATAATCCCAGGAGGTGACTATGTCACAGGAACTTTCTCAACATCTGCCCAGTAGTCAGGTGTGCTGGAAAAATAGATTCTTTAGAAGGAGATTCAGAGAGGAGCTTCTCTCTTCCTGGTATAAATGGAGACATCTGAAACCATTTATTTTCAAGTGAAGGAGTATTTACTTTCATAGGCTTTTTAAATGGAGCACAGTACAGTAAATTGTTTAATTGTTCTTGCTTATGGAACATTTTTGGTCCCTTATCTTTGTTTTTTCCCTGTTTAAGAAATTATCAGGGGTATGATGCTTATTACACAGCAAAAAAATGTCCCAAAGACAAACCATTTACACTCTTTTTCCCTAGGAGCAGGTAAAGAGTTCAGTCACCCTTTGCCATGACAGGGGTTCAGCTGTATGCACTTTAAAAACACATGCTGAACAAAAAATACTTCTAATATGATTGGAATACAGGACTAAGCTTTCTCAGACCTTCTGGTGCTACATTCCTAATCTTAAGCAAGAAACGTGACCCAAACAGAACACAAAATGTGCTTTGAAAGTTTTTAATGGAATTTAAAGTAAAACTTTCCTTACACAGACATTTTCTTCTTACAGCGTAAAAAAAATGTAAAATTGCTCAAACTTACAAACTTGGAAAATTAGAGACATTTCAAGTATGCAATCAACTTCATTTTATGAAAACAATGTATATTAAAAGTTCAAAATGCATGGATTTTTCTAACATCCTGTGCCACTGGTGGTTCATCTTCCTTTCCACTACTGACCCAAGGAGGTGAAGTTCAGTCCCAAGTGGCATCATTCACTGAGGGGGAAAAAAAACCCAAACAATTCATGTAACAATTCTACCACTCTGTAAAGATGATTTGAGAACTGATCTGTGTCCCACCCTGTAACAATTATGACCTTTGCAGACAAGATTAGCTGGAGTGCAAGGCTCATGTATCATTAATACAGACCAACAAGCGCAGCTTTGAGAAGTTTGCTTCAGTTTATGAAATCATGGTTAGACAACACGATGGAACTTTTCTGCCAGAAACACTGAGAAGCATCTGAATGTTTGCAAAAAAGACAGCTTGGACACAAAATAAAACAAGAGTAAAGAGCTGATGTTGGATATTCAGCTTTTTTCAAATAAAACTCAGTAAACACAACATGTCCCTGTCAGGATTCCAGTGACTCTGCCATACCCTAGCTGCAGGGCAGTTGTTTTTCAGTGTTGCATCACATTGGTTTTAGTAGTGTAAACATTAACTAAACAGTAGAGTTCTCTTCAAAATGAAGATGCCTATAACAGGTATCTTTCTTCATATAATCGTCATTATTCATCACACACATATTACTTCGTGATTACTTCTGTGAGTAAAATTACATTTGTGACATAAGTCACAACATACACTCTAAACCTAACCAAGAAAAATAAAACTTGATAACCAGCATCTCACCTGGTTTGAGTCCGAGTCCATTTCAAGGCATGGCGTGGAGGTACAGCAATAGTTGGGTGGTAAAAAGTGCAGTCTGGTCTTGTACACTGGGTGTTAAATCTACAATGCTAAAAATGAAAGATTTCAGAAGAGGCTACTCAGCACTGGCTGCCTGGACTCCTGACCTCGCTGGCTCCCATGTGTTACATGTCAGTCTGTATCTATACGACATACCTGACTGATGACTGAGACAACAGCTATACGGACTAGTGCCATCAGTGCAACCCAATAACAGAAGGAAAGCCTTTTTCAAAAGTTTTTAATTAAGGGTTAGATGGTCCAAAACTGCCACTTCATGGACAGCTGGAAGTTCCTTGGCTTTTAAACGTTAACAGTGTTTAGTTTCCATTGATCTGTGTGTACAAGTCGGGAGCATAACACAGCATTATCTGCAAGACAGAGGAAAAGCCAGAGTATCTGGCCAATAACAGCTGGGAACAGAGTCCTGGGGCCCCGGGGCATTTCAGGGTTGTTTGTGCTTGAAAAAGCCCTGAACTTGTGTAAAATAGGCAGGGACACAATTCTATGGAATAGAAGTACCCAAGTTATAAACTCTTATACTACATAAATTACAGGACTATACTTCAGGATAACTGATCAATCTTTAAAGTTCTTGTACACTGCAGCACATCTGAATGAAAAGTCAAGAGTCTGAAATTTATTTCTTCCATAGAGGCTAGAAGATGTCTTCCTCCTTTGCCCCCAGCATCCTGGATGGGCAGATTCCTAACAAGTGCTATGGCCAGCTGCCTGTTTGAAACTCCACAGAAGCATCTGGTAGAAAAATTATTTAAAAATATAATTTTCCAAATTCTTTAAGTCACTGGTTTTGTATAGTCTGCTTCCGAGTTAAAATGTGAAAAGTAAAATCAAAAAGTATGAAATGCTAGTGACATTTCCTGACTCAAAGAAAGGTACTTCAAGTATTTTTCTAAAAAGAAAGGGAAGAGATAGGAGAAAATTCTTACTTTTGGGTGGTAAAATGGACATTCCATTTTCTTACAAGCTGGAAAAAACTTGCACAGCGGACTACTGGAATTTACAGACAGTGTGGGTAGCGGTGCTAAGAGTAGAAAAAAACAGGAAGTGAGTCTGGATCAGAACAAACCGCTTTAACATAGTTTCACACAAATATATCAACCCTTCTGCAAGAAATTACATTTTATAATACACCAAAGTTCTGCAAAAACTATGGGATGCATATCACCAGGCACTATGTGGATGTCATCCTGGGGTAGAACAAGACTATCATGTAATCACTAGTCTCGGTTCTTCACCATTTCAGGCAAGTACCATGGTCATTGCAACAACTCCAACAAATTAAGCCGAGATTCTGATACGCAGAGGCATTCAAATGCTAAATTCAGCAACAAGCCTGTTAGCATTGAAGCTAACTGGACCAAAAGGCACAGGCAGTGCACTTTCCAGGAATACAGAGGAGCTGCTGGAAATGGTACAGGAGATGGATAAGCACATTGTAGTCGGCCTGCTGGCAAAGTAACAAAACTGCACCGTACTATGACTAAGCGCTAAACTGCTTCCTAAAGATCATGACCTCAGCGGAAAAGGCACTCCACCCTGGCACTGGTGAAAGGCTCAGGAATACCAACCTGTAATCCAAAGAGCTACTGCCTTTGCTGGGTAACCTCACCCCAAAAGTCATCTCATCATTACATAAAGATAGCTCCTACGGTGTCATTAGAGAGGAAAAAAAAAAAATCATACAAAGACAGAAACCTCTGTTTTCAATTTGTATCAGAAGCTCTTGGTATAACAGGTATCCAATTATAAAATAAATTTGAGTAAAATTGCAGTGCTGGCTAATCCCTCCAGAAAAAAGGACTGCTTGTGCAAGTCACCACTGTGGTCTTGCCTAGATTTCACATGGACTCGTGCAGAGAAACATTCAGGGATTTGTCTGACAACACTGGATTTTTTGTTTTTTGCAGTCACACTGAATTTTATTCATCTAGTATTAAGAGTTGAAAGAAAATTAAGTCATATCAAGCAAAAATTATATTTTCACCATTGTCAGTTTCTTCTTCCAAATACACTGTTTTCCCTTCAGCACTTTCATTTAAAGCTCAGAAAAACAAGAGGTGCTCACCTGGTTTAGGAGGTGGATGGGGGGTTCGTCGGCTGGCATGAGTGTAAGGACAGTCTGGCTTAGTGCACTTTGCATCGTATTTACAGTTTGGATGGATGAACAAGCATTTATCAGCAAATTTGCAGTTAGGGAAAACTCTGAGGGAAAAGAAATTGAGTCATAAACCTATACCTGGAGCAAAATCCCCAAGCAGCTCTTGTGCACAAAAGCTAGAATACCACAGAAAGCCAGAACTACAACAGGGCTTGCGCACATGTGTTGGTTACTTCCAAAGCAGAGCATGCAGGGGTAGTGTGCTAGCTGCATGCACACAGATCCGTGTTCATCTTCCCTGCAGACACTCTTTACATGCAGGAAATAACTGAACCACTTCACACACAGTGGTGTTTGGTAGCAATCTACTTGTTGCAAGCTAAGGTGCATTATTTATTCTTAGTGTGCAGTGCAGAGCAGCAAAGGGACTGTGAATTCGGACCTTTGTGCAGAGGGACACAGAATTGACTAAGTAATATGGTTTGTTTACTGAAGAGAAAGCATTATTTTGAAGGTAGTTATGTCAGATTTTAAAAGAAAATTCAAATGTCTGAGTAAATGAAGCTACCCAATCTGTTAACATTTATCTCAAACCAGAAATTATTTTTCTAGACTGTTGCTGCTTGTGGAAGAGAAGGCAAAGGACAACACACGTTCAAGAGTTAGCCTTTGGTTTCAAATTAAAAAAAAAAAAAAAAAAAAAAAAAAAAAAAAAAAACATTACCGTGTAATGATACCCTAACATGTTCAAAAGTATTCTGACAGCTAGCAGAATAGTGCCTCTTGTTTTAAGATGACATGAATTCTCACATCTCTAAGCAACACAAAAGCACCAGCCTGCATGCTAAACTAAGCTTTCTTCAGCATAAGCACAGCTGTGACTCTACTTATTAAAAACATCACTGTATTCTGACACATGGTAGATGAGTGGAAAACACAAGAAATGACAGTGTGAGAATCTAGCTGTGATCTCTACCCTAACAGACTTATGCTGCCTTGACATATTTACTAACACAGAAGGGAAATCTGTACTACCAAAATAAAAATAACATGTCAAGTGCATGAGCTTTGCACTACTCACTTGCAAGGTAGTGTGGGATGATGGTACACACATTCATCTCCATTTTTACAGGCAGGCCAGTACTTGCATCGTTCAAGCACCTTCTCTTGGTTTTGTAACACATTTAACTCTTCCATATCCACTAGGAAGGAAAGAAAAAAAAGGAAAAAACCCAAGCTGGGACCTTTATGATTCTGTATGCAATTTGGTGTACACAATGTAGCATAACCGAAATTCACAATATTTCCTATCGTCTCTCTCCTTTTAACCCAATTCTTGATAAGCCTCTATTAATCAAAAAAATCACAACAATAAAAATTTATGTATAATCATATCTGAAGAAAATTTCCAAAACTATGAAGTGAAAGAAATTGTAATATTGGACCTACAGCAGCCTTCTGGTGATTTAAAAAAAAAAAAAACAAACAAACCAAAACAACAAAAAAACCCACAACTTGCACTGTTTACAAGCAAAATAAAATAATTTTCTTCACAAATCCAAATTCGGTTGTGAAAGTCATACGGACCAGATCTTGATCAGACAAAGACAAAGATTCTTCAGCTGAACCTGTTATGATTGTTCTGCTGAGCCATGTGTTCATAATACCTATGCTTCCTTTCTCAGAGATTATTTCTGGCTTTAGAAAATTATTTCAAGAGAGAGAGTAAAAAAAAAAAAATCAACTTTTACACTAACCAGATATGATTTATTAGTATGGGGACACACACCGAAAAAGAACCACTTTCATGTAATTTGCTTGGACAGATACCACCTGAACCCAGACTCCAATCCAAAATGTATTTTAAGAAATTCCAAGCTGAAACATTCAATACCTTCACTACTCTTATGAGAATCTGGGACTTTGACTTTCTTTTTAACATTATTTGTAAAACCCCATTCTGCAAATTCAGGCAATTATGCATATACCTTCACTGTTGTCCTATCTTCCCAAATCTGCCTAAACCTTTGGCTTTTCAAAGCTTTCCAGGACTGCTAGACTTACCTCTCTGATCTGACTAGTGACATACTTGCTCCAGCTTTATTCCATCCTCAGCCTTATCTATGCCTTCTCCTTGCAATGCACCGAAGACAAATAATGCTACGCTAGTGCAAAACCACACTGCTTATACAAATCACTTCCACACTGAGCAGATTCTGTGTGAACTTCAGTCGTACCTGTGATACTTCTGGCTAACGTAGGTAATCAAGTAAGAAACTTTAACAGAGATATAACTTTATCAGCAACACTCTCCTGTACCAAATAGCTTTAGTCGGGAGTATGAAAGAGACTATACTAGTAAAAGCACAGATTTGCAAGGGTAGTACTCTAATACATATTTCACTGTACAGCTAAAACTCTGTCAATGCATATATAACATTCCTTTCTTCTTTAAGACTGCCTGATATGTGCAGTACTTCTACAGCCAGTGGAACTGAAAGAATGTGGACTTAAAAGATCTTTTGTTTTTCCCCCATGATTCTCTCATAAATGCATTACAGCTGGATCCATGAAATTTAAAGAGTTCTCTGTACAGCACCAAATAATATTCTTCATTTAGTTCAGATAATCTGGATGCATTGCTACTATGGAAAATAAAGGTCTTTATTTTCATAAGAGAACCAAAACAAAAGAATTCAAGCATGACCTATGCTTGGTGTATGACAAAACAGTATCCTCTAAATTTTTCATCACTGCATCAGCACTCTAAACAATTCAAACACATGCTTCAGCAAGAAACTTCCCATGTTTTTCAAAAGGTATCCTGAATACACAAATCTTCAAGTAAAACAACACACTGTTAAGTTCTACTTTCAGAGATTCTAGCAACTTGACCCTATCAACACCTTATACTAAACAGGCTGCTTTTGATATCACAAATCTAGGCAGAAACATTAATATCACCTGACCTATTTTTTAAAGTTTAATGCATAGCAAAACATTCATCATAAAATCTCCTTACATCACCATGGCGACAAATGATAATGGGTCAACCAGAAGTGCAGATTTCTGGCAGAGAAAGACAAACTACATTTTCAAGAGAAAAACCCCAAATTTTACCAATATTGAGAGGTGTGGAGAATTACCTATGTGCCATATTGCTCTAGTTCACCAAGATAAAGGCTTCCAAAGATATGACCCCACTGAATTGCCACATTTCATTTGCCTAAAAAATGTTCTAATTTGAATAATAAACACCATCACTTTGATTTCTTAAGAATGACATTAATGTTAGATCCTGTTGGTAAGCATAATTACCATCACAGTTTTCCAGTTGCCGGGTTACAATTTGCATCTGCTGTGCTCGAAGGCCTTTTAATCCTTTTCCAGCACACATATTTTGGGTAACTGGCTTTAATCCTTCAGTTATAAACATATCTTCCTCTTCTTGATCAGAAAGGTATCCTGGTGGACTGGGCACACCATCCAGTGTCACAATGAACTTGGGACTAGCAGGTTTCTCTGGCTGTGCAAGCTGGTCTCTATCAAACAAAGAAATGTAGTAAAAATAGATTTTCTGACTCCAGAGGTTTGAGTAAACATGAGCTGCACTAGTAACTAAAAGTAGTACAAGCTAATCCATGGAGAGTCACACAGTAACCAACCTACTTTTAATACTACTAACAACACACTCTAATTAACAGTTTGTCTTCTAGTCTCCCTGAAGCACAGGGGATGTAAGTAAGAAATATAGCCTTCAATGGCATATAGCAAAGAATCTGGCAGGTACATTTCGGTTTGTTGCATTCTGCTCAGATAGATCCAAAAGCTCATTTACAGACATAGTTAAAAAAAAAAGAAAGTGATTAGTCTTTTGAGGATTTTAGTTTTGAGACAAAAAAGTGAGGGTAAATGCCATTCTTGGAATCATGAACCTTTTAACACACAGAACCAGGCATCTCCTCAAAAATACTGAGCATCTCATTATGAAACACTGAGTGTAAAAGCTTTCAGCACTAGGAAGAGAGAACTGAAATACTGCCATTAAGAAATTGATGCTCAGCCTGATCCAAAGATCAGTCCCGACTA
The DNA here is from genome assembly GCF_003259725.1 of Athene cunicularia. NCBI lineage: Eukaryota > Metazoa > Chordata > Aves > Strigiformes > Strigidae > Athene > Athene cunicularia. The sequence goes on from NW_020799101.1 coordinate 19,543,050, forward strand.
ATATCCTGTATCTGAGAATAGTCAATGTGGATAGAAGAGGGAGTATAAAAACAGGGGATGTATATGTTTTCTCCACTGTTCCACTGTCCCACCCATTTCACCTGAGGGATTTCCTGAATAGCATGTGATTCTAAATATTTGGAAACACTATGGAGTTCTCATGGTTGACAAACAGCGATTTTATCTAAGCCATAAACAGCAATCTGACTAACAACAATCCTCAAAGTCGTAGTTTTTTTACCGTGTCTGTATTAGACGTCCTGAGAGTACTCGTATTGCCTCTGTAGCCCTCCTTCCCAATTGCTGATTCTGCGGCACTATTTCCTCAGATAACTTGGGCTTCTTCAGGATAAATGACCTGGTATCTGTGTGAACCATAGATTCCGCATCATAATAATCTGAATTGAGAGAAAAATTACATAGAAAAGAGGAAAATAAGGTTGTAGTTACACTCTTAACTTACAGAATATTTTTAATATCAATTTACATTGTTGATAAGCTAATTTTGTTTTAATTTCTTACTAGTAGCTTCCAGAAAACATTTTTACTTCCATGCTTATTCCACAGAAATCAGTCAACAGGAGCCATAGGCCATATTAGGTCAGACTAGGAAACTTTGTTACTGGAACAGCTGTGCTGAAACAGCACTGAAGGGGGCCCACACACCTCCCCAAAATCTCTCAAGCTTTGAACACCTACTGATATAACACTTTCATTACTTAAGAGATGTAGAAACTAATAAATTCTAGAAATCAGTATAATTAATTGAAAAGGAAGTTACATTTTAACATTCACTGACCAGTAGTGTTCAATTTGAAAACCAGCAATTTTTATTTAGGAATAAAAGATCACAAGACTTAACCTTGAGTCACTTGCAAAGCATCTTCAATCACAGGATCAATCTGGAGCCGAGAAGAGAGCTCCCTTTGTTCAGCTCCTAAAAAAGCCCCCAGTAATTAGAAGCATATTTTACTGTATGTCAAAATTAAACTATAGATTAAAGACATGAAGCATACTCTTCTAATGCCTTTGATTAAAAAAACCAACCCCACACAACAAAAACCTCCACACTTCTAACAAAAAGAAGCCATTTTCATTGTTATGAACTCCTTTCTCATTGTCTCAGAAACAGTTAACAAGTTTTCTCCAGCATTTCAAAATCTAAATACTGAAAGACTAGTGTTCCCCATAATCATTGCTCTGGGCAAACTAGGTCTGCAGGTATGGCAACTTCTAAAGGCTAAGTTCTTCCTCATTTGTAGAGGTGTTGACTACTCAGAGAACATACACACAGGAAAGCAGCTAACAAGGAACTACTTTATGGTCATGTTAAAAGAAGTGGAACAAATCAGAGTAGCACTGTTTACATTTGACTTATAGTTTGAAAAAAAATATTTTGCTTCCTGTAGGTTTCCTAAGCAAGCTGTCATTTCCATTTCAATAGCAAGCAAAAATATTTAGCATAAATATTTTCTGTATATTAATTCACAGATATAAGCTGCTTCTTACATACTTTACAATTTCACCTATTTTATGTCAGCAGATTCCAAATATATCTATATGAGAAATAAGAGACTGAAAAAAATAATTTTTTTTCCTAACAGTGAATGTTTAGCATTCTTTAACAATGACTGTGAGCTGATGTAACAAAGGCCTTACTCAAGATTTCACTCAACAATCTAAATATCTAAACTCAGCAATAGTGAAAAACTTTGTTTTAGAGAAGTCGTTTTTCACAGTCTTATTTCTGATTCCTTGTAGCTAACACAGACACACACACTTCTTTATTTGTAAGAAAATCATGCTGAAAAGATACACTGATTGCCTTTAAATGCTATTTTCCTTCAGGAGGTTGTGGGTTTTTTAAAAAAAAAAAAAACAGAAGTAAAAAAAAGCCTAATGTTTACACAGTTATCCTGGTATCAGTTGTCCCCATAACAGCAAATATAATATTTCAATATTTAAACAAAAAACTTTAGAACTATTTGGGTGGTAACAATATGTTGGAAAGAATCTTTTAATACTTCATAGGCTGCAAAATTATTCCAAATGTAGAGTATCTTAACTCTCACATAGGTTTCATAACAAAATTACTGCTACATGATATCAAGGAAAAGAATGCAAAGGATGGGGCAAAAAGAAGTCATCCCCATATAAATGGATCCATTGCTTATGGAAAATTACTCTTCAGTGATACGCCAGAATGCTATACCACCCTTTGCTTACTGACTAATTCCTCTGAGGTGATCTCTTTGTGTGTCTGTATATATATATATACACACACACACGTACCTATCTTACAGCCATGCTTTAGAAAGCTTCTTGGTTTTCAGGCATTTCCACATGCAACTTCTGATGCTGACTAAAAAATTAAAAGCATTTCTTTTCTCTGCTCAGCCTGCTGTAAAATGACATTCACTGGTATAAATTTTTAAAGAACATGATCAGATGACCTTGAATTCCTTCAACTGTCTGCTCCTTTGGCTCTTCTACTTGAAGCTGAGAACTCAGAGCAGGTAGTCTGTTTTGCACATGGATTACTTCTAACTGAGATTCTTCTGGGCTAATTCGAGTTCTTGGTGCAACTGGAACAGTCTGTTTCTGTGGAACTTTAAAGAGACAATGGTAAATCATTTACATACAATCCAATCACATAACAGTATTATTTCATATATGGTGCTAAAAACTAATTCCTTCGCACACACAAAAAAAATCCCAAGCTAATTGTAAAATTGTTAGTGTGAAAGCACATTTGTGCATGTGCATAGAGCAGTGTATGAGTGGCACCTCAGAACATCTACCTGCAAGACAAAACTGAATGAAAAGGATTAGAGTGACATCAGCAAAGTATTCATTCATCCACTTCTACAGGTAATAAAGTTGGTACTTTCTTATGGTATTGAAATCACTTTTCCTTCCAGCTTTCATATAAACAATCAATGATTATCAGTGCATACTTTTCATACAGTGCCAGCTACCCTATGCTCAGATGCTTGCTAATAGATCATCAAGTCCAACCATTAACCCAACATTGTCAAGTCCACTACTAAACCACGTCCCTAAGTGCCACATCTGCACCTCTTCTAAATACCTCCAGGGTGACTCAACCACCTCCCTGGGCAGCCTGTTCCAATGCTTTACAGTCCTCTCTCAGTGAAAAATTTTTTCCTAATATCCAATATAAACCTCCCCTGGTGCAACTTTCCTCTCATCCTATCACTTGTTACTTGGGGAAAGAGACCTACACTCACCTGCTACAACCATCTTTAGCTAATTGTAGCACATAATTTGGGAGTAGCAGGATGACAGGTTGGCTTCTTCACTTGACTTCTGCTAAGACCATCAGAACTGGTTGTGAAAAGATAAGCATATTCTTCCCTTGGCTGAGTATCACATCAGCATTCAACTTCTGACACGTACAACTAAAAGGTACCACTCAGTACTGGATTTATCATTTATGATCCTACCATTTTATTCTACTTTTGTATTTCAAATTAGCTTATTTCCATATTCCATTCAAAATACTTAAAAAATTACATGAAATATTACCTCTGAAGTGGAAGAATCTGCATGACACCAGATAAAATTCATGAATTGCCTCTGTATTAAATCACAAAGTGGTTCTTTTTGGTCTGTCCACTGAAATATTCTCATGTTGGTAAGCCAAACTACAAGTTCACCACTATTAAAAATCAATAGTTATAATCAATTTTAACATTTTCTGACTACGTTCTATTTCCTGTCACATTGCTGCGTACACAGGAAAGAGCTTCCTGCATCACAGTACTGTTTCTTGTGTTGATGCTTTTTCCACCATAAACACTCCTTGCTGGATAACTGGCATCAGAACTTGGAGGCATCAGTGCTCGCACCTCTTTTCTTAACAAACTGCTCATTCTGCTTACCATCTAGAATGACAACAAGCTCTTAATGCTTGGGAGGCAGTTACGTTATTTGCTATTCATGAAGCAGCATAATTTTCTTTCAGAAGTTCTTTTACTGTATGAAATGTATTTTGTAAGTAGTCAACCAATTCAATAGTTTACTAGCACTGTTCTTAGCTATCAGTTCTAAGCTTGGCCACAATCTTTATTAGTCATCCATACAATTTTGTTTTAAACCAGCTCAGTCTATATCCCACTTCTAACATGCACAGACACCTCCTCCAACTCAAGAGCCTTTGAACACAGAAAACTCCATACACATCTCATGACTTTAGATCTACTCATCAGCATCCGTGCAACGTTGAAAATACAAGTGTCGACATGAAAACAGGGAAGTTCTCAATAACCATTTTGTAAATATGCTAGTGCAGAAGGAAGATACATGTTTCTTACAGTTTGCAGGTTTTGAGAGAGAGAACAGGCAAGAGATTTTGACAGCTTTCAGTCTTGCTCCAGATGGCATAAAAGTCATGGTTTAGGTAGTTTAGTGAATGCTCCTTCCCTGGCAATGTGCAATGCTTCCTGCTGACAACACTAGGTTTATTAATAGCCAATGAAACAAAAGCATACAAGATAACAGCTGGATTTGCCCTTCTTCAGCAGAAGTCTCTCCTAGCTATGAGAACTAAATGCCTACACACAAGCAACTGCTCGGCTGCTGTATCAACTTCTACTCAATACCTAAAACCACTGAATTAAAATTGCAGCCTCACTGTTTAAAGACAATATACGGTGACATATCAGTCAGTATGTTGCTTGTTATTTTGCATTTCTATTACCTATATCCAGTGCATTTTGATATTTTGCTGTTTGGCTTTTTTCTCCTCCCCTCTCAGAAGGGAGGACGAGAATACAAAGGGAAAAAAGATCAAACAACCTGCCTAATTCTAAACACTTTCCCCTTGGCAATTATCAACTTCAGAATACTTCTGGCACTTCCATTTTGTATCTATACACTTTACAGACTTAGTATCTTGATTAATATATTTTAAATAACTCTTTCCTCCCTTCTTTATGCTTTCACAGTTCATCACTGAAGATTAATGGAATGTTCTAGGGACATGGAAAATCCCTTACATGTATCACTGACATGCACTATTTAACATTCTGGTTTACCCCCAAGCACTATCTTTAGCTTGGATTTGTAAAACAGGGCTTGGAAATATACAGCTTAGCACAAAAAAAAAAAAGCTAATTACCAGTGGAATAATTAGTTGTTTTTGTAACCGATTCTTGTGCTTCAGAGATTGCTTTCAGTATTAAATTCTTATTGGCTTGTTTTGAAGGTGGCAATGAAGGTCTAAGGGAGATAAAAAAATTAATTAATTGTACATGAATTACAACAGCAACTGTATCCATGGTAAACACAGATATTTCAGCACCTTAACACAGTTATGTGTAATACTGATACAAATCATCACCTAAAAAACACTTTATCCATATTTGTTTTCAGCTTGTTAATCTATTCTCTGAGTGGATGGGGATCCACAAACGCTCTCAAAAACAGAAGTCCAGAGGCGTGATTTTGCCTCTCAGCTTACACTCCTCTAAAACCACGCTGCATCTGAAAGGCACAAACTCTGCCATTCATTTCCTCGCACCTCTGCCCCTCACGTGCCTGTTACTACGTTTGTGTTGTCACTAGAATTATGCAGCTGCCCCAGGGAGTAAGACCCAGCTGAAAACTGACTCTATCAAAAACTTATTAGCTGTAAAAAAGCTTTCTGTTTGTCTTTGAACATCAACAATAAGGAAGTTTAAATTAGTTGAATGTGCTGCAGTGCTGAAGATAAATTCAATAAAGTGTATTAGCTTAAAACAAATCTTACACAAGCTACTGTAGATCATTAGAACCATCTCTTCCCTAGTTAAAATGTTCTTCCTCTTACTGTTGAAAATTAGATACAAACCACTGATGTTCTTTGACTGACACCTGACATTCAGAAATAATTAGGGAGCAGAAAAAAAGGAAAAACCTCTCAAGTCCTTTCAAAAGTTAAAATCACCTTAAAAAAGTGATAATTGGTTTGAAAACTATTCGTGAAATAAAAACAAAGCCATTAAAACTCCTGGAAAATTATTTTAGCACATTAAATACCTGGTCTGAGGCATGCCAACATTAATGTTCTTTTGCCACTAAACTTCTCCCCAGTAGTGTAAAATTTCACATTCCATTGCAGCTTATACACAATAACAGGTTGAAAAAAAATCAGAGGAAAAAGGGTGTTATAAACAGACATCTCACCCAGAGTTCTGAGATAGTACCAAGAAATATAAAAACAGCTTACTGCATTTTCTCTGTCAATTTTCAAACCTGAGAACAGTTCTCCCCAACTTCCACTTTGAAAGTTTTTGTTCATTAAATTCATTCTTGAAACCACACAGAATCACTGAGATCTTAAGTACCTTCTCTCTGGCTTCGCAGGTACAGACACGCTGCTGGAGATGCTTCCTGTTCGCGATCCATAATCGTCTTCCTCCTCCTCATCTTCCCCATCATTAAAGAACTTTTTTACTTTGACTACTGAGCTTACAACAGGCAACCGTCTCTTCCTGGAGCTTTCTTCCTACAACAGAGCAGCCAAGACAATTAATTAAGCATAAACCATGTATTAATAAGCCAGCAAAGAAAATATTGTAATTCTACCTATAGCCAGAAGATGGAGAACTTCCATGCAAGTTGCATAAGTCTAGTACTGTACTGTCCGCAGAAACAAGTGACAGCACTATAGAGAGCGAGGAAAAAAAAAAAAAAAAAAAAAAAACACACGTTTACACTGAAACATCTCAGTAAAAAATGTAACTGTAAATAACATTTAGAAAAGGAGAAGAAAAAAAGTCTAAAGCACAATTTCTCAACATCTACAGAAAAAGCAGGATTTTCCTAATAAATCCATACAAACCTTCAAGACACATCTGTTGAAAGTCTGATAGTGAAATCAGTGTGAATGACTTTCTCCTCTGTATCAACTCTTAATTTTAGATTAGCGTAAGGATTAATTTCTAGCAAGATAACATATTCCAAAGGATGCTAATAGCTAAGCAGAGCTAGGATGGTCCAGTTTAGGCAGAGCAAGGTCCCTGTTTTGACACAGCCACTTACCACCACCACAGTGCATGGGGTAGTAACAAATTTAAATGCTAGGCTGCATGAAAGCATAGGAGAAAGCAGACATCAATACTTCCTATAGGAATCATCACTCACCATGGAACTAAAAAGGAGCACCATGAGGCATCTGGATGCCAGGTTTGTACGCAGTACCCTTTAAATGATCCTATATCCTCCAAGGAGAAAGAAACATCCTAAGGGATGGACCTGGACTACACCAATACAGCAAATTCATACAGTAAAAAACCACAATACCTAAAGAAGTTACCTTTTTAAAGGTAAAACCTCCCAAAGTTCAAGAACTTGTCTAAAAAGTTAGAATACAGCAAAGGTCCACAGTTGTAAGAAATGCTCCTCTAACAGCCCTATTCCAGATGTTATTAATGAAAGAATAATAGAATAAAATCACAAGACCTTTTCCTAACATTTCCAAGGAAAGGGGTGACTGTCACTCACCAATGCTTTACATACAGCCCTAAAAAAAAAAAAAAAATCACTATATACTTATCCTCACTTCCCCATCCTAAAAAACAAAGATACCAGCACATGTATTTGTAAAGCATTCCAGATTTCCAAATTAAATTCATGACTGTTTGTACAGAACTAAATAGTAGCAAAGAACTGTATAAGCAGTAACAAACACAGATGCACTTGGAATACAAGGTATGTAAAATTCCTGCTTCATTACGACATTAGCAGGTGTAACAACCTTCATTCCTCTCACAAAGGGCTCTATCAGCTATGACTATAACCCTGCCTGGCTTAGTCTGGCCTCCAAAGTACGTAGGGCAGCAATCACCTTTTACATCCTTGCATGATACTCACCCAAGCAGTTCTTAAATCCAAATTGTATAATAATAATAAACCTCATAAGCAACACATCCAGGCTTTCTAGACTAATGTATAACTAGCATATGTGTGAATAAACAGCATCCCAAAAATACTGATTTACAGAACTGTGTAAAGCTGGAGATTTACATAGCACTTGCAGGAGATCATGCTGTTCCAATGATCTAGAGATGAAAATTATTTCTGATTCATCACGTGCATCATGATGTTCTAACCCATTAGTCCAACTCAGTATGGCATGAAGATGTACGAGCTAATTAACTCTGAGCTGCAGTAACCTGTCTAATGTTAAAAAGAAACTGCATAGTTTATCAGCAGACCCAAAGAATGAAATCCCAAACCTACTGGTAGCAGTGACAGAAGTCCTTTGATTTCTCTGAGGTCAAGATTTTACTGGAAGCATACACAGTAATTTAGGTTTTCAGCAAGTGAAAAATGTCGCAATAGTTTAGATCATACTAACCTCGCTGCCTACTTTATCAGCACTAAGTTTGGAGGTGGGTCTGTAACTTTCTGCTAAGCTGCCAAATGCTTCCGGATTGCATGGCTGGCCTGCTTCCAAAGACCTGCAGCTTTGTGCATCTAACTGCCAGCTCCCCTGTAAGCTGCCCTGTTGTGACAATCTGTGCACATGTGTATTGCCATCTGCACTCCTGCTAGCTGGTGGTCTGTAGATTTCGGCAGAAGGACGAGAAGAACCATAAGTTACAGTTACAATTGGTTTCTTCCGTGACAAAGGATTCTCCTGCACGAAGTTGAGGTCTTCATCAATTAGATCATCTGGTTCAGGTTTAATGTCAATTACAGCTTCCGAAGGTGACAATTCCCTCAAAGGCTTGACTGTAGATGTTAAGTGGGATGCAGAACCATCTTCAGAAGACTGCCTGATAAAATGAGAAATTGCCAACTATTAACTCATCTGCAAATAAAGCTCTGGTAAATGAGAACTGTCTTTTAAATAAAGCCAGAAGGGAAGAATCATTAAGGTATTACTGTTTATACAAATCTAACACACTGATCACTATCTTTAGTTTGGTTAATTTAAGCCCATATGCTTCTTAGACAAATTGAACTAAATTCCAGATTTAATGGTTTTTATGCAACAAATTGTAGCAATGCTTTACTCTTCAAAACTGCTTTAATCTTTCCAAGTAGTCGTGCTCTTCAGAATACTCTTCACACAACTACTGTCTAAAGATGTGTTAGTAAGTAACCAAAAGCTTTACCGTGGAGCAGTGTTCCTTTGTTCCTGTGAGCTAGTTGAAACTCTTGAGTCATTTCTTTCAGTCCGAGTGCTGGAAACCGCAAGAGGTGGCAAGATATCCTCGTGTCTCCTCTCATCGCTCACACATGAACTGCTTTTGCTGGAAGGAAGGTTGCTCTCAAAGATACTAGATTCTGAAGATTTTACACTAGTTGGTTCTGTGGAGACAGGTACCTTTCATTTTTACATCAAAGCACAGCAATACAAATTTTGAAGTAAAGGTAGCTAAGAAACTGCAAACAAAACATTGCACAGATATGAAAATACAGCAAGCTGAAAGCTCTTTCAGCTGAAAACATCAGCAAAAAACACCCAGAAATAAATTATTTATCTCAAAACATAAGGCAATTTTCTAAAGTCAGGACCCAAAAGGCCACATAAATTGAAAATTAACAAAACAGTCAGCCAAGATGTTTTGAAATTCATTAGACATGCAACACTATGCAGAAATAAACCTACTTTCACTCAAAATTAATATTCTTACTTACCAGTAGTCACAGATCGCAGTTTATCCAGAACACCATGGAGCCTGAAATACATGGGGGACATGGAAGGAAGCAAGAAAGAAAAAGGAGAAATAAAACAATTTTAGCTTACACTCACAACAATCAGCTTTCAGAAACCAGCTGTATTCTCCCCCCCCTCCCCTAACAAGCACATCATTCATCTAATACTTCACTTTCCATTAACTAACATGTTTAACCTCAAACGGGAGGTTTTAAGTATCTTGCCTCCAGTGAGTCTTCATACATGCATGTAGGGTATTCATCACATTATCTGCTTTTGGCATTTACTTGGTTTACATTAATTAAAGACAGTACTCTCCACTCTTTCATTGCAATCAACAGTATGAGTTAAATATCTTCAAAAGGACTGATTCAAAAAACCTGTTAGAAGCCAAAAGCATAGCTGATAATTTTACTTCATATATGAAACTTTAATTACACAGCAGTTAAACATAATTCTAAATAGAAACCTAAACAATAGAGTTCACAGTACATAACACAATCAGGATTCTTCCAGCATGCTTTGTATGTACTAACAATATTGAGACACATCAGTGAGCGAAAACATTTCAGTGAGGCACCAAATTTGACATTTGCCTGTGAAAAAGGCACCAAGTTGAAGCAATACAGAAGATCAAAAGGCTATGAAATAATAAAGCTGTTTAAAAATAAATACACATTACAGTGAGAAGAAAAAAAAAAAAAGAAATCCCAACACTTAAATGCATATCCTATTCAGAATTCAAACCTGTTCATGGGCATGGCCATAACTTTGAATGAGTATTAGAAAAAAGTTAAGGAACAAGAACATTGAAAACTGGGAAAAGAAAGAATGCACGTGCCTAAAAAAAGGTTTATATTCACCTGCTTGTGATTTTTCGTTAGAACACTCTTTTAAGTTTTGTCAATTGAGCTCTGCTGATGCATATTAGTTTTCACACTGACCTCCAGATAACCGTGACCTGACACTTGGTTCAGAGTAAGAAGTGTTGGCCAAGCAACAGGACTGTCAGGGCTGCCACAGAATTGCTGTGAAACTTTTGCCAGATGACTTCAAATTACCAGCTACAGGACAAACCAAGGAAGGCAAACCTCGTTGAGTATTGTAATTTGCCAGAGACTCAATGTTTAAGAATGTAAACACTCTGGGTTGCCTTTAGAAGCAATAAAAGCATATAAAACTCCCAACTACAGTTATATTTTACTTTTTTCCACCAGTCCGCTTACAGTTTATTGCATAGGTTTCATCTTGGTTTCTTTTCCATCATTCTTTTAACCAATACCTTGTTTGTTACCCGAAACAGCACTCTGACATTGAATTTGTATTTATAAGCAAGTGTGGATACTGAATTGAGATTAGAAGACTCATTACATTTGGAATTTAAGCAGCTGTCAAAACCAATAGGAAGTACAATATCTACATATAGCTGACACCCAGTTCTAGATAGATAGATAGATAGATAAAAAAAATCTTAATTTCTCTTCCCTGCTGAAATTTGCTTTCTCTACATCTTTATTATTTTTTCAATATAGTTTCCTTCACAAAGCCATAAAAGTGTTTCTGCTACATATTATTGTGTCATTTCTTATTGTATATCAGGATTCAGCCAAAACCCTAGTACTGGAGTTACCCCTCATCAACTTGTAAACCTCACCAATTTGTCTGATTCCTAAAACCACACTGAGAAAGGCAACTGCATGACTTACTGATACAGCGAAACCCAAAAGTTTTGCCTAGGCAGGTCACAAGAGGGAATAAAGAACAGAAATGTGGGTGTACTTAAAAAAAAAAAAAAAAAAAAAAAAAAAAAAAAAAGGGGGACAAATCCCGGGAAAAAAATTTAAACTTTGAAAGCAAACTCAAATTATATCCATACAAGTAACACTGTCACATGGAAAGTTTAAATAGTTACAGTGAATTGTAACAGCTGGAACTAATTTACACTTTTGGTCAATGTTTACGATTTCATAATGTACCCAACTTCTAAACTGTTTCTCTCTGCTATTTAATAGCATAAAAGCTGCTAATCAAGTAAAGGGGAACTTGACTAGTCACATAGAAGAAATACTGAAGTTAATGTAACCATTCAATATGAAAATTTCAAATGAAACAAACTGAAAAAGCAGAAAAAAAAATGTAGTATTCCTCTTATCTATATAAGCCAAAATAACATTCCTTAAAACTATATTCAGTTAGAGACTCAGAAATAAGATTAACTTGAAAAAATACACAATTCAGAAAGCAAGAAAAATCTCCAGAGTGAAGTATCTGCTTGGATACTGTGAAACACAGAGTTAAAGGTTTATACTGTTAAGCCAAATTCAGTACTAGAAAATGCATGAGAAATACCATGGCTAAGGCTGTCATGCAGCATAGGGTAACGCACACTGGCAGAAGTTCAGAAAAGAGTTCATATGTTGCTAATTTGTCCTGCTTACAATAATTCTGGGGTTCTACTTTTATTTTGTAGAGCTCGGTGGTGGTAATAAATAAACAGCCTGAGAGGTGGGAATACCTAAGCATTTGGTGCTAAGCCTTTTCAAAGACAGCATGCAAAATTAGATTCACTACTCATCTGTCCTGATACAGTAATTCCCATGCACAACAGCAATCTGAAGCATAACATTAACATAAAATCTAAGAAATCTGTCTTTGAATAACTATTTTACATCTAAGTACTCTCATGCTCACAGTGGGCTTTGCAGGAATATTTTTTTTTAAGTCGACATACGGCCCTCACTTAGCTGAGTATTTCACACTTCGTTCAAAAATTTGACCGGACTTACAGCAAGACAAAAAAATAAACCCTCCAGTGCTTTCCCACTTAATTATCACTGCAATAGCCTAACAGTTGATAGACTAATTTATTAGACCTGCAAAGTTTTGATTAATGTAAATTACACAATGGGGAAAATAAGTCACTTCTTAGATTCTCAGGTTTCACTTACAGAAAGCAGTCCTGATTACTGATAATTAGTGTGACAAGGAGCTTACAAACATACCAGACAGTAAACCTGACAGTATTGTTTCCAAGGAAAAGGGAAAGATCTTCTGTCATCTGCTCTTGACTCTTCTTATTGGCTACCATAACCATAATATAATCAGGGAGCTCTTCATCTAATAGAAAGAGAAATATTGTTTTAAAGTACAATAAATCATAAAAGACATAGTGAACTTCTTTAAAATGTAACCAGATTATTTTTTACAGTTTTACTGTAAAGACTCCGCAAGCAGAGGAATAGGTAAGCAAATTAACAAGACTTCCGTTTTCTCTGAAGTCCAATACAAGTTTCAGCTATGAGTGAGGAATAAAAGATCGTCAGCTTCACATAAGCATAAACTGAAGATAAGATCAAAGTATTTTAAAAGTGAGTAAATAAAACACATAAAGGACAAGATAAAAGAAAGACACTCTGTTACCTATATCCTTTTACTTGAACTCTAACAACCATCTACAATTTTCATCACTCCAAATGTTGCCAAATATAGTACCTTATCCTTGCCAAATTTCCTTTAGGTACAGAGATCAAAGAAATAATGATCCCTTTCTGATCTGCGCATTAAACAAATCAAAACTGTATTAAGTTCCAGATTTTCCATCTATAAAAAAAATCCATCCCCTTGCTGGACTGCTCATACAGGGTATGCCTAGTCATCAGACTAGACAGGAAGGCGCTCCGAATTTAATACATTAAGGGTTTGGGGAATGTGGTATTTGGCTTTTTACTTTGGCCTAGCTCTGATCTACTCTGAAGGACTGCATGGTGCATTTGTTGCTCAAGGGCATTAGGTATGCTTCTTGAGCACATATTTCCATTTAGTTTAATCAAACACCTCATGTTCTCCAGTACCACTCCATGACACAAACATAACAATAGTAAGTGAAGACAAATGGGAAATCCACTTCAAATTTTGCATCTGAACCAAGGCATTACACAGCTGTTCTCATTCCATCAAGTCTGTACACACCATTAAAAAGACCTAAAAAATGAAAAATCTTAGGTAGAAATCAAAAACACAAATCAAAGGAATTGCCTTTCTTCTATGTCTATGTACCCTGAAATAATAATTCTGTACCCCAGACTACAGAAATAACATTCATATATTGTACCTGCATTTCGCTATCACTACTCAAGTGTTCCAACACAACATGTTTCTAGACTAAACCCTAACTTCTTTTGGTAGGGTTTTTTTTTATTTTACTATGTAAACTACAAGTTGCACAAGATAGGTGGATACCCAGACCTAGGAACTTAGAATAAACTTTCCTTTTTTGGCCAACCTACTTTTAAACCTGATCGGCTCTTCGGGTGTTTCAACGTATGATAAAGTAACGAAGATACTTTAAACACAGATCAAAACATAAGTTACCACAATTACCTGTAACAGTACTGTAGAAAAAGGAAAGAAAGCAACTGCATCTCTTGGTGGCTGTGTTGGCTTATGTCAACTTAAACTGTCCAAGACTACAATCTTTTGAAAATTTTGATAGTTGATAAATATTTTACTATATTTTGCTTTACAGATATGATTTTTTCCTTTGTAAGTGCTAAACAACAAATAAGTTTCAAAATGTGTTGTTGTAAAAGACCTTTTAAAAGAAAAGAACTAGTAGTTAAAGAAAGAAAAAAGCAAGGTTCTTGCTCACAGAGCCTAGAATGAGGGAGAACATGTTTTTACCAGTTACCTAAAAGAATAAATGGTGTGTTTTTGAACAACATTACTTGAAAAGTTGTCCAACATACTCTAGACAAGAAAAGAAACATGAAAAATGACAGAAATTTGGAAACTGGTTTAAAAACAAAAGAGGCCAAGGGACTTGGCAATAAAGAGTACAGAGTTATTTAAAGAAGTTCAGAAGTTGACCAAGAAGAAAGAGCAGACATTGTATGCTGAACTTGGGAACTGCATTCTCAATACAGGAAACAGAAAGAAAAGAAAAACACAGAGTAATCACCCATAGTTATAATCAAAGATTACCAGTATTCTACCATCACCTTGGTATTAGAGATAAGAAAGATTTTTTTCAGAAATGCAGGAAAAAGCAGACAAAGAATCAAGGACTGAGAAGCTGAAACGTAGAATGAGGGCTAAAAAAAAAATAATCAAAAACAAGTTACTGAAAAAGACAACTTTTGAGATCGTGAAAAAAGACAACCTTACAATGAAAAAATTCTAAACACAATTCCTTGGCACCTGCTGAGTTCAGAATGTCACCTCACAGGTAGCTCCCTTCAACAGAGTCAATACATTTTGATTTCATAAATACAATGGTCTCCTTTAAATAGGAAATAAGATTAATTCAAGATCAAACTCCGAACTTTGAACTTGGTCCTGCAATTCATGGTATCTCTAAACTATGCTCTCAATTCCTTTCCTTTACCTGGAATCCAAGCATCATCACAGACAAGGCAGTTGCAGGACTGAGGTATTCTGCTTCCAACAGAATACCGTGTTAAGTTACCAACTTCTACTACTGTAAAAACCAGCTACTCTTAAGTGCAATATCTATTCAATACTGGATCTGGGGGAAAAAAAAAAAAAGCAAAACCCCCACAACATTCACAATGCTCATCTCTCCTCACAATCCAAAATAAAACCTCATCCTGCCTCTAAGATTGTTTCATATGTTTCATTTCATACATATGTTTCATGAAGACTACATTAATGTAGCTCTTCGTTTTCCTCTTAACAGTCAAGCTCTTACACTTTGCAGATTTGTCCTACATAATGTTTCTAACATGACCTTTCCATCTCCTGAAACAGTCAGCCTATCTCTGTCGTACAGTAATATCCTTTCCCCTAGTTGTGACAAATGTCTCACCTTAAATTCAAAAGGCTGTTGAAAAGATGCCTAAGACAGACTGACTCCACCTCAGAGTGGTCACAGGTAACCACTGCTGTATTTGTGAGGATCTTGCTTTATATAAAGTTTCTCCTTGTGCTACAAAGAAACTTCCTTAAATATTCACAGACACATATTATTTGTTTTTCTTTCAAACCCCTTGCCACCATTTCTCCTTGAAAGTGGAGACTGTTAGCCTTCTCAGTTATTTCCTCTTAGTTCTTCATACATCAACGTCCATGTTACTGCCTTCTCTTAGGCTTGGACTACACATATTTCGTGAAGCAAGTCTTCTTCTTTCATACTAGTCCAACACTTCAGATAATTCACCTCATGCTTAAGGCTTCTGTATGCAGTAATACAAGTAAGAATAAGTAAATATGCAGTTGCATTAAGTAGCTGGTTGTTTCCTATCTAACATCAACGCATCTAAAGAAAATTGCCAAACATGATAAAACTTACCAACATAAGCCCCCAGCTCCTGCAACTTTCCTTTTATAGCACCCTAAAAAACAAAGAAATAGCATTTAAAGGATAGAGCAACAAAGTACTTTTAACTGCAAAACGGTGGGAGGCTTAGCAAAGTTTTTCTCATAACTCATTTTCTCATTAACATGATGCTTTAACATGTTAATTCTCCTATTCTCCACCACTCATGATATAAACGTTGAAACAGTGAGGGACTGATGGCAGAATAGCAAAACCTGCCAGGAATCTCACAGTCTCTACCATTTTTCCTATACACCAGTTCCCGGTACTACCAGAAAACCTCCAAGTCCCAGCAGTCCTTTTTTAAGCTAAGATCATCCGGGCTCATAAAATACAAAGAAAACAAACCCCGGATGGTTTGATAAAAGGCCGTTCTAGGCTCAGCAAGAAAAAAATCCTGCCGGGATTTTCAAGCTGTGATTGCTGAGTGGGAGCAGCTAACAAGACCTGACAGTAACGGGGGCTCACACCCGAACGCCCGGCCACAGCAGCTCCCTGTCCTGGGCAGCCCCCGGTTACGGGCCTGTGTCGCAGTGGGCTGCTCCAGGGCGAGAACTCCAGCTGCGGGGGAGAGATGGCAGCGCCGGGGTACGGCGGGACCAAAACAACGCTTCCCAAAACAGCGACTCTCCTGCTCGCGCCCCTCTCTGGGGAGCCCTGGGGCCGAAGGCCGCCCGCCGCCAGGAGCTCCCGGTAACCCCGGCCCGGCTGGGGGTTCATCCCGCCGCTTCCTTCCGCCGGATGAAGGGCGCTCGGCCGCTGCAGGGCCCGCAGTAGCCCCGACACCTCCGCGCCTGAGGGGAGGCCGCAGGG